>NC_064865.1:19748089-20948089 GCF_024139225.1 Suncus etruscus | reverse complement strand
ATTTCTTTCAAGCCACCTCAGGAGGCTTGGAATAAAACTGTAAATCCTTAGTGATCAATAACGAAGCAGCTATTCTTATCTGGTAGACACTGCTGAAAGACCCAGATTTTGACCTGTGAATTCCAGGGACAGTTAAGTACCCCTTCAGAATAGGAATCACAAAGCATTTTGTTTCTTTATGGTGAGTTTCTCATACTCTCCTCAAGTCATTAGTATTCATGCATTGTGTTCCTACTGTGGAGCTCAATAAATTCAACTTTATCTTTTGTCAGTAAAATCTCATTAATTTGGGCTGCTTTGAGATCTCGAGGTAATTTGGGCAGGGACTTCACTTCTTCATGTTTATTTCTTCTTCTGAGAGCAAACAGTGGGAATAAAATAAAAGGGCTATGTCTAAAACATTTAAAAGATTTTTTTTCATGCGTACTCAGACATTTTGGAAATCTATTTACAGCATATGATGTACTAATTCCAATTCATTCTTTGTTTTTTATTAACTCAAATCCCCACACTTCCCTTCTCTTGCAACATATTGATTGACTGGTTTGAGTTGCAATGTAGCCATTAAAATAATCCCTCTGCATGTCTCCCAAAACTCTGTTACATGCATTTAGTGTTACTGATATGGCTCTTCCTCCAAATACTCTGAGTTAGAGGGTTTCTAGAACTTAATTAGTGCTCACTTCATATATTGCTTCTAAAATTATACAATAACTCCATTGGGGGCAGCTTAATCATTTTGTTAAATTGTTTTTATAAGAAATACTTTTGTACTCTATGGCCTTTTCATATTATTGAGACGCATACTTGGGAGTGTGTAATCAAGAAACTTTCTAAAGGTCTATTGGGGTTAGTAACTCCAATAAGAACCCAGATAAATTAATGGCTCAACTGGGTGATACCTAAAATATCCCACAGATTAGGGCATCTGGAGTTTGGTTGATAACCAGGAAATATATATATAAATATTTTTTTTGATTTTGGGTCACACCCAGCAGTTCTCAGGGGTTACTTCTGGCTCTATGCTCAGAAATTGCTCCTGGCCAGCTCGGGAGACCATATGGGATGCCTTCTGATTGCAAGGCAAGCGCCTTACCTCCATGCTATCTCTCCAGCCCCAGGAATATTTTCTAATGTCATCTGCAAAAATGAAAATATCCCTAAAAAGAGAATCTGAATTTTTCTTTTTCAAATAAATTGAGTAGGTCAAGTGATCAAAAGAGATGGTCCATATGATGATGGGAATAAAGTTCCATTTCATAGCATTCATTTTGGACAACACAGATAATTTTATCCTCATCGATATGTTGGATACATAATTTAGTAAGGAGGTATATGCAAATGGTTTAGACTAACCAGGAAGATAGATGTAGGAAGTAGAATTTAGGAGAGGGATGCTCAAGTTTTCTCAGGTGGATTTAAGTGGGTATATTTTGGGGGTTCTGCTGCTTCTCTGGGCACACAGATAATTAATATTAATGGTATCACAGTCTTGCTGATCTCATTGTGAAATAAACACCTTTGGTCAGTATCTGACTTGGTAGGCCAGTTATTCATGTACCAAAATCTGACACAGATCAGAGAACCAGAAAATAATTTGAAAATTAAAAATGAACACATCCAATTTATAATATCAATTTCACATTTTTTAATGATTCTCTAACCTCAGTGAAAAAAATAAAATCATCATGAGCAGCTTTTAAAATGTAAAACATTTGAGTTTGAACAGGTTCCTACTTTTCTTTTTATCTATATTATTTTTCAGCTGTACACTAATAAACCAATATTCATTTTTTTCTTGTTGGTTATAATCTTTTAACATTTATGGCACAAAAATGCCACCTCTTTTTCAAAGGGGGAAAAAGTTGTTACTGTTTGGATAAAGCTCTTCTGGAAATCTTTGTTGAAAGCATATGAGGAATCAAAAGTTGAGCATTTACTTTGTGAAATGAGTTTGATCCCCAGCACCCTGTATGGTCACCCAAGCTTGCCAGGAGAGATTCCTGAATGCAAATCCTGGGTACCACTTGTTGTGGCCCCAAAACAAACAAAATAGAGAAATAAATCAAAATTTTCTACAATAATTGTTTCCTGACCAAGAGATAGAAAGGGAAGGATTTTTCAGAAAAGTAACATACAAGAACAACTTACCATGTGGAAGGTTCGTATGGGGTTGAGGTAAGTCTCATTTGGGATGTTGCCAAGTTTAGAAAGTGCAGCCACAAGTCCTTTCACTTCTGCTGACTGGCTAGCATGGTAACGCTCCAGGTTGTACAAATGTGCCACAATATGGATAACTGCAGTTGAGGGTATGCAGATGACATGTGCTGCTTGAGATTTTCCTCAAGGTTATTAAAAATTATTCCTCTTTTATGAGTGTGTCCCTGTCTTAGGTTCCCAAGACAAAGTGGATTCTTGGGGTAGCATCTCTAAGGTCTTCAATGCAGTGGAGAGAGCAATCATAGAAGCTCTGATTTACCACATTCATTTGAATCATATTCATTTGAATCAATCCAACCTTGAATCCCTGCAACCCAAAAGGCCCTCTAGCACCACCAAGATTCATTCACAAACACAGACCAGGAATAAGACCTGAGCACAGCCAGATGTAACCCACAAACATAACCAAAAAATAAAAGGATAGAAAAAAGAAAAAAAGGAGAAAGATATTATGACACCACAAAATAACTGTATCTGACTTCTTTCTGGAACAAACAGAAAGCATTTTCCTAGAATAATTTTGCATGTCATACAAAGATGATTTTGCCTATAATATGATTGTTTCTGTCTCTGCTTCTCAGTCTCCATGAGAGATGGGCTTTGGTGAACAAAAGGGACCAGATGCAGATCAAACTTGGGTTGGCCACATGCAAGGCAAGTACCCCGCTGTACCCCCACTGTAGTATCTATGACCCCAGTCTTTGAGTCTACTTTTCAGAAGAAAGCCTTAGTTTTCTACTTCGTGGATTCATGATGTCAAAATTCTAAGTGAGGAGCACTAACTCAGGAGCAAAAACTCAGAATTAGGCTTAAACTGGCCCAGGAAACCTGGGCCAGCAGCTGCTATTTGCTGTCTTGTGAAATCTCTGGGGAATTCAGAGGTGACGACTTCATGACAACATTGCACAGACCCCTACTGGGTGACAGTAGAAGTTGCAATAGGATCAGATTCAAGTGTGAAATGAGAATTCATTACTCCGGGTAGAGATAGTTTCTTAGTTGATAGATTTTTGGGAAGGGGAAGGTTTGTTGTATCCGCAGTGAAAAGTAGCTGTGACTTATCATATACCTTCTACAAAGTGCATTCAATGGTAGCTTTCTCCAGGGCTATCCAGTGTTGATCATAGGGGAGAGGGGAAGCTGGCAAAGCCACAGCAGAAACTTCTAGAATTGGTGCCATTTTAGTCTCCAAGCACCAAGTAGCAGATTTACTTAGAATTGCCATTTTCCATTTATCCTCAGCTCTGGACCCCCAAATTCTTTTGTCAGAGCCATTTTCATAGTTACCTTGCCACATTTTACTCCCACTTTAAGACCCATATAATTTTCTAGCTAGCATTTTTTAAATTTCACAGTCACCAAGAGTAGACTGATTAGAACTTTTTCTGGATATGTTTTGCTGTGTAGCAATGAGAAGTCAAAGAAAGAGAGAAAGAATCAAGAAGTCAATATGAAGAAGCAGCTTTGTGAGGTGTGTTTTCTCTGAAGATACATAGTTTTGGGTACAGGCTTTTTTTTTTCAGTCTTTATGTTACAAATCAAGTCAGATATGGTTTTGAGTGGCCAACCAAACATGGTGTCTTAGATTTCTTCCTCTGTCTTCTCTGGAAAGGAGCTTTCCCATTTAAGCCCAGGATCTGTAAAGCTGGAAAGCTTTCCTGTAGTTACTAAGCTGTCTTTTCCAATAGGCTCCTCCTAACCTGAAGAGTCACAAATATTGACCAGTGTTTCTGAATGTTGCTTAGTGCCAATTGTTCTAAACAGAAAATACTAGTCTTATATTAGATATTTACTATATTTCCAACACTGTTCAAATACATTTGGCATATTATCTCAGTCCATGGGAGTGAATTAAGTAAAACTGTTTTAACATTTTTAAAGACAGATATTCAAAAAGTTAATAACCAATAGAAACAGTACTGAGGCATGGGGAATATAAGTGTGAACTAGGGATGCTGGAACGTGTGTGTATATGGGGACAAATGTTGGGATGCTGATGGAGGGAATCTCGTGATTCTGGGAGTGGGCGGAGTAAAAGCAAAGCACATATAAAACACTCCTATCAGTACTATTGTAAAATAAATACAGAAAAACAAAAAGCTATGTGGGTAGATGCTCAGAAAAAGATGATTGGGAAAAACTGAAGTGGAAGTGGAAAAGAACTGGGAGGATGACTCAAAGGGCTGGAATGCTTGCTTTGTTTGGGGAGCCCTGTTGTCTCACTGCAGCTGGGTATGCCCCAAACTTCCAAAATGAAAGAGTATAAACAAGAAACCCTGGTTCAAACATGGAAATATGTCTACAAAGTCAATAGTAAGGCCCCAAACAGTAAGGCCCAAAAAGTAAACTCAAAACTGACTAATTCATGGACAGTTATTTATAGCGCCACACACACATTCACAAAAATATAGAATAAATGAGAAACTTTCCATGTGTTTACAGATCTTATAGGTAGAAAGTAGAGTATCATGAATAGGTAGGAAAGAGATAAAAGCAAGGAAGTCTATGCTTCAATGCCTTTGAGTGTCTTAGGAATCATGCAAGATACAGAAAGGATGATGAAGGGGAGTGACATGTGGCAGAGACAAGCAGCAAAAAGGGAGAGTGAGCATGTCAGGATTGTGAGGAGGGTACATGTGAATTCTAATGCATGCCTGTAGTTAGCTTTAACTCATTAGTGACAGGAATGTGCTGTCTTGACAAAAAAGTCAGCCTAGAGAGTACTGAGAATAGTGTATTCAGCAACAGGACACAATTTCCAAGAATACTTTAAAAGAATCCCTTGGGGAAAAAATAAAGTAAGGCAAGGAGCCTGTAGTTCATATGTGAGGTGGAAGGAAAAGGAAAAGCTCTGGGAACCATTTTTTTTTTGACCTTCAAGCTGTACTGTTTCCTGTGATTAATCAATAATTGTTAAACTTTACTAGTCCCTGGAAACTCACTTCTCTGATGGCCTTTAGCTAAATCTCCTTGCTTTGTTGGGCATCTTTGATCTAGGCCAGGGGCTCCCAAGACATGACTGATCCCAACTCTCAGAATCCTTACTGCCTATGATACAAGTATGCCTTTTGCCATTTAACTTTTTTTTAGGTACATAGTGACATTGAATCAGGGGCATTTCCACCACTAGTGTTGTCCTCCCTCCACCCCTGTTCTTAGCATGCATCCCATATCCCCTTCTTTGACACCCGGGCTGCTAGTATAAGTGGTCCCCTCTGTGTCTAGCTTGTTGTAGATTGGCTTTCAATTCTTTTTTTCCTCTTTATTTGAACATCTTGATTACATAAATGATTTTGATTAGGTTTCAGCCATGTAAAGAACACCCCCTTCACCAGTGCAACATTCCCACCACCAGTGTCCCAAATCTCCCTCCATCCCACCCCACCCCCACCTGTACTCCAGACAGGCTTTCCAGTTCCCTCATTCATTCACATGATTATGGTAGTTCTCTGTGTAGTTATTTCTATAGCTGTACTCACCACTCTTTGTGGTGAGCTTCATGGAGTGAGCTGGTGTTCCAGCTCTCCTCTGGCTTTCAATTCTGTTCTCCTTGGCATTGTATTTGGTCTTTAAGTCTGATCATTTTTTATTTCTACTAAATGTTCATACACCTGTTTGGTCTTGGTATATTCCATTATTTCTTTTTACCCTCTGTTCTTTGCTCTGATTTTTTCTGCCAGGCCTAAAGTTGGCAGGAAAGCATTTTACAGAAATAGACATTGAGCTTCACTCCAAGAGCAGTGGTAGTATTCCATAATCCACAGAGGTCAATTGGGAAGAAAGGAATGTCTTAAGATTGTTTTGTGTCTTTCCATGCAACAGTCTCTGATGCACTTCTATGTAATGAGTAGCTGATCATAATTTACTTCCTATTAAGTTGATTTCCACGTGAGAATTTGACACTGTTAAACTAAATTTAAATACATTCACTGAACGAGCTCAGTTATTGAACTTTTTATTTATTCTTATTGCCAAACTCCCAGCACAGAGCTGAAAAAAACTCATGTAGTCGGATAACCTATCCCAAGGCACTTTTTAAGTGAGAACTCCGGAGGGAATAGGTTGAAAATGATTCTTTCTAGTTTTATTTTTTAAATAAAGGTATTTTTAAATAAGGTATTTTTAAATAAGGTATTTTTAAATAAAGGTAGGACAGCTGGATAATTTACTTACAATTTTAGTTGGTTATTGTTAATCTTGCAAACATAAGAGGTAGTCAGGAAGATAGATGATAGAAATGACTAAGGGTAAAATAGCAAACATAAAAGAAATGTGAAAGAGGGAACTTGATGTTTTAAATCATAGCTAGCAGTGTTCAAGGCTTAGTTTTGATTCTATGCCCAGGAATCAGTCTTGAGGACATGATGGACCATATAGGATGTCAGGGATAGAACCCTGATCGGCTGTGAGCAATGCAAACCTACCTGCTGTATTATCCCACTAGCCCCAAGAGAACTTTGTTTTGTTTTTTTTTTTTTTTGGTTTTTGGGCCACACCCGGTAACGCTCAGGGGTTACTCCTGGCTATGCGCTCAGAAGTTGCTCCTGGCTTGGGGGACCATATGGGACACCGGGGGATCGAACCGCGTTCCGTCCAAGGCTAGCGAAGGCAAGGCAGGCACCTTACCTTTAGCGCCACCGCCCGGCCCCGAGAACTTTGTTTTTTGAACCTTCACAAGTTCCCTGGGGAGAGGGGAGCAAAGAAACACTTCTCAAAATTCTCACCCACATGGCAACAGCAAAGGGACAAAGACATGGGGATGGGGAAGAGGGTGATAGACCTGGAGTGGTAGGTAGATCAGAAATCTCAGAGACTCACTACAGAGTAGTAGACCTCAGACTGGACAACAAAAAGCATAGCAAAAGGTACCTCAGGATAGCATGGAACAGGACAAATATTGTCAAACTTCAAAGTGGAGAGTGTCAGAGAGAGAGAGAGAGAGAGAGAGAGAGAGAGAGAGAGAGAGAAAGAGAGAAGCTTAGACATAGACATTGGAGAGAGACCTTATATATGTTTTATTATTTATTTTAAAATAAAGCCACTTTTGTGTCAGACACATTGGGCATTTGCATTTGAATTTTACAAACAAAACTTCAGAACTAACCAATTTCCATGAAACTGTCTTCTGGTTTTCCTTTTCAATAATTTGAACATGAACAGCCAGACTATCTGCATAAATGGTGCCAATTGCTTCAGGTTTGGAGGAAACAGTGAGATGATTTGAATTCTTTCTTGCTCATCAATATCCATCACTTTATGTCATGAAATTTGATATCAATATGGGGCAGAGAGAACATTGAAGAGGAAACTTCTCAGCTAACCTTCTCTGGCCCTGTTTTCTCATCTGCAAAGAGGGCAGATGGGATGAAATGAGCCAACATTTAAGCCCTTTTCTGCTCTTCTGTAGTTATCTGGGATATTTTTCATTGAGAAGAGATCTGCTTGTGAATGGGAAAAAAAATCTCTTTACAAACCCAGCCCTGGCTTAAAGGGCCTTTCCACATTTTGTGACTAATTCAGTCTCCTCACCTGCTTTCCTTCTGCTACATCTGTGCAGCCCTTGTACTTTCCCAGGGCACTCTTTCTTTTTTCTAGAATTTTCCAATGTGCCAGATTAAAAGATGCTAATCTATGCCTTCCCACAATTTTATTTCCTTACCAGTCCTTTCACAGTTAAAAGAGAGCAGCAATCTTGGATGTACTACAATTGTATGTTTAATTGGAGAGTGAACTTCTGTGTTCAAATAAGGAGGTTTGTTTTTTTTTAATTGAAGAGTGAACCAAAAAAAAATCATAAAGGCTACAGTTAGAGCCAGTTGCTCTGAGATAGGTTCTTTCTCTCCTCTCCTTTCCTTTTATTTTTTTTGGGAGATGAAAGGAAGCACCATGGAGGGAGAATCCTGCCAGTGAGGCCAGTGCTTGCTCTTTTCCGCCTGCTTGTCTATGATAAGAGTCATGTTGAAGTTGTCGCCTCCTAATTAAACAGCCTGAGGAAAAAGGGACCCAGGAGAAATCTTGGCCACACTTCTGCAGCCAGCACCTGGGCCCCCAGCTTTCACATTCTGCTCTCATTTCCACACAGCATGCCTGCCAATCATTTGTCAAACACATCCAACCCATTCCGTGCTAGGCAGGCCCAGGACTGGAACCTTTCGAGAGCTCTTGTGGCTTGGAACAGCCATTCTTGAGGGCTCAGGATCTGTCCAAAGAACTTGCTCCTCTGGGCTCTTTTGAGCTTAAACTGAATTTGTTCCTCTCAATACACCCCCTGTGATATTTATTATGAACTTATTTTAGCACATTATCCACAACTACCTGGACATCCTTGTAGATAGATCCCTGGAGGCAAGAAAATATAAGCGGTGGTTATTTAGAGGACAGAACTGACCTGATCACAGCATTCCTGTTCCGTTGCGGAGACTTTTCAAGGCCTACTGTGGATGCAGGAGTCTAAAATGATTCCCATTAAGAAGAATGAAAGTGGGGAAAGGATAGCGCAGCAGGTAGGGTATTAGCATTGCATGCAGCCAACCAAGGTTCAACCCCCAGCACTCCTTATAGCTCCCCGAGCTGGGAAGGAGTAATTTCTGAGTGCAGAGACGGGAATTACCCCTGAGAGCAGCTGGATAGGACCCCAAAACCAAAAGAAAGAAACAGATAGAATGGAGCGCCTTGTGTGTGGCTGACAGAGGGTTCAAACCTCAGCACCCAGCATGGTCCCCCTGATATCTTAGGAATGATACCTGAGGGTACAGCTAGGAGTAAGCCCTAAACACAGCAATGTGTGACCTCAAAACAAACAAAAACAGACCAGTAGAGAGAAAAATTCAGGGGTTTGGTGTGGTTTATGGAATGACACAAGACTGCCATAGTGGGAAGGGCTCCATGAGCTTAGCCTCCTAGCCAGGCTAAAATTGGATTTGATCCTTCTCTGTAAATTTAAAGTGAATTATCTTGTCTACAGACTTCCAGAAGATCTACTCCTGAGTTAGTCTTCACACTTTATAGAGTGGTATGGATTGTATTTTTTTTAATTCCATAAAAACAAAACTGTAGGGATCTTATCTGAGATTATACAACTAATCAGTAGTAAGGGGACTAAAATAATGGGGTCATAGTCCACTTCTGCTCCTTCTAAATTCTACTTCTGTCTGAAATATTACTGTACACTCATTTTAGAAGGTTATAGCTTCTATCAGGGTATCTTGCACAGGGGAGACATTCAGTCCATATCACTGGTGTCACTTACTATGGATTTATGATGACATCAAGAGAAAAATACGTATCCCATGTTTTAAGGAGAAGCTGGTTGATAGTTCACTTTCTTTATTCTTTTGCTTTTTGTTTTGTTCCAAAGCTGTTTTTTTTTTTGAGGGGGGGGGAGAAACCCTTTACTCTATATCTTTATAGCTTCTTCCTAGAGTCCAATTCTATCTTAAAGCTATATTGCTTGGTGATAACACTCTTCCATCCCATTTATTGTGTTTTATCTCTTCTTTGAACACAGGAATTACAGATTTTTAAGGTTTTAAAAGAAAGCCTTGAGAATTTTGAAGTTTCTTCTCTGAAGAGTTTTTCTGTGGGCAATTTGAATTCTATACCCACCATAGGGAGCTCAGGAATCTCCAGGGATCCTTATTCTAATTTTAGATCAATTTCAAGTTCTGGAAAAAGCATCCATTTCTGAGTAGGAATCTGCTTCCCTGAGTGTTCATTTCGTCATGCATTCAGTAATTCATCAAAGGTTATTGGCACCTCTGTGTTTTCAGTGCTCCTGTTGGAGTTGGAACACAAAGATGAATTACCCTTGTTCTCTGACCTCCATCCATTAGTTGTCTTTATCTAAGACAGGATGCCTTTTTCACCTTTATTTCTTAGCAAACTACAAAGTCATTTTGCAAAGGTTTCCTGAGTTGGTTTACTGGCACTGAAGACAGTCGATGGGGAAAATCTCTCTGCATGTCTCAGCACACATCGAGAGTTGTATTAATTGGCATCCGGGCACCGTCTGTCATGTCTTGTAGCTTAATTAAGTCCACACTTGTTTTGAGTGTTCTTTTTATGCGTCTATTTCTTATGCATGAGAGAATAAAAGAAAATGAGTAAAACATTTTATAGTTAAATTAGTTGAGGAGAAACAGTGCTGGTTGGAAACTTCAATGGTCAGATCGTCTTTTATTTCCATGGATTTGTTGGTCAATGTAATTGCAAGTTAATTGATTATTGCTCTCTTCTTCCTCACCTGAGTTTGACCTTAGCCTTTTATACCCATTTCTAGTGTTTTCACTTGAATTCACTTGTTTTCTAATCCAAGAAATAGCAATAACACTTTATATACCTATAAAACTTCAAATTATTTCAAGATTTTTTATATCCACTAACTCAATACTATTCAGAGCATGTTCCCAAGATCTTGCTCTTCTTTTTAACTTTTATTGCCCATTTTATTTATTTTCCTACAATTGTGATGAGATTTTGAGTATAGGTCAATTTTATTTCTGACTCAAATAAATTGAATAATAGTGTTCATTTTTCAAGTAGATATTTATCATTGTATTATCAACAAGCTTAACTATTCATAAATGGAAATGAAATTTCATCAACATTTCCTTGATAGAGAAAAACCATAAGTGTAAATCAGAAATGAAAAGATTCCTTTGTAAACTATTGATGTGATTAGGGGGAAGGTAAAAACTTCTTGACCTAAGGGTATCGGGAACTTACAACAATACTTTAAAATTTAACATGCATAATCAAAACATCTATCAAATAGTTAATAATAGGCACTTACTTGCATTGATCGCTATCCCATAAGCAATGAGTTTGTGGAAATTAAGGTTTTTGTCTAATTGTCTCCTCCATGGCTCTCGACAGTACTAAAATAACACAAACACACATACACAAGTATTGTTTGGGGAGAAATCATAGAAGGCCAATATTATGCATATTGAGGGAACAGAGTTGGCTCTTAAATGACTCAGAGTCTGTTTCTGTGGCACCACAATTAACAAATCAAGCAGGTCAAACTAATTACATATTGCTGGCTTTTAAAACTCAAGACAGATCACTGAGTTAGCAATACAAATGATTGAGTTTGGCTACAGAACAGACTTGCTAAAAATTACTTAGCATATGTAGAAAAGTAAAGCTGAGAATCTTCCTCATTCTCTAGTAATCTACAAATTATTACTATGACACAAAGAAAGGCACTCACCTACTTTTTAAAACTAAAACTATTAGGATGACAATATAATATATTGTTAAAATTCTCTCTCTATCTTTCTTCTTTGTGGTATGTTGTTATCAGGAAACACATAGAAACATTAGGGAATAAAGTTAATAGAATTAGGAAATTTCTCAATCTGTCTGCTAGGAGTAAACAAGGGTCCAGTCAAATCTGTGAATGGTGGTTGTGATTGATTACTAGGGCTTAGATCTCAAAGTGACATTTCTTAATTAGCATTTATCTGAACTGCTTATTGGTCTACTCTCCATTAGAAATGCTCAAGCAGTTCAAGCAGTTCTATCTTCATGAGTCAGGACAATTGTAATATGGAGCTTTTCAGATGGAGCACAGATCTCTGGGAAAGGGTGGATAATGGATTCAATGTCATATCAGAGTCAATGATAAAAGATTAAGCCACTCATTTCTAGTCTTCAGTTTTTACCATTGTGTCCACAAAGAAATGAACCTCTTTAGGAATATTGGGAATATCCAAGAAAATACAGTGTCATTTTTAATAGCACTAATATAATGGAGTCATAACAACTAAAATGATTTCAAACGACTTAACACTTACCATACACGTCCCTCTCATGAATGAAATAAGGTTTCGGGTGACGGGTAATAGGATTAGCATGCAGTTGAAGTTCAGGCACACTGCAGATGCTCGAGCCCAAGCCAGTGTTGACTGAGCATAAATAAAAAGAGAGACATACAGTGAAAAAGAAGAAAAACCAGAAATATTGCATACATTCTGTTTTCTGATATTAGAGTGAATAGTCACTAACAATACTTACACCAAGAATAACTCTTGTGTAATGGAAAGCTTCTTCCTCTTCATACCAGTAGTAAGTGTCAATAAACAGATATAAATTCACTCCCAGCCACAAGAGCTAGAGGCAAATGAAAAGAAAACCAATCAGTACTATCTTCAACCTTTTTTTCTATTTAAAGTCCTTTGGGGTTCTTTGAAAGTGGAATGAAGAAATTCTCAATAGTTTTCAAAATAACTCCCCACTACTTATTTTCATAAGTCTTAACATTGATTATAATGGTAAGAAATTATAGTTATTTTTAATATTTTGATATTTTTAATATTTTGATCACCTTTGAGCACACTTTGAAGAATTTAATGAAAAGAACAAAACCTTCTAATGAATAATGTAGTGCTGTTTAGAACCCGATATCAAGGAGGAGGAAATCTTTTAAAAAATAATTCAGAAAGTATTCCAGAAAATAATTCCAATTTCATAGTCTAATTCAAATACTTCATCTGATTTAGAGAAACATGCATACATTATGCAAAAACAAACTACTTGACTTTAAAAATAATTAAAAATGAACTGAATCGGAAAACAACTTAACATGAATTTGTAAGAGTAAATTAAATATATCAACTGAATGTTTCCCAACAAATTTTATTCTTTTAACCAGAGTATTCTGAAGCTTCTCATGCAACTTGCCCTAAAACCCAGATTATTGAAAAATATATAGATATTGAAAGTTGAATACCAATAAATGATACTTACCACTACTATGAATGAGAGAACCTCATTCAAAATCCAACATCTCATAATGAGAGCTTTGCTCTTTGGCAAAATTATGTCTGGATGTGGTATCCTGAGTAAAAGTTTCTCTGCTAAATTATTTTGTCTCTTTGAAAAGCACCTATGGGAACAGCTCTCGGGGAATTTCTAATTAAGGACTTCTTGCCAAAGCACGTCACTGATCTGACATGCCTCCTGATTTGTGTGAGTACAAGGCAAGTCTCTGTCTAATGATTACTTTTTTCAAAGATTTCCCAAGAAAAGAGAGCCAGTTTTATTAAATTATATTCATGTACTTTCTACCCCATTCATTTTCTACATGATTGCAGTCAAGTTGATAATAAGTCTTTATGTAAATTTGAGAAAGAACCTGTTGAAGGTAGATGCTGCAAAACTTTTCATATGAGCTTCCTCTACTTGGTTTATTTCCTTTCCTTGACTTTTTCAAGAAAAAGTCACTTTTTTTTTTTTTTTACTTTATCAAGTCATGTTCTTCAGAGAAGAAATAGAATGGTGGGTGGATACTTATGTATGTCAAGCCAGTCAGCCAATGAGTTTCAACTTCTGTTCTGGACCAAGGGAGGACAGTCCTTCCAGTTGATGACTAGAAAAGAACAGGTTTCAGACTGATAACCAGAGACACTTTATTCCATCCCAACAATGTTTATATAGGACAAGAGGAAAAGGGATACTTGCTGGATGACAGGGCCATGGACACAGCAGAAGCATAGTCAGTGGAGAGTGAGGCTCCAGGGATAAGATAAGCATAAACATTGGGGCTTAGGAATGTTTCAGGAGCAATACAGTAGGTAATAAAAGTGACCTGTAATCTCCCCTAACCAGAGCTCTCTGTGAGGGACAGCCCAGAGTTAAAGCCTGAGGTAACAGCTAACCATGGAAAGATGGTACCTTCTTTGTGTTGCTCTTCTTCATCACTGAATGATGTCTCTGAAGCTTTCACTTCAAAGGGAATCTCTCAGTTGCTCTATGGGGTTCAGTAACAGTGTCACAAGGTAGATCCAATATCATGGATCAAGCCATCTTAATGTTGAAAAGTTGAAGAAATAAATTATCTAAAAAGACATGTACAGAAGAACTCAGCCATTAGGAGACTGACCCTAAAGAAGGAGGTGGATGATTGGTGGGAATAAATACTACTTTTCCGAAACTCATCTCCCTTGATGCACCATGAAGTGCATGAAGAGGTGATCTTTTTATACTTTGTGATTTGAGAGGCACTTTGTTTTAGCCTGGCCATGCTGCGATTATATAAATTAATGATGGTACTTACAAAGGCTGGGGTCATTCTGTAGGTAAATCTGTCCCAGTTAAGACAAACTAATCCAGAGCCCACCTTCTTAGCTATTTCTTTTAGGAAACGCTCACAGGTCAATCTAATTTCCTCTCTTACTGATAATCCTCTCAGGCTAGGTACTAGACTAAGAACCACATCTGCAGCCAGAGCCTATTAAAATGACTCACAAAACACAATTTAATCTCCTAAATTTGCTTCTTCTGTCTTCTTTTTTTCCTGACTGAACTCTGTGCTTTTTCTAAGTGGTCCTGCATACAAATGGTAAGTAATGAACTCTTTTCTCCAGTAGGTTTATCCGAATCGGCCATCTAACCAGACTTGTTCAAAACAAAGCCCCGGTTCATTAAAAAACACTTACATCTTATTTTCATCTCATTGGCTACATTTTGTGGACCCATTTCAATAGTGCTGGGGAGCCATGTGGCCCAGTAATTGAACTCACTACACATCCTCTACCACTTGAGGTATGTCCCTGGCTCCTAAATTACCTAGATTTTTTTTTTTTTGTGGTTTTTGGGTCACACCCAGCAGTGCTCAGGGGTTCTTCCTGGCTCCAGGCTCAGAAATTGCTCCTGCCAGGCACCGGGGACTATATGGGACGCCGGGATTCGAACCGATGACCTCCTGAATGAAAGACAAACGCTTTACCTCCATGCTATCTCTCCGGCCCAAATTACCTCGATTTTTAAACATTTTTTAATCAAAGATTAAGAAGTATACAATCGAAGTATATATATTTTTGGCTACTCTCAGTGGAGCCTGGTAGTATTTTATTTTTCTTTTCTATTCTGGCTTTTGGGTAACACCAGCTATGGTCAGGGGTAACTCCTAGCTTTGCATTCAGAAGTCATTCCTTGCAGTACTCAGGGGTCTATAAGTGATGCCAGGGATTGCACTCGGGTGAGTTGTGTTCAAGGCATGCACTCTATTCTCTGTACTCTCAAGTTTGGCCCTTACCCTGGATATTCTTGAAGGCTACCATGGACTAGCTCTGGGGGTGCTTGGTGACCATGTGGAGCCAGGTAGCGGGTGTATGAATCAAGTGGTAGGGTACAGGTGTAGCATATATGAAGGCCTGTGCATTAAGCGAATAGTTTTTCCTCCTCATCTAGTTCTGCCTGTTACATTTTTATTTTTGAATCAGGGTTTCTACATTTGTTTAATGGGACTAATTCAAACACTTCATAGAGTCAATTTGCTTTTTCCTTCACCTTCAGTTCCCTTGACACAAATATATACACTAACATTTGTATGAAATTATACTTCTTTAGGAGAAGTATTAGATTTTCCAGTAAAAATTGAGTTGATGTGATTCTCTTTAGGAAAATAAATCATTTTCCAGCAATTTTCCTCTCTGAAAATATGTGAAAGTACAGGTATTTGAGTATCATTAACCTGAGGTTAGAGTATAGCAAGTAAAATATTTTCAGTAGCTTCTTTAACATAGAAATATATGAAATCTTCACATTCATTTCCTTAAGCCAATAATCTTCCATGATGAAATGATCAGTTATTTCTGAAGTGTTTAGGATTTACATATCTTACAGGTCTTATTCAGTTGGGTACTAAAAATTAATTCAGGAGAGAATATACCTCTAGAATTTTATACAGTCTTATCTATTTGAGATGCAATGAGAGTGAGAAAGAGCTTGAAATTTCTTACTCCTTCCCACAGTGTTATGAATAAGACACATAGATTGGAGAGTTATTATGCCAATTATGTATAGTCATTTTTATTTGTTGCAAATTGCCTTATTTATCTCTAGTGCCATAGTAAAAAATAGGAGCAGGCTTAGGTTTAAAAACACATTGTTGAATGCACCCTCTTTATCTCTAAAATTTGATGTGGAATTCTGAAATTTCCTCATTTGAAATATGTAGATATGCATTATGTTAAAAATACTGGTATTATTTATTCATAGTGCACAAAACTGGTGGGTAATAGTATTAGTAGAGCATAACTTATGACTTAACTTCACCATTTTTCTTCATAGTTTTAATTTTGTAGAACTTTTAATTTTTAATTTAAATAAATTAATTGCTTGACTTAAAATAGATTAATTAATGGAAATTAAACTATTTTTTATTTAAATTTTTAAGTTTTAATTTACTTGTATCCACAGACATGTGAGGGAACAATGATCAAGATACGACACCCCACAGAGTGGGAGAAAAATTTTGCTTACCACTCATTGGACAAAGGTTAACATCCAAGATATATAAAGCACTGACAAAAGTTTACAAGAAAAAAAATTGAACCCTTAAAACTGGGAAGAAGAGATGAACAGAAACATCCTCAAAGGAAAAATACAAATGGCCAAAAGGTTTATGAAAACTGGGAAGAAGAGATGAACAGAAACATCCTCAAAGGAAAAATACAAATGGCCAAAAGGTTTATGAAAAAATGCTCTGCAGCACTGATCATAAGGGAAATACAAATCAAAACAATGAGATATCCCCTTATACTACAGAAACTGGCACACATCAAAAAGAATAAAATCTGTTTGTGAGGATTCAGGGAGAAAGAAACCTTCACTCACTGCAGTGAGAGTGTTGACTGGTCCAGCCTATGTGGAAAACAATATGGACACTTCAAAAAACTAGAAATTGAGCTTCCATATTACGCAGCAGCTCTACTTGGTATATACCCTATGGCACCAAAATAGAATGCAGAAAACACTTTAGTACTACAATGTTTATTGCAGCACTATTGAGAATAACCCAATTCTGGAAACAACCCTAGTGCCAAGCACAGATGAGTGGATAAAGAAACTATGATATATATTCATACTTGGTTGTAAGAAAATATGAAGTCATGCAATTTACTGATATATGAATGAATTTAGAGAGTTTTATACTGAATGAAATTAGTTAGAGATAGAGAGATAGATACAAAATTTCTTTCAAAATGCAATATATAAAGAAATATATAGAAGAATAACAATGCCAAGAAGCAATAGGATAGAAGATAAAAACTGATATTCAATAAAAAGCTTGCCTTTGGGGGTGGAGGGGGAATAGGAGAGAGAGGAAAACACTATGATAGTAGTGGAAAGAAGTGGTCACTTGGAAGGATGGAGTGCTGAGCGGAGATGAACTAACCATGTAAAATTAAAAAAAGCAAAAATCATATATGAACTTTGATATTTTCAAATTCATTGAGTCTAATATTTTTGTCAAATTAAGAAGCCATTTGACAAACTTTCAATTTTTCTACTTTTTCTGTTTCAAATTTTCAGCTATTCTATTGTTACAATTAAGAATTATTCAATAATGCTATGGATTCGTTTACAATAGTCACATCATAGTCCCTATGATAGTTTTTTAATGGTGTCAGGGATTGAACCAATGTCTTCACGCATGCAAGGCAAGGTTTTTTTTTTGGGAGGGTGGCCACACTTAGCAGCACGCAGGGGTCACTCCTGGCTTTGTGCTCAAATAGTGCTCCTGGCAGGCTCAGGGGACCATATGGGGGATCCAAACAGCTCTACACTGGGTAGGCTGCATGCAAGGCAAATGCCCTACCATTGTGTTTTTGCTCTGGCCCCGCAAGGCAAGTTTTTTTTACCACTAAGCTACATCTTTGCTCCAAGATAATATTTCTTATATTATGTACAAATCCAATCAATTCATGCTCAGTTCCTTACTACAAGTACTGTTTTGATAAAGAAGCCATCATGATTACTGTCATTATATTTGTTTTTACTTTATCTTTATAATGAATGTCTTGGTATTTTCTTCAATTAAGGAACCTCTAGAGATGAAATTATAAATAAAATATTTTTTTATCATTTAGCAAAAATTGGGACCGAATTACATTGTATATGAGAGGAGGAAATTGTATAAAATCTATTAAAATTATTTAAGTTCTCAGAATTGGATCTATTTTTGCTTAATTATTTTCACTTCTAATAAATGGTACAATGTTTTTACATAGAATTTTTTTAGAACAAACTAAGTGAAATTTGTGTTGCTTATTTTCTTTTTTTTTTTAAACTTTATTTTATTTATTGATTAGTTGGTTTTGGGCCATACCCAATGGTGGCTCACAGGGGTTACTCCTGGCTCTGCACTCAGAAATCACTCCTTGCAGGCTGGCGGAACATATGGGATGTTAGGAATCGAACTGGGATTCTCCCGGGTAAGGCAAACATCGTACCACTGTGCTATCTCTTTGGCCCCCGTATTCTTATTTACAAGGCAGATACCATTTTTCTTATTAAATGTGTATAGCCAGGGCCAGAGAGTAGTACAACTCTGATAATCACCAAAAAGATGATGGGTGTGGCTGGAGAGATAGCACAGTGGTAGAGTGTTTGCCTTGCAAGCGGCCAACCCAGGACCAACTATAATCCCAGCATCCCATATGGTCCCCTCTGCCTGCCAGGAGCGATTTCTGAGAAGAGAGCAGGAGTAACCCCTGAGCACTGCTGGGTGTCCCCCCAAAAAAAAGATGATGGGAGGTTTTTATAATGATTTTATAATTCTCACTAATAATTAACTTCCTATAATTAAAAATGTATGAAGGAAAAAAATATGTTTGTAAAGGCAGATTCACTACTTGTGTATATAATTACATATCTTACACTACCCACTCACCAGTCCTGCCAGCATTCACTACTATATTTGTAGCTTCTTTTCATTTAGTAGTCCGATAGTTGATTCAACAAGAAAGACTTTGATCCTCAAAAGCAAGATTGATCATCTAGTAGTTTTTACAGCTACATACTAAAGTCTAAGTTCCCTGTAGATATAACACAGTTCACAGAATAAAAATAGCATCGCCAACTTTTCTTCTAGTAAGCATTAAACATATTTTCCTCTTTTCCTAAAAGCACTTTAAACATTTGAATGTTAAGGTGGAAAGAAGTAAACAGATTAAAAAATGCAAACATATGTAAATTATGACATGGTTGTTTTGGGGAAACTTTATTGTGATAATTCTATACTAAAATGAGATAAATCATACATTGGATAAATTCCATATTAAAAAGGAAAATCAGCATAAAAGAATGAAGAAAATCCATATTACAATTAAAATATAATTAAATTGTAACTGATTTTTAAATAAAATTTAAAGAAGTATTACCTTCCTTTTATCCTATGTTTGAAATGTGTTGTTTTAATGGCGTTCAGGTGCTACTCCTGGCTCTGCTCTCAGAGGATCATTCCTGGTAGAGTTCCAAAAACACAGGGGGAGCTGATGGTTGGCACCCTGCGAGGGAAGTACCCTACCCACTGTACTAGCACTCTAATCTCTCTTAATATCATTCTAAAGTAACTTTTAAATCACAAACTTGTTTAACTTCAAACAGTTCATGCTTCTGTTGCTCACCCAAATTTTATAATCTCAAGTGAATGTTTACTGGGAGTGGCATGAATCACACAATTCTGGCCATTGTGTGTTCAAGGTCTGGATTATTTAGAAAGTTTATTGTCTAGAAGAAAGGAGTCAGGACATGCACCACAATGAAGCATTTCGAAGTGGGTACCTCCTGGAGGTGTCCTGGGTGGGGTCTGTGGGGAAGGAGGGTGAGAGTGGCCCAAGGAGATCTGGGTGAGGGATTTCCTTTGGGAAGAATTTATCAAAGCTGGATCAAGGTGGGTTTTTGTCAAAAATTACATTGTGTAAAAGAAAATTCGGTGGAAAACAAGTTTGATTTTCTTGGTTTCTACACTTATCACTGCTGCTTGTAGAAGTAAACTGGTAAGTGGGGGAGGCTTGTCGGGTGGGGGACATTGTTGGCAGAAGTGGATCGATAAAGGGAGTGATGTTGGAACATTGTACGCCTACAACCCAATCATGCACAACTTTGTAATTTCACTGTGACCAGACAAACAAACAAGCAAACAGACAAATAACAATAATTAACTACTCAAGCCAATAAAAACACACAAAAAATATCACTTTGATAAGCTCCCAAATAAACCCTGTTGCCCATGGCCACAGCTGGCCTGGCCTTTTGGACTTCATGCTCCTGTCAGTCTCCTTCATCCTCTGTTTTCACCTTCTGCTTTTATGTGTGCATTTTCTTCGTTCAGGGAAGGACTTTCTGCAGGGACTGATGCTCATCTGAGGACCATTGCTCCAAAGGGAACAGAGTGGCTGGCTCATCATTTCTTACTTCAAATTAAGTGGCACAGTTCAAAGTCTTGTGTTCGGCTAGTTTGAATTTTTCGAATTAGGAATTTGGTGAAAGCTAGAATCAACAGACTTTGATATGTTTTGACTATATCTGGCACACCTTGGAATTTACTAAATGTTAAATAATACATGGAAAACTGCCTTCATTTCTTAGTTTCTTAAAACTTAAGTGGACTTGCTATAAATCCTGACACACACACACACATACACACACACACACACACACACACACACACACACACACACACACTTGCAAGGACTTTCAGGCAAACAATGACTTATTTTTATTTTATTTTATTTTATTTTATTTTATTTATTTATTTTCCTTCAAGTTGAAAAGCCAAAGGGAAGTTCCCAGGTCTCTGCCATGAATATTTTAACTTATGTGCTTGAAAAAATCTAAAGTTGAAGAAGGCTAATCTAGAAATCCTTCCTTTGCATAGCCAAGCTGTTCATCTTTCAAAAGTCAAAGTGGATGCCAGAATTCCATAGATTTCATTTTTTTGAGATGAGCATTCATATTTGAACATATTTAAAGACAGATGGTTTACAGTTCATGTATTTGTTGCCTTTTTCCTGCCACAACAACTAAATATTGAAGACACATATTTGTGTTGAGGAGAGCACTTGGAAGCCATATTTCCCTGCTGCTCCCTCACTGCATGTTCTCAGTGCAAGTGTGCAGCAGAGAAGGTCTGGTCTGAGGCATCATCGCATGCATTACATCCCTTTGATTTAATAGACAGGGGAGTGCGAGATCATATAAAACAAGTTCCCTATAAATAGATACTTCCTGCAGCAGCTATGAATTTGCTGGGAGCAAATGGGAGCGCAAATGAACATCTATTGAAATGTTCTGTTTTCACGATCCTTTTAGACAAGCTGGAAAATTGACTTTTTTTTTTAAAGCTTTCTACAGCTTTCACGGTGGTTTGCCAAACAGTTGATCAGAGTTCAGAAAAGCACAGGAAGCTCAAGCAAAGGTTGTGTAGTCATTATTGTTGTTGTGATTGTTTTTGTTAGTTTGTTAAATAAAACCATCAGATATGGAAAGAGCTGAATCAGGCATTGCTTTTTCTGCTGAAGGCTGGGGCTGTCACTCAATAGGTTCAGTGTGTTCTTTTCTAGCATAAAATGACTTTCTGCTCATTTGTCATCTGTGAGCAATTTGTTATTTTTCTGCGCAACTATCAATATTTGCACTTTTACAACTCTGAAGATCCATTTTGCTGACATAGGGCCTTGGGATGCTGAACCAAGACACTGAATAATTTATAAAAATAAGAAAACAGAAGCAAAAATTGAAAGCCTGGGAAAGAGGTATGTTGACTTGGTGTCACAATAAGATTTCTATGAAAATTCAATATGTGCTAACAAGAATCAGACAAAATAGAGGTTGTGGAGAAGCTGCCCTCAACCATCCTCTTAGCTTTCAGTCAATGGTCCAGACCTTAAGGAAATAGAGATTCTATGGCCCCTGATTAGACATAAGCGGGTACTTTCCCTTTAAGGGTGATGGCTAAGCCCACCCCTTGGAACTTGGAGCAGGAGGATCCTTGGCCAGAGGTCATAAAAAAATCAGGCTGAAGTGCTCTGAGGGAGGAGACTGCTGCTCCTGCTGCTATCTAATTGCTGGAGAAATTATTTGCTGAACTCTTGGCTCCTGCTCCTGCTCCTGCCACCTTTCGCAACCTCTCCTACAGCTCTGGGCCTAATAATAACACAGACCTGCACACTCAAATGTCTTTAGTACATCCTTTAATAGTTTGTTTTTATTTTGAAATTAAACTTAATTTATTGAGGGGGAATGAATGTGAGGGTCACATAGGTAGTACTTGTGGTCTACTTCTGATTCTTTGCCCAGGAATCACTCTAGGCAAGACTTTGGGGACCATGCAGTGGGGGAATGCAGGCAAACACTTGAAAAATGGTTGACACAGCCTCTTGCTTTGATTTAATTTCTTGAAGAGTCCGAATAATCAAGGACTGAGGGATACTTTCAGGATGTTGTAGTCAAATGCTTTCATTGTACAAAAGAAAACAGAGATGGGAAAGTTCAAGATGAAACAACAACCTTTTCAAGATGCAAAGGTTCAAATTATAGGAACAGCTCTGGGGACAAGGAACTTAATTGCATGTGGCCGAACCCTGTTTGACCTCTGCTACAGTATCCCAATATTTTAATCATCACCAGGGCCCACTAATGATCACAGATTCAAGAATAGCTCCTGTGTACCTTCAGTATGGCCCAACTCTCCTTCTCACAAACAAATAAAATCTAACAAAACAAACCAGGTGTTCAAGTCTGCCTGCTATTATATGCATTGCTCATCATGCTGGGTCACGTGGCTTTGGAGTTTAATCGTTTATTTCTCTTCACTACAAAGAGCCTTTTCCTAAGAACTCACCCCAGCAACATGGGACCTACATGATGGAGGCTCTGGAATTGGCTATGGGTATGTGATCACTCTTAGGAGGCATAGAGAATCAATATTTCTGGAGGACTTCTCTGGGGCTGGGCATTTTCTGCACTATGCTCTTTGATCTTCATAGGCTGATGAGGAAACTATGATAAGAACTATTTTGTTGTTTATTTATTTTTGAGTCTTCCAAGCTATGCCAAGTTGTGTGAGGCTGTACAAGCCTGATGGTTAGGTTCTGAGGTTATAGGTAGATATGCAGATGGGCAAGAGGAAGTAAAAAGCTACCAAAAATGAAAAAAGATATAAATTCTATGTAGACATACCAGGGTTATGTTCTATATATCCCCTAAAATTACTCATTAAATTAACAAGCTTTTTTTATTTATTTATTTTTTTTTGGTTTTTGGGCCACACCCTGTGACGCTCAGGAGTTACTCTTGCTTATGAGCTCAGAAATTGCTCTTGGCTTGGGGGACCATATGGGATGCCAGGGAATGGAACCACAGTCCATCCTAGGTTAGCATGCGCAAGGAAAATGCCCTTCTACTTGTGCCACCACTATGGCCCCAAAATTGACAAGCTTTTTTGAGTTTAGTGTCCTAGATACAGTGCCAAGATGAGTGACAAGGGCTGGAGATATAATATAGGGGATAGGGCACTTGTCTTGCCTGTAACAGATCTAAGTTCAGTCTCCAGAACCACATAAAACATGAATAAGATAGACACTAAAAGCAAACACATGCCCTCCAGTCCTGTCTAGATGCCTTTATTTAATTTCATTTTGAAATACTCATCAATTCCATTTGCTTGCAGTTATTTCATTTTTATTCCAACTTCACAGCCAAACTTATTGATACTTTGCTGAAACATAGAACAAGCTCTGCTCTTCTTTTGCTGATATGTCTACAGTGTTTCTCAGGAGAAGAGGCCATGAAGCTCTTACTCCATCTTTGCATGTTTCAGCATCCCCTAGGAACAAGCTACAGTAGCATGTGACTGTGTGTTCCTGTTTCCCAGAATGTTCTTCCTTCTGCCTTCTAAAGGTTAAAATTCCCTAAAGAAATAGAATGAATGGGACACACACACACACACACACACACACACACACACACACACACACACACACACACACACACACACACACACATTATCGTTTCAGGTAATCATGGGGTCTACCAAGATGAAAAGTCAAATCAGAGTCCATGTTTCAGTCTTAGTGCATGTTATACAATACAACATGCTGGAAACTCAGGGAGGCTTTTAAACATTAATCCTAAAGAGAACTCTCTAAGATTTTATTAGGATATTATGATTGCAATATTATCAATATTACTGCTTTATGCTTACACTGCTTGTGCACCACAAAGTGCCATTATCTTGAGAATTCTTTTTACTTTTTTGGCTGGTTTTGGGGTCACACCCAGAAGTGCTCAGAGCCTACTCCTACTTCTATGCACAAAGATCATTCTTTGTGATCTCTTGGTGGTGCCCAAGAGAATGCTTAGGCATAGAATGCTATGACTATGGATTGAACCCATGTGGCCTGTCCACTGTGCTATCACTTAACCTGGAATTTTTTTCTACTTTTTGCTCATTATGCCTTCAATTAACTGGACAATGGCCACCCATACTTTGGAAGAAAACTCAGATTCCTAAAGTTTTAAATGAAATGTCCTTGTATATTTGCTTTTTGTATTGTTGTAATCTTTTATGAATATGATGCTCAGGAGTTACTGTTGTACTCAAAAATTACTCCTGATGGTGCTTGGGAACCACATAGGATGCTGGGAATGAAACCTGGGTCATTCATGTGCAAAACAAATATTTTACCCACTGCACTATTTCTGTAGACACTATTTATTACTTTAATATAAAATTTTGGAGTCTTCTAAGCAATTCTCGGGGTGGGTGGAGGTGGTCACCTAGTTTTGGACAGTTCAATGTTTTGCTGATGGTGTCAGGGGCCTTCAGAATAATGCTAGCTTACAATTTCTTATTTTATTTCCTATTTCTTATTTTTAAGTTAGGAAATACATTTAAATAAAAACTAGCAAGAAAACCTGATTCACAGTCTAAGCAAAAGAAAATACACTTTTTGGCAGAAGAGTTCCAAAAGACACTTTAGAACTGTTACTGTTAGAGTGAGAAATCTGTAATAGCAGAAAACAGAAGGCCCAGGATCCTGGTGGTTGTATCAGAATCCCTGCTACAAGGCATGACCCTAAAGTAAGCAGAAGGTCCTGGCCAAAGACCATAAAGAGAGCCTATGGGAGTTTCTTTAAGGATGCATTATCAAGTTCCTGGGGCTTCAGATATTAGGGAACCTTTAAAACTTTTAAAGCATAATTAATAATAAGATTTAAGAAAGCAACATTCCTACTCCCCAGGAAATTAAAGTATTAAAATAATACTCTCTCTCCTTTTAGGATCTTTATCAACTACTCTTCTTCTTCTTCTTTTTTTTTAGTTTTGGACCACACCCTGTGACATTAAATGCCTCTTATTCCTGGCTCTGTGTTCAGAAATTGCTCCTGGCTTGGGGATTGAACCATGGTCCATTCTGGGTCAGCCGTGTGCAAGGCAAATGCTCTACCTACCTCTGCACTATCTCTCTGGCCTCCCTTCTTTCATTTTTATATACAAAATAAAAGTGAAAATACAACTAATTAAATTAATATAACTGATGGTGATAAAAGATTTCCTTAGCCGAGCTATCTATGTCCTAGCCTTGATAAAAGGCATGTGATGTGATGGGATAGCTCGGTTTAAGAAGTGCAATATTAAAACAAAAGCCATGAGTCATTTAAGCCCAGCGTGTAAAGACACACACTGAGTTATAACTCACAGGCACAACTGGCTAGCAGTACTAGTCATAGTTAAATCATGGTTTTGGTAACAAAAGAGAAATGCGTTATTTTATGCAGTTGGATAGAAGAAGGGTATTATGGAACAATTCTAAATGCACTTTTCTGTTTTAATCTCTCTGTAATTGACATGCCTTTCATAGTGAATGTATATATTCAGTTTGAAGTCCCATTTTGTCCTTTTTCTTTCCAAACACTTAAATCTCTGTATAACTTTGCCATCTAATGCCTGAAGTTTGTTCATTTTTATACTAGTAGTCTTCAGTTTGCTCATGGTTTTCTAAACATATTTTGGAGCGGAAGCGATAGCACAGTGGGTAGGGCAATTGCCTAGCATATGGCCAACCCGGGTTCTATCCCTGGCATCCCATATGGTCCCTTAACCTGCCAGAAGTGATTATTGAGTGCATAGCCAGGAGTAACCCTTGAGTGCCACCAAGTATGGCCCCAAAACTAAAAAAATAAAAATAAATAAAAAAGATTTCCTTTAAAACACCATATTTAGATGATTAGATTAATACTCATAACATTCCACCAGATCAAAGCAACCCCAGTTATAATATTATATTAACCATGTTAAGAAGTAATATTAGTTTCTAACCTTCCTGAATTGTAATTTGTCATCTAACTCTGTATCCAAGATGTATTTGCTACATTTGCAGATAATTAATTGTTATTTATTTAAAATATTACATTTGTAGGGGTCAGAGTGATAGCACAGCGGTAAGGCATTTGCCTTGCATATGGCCAAATCCAGGATGGACCTGGTTCGAACCCTGGCATCCCTTGTGGTCCCTCAAGCCAGGAGACATTTCTGAGCACATAGCCAGGAGTAACCCCTGAGCATCACTTGGTGTGGCCCAAAATCAAAAAAAAAAATTTTAATTTGTAAAATTTTGCTTTTCTTAGTTAACAAATCAGATAGCTAAGGAATAAATTTTATTTTAAATGCCTCTTAAAAATGTTTAATACATAAAAGAGAAAGTGCTAAAGACATGATTGTCACCCTAGGTATTCAATGACACATGAGTGGATAGTGGATAATGAAGTTGTGGCATAAATGCATGTTAGATTACTATGCATTGAATGACAAAATCAGGTAATTTGCTTTAACTTGCATGGAATTGGAAGATACGTTAGTTAAAGTAAGTCAGAAAAATGAGTATTGGATGAGGAAATATAAGTTATTAAAGGGGGGATACCTAGATCACCCTTGACGATATAATATTGGAAGAAGACAGGATAGGAAAGTAATAAAGTGGAAAGTAAGAATTGATAGATAGGAAGGTGTTAATTGCCTTGGGTAACCTGTTAGATAGAAGCAAAATATATACTCAAATCAGAGTCAACACTAAATCAGGACTACAACAAATGTAAATTACAACAACCAAACTTAAAAATATGCTTGTTGAAGAGGAAGGCTACAGTCTGGGAGAGAACTTGAAGACATTGCCAGTGGGAAGTTGACATTGGTGGTATTATTGGTGCTGGAACACCAACTATGAATCATTCTGTAAACTACAGTGTCTTAATAAAAGAATTAAAAATAAAAATAAACTTATGATTTATGCTGCTGCTTAAAATAATCATTTAATAAGTATTCAAGATGATTGGGGGTGAAGAAAATGAGAGTAGGATTCTCCTTCAGAGCAACTGACTAATGAGCTGGGGGAAAATAAGACTATGAGACAGTGTCAAATGTCCAGTCAACAAATAGTTTTATTGAACTCACACATCAGTTAGAGTGTCATGATCTAGAGTGCAAGAAAATTTCCCTATTGGTGACTGAGAGGTGATTATTAGCCCAAAGGCCAAAATTTAGTTTTAAATTAAATATTTAGAAGGAAAAACTTTGAAATCACATAGCTTAGATTAAACTGGATATGTCAATATAAATTCAAATGTCAAGGTGAAAAATTAAATTATGATTGTTTATAAATAAAAAAAATTCTCATATTTATGGCCAAGGCTATTGCTTTAATAGATTCAGGAATCCTCACTACTATTTAGTGCACGTATAAAAGTGTTCCTTAAATTATTTTTAAATATTAAAGCAAAGCCAGCAGATACCACAGAACTCAAAAGATGATACAAATGTACTATCAATAGTACATTTTGTGCTACAAAATTGGAGAATCTAGAAAAAAATGAATAATTTTTGGATTCCTAAATTCCCAAGACAACTAGAAGGAAGAAGTGTATCTAAACAAGCCAAATTTTAGCGAAAAAACTAAAAGAGTAATAAAAAACTCTCCCTCAAAACAAAATTCCTTGTTAAATGGGTTAATTAATAAATTACTTCTTTGGGTTATGATTGAAGTTATGATTGGGTTATGGTTTGAAGGATGACCATACAGATAGAAATTAGAATTCTTACAAGATTTAATACATAGCAAGATAACCCACAGATGGACAACTATAATCCAAATTATTAGGAATGAAAGAACAGTACCTAAGAAGAAAGAAATTATCCTATTATTTTTGTAAAGTAAATTTGATCATATTTTAAATAACATATGTAGGCTCAGAAAGATCTAAGACATTCTCTTAGTAGTAAAATTACTCAGAATATTATTATATTATACATGCTATTTATATTTTATTTATATAACATATGATATAGTACATATCATATACCATTTAATTATTTTATATTTTATATATGATTATTATATTATATATTTTATTTTCTCTACGTGCATAGAAGAGAAAAAAATGAGTATTTATGTAGGTGTTATGGAGAACTAAGGTGTCAATATGGAGAATAATAATAAATGTGAGGCCACTGAAACTATAGATTTAACGTACAAATATCAGGATTAAATCATAATTTATATATTTATCAAAAATTTATTTTCCAGCATTATTCATAAAATGGGTTTGGAAAATGAAAAGACAATTTCAGGGTGATGGGCAACAAATACCCTTGGCTCAGGCTGAGGTTTTTCAATTCAATTTCCCAAAGGAGAAATTTTCACATTCATGGAGATGCAATTGGGTCTGAATGTGAATAAGAAGCATATTTTATCACATCAGGAAGCAAAGAAACTATGAAAAGGTTCAAGTAATATGGCAAGAAGTTTGCTAATGATCCAAATTGAAAAGAAGTTTCCAAAATGAATGAAGGAGGGCAAATTGAAGATCAACAAAGATGAGAACCAGTGAAATATTTTTACATGTGTGTGTTGCAGGAAGGAAGATAGGGGTATCCTGGCAATGTCTTTGGGTGGGAGAATGGTCTGAAACCTGAACCAGACATAAAGAATGGAGGCCTTCCATACAAAAGACTCATCTCAGGAGTCAGGAAAAACAATTGAGAACCAGAATTCCAGGCATTTGAATTTCTTATATAATGAAACTTTTGTTCACCTTTCTCTTCATAATTTGATGGGGTTGGAATTATTTTTCTTGTTAAGCTCTTCCATTGCCCTTTATATCTTGGACATATAAGGTGGACATGGATAAATAATTTATCCCATATACTGGTCATCATTTACTTTGAAGTGCAGAAGCTCTTTAATTTAATGTGGCCTCATTTGTTTATCTGTACTTCCTCTTGTGTTTCATCCCTGAAGATGAACTTGAAGAAGACTTTAACTTCATTGTCAAGATCTTCCTATGTTTTTGTCTATGATTATGGATTCAGGTTTTATATCCAAGTTTTTAATCCATGTTTATCTTATTTTTCTGTGCATGGCAACATAGAGTTAGAATGAGCTCTGAATTCATGTTTTATTTTTTTTAATGTAGTTAACCAGTTTTCCCAACACCACTTGTTGAAGAGATTTTTTTTTTTTTGCTTCATTTCAATTTTTTCTCCTTTTTAAATATTAGCTGATTATATACCTGAAGGTCTGTCTCAGGTATCAAATTCTTTTTTTTTTTTCAGAATATCAAATTTTATTCCATGGATCTGTGGGTCTATTTTTATTCCAGTACCATGCTGGTTTGTTTGTTTGTTTGTTTTGGTTTTTCGGGCCACACCCATTTGATGCTCAGGGCTTACTCCTGGCTAAGTGCTCAGAAATTGCCCCTGGCTTGGAGGGACTATATGGGACGCCGGGGGATCGACGCCGGGGGATCGAACCATGGTCCTTCTTTGGCTAGCCCTTGCAAGGCAGACACTTTACCTCTAGCGCCACCTTGCCGACCCCAGTACCATGCTGTTTTAATGACTACTGCTTTAAAGTACAGATTGAAATTGGGAAAGGGATACCACCCATCTTCTTTTTTCCTAGTTTTAGGAAGAAGGGGATTGTTATTATTCCATATGAATTTTGAAGTGTTTAAACTATTTCTTTGATAGAGAATGAACCACCAAGACAAAAGAACAACCAGTGCTGGATTCATTGTTCCATATGAATTTTGGAGTGTTTGAACTATGGGTAACCTCATAGGGACTACATTAAATCTGTCCAACACTTTGCAGAGTATTGAATTTTAATGATATTAATTCTCCCAATTAGATGCATAGTCATTTCAATCTTAAATTCTTGGCCATGGTTTTACTTTTTACTTGAAATAAAATAATGATGGAGCAAATATATTAGAAAACATGTCATCTTTACTACAAACATTTTAAAAGCACATATAGCCTTTTAAATAGAACTCTGTTGATTCTGGAGCACTAATGCCATGAGAGTATTTTCTTCTTTTATGATTACATGTTAATTAAATATTCTGATTACATTACACAGTGATTACATATTCCCTTGCTTCAGTCTTTCCAAAGGCAGCATTTTCAATGATCTTGAAGTAGTCTTTCATCAATTATCCCTTAATAATAGAAAAGAAGCATAGCAAATTATAATTAAATGTTCAAGAGCTAACTTTTTTTCCCCTTCTCAAAAATAAGTTATGGGAGATTTGCACAGTTTTATATTCAGCAAGACTGAAAAACCTTATATAGCAAGTGAAAAATGACATTGTTAAATAAATGAGGTGCAAAATTTGATTTACCTTAATATTGTTACAGTCTGGTGGGGAAAATCCACAATATTCTTCATCCTGTCACTTACAAATTAAAAACAGTATCCATTGTTTATTTAGACTCTAATGCTGGAGTGATCATGGCAGATCCTGACAGCTGTAAGCTCTTCCCCATGCTGAGATAGTTCTTTCTGCTCATAGAGGAAAGACTTGATGTGTGTGTGTTTGTGTGTATGTATGTATGTGTGTGTTCATGCTTATGTCAAGAATTTTTGTTAGTTTAATTTCAAAGAGGTACAATTTAGGGCAATGGATGATAACTCTTCTGCTCACCTGTCCTGAATCATTTACAAACATTTTCTTAGACACAAATTTTGGGTTCATTATCATGCAGATAATTTTAGGAAATAACATGCACCTTCTGTAATTATACTCCTAAATCATTGTTTAGGTTTATGTCATTTTCTATACTCCATTTTGGGTCACTTAACAAGGTAGCAGAGCAAGTGCTATAACAGGTGCTATTCCTATTCAGAATGGGTTTAAGCAGAATTAATTGTCTGTCTAGTGAAGTATATGGATTGTGCTGGATCTGGAAATACCTTGATAGACAGTGCTTAGTTTCTTCCCTCTCACTGTGATTGTGGGCCTCAAACCCTGACTATAAATCAAAATCATCTTTTATGCTAAAAAGTAATTTCAAACTTACCTCAAAATCAACTTCAATTGAATTTTTGTTTTGGGGTCAAAGAGATGGTACAGTTAGGATCATGCTTGCCTTGAATGTGACCTACCCAGATTAGATTCATGCCAGGAATAAGCTCTACACACTACTAGATGTGATCTCAAAATAAAAAAAAAAAAAAGAGAAGAAAAAAAATAGAATTTCTTGTTTTGGCCTTAACAACTTGACTTTTTAATATATCTCAAAGTGATGCTAATGTAAGGCAAACTGAAATTTCTGGACAGTAAAATTTTCCCTTTGCATAAAATACAACTTTTGTTTATGTGGGGGACAGGGAGGGTGGGAATTGAAAGATGTATCTCTTTTATATCATCTTCAAAGATCTAAAAGGCAACTTACTTCATCAGCTGCGTCTCTTTTCAAGCTATTCAGTTACATTTCCACTTATTCATGACAAATATTACAGGTTTCCTTCTAATGGATTCTTTAGATCTATATGTTTAATCATATACTTCTTCCTCACCTTCTCAGGTCTTCTTTTCAATTTCTGTCTTATACTCAAGTATAAGCTGACCTGAGTATAAGCCAACCCCCCAATTTTACCCTAAAAACTGGGAAAACTTAGTGACTCTAGTATAAGCCAAGGTGGAAAATATAGCAGACACTGGTAAATTTCAAAAATAAAAATATATACCCAAAACAATAACTGAGGAATCAGTAGGTTAAATGTTTTTCAATATTTATTGCTAAAGAAAACCTGTAAACTAGCAACAATAACTTTAAAACTTTAAAAAAGTGCAGAAAACCGTAGCTTCACAGGTAATCAAGCTAAAGTACAAAGGTTAAAATCCTTCAAAACTGGATTCCTCCTCCTCATCATCTGTATGTCCAAACAGAGCTTCAGCTGAATCTGATGTGAGGGTCTCAGCATAGACATTGTCATCATCACTGAGTTCGCAGATATCATCATCACTGCTGTCAGTCTCAAATAAAATGCAGAATATTGTGGGTTAAATAGTTCAATGACATACAGTTCAGATCAGCTGCCTACCTCTTCAGCTCAGCCACTACTTGTGGACTGAGATGAAGCACCACCCCTCTAATCGATGGCAGAAGACAACTGGAGACTACTTGCATTTGATTGAATGCACGTGCACAAAATCAAATAACCTGTATGACTCGAGTATAAGCCGAGTTCGGGTTTTAGGCACACATTTTCTTCCGAAAAATTCGGCTTATACTCAAGTATATAAGTAATTCCATTGGGTTTCTCCCACTTTTTTTTTCTTTTCTGTTTCCTTCATTGACTCTTCTTTTATCTCCTGCCCTTTCAAGATTGGTGGTTTCACAGGTTTTACTCCTGACTCTCCTTTATGGTCTCAAGCAATGATCTGAGTCATACCCAGGGCCCTGGCTAAACCCAGGTCTCATTATCTAGGCTAGAATTTCATCTTGAGCTCTATTTTAAATTGCCCTCTATTGTTGCATATCTAAAATAGTTCCTGGCTGAGAGGAGGGACTTATTTAAAATGTATGAATACATTTATTGCCTATGGAGCTAATACCTCAGCTAGCATTTTGTTGTGCATCTTGATTACAATGAGACATTCCCGGAAAAAATTATGAGGGAGGTTCTCCTAAGCAGTGATCAAGAGTCCTGGAGCCCCTCACAGTGACTTTTGGTCAACAGGACAGAAGGTCCAACCTGAGGGCCTAAGTGTGTTTGTGCTCCTCCCCTGTAAAAGCAGTCCTGGGGATTACACCAATATGATCACACAATAAATATGGGAAGCTAACCCAATATTTCAAGAATGGAATTTCTGGCCACAGTAGTTCTATGTACTTGGCTTCGCACACAGAAGGCCAGGGTATAATTCCTATACCATATGGCACCACATCACTACTGGGAATGACCTCTGAGCACCACCAAGTGTGGCCTGGAAATAAAAACAAGCACACACACAAAGGACCTGTTTTTCAACTTTGTCCTTTCCATAAAATACTTAAAATTATTTTAACCCAATCAGAGTCACTATACTTGACAATATATGATCACTGTTTTCTACCAGATAATAATGGCAGATTCTGGAATAGTCAATAAAGAGGACTGAATAGATGATTGCACAATTTCTTTTGCTCTATTTGTGTTTTTGTTTTAGGGTCACACCTGACAGCACCCAGTGTTTCCTCCTGGCTCTGGGCTCAGGAATGACTCTGTGCTCAGGAAACTAACAATATACATAGGGTATCAAAAACCAAACCTGTTCAGTTGTGTGCAAGGCAAGCACCCTGTCTGTTATATTATCACTTGAGGGGAAGCTTAATTTTGGAGAGATACTAGACATCTAATAAACTCAATTTGAGTGTTTAAAAAAGTATTATTAAAAATAATTAAAATGATTATTTAGAGAGATCCATTTGTTTAATGCTTGATTAAATTAATTGAATATAACTACAAGTGCATTGTAATCAGAAGAATTTTCTCTAAATTCTCAACAGCAGAATGTCATGCCTTTTGATAAATTATTATTAATATAAATATATTTGTCCAGAATTTTCATATTTCCCTTATCATTGTTAGATTGCAATTAGACCTTGTCATTGGTTTATGAAGATATATCATAATTCCTTTCTCTTCTCTCTCTTCTTTCCTTCTTCCCTTCCTTCTATCTCTCCCTTTCTTTCTCTTTTCCTTTTGTCTCTCACTTCAGTCCTTCCCTTCCCTTCCTTCCTTCCTTCCTTCCTTCCTTCCTTCCTTCCTTCCTTCCTTCCTTCCTTCCTTCCTTCCTTCCTTCCTTCCTTCCTTCCTTCCTTCCTTCCTTCCTTTCTTCTTCCTTTCTTCCTTCCTTCTTCCTTTCCTCATTGTTCCTTCCCTCCTTGTTTGTTCCTTCCCTCCTCCTTCCTTCATTCCTTCTCTCCTTCCTTTCTTCCTCCTTCCCTCCCTCCTTCCTTCCTTTCTCCTTCCCTCATCATTCCTTCCCTCTTTCCTTTCCTCCTTCGTTCCTTCCCTCCTCCTCCTTCTTTCCTTCCTTCTTTCCTTCCTTCCTTCCTTCCTTCCTTCCTTCCTTCCTTCCTTCCTTCCTTCCTTCCTTCCTTCCTTCCTTCCTTCCTTCCTTCCTTCCTTCCTTCCTTCCTTCCTTCCTTCCTTCCTTCCTTCCTTCCTTCCTCCCCTCCTTCCTTCCCTCCTTCCTTCCTTCTTCCCTCATCATTTCTTCCCTCCTTCCTTCCTCCCCTCCTTCCTTCCCTCCTTCCTTCCCTCACACTTCCTTCCTTTCCTCCTTCCTTCCCTCCCTCATTCCCTTCCTTCTTTGTTCCTTCTTCATTTCTTCTTCCTTCCTTCCTTCCTTCCTTCCTTCCTTCCTTCCTTCCTTCCTTCCTTCCTTCCTTCCTTCCTTCCTTCCTTCCTTCCTTCCTTCCCCCCTTTATTTTTCAGTAACTCCTTCTCTTTCTCTCTACTTTCTCCTTTTCCACAAATGTCTACTATATTCGACATTCTCCAGCATTAGGTTTCAAAGAGAAATGTAAAGATTTAATGAGGAAGAAAACGCAATCACCATCTCAAGGAGTTTATAATTTAACAGAGAGCATAAAGCAGTAAGTAGACAATTACAGACAATTATAGAATAAAATGGCTCATGGTAATATGGGGGAAACCAGGAAGATTGATAAGTTAAGATACATTTACACCATGTCCCATTATCTTGGAGGTATTAAGGCATAATTCTTTGAGCATAGAAAGTTAAAGTGAAAGAAACCCAACATTACTGTGGCCTTCAATTTGGAAGAGGTAGGTCACTTTTGATTAGAGCCTCTTTTTCTCTCTGGATATATCTAATTTCAATGATGTACATATGCACAATTACTTGAAAGCAGTGTCTATAAATGTTCATAAAACCAGGCTGGAGAGATAGCACAGCGGCGTTTGCCTTGCAAGCAGCCGATCCAGGACCAAAGGTGGTTGGTTCGAATCCCGGTGTCCCATATGGTCCCCCGTGCCTGCCAGGAGCTATTTCTGAGCAGATAGCCAGGAGTAACCCCTGAGCACCGCTGGGTGTGGCCCAAAAACCAAAAAAAAAAAAAAAAAAGTTCATAAAACCAAGTGACCTTTGAAGACACAATAAAAGTAAAAAGTTACTGGTCGCATTCTATATTTTGTCAATATTTTAAATTTTAAAATAAAACAATGAGAAGTTTACTAAAATCAATGGTATTAGAAAATGAAACCACTCATTGGTATTTAATACAAATGGCTCAAAGCAGTTTCCAAAAATATTTCCAGGCATGTATATTTATCTACTATATTTTACATTTATCATTTCTCCTTTCACAACTACCTCATCACATGGAGAAATTGTGGTAATATATGTGACTCTGATATGAACCAAGAAGTGTCACAGTTGGATAAATATATATGTAGCAAGGTAAAGTTTACAAATATAAAAGCATTTTGTTTATTTGTATGTTGTATTTCATTGTCTACCATATTTATTTCTTTTTAATGTTTTAATTGTGCCATTAAGTAAATGCCTCTGCAATTCATAACTGTATGCCATAATGTTATTGCTAGAGAATACCCATCAAAGTATCTGAGTTATTAAAGCTAACTATGGGTACTTGTGCTGTCACCCATGTGACAAATGACAAACTTGATATCACTATGGTAGCCAGTTAAGAGAAGCAAAATAATTAAGCCATTGCTATAAATTACAAGATTTCTCACTGGAAGCACAGACCCGTTAATAAGGGCTGCATTCATTACAGATTTATCAGGTTTGCATTTCTGCTGTGAGTTGGCATTTACATAGCTGTAAATTCATTTGCATAAGAATTTGAAGGCGATTGATTGAGGCTATTGGAAAAAAAGAGCTTTCAAATCTCATGAAGCTGTTATTTGCATAGTTGAAGATGGACTGGCCCCAAGTCTGTTCCAAGTAGGACTCTTAATGAGTTGCCTTTGAGTGTTCTCAATAAGACCACGTTTTCTGATTATATTGTTTTTTGAGTCTGATTTGTTGGCATTTATTTTGATCAGGAGTGAATTGTCAATTATAGGCAGCAGAATTTAGTACAAGAAATATTTCTTGGTAGGTAGATCAGAAAGGTTAATAAGAAAGACTCTGAAACCTGATTACTATAGGCAGAGCTCTACTCCTCTGCAGATTATCAAAATGGCCTTGACCAGATTCTCTCTGTTCTTCTCCTTCTTCTACTGTACACTAGACTAGACCAATAGCCATCTCATGTTTTTGTGCTCTGAAAAATGTATCTAGAAGCAGCTTGGTGAGGATCTGGCACAGATTAAGTGTAACATTGGTTTAAGTATATTGATTGGATTTGTCCTTCATAATCTGGTGGTCATCATCAAGTCAATCATCAAGTATCTAGAAGCATCTTGGTGAGGATCTGGCACAGATTAAGTGTAATATTGGTTTAAGTATATTGATTGGATTTGCCCTTTATAGTCTGGTGGTCATTATCAAGTTTTTATAATAAAATGTGTATATTTAATGGATTACACCATGATAAAGATTAAAAAAACATTTTTTCTAAATTTATCAATTTTCTAAATTTATATATTCCTCTTTACATTTCAACAAAAATATTTAATGGGGGGGGCCTGAATTGATAGCACAGCAGGTAGGGTTTTTGCCTTGCATATGACTGATCAGGGTTTGATCCCCAGAATTTCATATGGTCACTCGAGCCTGCCAGGAGTGATTTCTGAGCACAGATCTAAGAGTAACCACTGAGTGCAGCTGGGTATGGCCAAAACAAAAAAAAAATCTCAAACAAATCAAATGGCTTGAAGTGAAAGAAACTGACAAAGACCCAAAACCAATACCTCTTAAACCCAATAATTTTGTTTTGTTTTGTTTTGGGGCCACAACTGATGACTCTCAGGAGTTACTCCTGGCTATGCTCTTAAAAATCGCTTCTGGTTTGGGGGACACCAGGAATAGAACCACGGTTCATCCTAGGCTAGAGCTGGCAAGACATATAGATAGATGCCTTACTGCTTGTGCCACCACTTCTCTCCTAAACCCAATAATTTTTATAATGACAGACTCTTGACCTTGGATAAAAAAACTCAGACTACCAAGAAGTATGGGGAAACTTTGGAAGAAATGAAGAAATAGATTCTTGGTAATAGTCTTGAGAATTTTGTTGTTGTTGGTGGGTACAGTAACTTTATGCATAGAGTATGAATATCATCTTCCCTTAAAGTACTGAGGGGTTCCTTCAACTGTGTCTCTAGGTGAAGAAGTCATTTTGTGTAGACATGAAAGCACTGGTTTCCTAAACCCCTGTAGACATGATGTAGTTTAGTGGAAAGATTATTGCAGGAGGAGACAGAAGCTTTCAGTCTTGGGTCATTTATTTGTTCTTCAAATAGTCATGCGCACGCCACTTGCCCACTCCAGTTTGTCCAGTATAAAAGTGTGAGAACATGTTTATTTATTTTTCTTTTTTTCTTTTTTTTTTTTTGGTTTTTGGGCCACACCCGGCGGTGCTCAGGGGTTACTCCTGGCTGTCTGCTCAGAAATAGCTCCTGGCAGGCACGGGGGATTATATGGGACACTGTAATTCGAACCAACCACCTTAGGTCCTGGATGGGCTGTTTGCAAGGCAAACACCGCTGTGCTATCTCTCCGGGCCCTGTTTATTTATTTTTCAGCATTTTTATGTCACTGATCACCAGTCAGAAAACTTTTCAGAACACCAAGTACAATTTGCAAGTACAGATTTTGGAGGTACTGCTTCTGCCTCCTTCCCCTTACTCTGGGTAGTTGTGTGTTTATACTGTCTGCTGTTAATTCTCAGGTTGGCAGCCTGGCTCACTTCAGATGGCTGGAGAAAAATGTTATACTAGAAATATTCAAAATTACAGCCTCAGAAAGACAATTAAATAAGAGTTCTGTGTTTTGCATTGTGTTTGTATTTCGGATAAAATAAGTCTCTCATCTACACAATTTGAAACTAATGATGGTTAATACTCCTTGCTATCAATGCAAATTAATCTGAAATTTCACTCCATTTGTTGGAGCCTTTGTATCTCCCCACTGGTATCAGATCTCCTCTAGAAAATAGTTTAAAAACATTCTGATATCAAATCCTTTTTGACTTTGGGGAGTGCATTTCAAAGTACATATTTTTTTTCATATGGGCTAATAAATTGACTCCACAGGCACTTGGGTCTGCTTAGGTTTGAGTTTTTGGTTTATGTTTCCAAAAACAATTATCCTAATAAAAATGTCTAAGCAGGGGATAAATAAAAGTTGCGAGCACCTTAGAAGCCAAAAAATTAAAAATTTTTAAACAGAGAATGAGAAACACCTCTTTGTCATTCACTATTATAAAACACAAGATTAATGCAGTTCTCAATACAAAGGCTAAGTGGATAAAATAAAATAAAACCACTGTTATCCATCTCAATGGATATGCCTCCGACTTTGGAATCCCAACAATACATAAAAAATACATGATGTTATTAGGTGGCAGAAGCTGGCAATATATTGGCCATAACTTATTTATATAAAACTACCTTGAGGAGCAGTGTTTAGCTCTGCAGACTAGGCAGATAAGAGTTGGAACTACAGGAGCGGATGTTTACTAAGCGTCAGAGGGTAAGCGACAAACCTTGAAATCAAATGAAGGCTCCATTTCCTAACACCTCTGGCATTTTCTCCTCACTCCCATCACTTTCCCATTGTCCTTTACATTTATGCTGAGTTCACAAAACCTGCTCACAACTCTATTCCTTTTCCCATTGGTAGATTGAGTAAACGAATATATGCTGCAAATATTAGGAGCTGGCAGTCACAGTGAATTGCAAGTGACTGGAAAGGAGAATTGCTGTCTGTAATTCAGACAATGCAACCAGCTTTGGAATCCAGGAGACTAAAGGTATTTGGGAGAAATGGGAAGGAAACAAGGTTCAATTACTGGAATGGCCTGGGTATCCATCACTGTCACCATTGGGTAGTCGCAATAATTCAATGTCTTCTAATTCTACACTGCAAGAATTATTTCTATGACTACCTCTAAAGTTTGTGTACATGCAAACTAATTTTACTTTTTTAAAAATATATTTCTTTTAAAAGAAAGATGGGAGTGGCCTCTCAAGTGGCGGTAAAGGGATCCAGAAAGCCACTCAGAGAAATTCTGAAAATCAAGCACATGGTATAAGATAAGGGTTGGAGGATTCACTGCTGCTTGGACCCTGTGGTGTGTAGGACCACCAGGTCTACCCCTGCACTGCTTTGAAGCCTCCAAGTTACAGCCAGTGTGATTCAGGATTCAATGTAATGCTGGGATCATGTTTGGGTTCTATGCGTCTTGCATGCACCCTAATTCTTTTTTTTTTTTTTAATAATTTTTATTTTGACCAAAGTGGATTACAAATCTTTCACAGTAGTATTTTAGTACATAGTGACATTGAATCAGGGGCATTCCCACCACCAATGCTGTCTTTCCTCCACCCCTGTTCCAAGCATGCATCACATATTGCCCCCTTTCCCCCCAGCACCAGGCTGCTAGTATAACTGGTCCTTTCTGTGTCTAGCTTGTTGTAGATTGGGTATCTATTCTGTTGTAGACGGCTTTGAATTTGGTGTTTAAGTCTAATTAATTTTTTTTATTTCTACTCAATGTTCATACAACTGTTTGGCCTTGGTGCCCTCCATGATTTCAATTAAAAAAAGTGACTTTAATTTTGATTCAGATAGTTAAAACAATGAGTGGTTAAGACTAAACTGAAAAACATTTGCCAAATATGTTGGTGAATTACTGACACAGCTCATTTCCAGTTCTTTTTTTGAGGGGCCAAAAGTTTCTAACAGAATGGACTGTGTACAGCTGTGCTCAAACTTGAAAGTGGTGTCTTGTAGTCAATTTGGTAGGGAGAGCACATTCCTATTAAGGTCATCATTTTGTAGGGAAGCAATATCATCTTTTGTTTTTCTGTGGGTTACTATACAATTGATTTCTCAAAGGTCATCAATGAACTTGTTCAAGTGTATTGAATTTAAAATTTGGTGTAGCTTTAAAGGCTATTGCAGTTCAATGGTCTAAAACAGGAATTAACAGTTGAAGTTTGGAATTTATATTTCTGGCATATTAGTGACAAGAACAATTTTAAAGTTGCCCATGCTAGAAAAGACTGCAAGCTGAATTTGCAAAAACATCACTGTATCTTGAAAATGTTTAAATTACTTAGTTTCATCATTTAATATCTTATGCTCATCAATTAATGAGGGCACAACAAGCCTGAAGACTTCTGTTACACTAAGGAAACCTTAACATAAGAGTGTTCAAAGGAAATACCTATTTATGAATTCATGAGTGTAGATCTTATCTATCTAAACATATCTAAATTGGACTGATTAAGATCAGGATCATGAAAATTTATTTAGACAAAGTGTGTTGGTGGTCAACACATTCATATTAAAGCACACATATCTATATTTATTCCACCTCCCATATGGTCCCCAAGTCACGAGCGATTTCTGAGTGCATAGCCAGGAGTAACCCTTGAGTGTCACTGGGTCTGGCCCAAAAATAAAAAAAAATTTATAATTTAAAATGAAATGGATTGTGAAGAGTATTTCAGGATCAGAATTTCTCCAGAGGTCATTCTTGGTCCTTATTTTATTCTTTACTATAAGGGATTAGCATTTGAACAAGTCAGAAATGTTAGGCATAAAGTTCTTCATGGATTAAATCAAGCAAGTCAAAAGAAGTGATCTCCAAGCTTTCCATAGTTTTCATTGTGTTTTGGCATTGTGGAAATAGAGAAAATAAACTGAATATAAAATTTTCCTAAGTGTCTCATCCAAAGCAAAATTTATAAAGTCTTACGTGTCCCTTTATACATAATAGGAAGTGAATATACTACCATTAAAAGAATGTTTACAAGAGAATTCTAAAGAATGCAAAATATTAGATAATGTGCAAGGCCCAAGATAAATCTTCATATCTCTATATTATTATTTTATTATTAATTTTTACTGGTCATTTAAGTTCTTTGTAGGATCTTATTTAAAAGTTTGAGCAAATAATTAAAAAAATTAAACCAAAAACATTGAACCACAAAAAATGTTTGAGCAATAATATATTATTTTTAACATAAAAAATTTAAATAGATTTAATTTTATACTTAGCACATATGATTGTGCTATTTCTATTATCACATGAAAATACCTTAATTGAATCACTCCAATGGTTACAAAGATAGTCTATCAAAATTTAATTTAAAAGGGCATGTAAGATGCATGAAAAAATTTATTTGTACTTTGCTTGTACAAAGTGATCATTTGAAAAGTCTATCTCCTCTCTTGGAAACTAAGTACAATAATGCAGTAGAAACTCTCAAGCTATTAACTAGAATCATTCTTTCCATGTTGATAACTGAAAATAAATTTTATAGAGACATGTGATCAGAAACAGATTTATTATGCTTTTATATTATTAGCATTTATTGTGTGATTGGAAATGAATCCAGTTATCATAAGGTAAAAGGATGAACCCCTTTGAATCCATTAGTCCTATTTTCTATTTGATGTCACAACATGGTCCAGCAATTTTAAGGTGTGTCTATATCATTGTGGTGAGAGACCTCTGAAACAATTAATTTTTCCAGTAAAGAACATCGATTTTAATGGCAATTTTCATGTAATTGAACAACAAATGAAACTGTACTTCTTAATCAGAAATATTCTGTGTGCAAGTTTGTAAAATGCATGAGTTCTCCAAAACACTAGTGAGTTTTATTATCAACTTACTGAAAAATGCAACAGGTCAACCAATCTATGAACCTCTAGAGGGTAACAAGACGGTAAACTTGACATTGCACAGTATTTGACATCCTGTGGTATTTGACATACAGTGAATCATTATTTACATTTTTTCCAAAAACATTTACCTGGAAAAAGGTCATGACGTTAAATTTGGAGACATTTACAGCAATTGCCAAATGTTTGCTATCTACATGAATGTCATGCTTCTCAGTCAAAAGCAGGCTGATGTGCTAAATGTCAATTATTTCAACTTGTTTGATGGTATCACAGATTGCTAACAACATAAAAAGAGGTTTAATAAATATTATATACAATAAAACAATTAATTTTGCTTAGAAGAAGCTCTTGCTTTACATATAAAGGATTTATTATAAGCAACAGCTCAGGACATTAAAACTCAATTATTGCAGTCCAGGATGGCAGCGCCATCATTAACTTTTGGAAGCTTCTCTTTGTTTCCTCTGCTTCTATTGTCACTTTTGAGAAGGTATCTGGGGGCCCGGAGAGATAGCACAGCGGCATTTGCCTTGCAAGCAGCCGATCCATGACCAAAGGTGGTTGGTTCGAATCCTGGTATCCCTTATGGTCCCCCGTGCCTGCCAGGAGCTATTTCTGAGCAGACAGCCAGGAGTAACCCCTGAGCACCGCCGGGTGTGGCCCAAAAACCAAAACAAAAAAAAAAAAACAAAAAAAAAACAAAAAAAAAGAGAAGGCATCTGGGAGAATGGAGTTCTTTCTGGAAGTTGTATGGTAGTGTGTGTGTGTGTGTGTGTGTCTGGAAGTTGTATGGTAGTGTGTGTGTGTGTGTGTGTGTGTGTTCTGGAAATTAGCAGAAAGGAAACTTGCTGCTAAACCCAGAGTTCTCTTGGGAGAAAATGAAATTTTCCATTTTCTTCAATGATAATATGACAAACTGATATTCTGTAACCATCCCCAAGCACTTTAAGAGAACAGTACAAAACCAAAATGTTTTGAGAGCTACGAGAGCATCAGTAGAAACTGTGAGGGACTCACCATAAAAGCAATACAAAATGGTTTCCAAATTGGCTTATCTATCCTAAAACTTGATGAAAATATGTTAGGACTTTCTTTTCATTTTTTTAGAACAACATGCATGCTATTAAGGCCGTGAGATAGGTACAGAAATTTTTTAGATCAAGTGCCTATGGTCAAGAGACTCAAAGATTGACCTCTGACCTATAAGGAAAAAGATACGGTATCCTTTAACATCTATTCTTTGTTGGTTCCCCTTTCTTTGTAATTTTTATTTAACTGCTACAGTTTAACTGCTAATTGAACTTTGAAACCATCAGATATACATCTATGGAGAAGCACTGAATTCAGAGTTCTAGAAGAGTATTATAATCAGGTAGGACAAGATAAAATAATACAAGCTCAGCAATAATCACAAGAAAGAGGAGAGATAGAAATTTTGTTGATAAGTTAGATGGAGAAATTGTGAGCATCAATGAGCACTTGTGGAAGTATTTGTGTTATAGTCTACAAAGCAGATCCATAAGTCTTTGAAATAAATGGTACAGAGCATTCCAAAAAGGACAAGACCTAAAACCACACCAATTATGACAACATAGTTAAACTTAAAGATATTATCTTAAATGAAGGAAGTTGAAAAGAGAAAGACATAGTTCAAAAGTCATATGTGGACTATCAAGAAACAAGGCAGGGGCCAGAGCAGTGGTGCAGTAAGTAGCACCTTGCACACTGCTGACCTAGGATGAACCGAGATTCAATCCCTGGAGTCCCATGTGGTCCCTCAAGCCAGGAGCAATTTCTGAGCGAATAGCCAGGAGTAACCCCTGAGTGTCATCGGGTATGCCCCCCCCCCCGAAAAAAAAAGAAACAAGGCAAATGAACTTATAAAACAAAGCAAAAATAAACTTTGTTATAGAGAATTTAATGGTAGTTACAAGAAGGGAATGTGTTGGTAAGGTAGAATGAAAAAGCTAAATAAATTTGTATCATAGTATTGGATGGAAATTAGGCTTCTAGTGATAGTTGTGATGTAATGAATATAGATGTTGAATCCTAATGCAGTATACCTGAAACTTATACAAAATCATAAAACAATGTTCCCTTGTTAAAAATGTATTTTCAAAAGGTAGAATGAATATGTAGGCAGGAGGTGGTACAATGGTTAGTTTTTCCTAAGTGAGATTTATAAAGGGCATCTGTTAGCTCGGTAGGTAGGGATTAAGTGGTTTAAGAAGAATCTTGATCACTAGGTAAGGTCTTAACTTTATACTTTAAGCAAATAGAACCTCTGCTACTTTGAACAGATAATAATAACTGATCCTGTAATGAAGACTGGCAAGGTCAAGAGGATAGAAGAGAATTTTTTAATCAGATCAGGTATTGTATGGAAATGTCATTATGAAAAGAACATCTGGTGGTGTTGGAATCTGAGTGACCATAAAAGAAGAGATCATTTTTTGTAAATACCATATTGGTGAGGGTAATCCAGGTAAGATTGGCATTTTCTTCCTGAAAGATCTTTAATTTCCAAAGCAAGTTGAGAGGTTTTGCTTGGTAGGCAGCTGAGTTCACAAGTCTCTGAGCCCAAACAATAAAGAAGTTCCTAGAAATAAGGATAGAGAGATTGTGTGTGAAGAGTTTTGTTCCCTGAACAATCACAGGCGAATGCTTATGGTAAGCTTCTTACTTTCAAGATGCAAAGACAATTTAGACAGCTGATTTGTAGCTGATGTCAGAATGATTTTAGTAGGGCCTGGAGAGATAGGACAGTGACATTTGCCTTGCAAGCAGCCGATCCAGGACCAAAAGGTGGTTGGTTCGAATCCCGGTGTCCCATATGGTCCCTCGTGCCTGCCAGGAGCTATTTCTGAGCAGACAGCCAGGAGTAACCCCTGAGCACCGCCGGGTGTGACCCAAAGAAACCAAAAAAAGAAAAAAAAAAGAATGATTTTAGTAATCTCCCAAGACAAATAACATAAACAATATGTTTAACATTGAAATGAGGTTTATTCAAGAATTTTAAAACATATTACCATTTTTCTTTAGCATGGGATCCTAGGCAAGACAAGTTTAATTTTATACAAGTTAAAAATCACTTTCTAGACCTAAGGTGTTAATCCTTTCAGACTGCTAGGTCATCTAATGTTTGTACCATTAGGTACTTAATAATCATATTGACTATTGATAGTCTTTATTAAATTCTAATGATTTTATTAGAAAAGGCTAATCTGGGCCCGGAGAGATAGCACAGCGGCGTTTGCCTTGCAAGCAGCCGATCCAGGACCAAAGGTGGTTGGTTCGAATCCCAGTGTCCCATATGGTTCCCTGTGCCTGCAGGAGCTATTTCTGAGCAGACAGCCAGGAGTAACCCCTGAGCACCGCCGGGTGTGGCCCAAAAACCAAAAAAAAAACAAAAAACAAAAAAACAAAAAAACAAAACACAACAAAAAAACAAAAAAACCCCAAAAAAACCCAAAACAAAGAAAAGGCTAATCTGTCACAGTCACATAGTCTAAATTTACATCCTATATTTTTTTGGTGGGTGGAGGGCACACCTGGTGACATGCAGGGGTTACTCCTGGCTATACGCTCAAAAATCACTCCTGGCTTGAGGGACCATATGGGATGCTGGGGGATGGAGCCACTGTTCGTCCTGGGTCAGCTGCATGCAAGGCTAACACCCTACCACTGTGCCATTGCTTTGGCTCCTATATTCTTTAACATCATTTGGTAGGAACTTAAGAGAACTCTTATAGCTAAATCATGGAGAAAAATGCAAAATGAGAGTTCTCCTGAGAATAAAATAGAAAGGGTCCAGAAAGAGATTAGAGAGAATGAAATTTATTTGAAATGGCCTCAAATTAAGTGTATCTGGTTAGTAGCTAAGTAAACACATGGCTTCCTAGTGATTTCCTAGTGAAACCTGTTGCATCTTCTATGCCTCTTTAGTAAGTGTCTTACAGGGTATTTAATATGCTGAGAATATTTGACTGGCTCTATAAGTAAAGATAGTTTTTTTTGTTTAACTTTCAAGCCATGAAACAATAGCTAGAAGCCATATAGTCCCCCACCATACAAAAATGAAACACAGTAAAATACATTTGCACTGTTCAAATTATGGTAGCATTGATTTGCAAAATATTAACTAATCTGGAGGCTGAGTAGTCATTTGGAGTTCTTTTCACTGGTATGTTGGGTGAACAGGATTTAGACATCAACTTATCTACTGGCATTTATACAAAGCTGATTTGTAAAATTCATCTAGGATATGGAAAAATCTCAATTGCAGAATACATGTACTATATGTATCATACCCTAGGCTAGATTCTTGTCACTCGTTCCAATAAACCAATAATAATCCTGAGATATTTGAGTTATTTCACTGGAAAAGTGCTAAAGAGTGATAAAGAAATCATATTTTTGAGGACTTAAGTCTGAAAAATTGCCTAAAATAACTCAATATGCTTTATATGTCTGAGTTAAATGATGAAGATATACAATAAATCTTGAATACCATCCGAAGGGTAAAAAGAAGGATAGGGTTATATATAGTGTCAAAAAGTCTATTGAGAAATAATATCAAGAAATTTACTGAAGGGAACAGTAGGATCTGAATTAGGAACATTTTTTTCAAACTATAGCTTCACAATCTAATGTGCTTTGCCACCATTTCCCAAGGGCAAGAACTGAAGCCCCTTTGCAGAGTCTGCAGAGGCTTGGTAGGAACAGTTTAAGCATTGTACTTTTCAAAAAAAATCATCATTTTCTGGAAATAAGTAGCTGAATTATTGTACAATTTATTTTTAATACTTTGTTCTGAGGGGAAGATTTCTCCTTAGTTCTACCTTCCATAGATCATCTCATCTACAAACTTGCTGCAGGGCTGACTCAGGCTCACTTATAGCTGACGTTTGTGGGCTGCATGCTAAGAAACAGAAGTGGGGTGTATGTGAACCAGCCATCCAAGTCTGTTTTCCTCTGGTTATAGGAGGGCTGAGATCTTGGGGTGACTTTTTGCCATCTTTCTTCATGAAGATGGGCTTTGGATAAGTTCAGGCAGCTTTGCAATTATTCTTTTTCCGTTCTTTCCCTAAGACAATACTCTAGAGTTTGCCTGTTCACCATCAGTCAAACAGAGATAGTTACAGGTATTGGCTGGGTGGGGGAAGCAGTGCCTTTTCAACTCTTGTTTGGGCTTGGGTATTTACCTTATTTTCTCTCTTTTCACCTAAGACTGAAAACTGCTCATGACTACCTAGTGAAATCTACCCTTCATTCTCACCTCCCTTTTTTCAGTTCTCAATCAGAAATGTTATACCTTTACACTGCATTTCACAGACAAGGAAATTTGGCCCATCTAAGCAATATCAGGAGTCCATATCTTCAGCAGTGTAGTCAGAGACTGGATCTTTCTGATTGTCATGGAGTCCTGATGTCTTGGCCAATCATTAAAACTCAAGGTCAGAATCTTTATTTTTAAATTGGGAATGTCTGATTTTTACTCACAGACTACATTGGGATCCAGAGTGATGACATACCTTTATTCTGGCTGCAAAGCTCTACGTTAATGTGTTATTACTAAGAGTAAAATGGATGAATCTTTGGTTCATCGCACATATAGTGACCACTTGCAGTGTGACATTTTTCTAAATAAGATCTAAATTATGAAGGAGTATTAATGACATGCTACTTGAGATAATGAAGGTTTACATATGTTTATGAGTATTTTTCATGGGATAGCAAGGTTAGGGAGAAGCTGGAGATTATGTTCTAATTGTTCACAGTAGAAAGAAATTCATATCCTACATTGATGTTTGTAGGTCTAGAAAGGGAGTTGGACAGTGAAGGTGAAGGACAGATAGACAAAAAGAAAAAGTTAAGTTAGATTTGAATGAAATGTTAGATTTTAATAAAATGTTAGAATGAAATGTTCTAGGTTTCTATCAAAGAAGGAATTATGGATTCAACTATGTCTAGTCCAAATTTACAGGTTGAAGTTCTACCGGCTATTTTCTCAGAAAGTGACTGAATATGAGCTTGGATCTGTAAAAGAAGTGATATAATTAATTAAATCCTGTGGGTTGATTTCAGTCAGATTACTACTCTGATGAGAAGAAGCTATCTGTTCATATGCATGCCAGTGTGTGCACTTGTGTGCGTGTGCACACACATCCATATACACACATACACACACACAGTTACAGGTAGAAGATGGTATCTCCAAGTCAAATAGAAAGGTCTCAGAGGAATCTAGTTCTCTTAAATCTCAAATCTTTAGTCTCCAGAACTGTGAGAGAATGAATTTCTGTTCTTGAAGCCACATAGTTTGTAGTACTCACCTACCAGTAAACTGAGTCAGGCTGTTAAGTCCTCAGTCTCACGTTGTATACATTCTGCTTCCTAAGAATAAGACTTTTCTAAAGGTAGAGTTGTCTGAGTTTGGTGCTCTCAAATTAGATCAGAAGTAGATTTGGGAGCACCCTTCTGCCTCTCTACTCTGTTGTCCTGCATTTTCGGTCTGATTTCACCCTTGGTGCGGCTCATCAGCCAGCCTGCTTTCCTGTGAGCTTTCCGGGGAGTCTGCCTTCCTGTGAGCCTTCCTTGGAGGTGAGCCGACACGCCCAGAAAGGGAGGAGCCACCGAACTCTGCTGGATCTCAGATGCCAGCACCCTTCTGCCTCTCTACTCTGCTGTCCTGCATTTTCGGCCTGATTTCACCCTTGGTGCGGCTCATCAGCCAGCCTGCTTTCCTGTGAGCTTTCCGGGGAGTCTGCCTTCCCGTGAGCCTTCCGTGGAGGTGAGTCGACACGCCCAGAAAGGGAGGAGCCACTGAACTTCGCTGGATCTCAGATGCCAGCACCCTTCTGCCTCTCTACTCTGCTGTCCTGCATTTTTGGCCTGATTTCATTCTGGGTGCGGCCCACCTGCCAGCCTGCCTTCCTGTGAGCCTTCCGTGGAGGTGAGTCGACACGCCCAGAAAGGGAGAAGCCAGAGGAGCACGGTTGCTCCGCTCCCCTTCGCGATGGTGCACAGCATTTAGCCAATGAATACAATCACAACACGTAGAAAAACACGCAGTACTAGTGTGACAATGGGGAAACAACATGGGCCAGTGCCAGACATAGAGAATGAAGATGGCAACTCTGATGACTTGAACATGATCAACCACCTAGTCAGTCTCTCAGATAAGGAGTTTAGAGTTGCAATATGGAACATGTTCAAAGAACTCAAACAAAGTATAGAAGAGAAAACTAAAAAGAATCAGGAGAATATGAAGATAGAAATGAGAAAACTCCAAACGGAAATTTCAGATCAAATAACAGGTCTGAGAAACTCAGTAGATGAATTGAAGAAAAACATGTTTGAGATTTCCCACAGGTTAACAGCAGCTGAGGATAGAATCAGTACACTGGAAGATGAGATACATAACAATTACATACAGCAGAAGAAATTGGAAAAAAGCCTCAAAGCAAATGATCAAACAATGGAAAAATTACTCAAAGAATGGGAACAGATGAAAATAGAAGTCTATGATAAGCTCAACAGAAACAACTTAAGAATCATTGGAGTCCCAGAGACTCAGGAAGAAAATCTCCGGGAAGAATCAACAGTCAAGAACATCATTAAAGAGAAACTACCAGAGATAATGAATACATGTGATCAAATCCTGCATGCCCAAAGAGTGCCAACTAAAAGAGACCCCAGAAAAAACACCCCAAGACACATCCTAGTCACAATGACGAATCCCATAGATAGAGACAGAATTCTGAAAGCAGCAAGATTGAAAAGAGAAATTACATTTAAGGGAACATCCTTGAGATTTACTGCAGACCTGTCACCAGAAACACTCAAGGCCAGAAGGCAGTGGTGGGACATAGTGACAAAACTCAATGAAATAAATGCTTCGCCTAGAATACTGCACCCAGCAAAACTCACTTTTAGGTTTGAAGGAACAATACATAGTTTCACAGACAAACAACAGCTCAAAAACTTCACAGACTCAAAACCATTCTTAAAAGAAAAACTGAACGGCATACTTTAAGACAAGGCTTACCAACAGACACACCAAACTTTAATATAAAGATGGCACTAACTCCCAGGACAATTCTTTCTCTCAATGTCAATGGACTAAATGCACCAGTTAAGAGACACAGAGTGGCTAAATGGATCAAAAAACTCAATCCAACCTTCTGCTGCCTACAAGAAACACACCTGAATAGTCAGAACAAACATAGACTCAAAATAAAAGGCTGGAGGAAAATCATCCAAGCAAACAACACCCAAAAAAAAGCAGGAGTGGCCATATTAATATCAGATGATGCAAACTTTATACTTAGGAAAGTAGTAAGGGACAAAGATGGACATTTTGTATTAATCAAGGGATATGTACAGCAGGAAGAAATCACCCTCCTAAACATATATGCACCGAATGAGGGGCCAGCAAAATATTTAATACAACTGTTGACAAATCTGAAAAATAATATCAATAACAACACAATAATTGTGGGAGACCTCAACACGGCATTGTCAACACTAGACAGGTCAACCAGACTGAAACCCAACAAGAATATACTAGACCTGAGGAGAGAAATGGAAGTAAGAGGCCTAGTAGATATATACAGGACACTCCACCCCCAGAAGCCTGGATACACATTTTTTTCTAATGTACATGGGACATTCTCTAGGATAGACTACATGTTAGCACACAAAACATATCTCCATAATATCAAGAGGATAGAAATTTTGCAGGCTGCCTTTGCTGACCACAAAGCCCTGAAATTATATATAAACTACAAAGGGACACAGAAGAAAAATTTTAACACCTGGAAGTTAAATAGCCTCATACTGAATAATCAGTGGGTCCGAGATGAAATCAAAGAGGAAATCAAAACCTTCCTGAAAACAAATGACAATGGAGACACAATTTATCAGAACCTATGGGACACAGCAAAAGCAGTACTGAGAGGAAAATTTATAGCTTTGCAAGCACACATCAGGAAAGAAGAAGGGGCATACCTGAATAGCTTAATGACGCAGCTCATAGAATTAGAAAGTGCTCAACAAAAGGATCCAAAAATAGGGAGGCAGAAGGAAATAACAAAGCTGAGAGCAGAAATCAATGAAGTGGAAACCAGAAAAACCATCCAAAAGATCAACGAAAGCAGAAGTTGGTTCTTTGAAAAAATAAACAAGATTGATAGACCACTGGCAAAACTAACAAAGAAAGAAAGAGAGAGAAACTTGATAACTCGTATTAGGAATGAAAAAGGAGAGATCACTACTGATATGGTAGAGATTCAAAGGGTAATCAGAAACTACTTTGAGAAACTCTATGCCACTAAAAATGAAAACCTGGAAGAAATGGATAAATTTTTGGAATCTTATAATCTTCCACGATTGAATGAAGAGGATGTAGCATATCTAAACACACCCATTACTATTGAGGAAATTAAGAAAGTAATCAAATGTCTGCCCAAAAACAAAAGCCCAGGCCCAGATGGATTTACTAATGAATTCTTTCAAACCTTTCAAGAGGAACTACTACCAATCCTAGCAAGACTCTTTCATGAAATTGAAAAAACAGGAAAACTTCCAAATAGCTTTTATGAAGCCAACATTACCTTGATACCTAAACCAGACAGAGATGCTACGAAAAAAGAAAATTACAGACCAATATCGCTGATGAATGCAGATGCAAAGATCTTCAACAAAATCCTGGCAAATAGGATTCAATGCCTCATTAAGAAGATCATCCACTACGATCAAGTAGGTTTCATTCCAGGAATGCAAGGCTGGTTTAACATCCGTAAATCTATCAACATAATACACAACATCAACAGCAAGAAAAATAAAAATCACATGATCATATCAATCGACGCAGAGAAAGCATTTGACAAGGTCCAACACCCATTCTTGATCAAAACTCTCAGCAAGATGGGAATGGAGGGAACCTTTCTCAATATAGTTAAGGCCATCTACCACAAGCCAGAGGCAAATATTGTCCTCAATGGAGAAAAACTGAAAGCCTTTCCTCTAAATTCTGGCACAAGACAAGGCTGTCCTCTCTCACCACTCCTATTCAACATAGCACTGGAAGTACTCGCTATAGCGATTAGGCAAGAAAAGGATATCAAGGGAATCCAGATAGGAAAGGAAGAAGTCAAGCTCTCACTGTTTGCAGATGACATGATACTCTACTTAGAAAACCCCAAAGACTCTATCAAAAAGCTTCTAGAAACAATAGACTCATATAGCAAGGTGGCAGGCTACAAAATTAACACACAAAAATCAATGGCCTTCCTATACACCAATACTAATAAGGAAGAAATGGACATTAAGAAAACAACTCCATTCACTATAGTGTCACACAAACTCAAATATCTTGGAATCAACTTGACTAAAAATGTGAAGGACCTATACAAGGAAAACTATAAAACTCTGCTCCAAGAAATAAGAGAGGACATGCGGAAATGGAAGCATATACCCTGCTCATGGATTGGCAGGATTAACATCATTAAAATGGCAATACTCCCCAAAGCACTGTACAGATTTAATGCGATCCCCCTAAAGATACCCATGACATTCTTCAAAGAAGTGGACCAGGCACTTTTGAAATTTATTTGGAACAATAAACACCCTCGAATAGCTAAAGCAATCATTGGGAAAAAGAATATGGGAGGAATTATTTTCCCCAACTTTAAACTTTACTACAAAGCAATAGTTATCAAAACAGCATGGTATTGGAATAAAGACAGGCCCTCAGATCAGTGGAATAAGCTTGAATACTCAGAGAATGTTCCCCAGACATACAATCATCTAATTTTTGATAAAGGAGCAAAAAATCCATAATGGAACAAAGAAAGCCTCTTCAACAAGTGGTGTTGGCAAAACTGGGTAGCCACTTGCAAAAAATTGAACTTAGACCCCCAGCTAACATCGTGTACGAAGGTAAAATCCAAATGGATTAAAGACCTCGATATCAGCCCCAAAACCATAAGATATATAGAACAATATGTAGGTAAAACACTCCAGGACATTGAGGCTAAAGGCATCTTCAAGGAAGAAACTGCACTCTCCAAGCAAGTGAAAGCAGAAATTAACAGATGGGAATATATTAAGCTGAGAAGCTTCTGCACCTCAAAGGAAATAGTGCCCAAGATACAAGAGCCACCCACTGAGTGTGAGAAACTATTCACCCAATACCCATCAGATAAGGGGCTAATCTCCAAAATATACAAGGCACTGACAGAACTTTACAAGAAAAAAACATCTAATCCCATCAAAAAATGGGGAGAAGAAATGAACAGACACTTTGAGAAAGAAGAAATACAGATGGCCAAAAGACACATGAAAAAGTGCTCCACATCACTAATCATCAGGGAGATGCAAATCAAAACAACGATGAGATACCACCTCACACCACAGAGAATGGCACACATCACAAAGAATGAGAATAAACAGTGTTGGCGGGGATGTGGAGAGAAAGGAACTCTTATCCACTGCTGGTGGGAATGCCGTCTAGTTCAACCTTTATGGAAAGCGATATGGAGATTCCTCCAAAAACTGGAAATCGAGCTCCCATATGATCCAGCTATACCACTCCTAGGAATATACCCTAGGAACACAAAAATACAATACAAAAACCCCTTCCTTACACCTATATTCATTGCAGCACTATTTACCATAGCAAAACTCTGGAAACAACCAAGATGCCCTTCAACAGACGAATGGCTAAAGAAACTGTGGTACATATACACAATGGAATATTATGCAGCTGTCAGGAGAGATGAAGTCATGAAATTTTCCTATACATGGATGTACACGGAATCTATTATGCTGAGTGAAATAAGTCAGAGAGAGAGAGAAAAACGCAGAATGGTCTCACACATTTATGGGTTTTAAGAAAAATGAAAGACATTCTTGCAATAATAACTTTCAGACACAAAAGAGAAAAGAGCTGGAAGTTCCAGCTCACCTCAGGAAGCTCATCACAAAGAGTGATGAGTTTAGTTGGATAAATAACTACATTTTGAACTGTCCTAATAATGAGAATGTATGAGGGAAATTGAGAACCTGTTTAGAGTACAGGCGGGGGTCGGGTGGGGAGGAGGGAGACTTGGGACATTGGTGATGGGAATGTTGCACTGGTGATGGGTGGTGTTAAAAAAAAAAGAAAAAGTATAAAAGATGCACTACAATTTAGGATTAACTGGAAAAAAAAAGAAATTGTCATAATATATAATAGAAAATATTCTTTCAATTTTATAAAGTCCACCATGAGGTATTAGAAAAATATATCAGGTGTGTAGAAAAAAATGTGCCCTTTGTTTAAATAAGATTCAATCATACTCTTGAATAAGGATTTGTATTAAAAAAAAAAAAGAAGTAGATTTGGATCCTCTGTCTTCCTGTTTAGCTGAATATATGGAAGACATGACTCCTGCAAATCTAGGTAGTAATAAGAGAAAAAGATTCAGTTCTGAAATATTCCCTCCCATGTTTTGAGGGAGAGCACTGTGTTAGAGATAGATCATGATAAAAAGATCATATATGATCATATATATGAGTATACCCATATATTTATGGTTAATTGATTTTTGATAGGGTAAATCAACAAATTATCAGCAAAGAGAATGTTTTTTTCCCAAAAATTATCAAAAGAGTGAAAATTTAATGCACAGAAGGGAGAAAAATGTTTGTAAATTATCTACATTATAAGGTACTTTTATTCATGATATATAAAGAACTCCTATAATTCAATAATTAAAGAGAAGGTTTAGGGGCTTTGGAAGAGATGATGGTGGACTGATTATTTTTTTCCAACTTTATTTATTTATTTTTTATTTTAATTATGACAACAAAGATGCAAAGAAAGAGGACAGGGTAAAGTTACAGTGGAAGCCCAATCACCCATAAACAGAATTCTCGGTAGTCCCATCGATGATACCCCAGCCTTGAACTTTCAGCCAAAGAACATTAAGAAAAACAAAACTGAACCCATGTACAATACAATTACTTTGTCCCTCAAATCCCCAGTTGTAGTACATACTATTTCTTAGCAGAACACAATATAATCTAAAGACATTAGATTTATGTAACTCCTTAAACATTGAGGACAAAGTACATTTATCTAGTTCCATGCACATGCTTACTAGTTTAAATTAACCTCAAAAGTTTTAGTGGGTTGTTTTTCTTAAGGATTGGAGTCAAGGGAACATAGTAAAAAACGGTGTTAGAGTGGCATTTGTTTGCATAGGCCCACCAAAATATAAGGGACATGGAAAGAAAAATTATGGCCTAAAAACAAGGAGACCCTACCTCTGAAGTTTCCTGGCACAGGACCAACTCTAGGCTCCAGGCAAACTAGTTTGTCCAATCCACGTCATCGTCTGTAGTGGCAATACACCTACATTCCTCACATAGTCTCTGTTGTTGGTATCATGCTTCTGTATTAAAGATCCTGGAGTCTGCATATCCCATATTGCAGTCAGGATGGTGCAGAGCATTCTCTCGTTTCACCTCACACTTAAGGGGCAATAGAACCATGTCCTGTAGAGCAGGTCAAGTCTTCTCAATGTAAAAGGAAGTCTCTTTTTAGGAGGTTGATGTCAAACCCTTGGTAGTGTCTTTCCTGGTAGAGGATTGCTCCCAGCTGTTGCTATAAAAGACCTTGGATGTTTCGTAGATAGCTTGCCTGGTTCCAGCGTGAATGGAGGATGCCCATTCTTCTGAGGCCTGTGCCAGGTCATTATATCAATGTTCAGGGTGTAAGGTACATTGTACTGAGATTTGTGTGTTCCTACCTCTATTAGATAAGAACTTATCTGTATGTATAGTGTTTTCCCATTTTAATGTGTCTATGCAAACAATGATCAATGCCATGTAGCGTTATCGGCGCATCTGGAGGCAATAGGAACAAGACCAGCAATTTCCATTACATAGTTCAATCATAGGCATTAAACTGAGGGACAGTTCCACCAACAATCGTTACTCAACAGCTTACAAAAAAAAGACAAGATGAAAAGTGAATAGAAACATCATGGTAGAAGAATATATAGAGAGAGTTATAGCTGTTAAAGAAAATACACATAAAATATTCAAAGGATATATGTGTTCAATATGTGTTCAATTTATGTCCTTCTAAATAGTTCTGGGATTGTTAGATCCACTGTATGTCTTTGGTCTGAGATTAGAACTGTGTGCTACTGAAGTTAAGAAGGGTAAATCTGGGGTACTGATGGTTGGGAGGAGTATATGTTCACGCGCCTGCGCGGTTTGCAACATGTAGACTGGTATAAAATTGCCAGTGACAGCCTGAGTATAGCTGAGTAGCTATCTGTCACCCCTCAGATCAGACTCCACCCCCTAAGCCAATCTCTGGAGCCGGCCTGGAAGTGGGGAAAACCCAGGGTGCCCCATCAGGTCCTCCCAGGAACCCACCTGGAGATCCGGAGGAAAGAGGAAGAGGGGGGGTCGGGTGACCCAGGTCTGGGCCCTCCTACCCTAAGCTGGGCCAAGAGGCCTCTGGCACATACGGAGGTCTGCCAAAGGCCAGCCCGTGTAGGCCGAAAATCCTGCTCCAGGAAGGGAGGAAGGCCCTCCCAGGCCCGAAGGACAGGAGTTCAAGCCCCACCCTAGGCCAAACTCCGAAGCTGGCCTATGGGCTGATTATTAATGGTTTTCTTTTTATAAAGATGAAAATCTTCTAAATAAATTGGTGGTGCTGACTTCTTTAAATATTTCAAAATTACTCTAAAAGCATTTTAGGTAATTTTTTGATATGTTAATTATATATTAATAAAACTCTTCAAATAAAAGAAAGAGACATTGGTTATATACATATTGAATATTTATTGCATGATATTTTAAGCAGACTAACAGATGAGTTATATATAAAAATAGTTCAAAAGTGCTGTTAATAAAAATTGCCACATTACATTAAAATATTCTTTCGGAATGTTTTAAAAATGTAGATTTAGGTGCTGGGGCAATGGTACTGTCGGTACTGGGTTTGCCTTGCAATATGGCTTTCCTGGGTTTGGTTCCTGGTATCATATATGGCCCCCCAATCCCTACTAGGAGTAAACCCTGAGAGTAGAGTCAAGAGTAATGTGGTTAAAATAGTTTGAATAGTTATGGTTTTGTCTTACTATACCTTCTCTGATAGAGGAGTCAAAGGTATTCTCCACCCTGTCTTTGAAAACATTTTAAATTAATTGTTTTGTTCATTATATACACATACTAATATTATTGTTTTATAGTTGTTGTCTTTTACACCAGAGTGCCAGCATCTTTTACATTAGACATTATTCCAAGGTTCCCCACTCTTAGCCAATATTCAGAGTATAAAAGAACAAATAGGCGGAATTATAGAGACAGTCCAGGGTTGATTCACTTTCCTTGCATAGAACCAACTCCTTCATCCTAAGTACTGCATGATCCCCTGAGTGCTCCTGAGTATGGTTTAAACATCTTATTAGTTCCCTCCCAAAAGAAAACCCAACTCCCCCTCTACAAGGGATTAGACAGTCCACAATGGAAACAACTCTGAGATAAACTCACTAGAACTGTGATCTCAAAGATTTAAATTATAAAAAGAAAGTCTTGGTCTACTTGAAATAGTTTTTACATTGTCCTTGAAAAGAATGTGACCTTTAGTCCTAAATAATATATTCTTTTCCTTTTTGGGTATAAGTTAATAAAATAGTGTTGATTCAAAAAGGAAGTTCCCCCGTGAGGTTTCTCATTAGTTCTGTTTGAAGCTTCTGTTGTGACTTATCAGGCAACTGTGGTATCAAGATGAAAGTAGTCCTGACAGAGTACATGGATCTTCCTCGTTCTATCATGGTGGAACATTTTAATGGGAGTTACAACCAGCACAGTTTTCTAATCAAGTAGGGTTTCTTTATTTGTTTTTGAGTCACACCAGGCAATGCTAAGTGATTACTTTCTGCTCTGCACTCAGGACTACTCCTGGCAGTGCTCAGGGGACCACTTGTGATGCCAGGGATATAAGCAGGGTTGGACATATGCAAGGCAAATGCCCTCTCTGCTGTACTATCACTCCCTTCTATTTAAAGTTTTGTTGATGTCAAAAAGACGGAACACTGGAAAAACAAATTCCAGCTTCTAAAATATAAGCATTTGGAAAGAGACAAGTGGTGATAAGTTGGAAGATGGCACCTAGTTATTAACCCAAAACAAAGGTGTTATCCTCCCATAAATCTCTTCTTTTGATATGTAAAAGTTCACCTAGATAGGTATTTTTGTCTCTCTCAACCTTCCTGCACTTGGTGAATTTTGTCCTGGGTTTAATAAAGAAAGAACAGTTCTGGCTTTTGGCAGAGGCAGAGATGTCTAGGCAAAAAGCAGACTGGCTTCATGGATCTTTCCTGACTGGCTTAGCTTATTATTTCTTCTCCACTACCCTGCTTCTTCAGACCCCTCTCCGTGGGGTTTAGAAATACAGTGCCTGGGGTGATCTCACAATCTGAGAGTTTTATTTTACATCAAGTCATTATTGTGGGGAAGAAACCCCAGATAGTGAAGCCCTTATTGATATCTCTGAAATACATTCCCTACTCTAGAGTCTTGGCTCAAGGCTACCAAATAAATATATGAGAGCTCCCTAAATTTTCACTCTTTCCTAGAAAGACTCTCCTTGCAGTTCCTTAGATCTGTTCTTGTAGTGTTTTTTTGTTTGTTTGTTTGTTTTGTTTTTGGGCCACACCTGACATTGCTCAGGGGCTACTCCTGGCTGTCTGCTCAGAAATAGCTCCTGGCAGGCATGGGGGACCATATGGGACACCGGATTCGAACCAACCATCTTTGGTCCTGGATCGGCTGCTTGCAAGGCAAACGCCACTGTGCTATCTCTCTGGGCCCTTGTTCTTGTAGTTTTTTTTTTTTTTTTAATAAAGATAATCTTTTTTTTTTGCTTATCTGATAAGATGCAAATACTTATATACTTTTCTCTCCTCTGAAGACCTCCTTCATGTTACGGCCTCAAATAATGGCTCCAAGGAAATTTTCCAATGTCCACTATTAGGGTAGGCTGTTGCCTTGAAGCTGTGGTTGTGGTGTAAGTTAAATAAATTCAGCAGAGAATATTTATTTTAAAGTCTTTTGATGATACTTTATTCTCTTCTGTTATTGAATAATTGAAAAGGTATCAAATAGCAACATTTTAATTATTCATCAAGTTATTTCATTTGCTAGACAAATGTCTGTAGGCAAATAAATGACACTTAAATTAAAAACTGGCACCATCTCTGTAGTTTTGCTTATTGGGTCATCCTGTAATATGAAAGAGTCCTACAAACTGTCCATCAACAGTTAGAGAAGGAGGCTGGTCTTTGAGTTAGGTTTCTAACAACAATACAGAGTATAAAGAGCATTCATGCTTTGGCCTTGCCTCACAGTTCTGTAGTTGGGAAGTCTGGGGCAGCTCAAGTTAGCACCATCTTCTGTTTTATCCCATAGGCAGACATCAATACAATGACATGTTTAAACTCTTTTCTAGGGTCTCCAGGGATAAATTCAATTCTCAACTCATTCAGAGGATCTACTGGATTGTTTCCTGTGGTTGTAAGACTGAGAACCCCTTTCCTTGCTGGAAGTCAATAAAGTCTTTGCTCCCAGATCTAGCCTCCTTTATCCCATCCTGCCATGGCTTCTCTAAGGTATCTCTCAATGGGGTGGGGAAAAGGAAGTGAATGTTTCTTTCATATTATTCTCATCTGCTTTGATGCATCTTTCTAGTCTCTAGCTGAAAGAGAAGAGATCTCTTTCCTTTTTCCCTCTCTCCCTCTTTTCCTCCCTCCCTCCATCTGTCCGTCCGTTCCCTCCCACCCTTCCTTCTTCCCAACCAACCTCTCTCCCTCGCTCCTTCCACCTGACCCTCTCTACACTCCATCTGTCCTTCCCTTTCTTCCTCCCTCCCTCCCTCCCTCCCTCCCTCCCTCCCTCCCTCCCTCCCTTCCTTCCTTCCTTCCTTCCTTCCTTCCTTCCTTCCTTCCTTCCTTCCTTCCTTCCTTCCTTCCTCCCTCTCTCCCTCCCTTCTTCCTTCCTTCCTTCCTTCCTTCCTTCCTCCCTCCCTCCCTTCCTTCTTCCTTCCTTCCTTCCTTCCTTCCTTCCTTCCTTCCTTCCTTCCTTCCTTCCTTCCTTCCTTCCTTCCTTCCTTCCTTCCATCCTTCCTTCCTTCCTTCCTTCCTTCCTTCCTTCCTTCCTTCCTTCCTTCCTTCCTTCCTCCCTCCCTTCCTTCTTCCTTCCTTCCTTCCTTCCTTCCTTCCTCCCTCCCTCCCTCCCTCCCTCCCTTCCTCCCTCCCTTCCTTCCTTCCTTCCTTCCTTCCTTCCTTCCTTCCTTCCTTCCTTCCTTCCTTCCTTCCTTCCTTCCTTCCTTCCTCCCTCCCTCCCTCCCTCCCTCCCTCCCTCCCTCCCTCCCTTCCTTCCTTCCTTCCTTCCTTCCTTCCTTCCTTCCTTCCTTCCTTCCTTCCTTCCTTCCTTCCTTCCTCTTTCCACTTTTTTATATTTCTCTCCCCTTCTCTTCCTCTCTTCCCTGCCCTTCCTTTTCTTTTCCTTCTTTCCCCTCCCTCCCTCCCTTCCCCCCTCTCCTCTGCTTTCATCCCCTCCCTCCCCATTCTTCCTCTTCCCTTTCCTTTCCTAGTTTTGTTTTCTCTGTCATTTTGTTTGTTTTACACTGAATAAAGCCTAGGATCCCGCACTTAGAAGGCAAGATGTCTATTGATTAATTATATCATAGATATTTGAAAGCTCTCTGATTTTTATAGACTGTGTAATGAGCCTATAACACACAGTAGGGCTTCACCTATTGGCTACATAGGTCCTTAGGAACTGTGAACTTAATTCATATCAGGAAAATGATATCATTGAATGATATTGTCTTATCAATGTGTTCAATTTATTCAGGGTCACTTGGATTTTTTCTATCAATATTATAAGGGAATTACACTGAATAAAAACACTTTATTTGCACTTTATTGCAAATAACCTATTTATTGATAGGTTCTGATGATTAAGGCATAGATATTATTAAGTAAAGATGAACCCAAAATATGCATAACTAGTTTTGCTTTCTAGATATTTTTTCTGAAGATCTATAGAATATGTTTGCCCAAGTGCTCCCAGAATTTGGTTTTCCACTAACTTCTTCTGTTTGTAAACTTCCTAAATAATTTAAAGGATATAACTGGGCCCCTTTTCTAAATTTTACTTCTCTTATAATCTATAAGATTTTGTCATTCTATTTTCTGTTGTTTGTTTATAGGATTCAATACTCTACTTGGCTCTTTAAGAAAAGAAAAAAGCCTTCCTACTTCTTCCTTATCCTGTGTGGCTCAACTTTTTGCAGTTATCTTTAAACTTTGTGATTAAATGGGAAGACATTCACCTGAAAATGTCACTTAATATAATTGTTACATTTGCCAAGAATGAAGTTTGAGTTTTTAACCTATTTTAAGCTAATAAGTTAGCAGTTTTAGGGATGCCTGCAAAAATTAGAGACACTTGTCATAAAGACAAAGTTTAATTTGACACGATGCTGGAAGCATGATGGACATAGATAATAATTCCATTGCACCCCTAGATCCATGAGCATGAGGTAGAGCAGGTCAGTGGGAAAGTTACATACAGTGGGTTGGTCTTATGGTTGAAAATCCCTGATATTTGATTTATTTATATCATTTTGGTTTTGGGTGTGTGCTACATCCAGAGGTGCTAAAGGGACCCTACACTATACTCAGCCAGGGTTGGCTGCCTGCAAGGTAAACATTTAACTCTTTTTTTTTTTTTTGGATTTTGGGCCACACCCGGTGACGCTCAGGTGTTACTCCTGGCTATGCGCTCAGAAGTCACTCCTGGCTTGGGGGACCATATGGGATGCCAGGGGATCGAACCTCGGTCCATCCAAGGCTAGAGCAGGCAAGGCAGGCACCTTACCTCTAGCACTACTTCCCGGCCCCAACATTTAACTCTTGTATGGTCTTCGGGCACCCAAATTCATGTGTTTTTAAAAGAAGCTTGGAAATCAGTGTGTGTGTGTGTGTGTGTGTGTGTGTGTGTGTGTGTGTGTGTGTGGTTTTGGGTCACACCCGACAGTGCTCAGGGGTTATTCCTGGCTCCAGGCTCAGAAATTGCTCCTGGCAGGCACGAAGGACCATATGGGGCGCTGGGATTCGAACCGATGACCTCCTGCATGAAAGGCAAACGCCTTACCTCCATGCTATCTCTCCAGCCCGGAAATCAGTGTTTTTAAAGGGAAATTATTTTTTGAAGGAAAATTATTGCAAATTTGCCCAGCTTCTTTTATTTGAAGCTCTGCCCCCCACCTACCCCAGGAGGAAACTCTTCCAATGCGGTTTGCTCTACAAATGTGTTTCAAAAGACAAGTGCTAATAATTATTACCTATGTTTTGGTCATAAGCAATTCAGAAATGCATAACAATTCTCACAAAGCAACCTATGCCTAAAAGAGCTAACAGAAAAGAGTCATAAACTCCAAGGGTAGAAAATACAACCTTTTCCTGCAATCCTCTAGTTTAGGAACTTGTAGTGTTTTTTTGTTTGTGTGTTTATCTGTCATGTCTAAGTCACATCCAGTTGCACTTAGGGCTTTACTCCTAGTTGTCTGCTCAATGACCACTTCTGATGGTGCTCAGAAAACCGGCTATACTTGGCATCAGAATTTGGTATCAAGCAAGATAAGCAATTTAGCTACTGCAATCTCTCTGGCCTGGGAGTTATGGTGTTTCAAATAATGGAGGGCACCAAGACCAAACAGTCGTATGAACATTGAGTAGAAATAAAAAATGATCAGATTTAAACACCAAATCCAAAGCCAGCTACAACAGAATCAATACCCAATCTACAACAAGCTAGACACAGAAGGGACCACTTATACTAGCAGCCTGGGAGGCAAAGGAGGGGCAATATGGCTTGTATGCTGGGAACAGATGTGGAGGGGTAATCTTTTCAGTCATCTCAGTAATTTGATGAGAAATACACAATACAAAAAAAGCAGGTGGAAATAAATATTTTATTCATTTGTGGCTTAAAGAGAAAATAAATAAAATTTAAAAAGTAAACCTAAAATAAGATAAAAAAATAAAATAAACTCTTGGACTATAATAGGTTGTATTAGAAGTGACCAGAAGGGAAGGAGAGATAAAATTTGGTAAATCAGGACAAAGTGGCTCAATCTTATGGTGAAGAAGAAATCAGACTTTTGGTGGAGGGAGGACAACAGTGGTGGTGGGAATGCCTCTGATTCAATATCACTATGCACCTGAAATACTACTGTGAAAGATTTGTAATCCACTTTGGTCAAAATAAAAATTATTAATAAAAAAAGCATGCTGTGTTCTCTGTAGTGTTGTTACTGTAAATAAAAGGAAGACAAGCATTAGGCCAGTTAGTCTTATGCCAGAGAACTTCAGGGATAAGGTATATATCACTATGTATATATGTATATGTATATCACTATGTATATATGTATATATTTCTTAAAGTACCACATTTATTAGACTATTAATTGAAGGGGTGTTATTATATATGGTATGGATTAAGTTTTTGTTTTGTGTTGCTTTATTATATTTTGTAAATTATAGAAGTAAAGGAAAGGTTTGACATTTTCTTTCTATTTTTTCTTTTTATTTAAACACCATGATTACAAAGTTATTCATGATGGTGTTTCAGTCTTACAATGTACACCACACTTCACCTAAGAACTTTTCCCACCACCAATGTCCCGGGTTTCTATCTTAACACCCTGCTGCTTGCCTCTCTTCAGGGCATGCATTTAACTGCTTTCTCTCTCTCTCTCTGTCTCTCTGTCTCTCTGTCTCTCTCTCTCTCTCTCTCTCTCTCTCTCTCTCCCCCCCCCCTCTCTATTTATTTTGTTTTTTGGGGGGGCACACAGGAAGCACTCAGAGGTTACTGCTGGCTCTGTGCTCAGAATTCACTTCTGGTAGACTTGGGGGACCATATGGGATGCTGGGAATCGAATCCAGGTCTGTCTTGAGTCTGCTGCATGCAAGGAAAATACCCCACCACTGTGCTATCTCTCTGACCCCACTCTCTTTTTCTCTTTTTAAAAATGACTTTAATCATTTTCTTCCTTTTTTGGAGTTTTCAAGTCACTACTATTCACTTGATTACCATTTCAAAAGACTTAATCACTTTCCCTTGATTTTTCTATTAGTGATAATCCATAGTTCTACTTCAAATTATTGTAACAACAGAACTTTATTTTGATAACAATGCTGCTAAAGTTTCACATAGCAATAAATAACTTTGGATAGTTAAATTTGTAAAGAATTCTCTTAAGAGCTGAGATCTGTTTTCTTTTTTTAAATGTGCTTATTTTTTAAATAATTTTTATTGTGACCAAATTTAATTACAAATCTTTCACAGTAATATGTAAGGAACAGAGTGACAATGAATCAGGGACATTCCAACCACAATTTTTGTCCTCCCTCCACCCATGTTCCCATCATGCAACCTCCTTTGTCCCCAGGACTGCTAATATAACTGGCCCCCTCTGTGTATAGCTTGTTGTAGATTGGGTATTGATTCTGTTGTCATTGACTTTGGGTTTGGTGTTTAAGTCTGATCATTTTTTATTTCTACTCAATGTTTATACAACTGGTCCTGGTACCATTCATTTTTTTTCTCCCTCAATTTATGAGGCAAAACAAGATGATTCAAGTTATGTGATTTTGTTTGAAAAAAAAAAAGAAAAAAGAAACAGGAGGAGTCAGTTTAGAGGTTAGAAATATTAAATTAAAAGAAGAAAGGGAAAACAAAGAAAAACATAACAAAACAAAACAAACAATCCCCCCAAAACAAAAATCAAACAAAACCCAAAAGCATCAACTACAAAAAAGGCACCACAGCAGCAAAGGCAACAACCAAACAAAAACACCATGAGAACCCAAAAAAATAAAAAAAGAAGTAGGGCTGGTGTGGCAAGGTTTTGTGCCTTTTTTTTTTTTTTTTTGGCATAGGCACATTAAATATTGGGGAATTAGAAAGAGCATTTCCTTGAGTTTCTCCGCCCTTGAAACATACTGTCATGGGACTAACTACAGGCTCTGTACATGCTCATTTTCACACCCCAAGTTGTTTTTATGGTTCCAGGCAACTTTCCACTCAATTGTGGATGATAAAAATCAGGCCTTTCTAACTAGAGATCTTGTTATTTGCACAGGTCATAGGATGAAGCCCAAGATGAGTCTTTCTCTACAGTTCTAGAAGTTTCATTCTATCACTGTTGTTATAATTAGTCTTTTATCATTGGTGGTCTTTGTTTTTGCATAGATCCTAGAATAAAGCCTGGGATAGAGTCTTTTCATTATGGTTCCAGAAGTTCTGCTCCATCTCAGTTGTCAAAGTCAGACCTCTGGGATTGGAGTTCTTGTTTTTTGTACAGATCCTATGTGAAAGCTTAAGCTAGGGTCTTTCTTATTGGTCCCAGGATAAATTCTGCCCAGTCGTGTTTGTCAAAGTCAGTCTTCTGTAGTTAGCGATCTTGATCTTTGCAAGATCTTTGCAAAGTCAGTCTTCTGTAGTTAGCGATCTTGATCTTTGCACATATCAAAGATGAAATCTAAGATGATTTAATATTAACCTGTAGGTGATGAGATAGGACAATATGCTCTTAGATCAAATTGTTGCCATTTTCTCGTTGTCAGGATGTCATATCAAAACTGGCACAAGTTGGTGCAATATTAGGGATTTCCCGGGGGAAGTTGGGTTCCTGGTGCTATATTGGCTATATGTTTAGGGTCTAGGTCTCAGGATTGGACAGTCGCTACCTGATCCCATGAGTCTAAGTTGGGTCCACATGACATATGTTCAGGATGGGAGGTGCCCCCTCTATTATAAAATGTATGGGCTCTTATCCCTAGTAGATAAGAGCTTATTTCTATACATAAAATTCCCCCCTTTTTAGTATTTCCCTCTTTTTAGTACCACATATACATGATCTACTCATCTGTTGTTGGGCATGTAGGTTGGCTCAAAATCTTGTCTATTGTGTTGAGTGTGGAGATAAATAGTGGAGTGCATACATGCTTTCAGATAAATGTCCTTCTGTCTGGGGGATAGTTGGTTGAATTGTTCATCTATGAATTTCTTAATCTTGCTGGCTAGTGATTCCTTGATTTCTATTGCTATAGCATTCATTGACAGTTTTAGGTCCTCGATAGACTATGCGTTTTGGTGACATGGAAACTTGCTAGGATTTCTCTTTCTATTCCTGGCTGCTAGTGTCTTCCTTAGTTTACTTATATTTCTTTGCATTTGGTGGCTTAGAGGGTTCTGCCTTCGGGTCTCAGCCTCTTTTGTCACCTGTGGTGTGGGAATAGGTTCCTTCTCTGGAATGTGGCCCTAAAGCGGGGATAATGGCATCGGTCACTGAGGTTTGGCCCTGCCCTCAGGACTTCTCCCTCCCGTAACTTGAAAGAAGGTGCATGTTCCCTCTCTACATCACAGCCCTTATGCACAGGTAATGGCGGCAACTGCTCCAGTCCCCTGCTTTCATTTTTAAAATGTTGACTCCAGCCCTCTGTAAAAGGAGAATGGGGGGAGGGAGGGATCTGGAAATAATACAGTAGGTAAGACATTTGCCTTGAATGTGGCCAATCCAGGTACCATCTCCAGCATTCCATATGGTCCTCTACTCACTGTCAGGAGTAATTCCTGGGTGTAGAGCCAGGAGTATCTCTAAGCATCATGAGGTGTGGCCCCAAAACAAAAATAAAAAAGGAAGAAGAATAGAGACCCTTATATTCTTGAGTAATTTAGTCAGACCATGATAAATGCTGTTTGATTTTATTCATAAGTTCATATAGAGATAAAACAAAGATCAACCAAATAAAGCAAAAAGACTAAAAACAAACTTTTTTTCTCTATCAGCAATAATAAAGAAGTTCTCTTTTGATGAACTAAAAAATGTTCATTAATCAGCTTTTCATATGTAATTTACTTCATTATATCAAAAATTGTAAATGATTGTGTTGGGTATTAATTTATATATACACTAAATTTTTAAGAATTAGCCCTTCCTGAGGGTCAAGATATAGCTCTCTTAAAGTATCTCAGTATGTAACAAATTGTTTAAAATTTATCTCCTCTAAATTTTTTCTTCCAATTTTCAGTTTGCAAAGAAGTGCCTGCATCAAGGAACAGTGCTTAGTGCTATAAGGGAATTCTGAAATCACATGGAACAGAATAGGCACATTTCAGACCCACATGTGTGGAGCACAGGCTAGGAACTAACTATTAAGCAAGGCATTCTAAAATTTGAGTAGCTCCCAATGGAAAATAACTGGAAAACTCGACAGAGCTGAAAAATTATGCATATTAGTTGAGGTAGGCTGGTAAATATTTTCAATTTTTCTCATGCCTATCATTGTATTTCAAAGGCAACAAGAATGCCACAGAAAAAGAAAGAAAGAAAGAAAGAAGAAAGAAAGAAAGAAAGAAGAAAGAAAGAAAGAAAGAAAGAAGAAAGAGAGAAAGAAAGAAAGAACGAAAGAAAGAAGAAAGAAAGAAATAAGAAAGAAGAAAGAAAGAAGAAAGAAAGAAGAAAGAAAGAAGAAAGAAAGAAGAAAGAAGAAAGAAAGAAGAAAGAAAGAGAAAGAAAGAAAGAAAGAAAGAAAAAGAAAGAAAGAAAGAAAGAAAGAAAGAAAGAAAGAAAGAAAGAAAGAAAGAAAGAAAGAAAGAAAGAAAGAAAGAAAGAAAGAAAGAAGAAAAACCTTTGTCAAGGCAGTACTAGCGGCTCCTGCAGGTTATTTCTTACTTTTTCTTTTATGTGTTCTGCTTTTCAAAGGACATTTATTAGGTTTCAGGCGCAGGAAATTATATTCTAAATATCTCAGTCTCAGAAGTTATATTCTTCCTATTTGTAAGTTAGCATTCTTTCTGTTTAAAATGTCTGTAAGGTTGATAGGAAATAACTCACTTTCCTATGTAAATTTCAACATCCCCACAGATGCTCAACTACCTGCAATGTGGGGTTATGGAAATCGAATGTGCCAGCTAGCACTCACTTGCTATTGCCAAAGTTAATGCCGTAGTAGTAGCAGTTTCCCTATTAGAAATGGCTTTTAGTTATGGGATCTGACGCCTGACACCAGTGCCTAATGCAGTTAAGTTTATAGCAACAAGAAGGTACTGCCTGGCTATATATGCTAAATTCCTGGTGTAGGTAGTGTCACACTTCTACTCTAAATAAAGCAATCAATCAATATTTCTTCTCTGCTTACACTCCAATCTTCAGAACTGCTTGTTACGCTAGCTAGATGGATTTACTTAGAGCAGTGAAAGACATTCAGCAAGTCCATCCAATTTCTTGATTTATTTGCTATTGATGCATAAAATAAGCTTGTCTGTGAAATAGCCAGGTTGAAATTGCTGTTCTCATGCATTTTCATTGTTATTATTTGGCTAGACTGACTCTTGTGGGTCAAATTAAAACTCATTCATCCAGAGCTACATGAGTGACAATAAATAGCTTCTTCAGTTAAAATCTGTACCAGCACTGTATTTGAACAAAACTGCTCAAGACTCATATATAGTATCTGTTTTTTACCAATATTCTAAAAATAATCAAAGAAAAGAAATATTGATATGAATTGCCCATCCTAGACACTTGTCCAGAATTGAACAACTAGATTTTATTCTAAACCAAAATGTAAAGAAATAAGACACAAATCTATGCCTTAGTGGCAGTAGATATTTCTAGTTTTAGCGATAAAAATGCTGTTTTATATCTATACTTTGCATTGTCTAGCATTGACGAAACCTTTCCTTAGATACTATACCTTTTGTATTGCATACAAAGATATAAAAATAACACTACTGTCAGCTTAATTGAAAATGGAATCATTTAAAAAAAATTCTCAGTGTTGTTCAGAAATACTTAAAATCCTGCCTGATTTTCCAGCATTTAGAAAATACAAAATACTTTAAAAAAATCACAGATGTTTTGTTTCTTTAAAAGTTATTTTACAAACAAATTTCTAAAGGGAATAATATTTATTCAATATGTTGATTCTTCCAAAATACATACTCAAAACATTTGACTTAAAAGTTAAATGATTTGTCCGAAGTCCCACATTTATTTTTAGATGATAATAAAAACTTCTTATTAATTTTAGTCTGCTCTTGGTATAATTCCAATTCTCCTCTATTAGTGCCATCCATTCTAAAAACAAGATTTTATAGTGCACAGCTTGACTTGTAAGGTAAAACATTCCCATGCCAAATATTCCTTTCTTCACTAATGATTCTTATTTCCTTCTCTTTATTTCCTCTATTCTCTTGTAGTCTTTTGCTTCACTAAACAATTTGTTCTCCTGGTTACACTATTTAGTTACAAATGTCTTGAAAATATAAAGGAGAGTCAGCTGAATTAGGTTTTGTAAGTAGGAAAAAAATGCTGGCACAGAACTTTAGAGTTTGCTAATAACAAGATTGAATTGAAAGGGATCTTATTATGTGCTGGTCTCCTGAAAGCCTTCAGACTTGGCTTCCCTGTTCTGCCTATATCCTTTTCAAGTGCCACCAGGGCTATAAGTGGAAGTATGCAAGGGAATAATAGATTGTCTTAAAATTAAATTTTGGAGGGGCCGGGCGGTGGCGCTGAAGGTAAGGTGCCTGCCTTGCCTGCGCTAGCCTTGGACGGACCGCGGTTCGATCCCCCGGTGTCCCATATGGTCCCCCAAGCCAGGAGCAACTTCTGAGCACATAGCCAGGAGTAACCCCTGAGTGTTACCGGGTGTGGCCAAAAACCCAAAACCCCCCCCCAAAAATTAAATTTTGGATCATCAAAATATTTATGTGTTACATACACTATTTTAGGGCATTTTGTTTTCCCAGATTTAAAGAATATGATCCCTCACCCCCGAATACTCTCTGGACAAAACGTTCTATGTGGATAAAGATGAGGTCTACCACTCAGAATAAATTATGGCATTACACAATGTGTTTTGGCTTGTCTCATTGGAAACCAAGTGGAAGATTTCACTCTTAACTTTTAGAAAGTCATATAGATCCTAAGATTAGTGTTACTGGTGAGTATTAGAAAAAGATATAGTCTGCCTTTTTTTTTGGATAAATTTGAGCTTTATATGTTTTAAGTTCTTTTTGTCTAGGATAAAATAACTATTTGGTAGTTAAACTGTGCTTATATTGCTTCTGTGGGAAACCTTTCAACTCAGTGTGCTGATCAACATACCTTAGCTAGAAATGAATAGAATAATTTTTCTTACTAATGAGGGATAGAATCATAGTATACCAGGTGAAGTGTTTACTTTGCATATGTTAGTCCCATGTGATCCCCAAAACCTTGCAAGGAATGTCAGCCCAGGAGTAAGCCCTGAACACCACCGAGTGTGGTCACAAACCAAACAATAAATAGAACACCAATTTAGTGGCCATCCTAGTAACTTCTTTACTATTTTACCACATGAGAACATGAGACAGAACTTCATTAGACAGAACTAGAGAGATAAGATTACACATAGGGGTGGCCGGAGCAGTGGTGCAAGCAGTAGGGCGTTTGCCTTGCACGTGCTAACCTAGGATAGACCGAGGTTCAATCCCCTGGTATCCCATATGGTCCCCCAAGCCAAGAGCAATTTCTGAGCACATAGCCAGGATTAAACCCTGAGCGTCACCGGGTGTGGCCCAAAAAGCAAAAGATCAAAAAAAAAAAAAAGAAAAATATTACAGATAGGTAGTCAATAGGTTCAAAGAAATTTCTTCTTAATTGTCTAAATTTTATATTTTGTACCTCTCTACCACTTCTTTACTAGGTTTGAAATACCCTTACAAGAAAATTTCTTTTCTAGGGAAAATATCTTTCTTTTTATTTAAGGATTTGGGACATGATTATTATTATTATTTTTTATTTAGAAAGACAATTTAGCAAGAATGTTTTCTGTTTCCTTTGGCAATAAAATTAAGGCTGGGTGAAAGAACTACCTTACACACTGCATATCCATTTGTCAATGTAACATCCTGAGTAGCACATTTTAAGCATATACATTTTTAAAAAGATTTCCCAATAAATAGCTAATGGGGAAAATCTTAATGTATGAAGGTGCAGAGTCATCTGTCTCACTCACTGCTACTGTCACCAGAGAAGGAGCAGGATTTGTCATTGAGGACTCTGTTCATGCACTCTTCCTTTTCTTAATTTGAAAATGGCTGTAACTACATTGTAGACACTTAAAAGAACTTGAATCTAAGGACTATGATTCCTTTATTGTAATTGAGAAATTACCCTTCCGTAATTTAGGATAATAAACTTGGCCAAAGGGCATTGTCTTTGAAAAATTTCTGAGAACTCCTGTTGTATGATATTTGATCAAACTATTGAAAGACATTTTTTCCATGTAAACACAGTAGCATTAACCAACATATCATTGATGTTTCTATGCCATAGGATATGCTGGGGAACTTAATGAGACACAAATGACTCCAGCCTGAGTAAGCACATATGGACATGTAAAAGTCCAGTACCTTCACTCAGTTTCCTGATACCGTATAATGGGCATAAGTGAGAGGGGGAAGAGTACTTCTGTTTTCATGGTTAATTTTGGCACTGTTTTATTCATTCTTTACTGTTTTTCATTTTTCAGTTTGTTTTTATTCCAACATCGAATCTTGGCATTGACATCAAGAGAGAACATGGATTCTTTTCTTGGTTTTCAAACATTTCCTAGATTTTTCCTTCATTTCCAAACATTAGTGCAAATTGGTCCCATAAACTGAGAATTTAACTAGAATTACGGCAAATTACATAATAGTCCTTTTATGATCCAAAAGTTTTTCTTTCTATTTGTTTTTATAAATAAAACTATAAATGCATTGAAGTTAGGCAATGCATGTGTTAACATGTAAAATAATGTAACATGTAAAATAATGTAGGTATACAGTGAATAAAACTCTTAAAACAAGATTCTCAATTACTGTCATTAGCAGTAATCACTACTAATATTTTTAATAATCATTATAACATTTAAAAACATGATACATCTATTTTAATTTTTTATAAGCAAAATATACTCTAAACTCAAAATATAGTCTATACCCAAATACATATCACTCTTATTCAACATTGCACAAAAAGATATAAATATAGACTCAATACATTTTCTATTGATACCAGTACAATCATTTCATAACTGAAAGAAATTCTGAATTTTATGTGAAATCATATAAGACCAGAAAAAAAACCACTGAGACAGTAGAACATACTAGGAGGCATAAACATTTCCTTATTTCAAAATATATAGTTATCAAAATATTTATGATTTAGGCATTAAAACAGACACATAGAAATATGGAACCAAATTGAGAGCCCAGAAATAAATCAAGACTTTAGTGGTCAACTAATATTTGATAAGGAAGCCAGGATACTCATTGGAGAAATAAAAGTTCAGTCAATAAATGAGTCTGGGCAATTCGGACATTTATATGGAAATGACTAAAAGTATACTCCTATCACTCACAAAAATTAAGTCAAGATGTATAAAAGATTCAAAGCTGTCTGAAGCCATAAAACTCTTAGAAGATAAAATGGGGAGAAAGTTCTTTGGTATTGGTGATAACATTTTGACCTGAAATCTAAGGCATGGGAATAAAATTAAAGAAGTGTTAATATATCAAACTTAAAAGCTTTAGTGAAGCAACATAAATGACCATCAAAATAAAGATAACTGAGAAAATATACCTTAATATTTTTTTCTGAAAAAGTGTGATAGTTTTATGTTTATAATTAAGAATTTGATTTGAGTGAAAAGTTTGGTTGTTCCATCAGTTAATTAACTCTGTTGGAACCATGTGTACCACATCAAAGTTTTGCTGAATAGTTACTGCACCTTCATCACCATAAAGGTGACCCACATCTTCCATCTCTGTCTTATATCTCTTCTAGTTCACTGCTTTCTTCCTCACCTCCAGACTCCCCACTTCATGGTAATCTAAGTTTTTCAATTAAAGACTATGGGTTGGACCTCATTTGACATTGTTTATTTCTTTTTTTTTTCTCTTTATTTGGATATCTTGATTACATAAATGATTGTGATAAGGTTTCAGTCCTATAAAGATCACCCCTCTTCACCAGTGCAACATTCCCGCCACCAAAGTCCCAAATCTCCCTCCATCCCACCCCACCCCCACCTGTACTCCAGACAGGCTTTCCAGTTCCCTCATTCATTCACTTGATTATGGTAGTTCTCAGTGTAGTTATTTCTATAACTGTGCTCACCACAAGAGTGGTGTGAGTGAGCTGGAGTGAGCTGGTGTTCCAGCTCTCCTCTAATTGTCTCTGAGGATTGTTACAAAAATGACTTTTATTTTTCTTAAGACCCATAGATGAGTGAGACTATTCTGCGTCTCTCTCTCTCCCTCTGACTTATTTCACTGAGCATGATAGATTCCATGTACATCCATGTATAGGAAAATTTCATGACTTCATCTCTCCTGACGGCTGCATAATATTCCATTGTGTATATGTACCACAATTTCTTTAGCCATTCGTCTGTTGAAGGGCATCTTGGTTGTTTCCAGAGCCTGGCTATTGTGAATAGTGCTGCAATAAATATAGGTGTGAGGAAGGGGTTTTTGTATTGTATTCTTGTGCTCCTAGGGTATATCCCTAGGAGTGGAATAGCTGGGTCGAATGGGAGCTCAATTTCCAGTTTTTGAAGAAACCTCCATATCGCTTTCCATAGAGGCTGTACTAGAGGGCATTCCCACCAGCAGTGGATAAGAGTTCCTTTCTCTCCACATCCCTGCCAGCACTGATTGTTCTCATTCTTTGTGGGAGAAACTATTCACCCAACATCCTTCAGATAAGGGGCTAATATCCAAAATATACAGGGCACTGACAGAACTTTACAAAAAAAAAAACATCTAATCCCATCAAAAAATGGGGAGAAGAAATGAACAGACACTTTGATAAAAAAGAAATACAAATGGCCAAAAGACACATGAAAAAATGCTCCTCGTCACTAATCATCAGAGAGATGCAAATCAAAACAACGATGAGATACCACCTCACACCACAGAGATTGGCGCACATCACAAAGATATTGTTTATTTCTATATATACTACAGAGGAATGAGCTACTCCAGTATTTGTTCTTATGCCTTATTTCACTTAACATGATATTCTCCAGGTTCATTGAAGTTATAGTCAATGGCAAGATTTCATCTTTTCTTACAACTGTGCGTATTCCAATATACCTCAACTTTGTTATCCAAGAATCCATTGTTGGACACTTTTTGCTTTTCTCTATCCTGCTATCATTCTCAGCATAACATAGACGTGGAGTCATATTTTGAAATAGATTATTGCATGTTCTTGAGAGAGATACTCAAAAATGCGATAATCCAATCATATAAAATATCTAGATATAAGAAATATATCTAGATATAAGAAAGAAAGAGAGAAAGAAAGAAAGAAAGAAAGAAAGAAAGAAAAAAGAAAGAAAGAAAGAAAGAAGGAAGGAGGAAAGGAAAGAAAAGAAAAGAAAAGGAAAGGAAAAAGGAAAGGAAAGGAAAGGAAAAAGGAAAGGAAAGGAAAGGAAAAAGGAAAGGAAAGGAAAGGAAAGGAAAGGAAAGGAAAGGAAAGGAAGGAAAGGAAAGGAAAGAAGAAAGGAAAGGAAAGGAAAGGAAAGGAAAGGAAAGGAAAGGAAAGGAAAGGAAAGGAAAGGAAAGGAAAAAGGAAAGGAAAGGAAAGGAAAGGAAAGGAAAGGAAAGGAAAGGAAAGGAAAGGAAAGGAAAGGAAAGGAAAGGAAAGGAAAGGAAAGGAAAGGAAAGGAAAGGAAAGGAAAGGAAAGGAAAGGAAAGGAAAGGAAAGGAAAGGAAAGGAAAGGAAAGGAAAGGAAAGGAAAGGAAAGGAAAGGAAAGGAAAGGAAAGGAAAGGAAAGGAAAGGAAAGGAAAGGAAAGGAAAGGAAAGGAAAGGAAGGAAAGGAAAGGAAAGGAAAGGAAAGGAAAGGAAAGGAAAGGAAAGGAAAGGAAAGGAAAGGAAAGGAAAGGAAAGGAAAGGAAAGGAAAGGAAAGGAAAGGAAAGGAAAGGAAAGGAAAGGAAAGGAAAGGAAAGGAAAGGAAAGGAAAGGAAAGGAAAGGAAAGAAAGAATCTTTCCTAATGGGTTCTAAAAATTATTTGTGTAAAAATAGCAGAAACTTCGAGAAGTAGTACTAAAAAGAAGTTTAGGTTAATTATTCCTGATGTACATTGAAACAAAGATGCTCATCAAAGTAAGTAAATTTGTATATAAGGTGTGAGCTTTTGGTTAAGATTTTCCTTTCCCAGGGATGCTCAATTACGCTGCCTAATTTGTTGAGGAGACTAGTCTTACTCTAATGAATTCAATATATTTATTGGGCATATATTCGGATTCATTACTTTCAGTTCCCACAATTCTGAGAGCTTTTGTTCGTTTTTATGGGTGAACCAAACCCAGAAGTACTCAGAATTTTCTCCTGGCTTTGTGTTCAGGGGTCACTTCTGACTAAGCTTGGGTGACCATAATGTGATGCCAGAAATTTGCCATATATTAGGTAAGCATGTACCTTACTCATTGCTCTATTTCTCAAGCCTCTGAGAGTTATTTTTATTATAAATTATTTTAACTTTTCAAACAGCTTTTCTGCATATTTGATCAACCACATACTTTTTCTTCTTTAGTCAATTACTATGACCAGTTATGCATATTTTTTTTCCAATGCTGAACTATCTTACCTACGAATTCTAGTCGGATAAAGGGCATAATTGTTACTATGAACCCATGCATTCGATTTGCTAATATCTAATTGAGGATTTTGCATTTAAGTTTAAGAGCACTATTTGATTTGTATTTTTTATTTCCTTGAACTTTCATTTTTATATTAAAATAATAACAGCTGGGTACTGTTTCTGCCTTTTGTACTTTTGGAAGATACTGTATAAAATTAGTATTAATCGTTTAAATGAGTGTTAAACTTCTACAGTTAACTGATCTGGGCCTGGGGATTTTTTTTGAGCTATGAATTAAAAATCCAATTGTTTGTCTAGTGATTGGAATACTCAAATTCTCTGCTGTACCTAATTGTTGGTAGTTTGTGGTTTTTGAGGACATCTCTTTGCTTTTGAATTGAATTGATGGATGAATTTAATTGAATTGATGAGCATAATGCATGTTTAATATTTCTATATTACTCTTTTAAAAACTATTATTTCCACACTTAGGTTTCTTCTTGATAATGCAATTTGTATCTTATTTCATAACAATTGTCAGTTATGCTGATATTTATTAATTTTTCTTTAAGATTATAATCTTCTGTAAGACAGAAAGTCAGTAAGAGGGGTAATTGTTTTATCTTGCATGCAGTCAACTCGGGTTTGAATTCCCAGCATCACATATTGTCCTCCATCTACCTCCTAAGCACAGAGCAAGGAATAATTTATGAGCTCTGTTTCTGTATGGTCATCAAACAAAATAGTCAACAAAAATGTTTTCCTTCTGTAAATTTGAGCTAATTTTGCCTCATATCCAAAGTTTTCCATGTAGAAACAGAGGTTATTGGTCTGTTAGAAAATTAGTCTCGAGGGAGGGACTTCAGAGCATAAAAACTGGCTAACCTTTGCAAAAGCTGGCTCCCTGTGTGTGACACCAGGCGGGGAAAATCCGCGAAAGTACACCGGCCCAGTGGGGCTCAGCTGTGAAAGACTGTGAGTGTGACCTGTCTATGTCTGTCTACTGTCCTCTTGCGTGAAACTCTTGCGAGTGGGGCAAAAAGAGCCTCCAGAAACCTCGCTTGCCCAGACGCCATTTTCAGGGAGGGACTTCAGAGCATAAAAACCGGCTAACCTTTGCAAAAGCTGGCTCCCTGTGTGTGACACCAGGCGGGGAAAATCCGCAAAAGTACACCGGCCCAGTGGGGCTCAGCTGTGAAAGACTGTGAGTGTGACCTGTCTATGTCTGTCTACTGTCCTCTTGCGTGAAACTCTTGCGAGTGGGGCAAAAAGAGCCTCCAGAAACCTCCCTTGCCCAGACGCCATTTTCAGGGAGGGACTTCAGAGCATAAAAACCGGCTAACCTTTGCAAAAGCTGGCTCCCTGTGTGTGACACCAGGCGGGGAAAATCCGCAAAAGTACACCGGCCCAGTGGGGCTCAGCTGTGAAAGACTGTGAGTGTGACCTGTCTATGTCTGTCTACTGTCCTCTTGCGTGAAACTCTTGCGAGTGGGGCAAAAATAGGCTCAGAGGAGCACGGCCGCTCCGCTTCGCTACGCGGCCGTGGACTCTTTCTAAGGAAAGAACTCCATTGCAACAAGAAGGAAAAATCACACTAAGAACGGCGCTATGTCACAGAAGCAAACATTTCTCTCTGGACTGTCTTCTCTGTTGCATGCTCGGGCCTAAGATTTGACCCAGTGTGAGGCTTCATCCACGGAGGACTCCCCTCCCATAGAGGCAACTCAGCCCATCCAGAAAGGGAGGAGCCAGAGGAGTGTGCTGCCTACATCATATAGACAATGAATACCACTACAACACGTAGAAAAACCCACAATACAAGTGTGACAATGGGGAAACAACGCAGGCCAGCATCAGACATAGAGAATGAAGATGACAATTCTGAGGACCAGATAATGACTGAACAACTAATCAACCTCTCAGATAAGGACGTTAGACTAGCAATATGGAAGGTGCTCAACAGACTCCAAGAAACCATGGATCGAGTTGAACAGAACACTAATAAGAACCAAGAAAATATGAAGGCAGAAATGACAAAACTCCAAACTGAAATAACATGTCAACTAACAGGACTGAAAAAGTCAGTAAACGAAGTGAATGACAAAATGGATAAGCTCTGGGACAGGGTATCAGAAGCTGAGAATAGACTTGGTGCTGTGGAAGATGAGATACATAACAATTCCATACAGCAGGAGAGATTGGACAAAAAACTTAAAGCAAATGAGCAGACAATGGAAAAATTAGTCAAAGAATGGGAACAGACGAAAATAGAAGTCTATGATAAGATCAACAGAAACAACTTAAGAATCATTGGAGTCCCAGAGACCCAGGAAGAAAATTTCCAGGAAGAATCAATGGTCAAGAACATCATTAAAGAGAAACTTCCAGAGCTAAAGAATATATGTGATCAAATCCTGCATGCCCGAAGAGTACCAACCAAAAGAGACCCCAGAAAAACCACCCCAAGACACATCCTAGTCACAATGACAAATCCCACAGATAGAGACAGAATTCTGAAAACAGCAAGATCAAAAGGGGAAATCATGTTCAAGCAAGCTTCCCTGAGATTTACAGCAGACCTGTCACCAGAAACGCTCAATGCCAGAAAGCAGTGGTGGGATATTGTGACAAGACTGAATGAAATGAATGCTTCACCCAGAATACTATACCCAGCAAAACTCACTTTCTGGTTTGATGGAAGAATACATGGTTTCACAGACAAAAAACAGCTCAGAAACTTCACAGACACAAAACCAGTCTTAAGAGAAAAACTGAAAGACCTAATCTAAGACAAGACTACCCAAAAGACACACCAAATTTTGAAATAAAGATGGCATTAAATCCCAGGACAATTCTTTCTCTCAACGTCAATGGACTAAATGCACCAGTTAAGAGACACAGAGTGGCTAAATGGATCAAAAAACTCAATCCAACCTTCTGCTGCCTACAAGAAACGCACCTGAATAGTCAGAACAAACATAGACTCAAAATAAAAGGCTGGAGAAAAGTTATCCAAGCAAACAACACCCATAAAAAAGCTGGAGTGGCCATACTAATATCAGATAATGCAAACTTTATACTCAGGAAGGTTGTAAGGGACAAAGACGGACATTTTATATTAATCAAGGGGTACGTAGAGCAGGAAGAATTCACTCTCCTAAACATATATGCACCGAATGAGGGGCCAGCAAAATATTTAATACAACTGTTGACAAATCTGAAAAATAATATCAACAACAACACAATAATTGTGGGGGACCTTAACACGGCTTTGTCAACACTGGACAGGTCAACCAGACTGAAACCCAACAAGAATATACTAGACCTGAGGAGAGAAATGGAAGAAAGAGGCCTAGTGGATATATATAGGACTCTCCATCCCCAGAAACCTGGATACACATTCTTCTCCAATGTACATGGGACATTCTCCAGGATAGACTACATGCTGGCACATAAAACATACCTCCATAAGATCAAGAGGATAGAAATTTTGCAGACTACCTTCGCTGACCACAAGGCTCTGAAATTATTTGTGAACTCCAAAGGGACTCAGAAGAAACACTTTAACACCTGGAAGTTAAACAGCCTCATGCTCAATAACCAGTGGGTCCGAGATGAAATCAAGGAGGAAATAAAAAGGTTCCTGGAAACAAATGACAATAAAGACACAAACTCTCAGAACTTATGGGACACAGCAAAAGCAGTACTGAGAGGAAAATTTATAGCTTTGCAAGCACACATCAGGAAGGAAGAAGGAGCTTACCTGAGTAGCTTAATGACACAGCTAATAGAACTAGAAAATGCTCAACAAAAGGACCCAAGAATAGGAAGACAGAAGGAAATAACAAAGCTGAGAGCAGAAATCAACGAAGTGGAAACTCAAAAAACAATCCGAAAGATCAACGAAAGCAGAAGTTGGTTCTTTGAAAAAATAAACAAGATTGATAGACCACTGGCAAACCTAACAAAGAAAGAGAGAGAGAGAAACTTGATAACTCGTATCAGGAATGAAAAAGGAGAGATCACTACTGATATGACAGAGATTCAAAGGGTAATCAGAAACTACTTTGAAAAACTCTACGCCACTAAAAATGAGAACCTGGAAGAAATGGATAAATTCTTGGACTCTTATAATCTTCCATGGTTGAAGGAAGAGGATGTAGCATATCTAAACACCCCCATCACCATTGATGAAATTAAAACAGTAATCAAATGTCTGCCGAAAAACAAAAGCCCAGGTCCAGATGGATTCACTAATGAATTCTATCAAACTTTCCAAGAGGAACTACTGCCAATCTTGGCAAGACTCTTTCATGAAATTGAACAAACAGAAACACTTCCAAATAGCTTTTATGAAGCCAACATCACCTTGATACCTAAACCAGACAGAGATGCTACCAAAAAAGAAAATTACAGACCAATATCACTGATGAATGCAGATGCAAAGATCCTCAACAAAATCCTGGCAAATAGGATTCAATGCCTCGTTAAGAAGATCATCCACTACGATCAAGTAGGTTTCATCCCAGGAATGCAAGGCTGGTTTAACATCCGTAAATCTATCAACATAATACACAACATCAATAACAAGAAAAATAAAAACCACATGATCATATCAATAGATGCAGAGAAAGCATTTGATAAGGTCCAACACCCATTCTTGATCAAAACTCTCAGCAAGATGGGAATGGAGGGAACCTTTCTCAATATAGTGAAGGCCATCTACCACAAGCCAGTGGCAAATATTATCCTCAATGGAGAAAAACTGAAAGCCTTCCCTCTAAATTCTGGCACAAGACAAGGCTGTCCTCTCTCACCACTCCTATTCAACATAGCACTGGAAGTACTTGCTATAGCGATTAGGCAAGAAAAGGATATCAAGGGAATCCAGATAGGAAAGGAAGAAGTCAAGCTCTCACTGTTTGCAGATGACATGATACTCTACTTAGAAAACCCTAAAGACTCTATCAAAAAGCTTCTAGAAACAATAGACTCATATAGCAAGGTGGCAGGCTACAAAATTAACACACAAAAATCAATGGCCTTTCTATATACCAATAGTAATAAAGATAAAATGGACATTAAGAAAACAACCCCATTCACAATAGTACCACACAAACTCAAATATCTTGGAATCAACTTGACTAAATATGTGAAGGACCTATACAAAGAAAACTATAAAACTCTGCTCCAAGAAATAAGAGAGGACACACGGAAATGGAAACACATACCCTGCTCATGGATTGGCAGGATTAACATCATCAAAATGGCAATACTCCCCAAGGCATTATACAGATTTAATGCCATCCCTCTAAAGATACCCATGACATTCTTCAAAGAAGTGGATCAGACACTTTTGAAATTCATTTGGAACAATAAACACCCTCGAATAGCTAAAGCAATCATTGGGAAAAAGAATATGGGAGGAATTACTTTTCCCAACTTTAAACTGTACTACAAAGCAACAATTATCAAAACAGCATGGTATTGGAATAAGGATAGGTCCTCAGATCAGTGGAATAGGCTTGAATACTCAGAAAATGTTCCCCAGAGATACAACCATCTAATTTTTGATAAAGGAGCAGGAAATCCTAAATGGAGCAGGGAAAGCCTCTTCAACAAGTGGTGTTGGCATAATTGGATAGCCACTTGCAAAAAATTAAACTTAGACCCCCAGCTAACATCATGTACAAAGGTAAAATCCAAATGGATTAAAGACCTCGATATCAGCCCCAAAACCATAAGATATATAGAACAGCACATAGGCAAAACACTCCAGGACATTACAGGCATCTTCAAGGAGGAAACTGCACTCTCCAAGCAAGTGAAAGCAGAGATTAACAGATGGGAATATATTAAGCTGAGAAGCTTCTGCACCTCAAAGGAAATAGTGCCCAGGATACAAGAGCCACCCACTGAGTGGGAGAAACTATTCACCCAATACCCATCAGATAAGGGGCTAATCTCCAAAATATACAAGGCACTGACAGAACTTTACAAGAAAAAAACATCTAACCCCATCAAAAAATGGGGAGAAGAAATGAACAGACACTTTGACAAAGAAGAAATACGCATGGCCAAAAGACACATGAAAAAATGTTCCACATCACTAATCATCAGGGAGATGCAAATCAAAACAACGATGAGATACCACCTCACACCCCAGAGAATGGCACACATCACAAAGAATGAGAATAAACAGTGTTGGCGGGGATGTGGAGAGAAAGGAACTCTTATCCACTGCTGGTGGGAATGCTGTCTAGTTCAAACTTTATGGAAAGCGATATGGAGATTCCTCCAAAAACTGGAAATCGAGCTCCCATACGATCCAGCTATACCACTCCTAGGAATATACCCTAGGAACACAAAAATACAATACAAAAACCCCTTCCTTACACCTATATTCATTGCAGCTCTATTTACCATAGCAAGACTCTGGAAACAACCAAGATGCCCTTCAACAGATGAATGGCTAAAGAAACTGTGGTACATATACACAATGGAATATTATGCAGCTGTCAGGAGAGATGAAGTCATGAAATTTTCCTATACATGGATGTACATGGAATCTATTATGCTGAGTGAAATAAGTCAGAGAGAGAGAGAAAAACGCAGAATGGTCTCACTCATCTATGGGTTTTAAGAAAAATGAAAGACACCCTTGTAATAATAATTTTCAGACACAAAAGAGAAAAGAGCTGGAAGTTCCAGCTCACCTCAGGAAGCTCACCACAAAGAGTGATGAGTTTAGTTAGAGAAATAACTACATTTTGAACTGTCCTAATATTGAGAATGTATGAGGGAAATGTAGAGCCTGTTTAGGGTACAGGCGGGGGTTGGGTGGGGAGGAGGGTGATTTGGGACTTGGGTGATGGGAATGTTGCACTGGTGATGGGTGGTGTTCCTTTTATGACTGAAACCCAAACACAATCATGTATGTAATCAAGGTGTTTAAATAAAAAAAAAATTAAAAAAAAAAAAAAAAAAAAAGAAAAATGAAAGACACCCTTGTAATAATAATTTTCAGACACAAAAGAGAAAAGAGCTGGAAGTTCCAGCTCACCTCAGGAAGCTCACCACAAAGAGTGATGAGTTTAGTTAGAGAAATAACTACATTTTGAACTGTCCTAATATTGAGAATGTATGAGGGAAATGTAGAGCCTGTTTAGGGTACAGGCGGGGGTTGGGGGGGGAGGAGGGAGATTTGGGACTTGGGTGATGGGAATGTTGCACTGGTGATGGGTGGTGTTCCTTTTATGACTGAAACCCAAACACAATCATGTATGTAATCAAGGTGTTTGAATAAAAAATAATTAAAAAAAAAAAAGAAAATTAGTCTCTTCTAATATATGTATTTGAGGCTATAAATTTTTCTCTCAACTTTTGTAGGCTGCATTTAACATATTTAAAAATCATAATTTCAGTTCCTTTCTATTTAGTTCTATATAAGAGAATTATTTTTGGCATGGGATAAGGGACGTGGCAGTGTGTAGGCTTTACTTCACTAAGGGATACCAGATAGTGCTGGGGAAAGGGCACTAAATCCAGACCACTGTCCTGAAAACAAGCACTATTAGCTACCAGAATTTCTTCCCCTAAGTTCTATGTCTTTCAAAATATTTCTAGAAGACTTTCTATTTGTTAATAAAAAATAAAAAATTCAAAGCTGAACATTGTTTAACTTTCAAGTGTTCAGAGACTTTTTTCTATTATCTTTTTGTTCCAGATTTTAGTTTGATTTAATTATGGTCAGTGAACATACTAAATAACTTAAATTATTTTAAATGTTAAAATTCTTTTATTGTTCAGGTTAGGCTACTTTGACTACCATTCCACCAATAACTTGAAAAAACTGTGCATGACTGTTCTGTGTTCTAATCAGGCCAAATAGATGGCATCATTTAGATATTCCAGCTTTTCTGATTTCCTGTGAAGATTTTCTGCTACCAAAAGGCAGATGTTGATACCTACAACTATTATGGTGAAAATATCTATTTCTATTTTCAGCGCTATCAATTTTTATTTCATGTGTTTTGAGACTCTACTACTTGATGTATATGTAATTAGAGTTAGGCCTTCCTGTGGATTTATTCTTTTATCATAATATGTCTTTTTATATGTGGTAATTTTTCTTGCACTGAAGTCTACATTATCTGACATTAATGTAGCCCATCTTGCTTTCTGAAAGTAATACTTTCATGGTATATATATTTTTCAATCTTTTTCTTTAAACCTTTCTATGCCATTGAATTTAAAACAGATGTCCTTGAATAGCATATACTAAGTTCCATCTTAGAAATTTATCCAGTTGATTTTTGCCTTTTTAGTTAGCACATTTAAACCATTTACTCTTATGGATATGTCAAAATTAAGTCTGGCATTTATTATTGTGGTTGCTGTTACTTTCCTTTTTATTACTTTTTTGTTTGTATTATTTTTCTTCCCCTTGAATGGATAACTTGAACATTCTCAAAGGATTTCACCTTACTTTATCTTTAATACCTGAGAGAATGTCACTTTGAATGGTTTTCAGCAGTAGCTTTGGGTATTACAACACATACACACACACACACACACACACACACACACACACACACACACACGCACGCACGCACACAATTTTACCACAGAATACTGGGTATATTTTTATTACCCTAAGTAGGAAAATGTTATTTATCTTTATATGCTACCTCCCACTCTTAAATGTTATTGTTTTAAGATTATATGCTGTTGTACTTTTTATGTCAGACCTAGCATAGAAAGATAATGTTAATCTATTATATTATATTGTTTTCCTTGATATTATTTTCTTCATCATAAGAATACCTTTTTTTACCCAAAAAACAAACAAAAAAGAATACCTCTTTTTTAAATATCTCTCTTTGGGGGGGGGGTTGAGCCACACCCGACAGCACACAGGGTTACTTGTGGCTTTGCTCTCAGAAGTCGCTCCTGGCAGGTTTGGGGGACCATATGGGATGCTGGGTATTGAACTTGGGACTTTCCCAGGCAAGGCAAACTCTTTACTGCTGTGTTATCACTCCTGTCCCTCTTCTCACTTTTAAAAAATAACTTTTTGCTCTTCTTTGCAGTCAGCCACTGGGCTCTAATGAGTTCTTGCTTGTTCCCCTCCAGGGAGGAAGGGATAGAAGGAATGTTCCAGATCTGTTGCTGCCACTAGGTGAGGAAGTGGACTAGCTTGTGAGAACACTATATGTTTGTGGATTTCTGGGCTACTCTTTGTAGACTCATGAACCTGAATCATATTTGAAAAAAAGTCTGCAGGCTCACAGTGAAAGGGAGTTCTTTCCTAGTAGCCTGTCTTACTGGGCTTCATCTCTCCCTTGTGAACAAACAGCCATCTCTATCATGAGTTTGGGGTATTGGAAGATATCAGGCTGAGGATCACCTTCTGTTCATCTGGAAGTTCTAAAATAATCTGATAATTGCTTTCCTTCAGTCCCAACTCCCTATTCAGTTGACCTTCCCTTTACCACATCATAAATTTCTTGGAATGTCTCCTTCATTGTTTCCGTGGTTGATCATTGTACTTACTGGGAAGAAGCAGAGAGAGGGAGAGGGAAGAAGAGAGTGAGTGAGGGGAGAGAGAGAGAGAGAGATAGAGAGAGAGAGAGCACTATATCTTAACTGATGCCTTGATAGATTCTTTCCTTCCCTCTTCTATCTTTACCTCAGTCTCAGTTTGTTTAGAGAATCAAAAATTTTCTCAGATATGTGGAAAATTCTGCTCTCATCAGCCCCAGACTTAGCACTTTGCTTGAAGTTCCTTTGTCTACCTCAAACTCATCAATAGACTTAGCTAATCAAAAGAGTTTTTCATATTTTTTGAAGAGTCCAAACACTAAAGAGCTCTTCTCATTTACAGTAGCATTTGTTCTTTGAAGAATTCACTAATTTAAATAGCATTTCCATCAATTTGGTGTGGTGTGTGAGAACTTATAAAGATGGAGCACGTCTGCTCCACCTTTTGACCAGAGCCTGTGATCTGCTGTAAGGTTTGGGATTGCCTGGCAGAGAGAGGGCTGTAATAAATGCATGTGAAGTGTTAAATGGAAAGACAGGCTGTTTGAATCTTTCTTCCAAGGGTGAATAGGTTCTGTGTGACAATAATAGGTCTGGAGGGACCAGATAACTGTAGCTAGCCTTATTTGAAGTACTCGGACACCTTCCTCAGGGCCGCAAGGACCTCTGGGCAGGTTTGGGAACACCCTGGCCCTCTTCACTGGACTGTGAATCGCATGTTTGCCTGAAGATAGTCTAACTTATATCATATAGGTCTAGTCAGCTCAGACCTAACACTCAATTTCCTTAGATAATCTACAGCCCATAAAACAGGATAGCAAAAACACTGAGGCAGCTTGTAATATCCCTATCATACTTAGACAAGCCACCTGGCTAGGAAAAATAAACTCTAAATCAGATATACCTTTAAGCACCTCTAATACAATCAGTACAGCAGACCACATTATTAAACAACCCAAAAACTCAACATTCAAAACCACCAAATGCAAAGAAATATGGGTAAACTAAGGAAGACACTAGCAGCTGAGGAAATGGAGAGATATCATATCAAGTTTCCAAGTCCTCCAAAACACACAAGCTCAATAGATGGGAACCTAAAAGTGACAATGAATATCCTAGCAATGGAAATCAAGGAGTCAGTAGACTGGGAGATTAAGAAATCTATAGATTGAACAATTCAACCAACTCAAAGAAGAACTTTTACAGAAGATGAATGAATCCATACAATTGAAGCTAAGGGAAATAAAAAACATGTTAGCTAGCCATAATAGCAGAATTACAGAGTTAGAATAATGTATAGAGGAACTTGAAAAAAAAACTAGAAAACAACAATGACAAAGAAGTCAATAAGAAAGCAAGAGACAAAACATTGGAAGAAAAAGTTAGGTACCTAATGAACAAAAATGAAAGAAAATATCTACAAATTGTAGGAATACTAGAAGAGGAGGAAATATTTATCAAAATAACATAGTACTGGAACAAAGACAGAGTATCAGACCAGCGTGTTAGAACAGAATATCCAGAGATATACCCCAAAATCTATGGTCAATTAATATTTGACAAAGGATTTAAGAACCTGAAATGGAACAGACAGTCTCTTCAACAGATGGTATTGGATAGCCACTTGTAAGAAACTAAAGATTGACCCATACCTCACAGCCAACACAGAAATTAACTCAAAAGGATTAAAGACATTGAAATCAGACTCAAATCTATAAAGTTCATTGAGAAAAAATAGGCAGAACACTTCAAGACTTCTACTTCAAAAAGTCTTTGATGATGAAATGGAAATGGCAAGAGTAAAAGCATCAAATCTAAATAAATGGGACTATATTAAACTAAAAAGTTTCTGTCTGGCAAAAGAAACACTGCTTAAAACTAAAGGACAGCTAACAGAATGGAGAAAAAATTCACACTCAACACATCAGATAAAGGCTGATATCTAGCTTATACAAAGCACTCAGAAAGGTGAGCTCCACAAAACCTAATAAAGCCATAGAAAAATGGCGAGAAGAAATGAATAAATACTTTTTCTAAGGAAGACTGACAGATGGTCAAGAGACACACGAGAACAAGCTCAACATCACTCATCATCAGGGAAATCCAAATCAAGACAACAATGAGGTACCACCTTACACCAGTGAGGATGGCACACATCAAAAATAATGGGACCAATCCATGTTGGCGGGGATGTGGTAAGAAAGGAACTCTCATCCACTGCTGGTGGATATGCTGCCTGATCAAACCCCTGTGGAAAACAGTATGGAGGGTGCTTAGTAAATTCAGAATTGAGCTGCCATATGACCTGGCAATCGCACTCCTGGGTATCTATCCCCAAGATGGAAGGATATTCATCCCAAAACATGTTTACACTCCAGTATTTATCGCAGCACTCAGCAAGATTTGGAACCAACCTCGATGCCCAACAACAGATGAGTGGATCATGAAGATGTGGTATTAATACACAATGGAATACTACATTTCAGTTAGAAATGATACAATCAATAATTTTTCAGCAACATGGATGGATCTAGAAAATATTTAAATGAAATAAGCCAGAAGAAGAATGATAAATACAGAATAGCACTTCTTTGAGGTATTTAGAATATATACCACATTTACATATAGTACTCCATGAACAAATACAATGGTTGAAGGGGTACAAACTCCAAACACTGTAGGTGCCAGCATATAATGAGAAGTGTTCAAATGAAGTAGAAGAGGGTGGGCAACATAAAGCTGCGACTATCCATTATAACTTAAAGAAACCAGCAAGGATGGAAACAGTGGTTTCGAATGAACAGGTATGCAATCAACCTCTGTTGATTATAATAATGGTCTGTTATAATGACCTAATGTATTTATCCACAAAACCAGGTTCAGAATATGATTGGAAGCTTGGGACTCATAGTGTAGTGATTACTAACAATAGGTTTTAATATCTTAATTTTACCAGGTAATAAATAACCCTTCAGCGTCTTTGTCCACAGTGGTCCTTGGAAACAAAGGGTGAACACCCTAATTTTAAACCTCATTGTTCAATCATACTGATTACCATATTCAGTGCTCATTATGTCAATGTCTTGATAAAATACTCTAATATCCATTTCCTTTTGTTTATTTCTTTTTTTTTTTTTTGTTTTTGGGCACACCTGGAGGTGCTCAGGGGTTACTCCTGGCTGTCTGCTCAGAAATAGCTCCTGGCAGGCACGGGGGACCATATGGGACACCGGGATTCGAACCAACCACCTTTGGTCCTGGATTGGCTGCTTGCAAGGCAATCGCCACTGTGCTATCTCTCCAGGCCCCTGTTTATTATTTCTTCTATTAGGACCCAAATCATATGATCTTTCAGACCACTGAACAGTCAATGGCACACCACAACTTATGTTACAGGTCCCACTCATCAAACACGGTTTATGCAAACTACTACTTCATTTTTTTCTTTCTCCCTTTCTTCTCTCCCCACTTCTTATTTCCCTCTCTCCTTTATTCTTCTTCATCAATTCAATCTATGCTAAATAAAGCCCTCACTGTCAGTTGCTCTTTAAGGAAGGTACCTCTATACTTAAGATGTAGTGGATGACACTACATAGGGTAGCCACATATACTCACTACCACATTGCTTAGTACTCTAGATGGAAAAAGTGTGTTTATCCTAAAACGCTCCAACCACTATAAAACCCTAAAACCTTTATTTAGCAAATCCCACCTCCATCAGTGATGAGGAGCCTTGAAAGTGGAAAACCCTGTAACACTGATGCACTGGCCCAATCTTTCTTAACTTATTTCATTGTATTTACTTATTCTTCTTTTCACTCTTACCTTTTGTTTTCCCCTTCCTTCTCTCCTACTATATATTGTAACCAATTATTTATCTTTTCATTATTTTTACTTTTATTTATTTATTTTTTTGTGTTTTTTTTTCGGCCACACCCAGTGATGCTCAGAGGTTACTCCTGACTGTGCGCTCAGAAATCATTCCTGGCTTGGGGAACCATATGGAATGCAGGGGGCTTGAACCATGGTCCGTCCTAGGCTAGTGTGCACAAGACAGACCACATTTTTCCCTATTTATCTTCCCTTAACTCAATAATTTCTTAAGAACTCAGACCCTGCCTATGAGGGTCAGGCCTCCAACAACAACCTAAGTATAGATCACTAATGTTTGTCTTTATGTGGACATGAGTTTGTAGACAGTGGATTCTTCTCTGATTGCCAATCCTAAAATATAAACAATCTATGCCTAAAGTGTATATAGCCCCTCTTATACATTATCCCTCCTCCCCACTTCAGTAGTCCTTCTAGCCTTTCATTTCCCAATCCTGATCTGATATCTCTCCTTATTTAACCCTCTTTACCCTCAGTTCTTAATTTGTTAGGTACCTAGACCGACCTCCTGCCCCAATAAACCACCACCCAGCTTTCAAAGTGAAAAGACACCCGCTCAGTCCCACCAGCAAGACACTACAACCAACACTCCTGCTGATTCATGCTTTGTGGCCCTTCCTCTCACCTTCCCAAATGTGAACTGTTGCATATTACTGATTCAGCCCCAGAAGGTCCCTCAGCCTAAGGACACTTCCTTATCCCTTATGGATGCATATAATTTCTCAAACTCAACAAGACCGTGGTATGTGATGAAAATTTGCCCTTGATTTCATCCCCCCCCACAAGAATATCTCAAAAGACTTTATAGTGAAACCTATATGTCCTTTATATGTTTAATACCTCTATAATAATACCTCCTAGCCTGTTTATTCCCAAATGGAAGGTAGACTCAAACAATTTTTTCCTTTGATACATATATATATATATATATATATATATATATATATATATATATATATATATATATTCCTCTTTAACTTCACCTGTTTTGGTTTTGTTTGGTATGAAAACCTATAAGAAAAATAGTCTTGCCTGGGATAAAAGCTCAGGTCAAAACGAGGGCACAGAGATTGTGTAGCCTGACATTCTTACCCCCAAATTTATCAGCAATATAATATGGCACCATTCCTTTTTGCAAAGAAATACTAAAAAAGGGAAAATTTTTGTAGAAATAAGCTCTGATCTTATGGATAAGAACCCATACATTTGATAACTCAGGGGCATCTCCCACCCTGAACCCATGTCATGTGGACCCAACTTAGACTCATGGGATCAGGCAGTGACCGTCCAATCCCAAGACCTAGACCCCAGACATAGAACTGACACAGTTCCCTTCAACAGCACCAAGAACCAAACTCCCCCTGGGAAATTCCTAATACTTCTCTAGCACCAACTTGTGCCAGTTTAGATATGACATCTTGACAAAGAGGAAACAGCCATAACCTGATATAAGTACAGGTTGCCCTAATGGTACGATGAAATCAGAAGACACATCACCATTTAGTCTGTGCAAAAACCAAGATAGCCAACTACAGAAGACTGACTTTGATAGCCAAGACTGGGCAGAACTTACCCTGGAATCAATAAAAAAGACCCTAGCCTAAGCTTCGGCCTAGGATCTGTACAAAAAACATTATTTGCAATCCCAGACTTTAACAACTGCAAAGGAACAGAACTTCTGGAAACATAATGAAAAAAAAAAATAACCCTCTATCCCAGGCTTCGTCCTAGGATCTGTGCAAAAACCAAGACTGCCATTTATAAAAGACTGATTACAACAGTATTGGAACAACCTCTAGAACTGTAAAGAAAGACTCTATCCTAGGATTTTTCCTATAATCTGTGTAAATCCCTAGATCTCTAGTTAGAGGGGCCTGATTTTATCATCCACGACTGAGCAGAAAGTTGCCTGGCACCATAAAAAGACTGTGGGGTGTGAAAAGGAGTATGTACGCAGCCTGAGTTGTTCCCATGACAGTATGCTTTAAGGGCGGAGAAACCTGGTATCTCTTAGGTTAGTAGTCAGCAACCTGTGGCTCATGAGCCACATGTAGCTCTTTAGACTTAATTTGGTTCTTTTGTGTGCCAGGCGGCCGCTCTAGGAGTCAGGACTCTGCTCCTAGACTCTGTCAGTGCGCGCCCTGTGTGCAGCCCAGACAGCTGGCTCCAAGAGTGTAAGATGATATCCGGTATCAACCCTAAACAAAGGTGTTCCCCCAATGTCATCCTTTCTTAAACCTCTTTCTTTGATATGTAAAAATCCACTAAATATGTACTTTTGTCTCTCTCTCTCTTGACCTGAAGCCTCCTGGTATTGGAAATTGGTTTTAATAAAGAGGTGTTCTAGCTTTTTGGGCTCAAGGCAGAGTGATCACCCTTTCCTGGCTAGCTCGGTTTATTATTTCTTTCCTGCTACCCTGCTTCTTCAGACTAGGTTGGGTGGGTTTTAGAAATACAGTGCCTGCCCAGAAACTACGCCTGCCCAGTGGGGCCCGACTGTGAAAAATTGTGAGTGTTGCCTGTGTGTGTCTGTCTATTGTCCTGCTGCATGAACCTCTTGGGAGTGGGCCAAAAAGAGGCTCCAGAAAACTCGCTCTCCCAAAGGCCAATTCTGGGATGGAAACACCAAGGAACTGCTCCATAACGTGAAAACCGGCTATAAGCAGTACTTTGCAGAAGCCAGGTCCCCTGTTTGTGATGTCAGCCTGGGAAAAACTATGAAACTATGCCTGCCCAGTGGGGCCTGACTGTGAAAAATTGTGAGTGCTGCCTGTATGTCTGTCTACTGTCCAGCTGCATGAACCTCTTGGGAGTGGGCCGAAAAGAGGCTCCAGCAGAGCACGGATGCTCTCCTTCGCTACATGGCCGTGCACTCTAAGAAAAGAAAACCATCGCAAAAAGAAGAAAAAAATCACACTAAGAACTGTGCTGGATCACTGAAGCCCAGCATTTCTATCTGGACTATCTTCTCTGCTGCATCCTTTGGCCTAAGACTTGATCCTGTGTGAGGCTTCATCCACGGAGGACTCCCCTCTCTTGGAGGCAAGTCGACTCATACAGAAAGGGTGGAACCAGAGGAGTGTGGCTGCCTGCATCATTTAGCAAATGAATACCACCACAACACGTAGAAAAACCCACAATACAAGTGTGACAATGGGGAAACAACTCAGGCCAGCAACAGATATAGAGAATGAAGATGACAATTCTGATGACCAGATAATGACCAAACAACTAATCAACCTCTCAGATAAGGACTTTAGACTAGCAATATGGAAGATGCTCAACGAACTCAAAGAAACCATGGATCAAGTTGAACAGAATACTAGTAAGAACCAAGAAAACATGAAGACAGAAATCACAAAACTCCAAACTGAAATAACATGTCAACTAACAGGCTTGAAAAACTCAGTAAACGGAGTGAATGACAAAATGGATAAGCTCTGGGACTGGGTATCAGAAGTTGAGAATAGACTCGGTGCTGTGGAAGATGAGATAAATAACAATTCCATACAGCAGGAGAGATTGGAAAAAAACTTAAAGCAAATGAACAATGGAAAAATTAGTCAAAGAATGGGAACAGATGAAAATAGAAGTCTATGATAAGATCAACAGAAACAACTTAAGAATCATTGGAGTCCCAGAGACCCAGGAAGAAAATTTCCAGGAAGAATCAATGGTCAAGAACATCATTAAAGAGAAACTTCCAGAGCTAAAGAATATATGTGATCAAACCCTGCATGCTCGAAGAGTACCAACAAAAAAAGAGACCCCAGAAAAACTACCCCAAGACACATCCTAGTCGCAATGACTAATTCCACAGATAGAGACAGAATTCTGAAAACAGCAAGATCAAAAAGGGAAATTACATTCAAGGGAGCATCCTTGAGATTTACAGCAGACCTGTCACCAGAAACACTCAAGGCCAGAAAGTAGTGGTGGGATATTGTGACAAGACTGAATGAAATGAATGCTTCACCTAGAATACTGTACCCAGCAAAACTCACTTTCCAGTTTGACGAAAGAATAGATGGTTTCACAGACAAAAAACAGCTCAGAAACTTTACAGACTGAAAACCAGTCTTAAGAGAAAAACTGAAAGACCTAAATTAAGACAAGACTAACCACAAGACACACCAAATTTTGATATAAAGATGGCATTAAATCTCAGTACAATTCTTTCTCTCAATGGCAATGGACTAAATGCACCAGTTAAGAGACACAGAGTGGCTAAATGGATCAAAAAATTCAATCCAACCTTCTGCTGCCTGCAAGAAATGCACCTGAATAGTCAGAACAAACATAGACTCAAAATAAAAAGCTGGAGAAAAATTATCCAAGCAAACAACACCCATAAAAAAGCTGGAGTGGCCATACTAATATCAGATAATGCAAATTTTATACTCAGGAAGGTTGTAAGGGACAAAGATGGACATTTTATATTAATCAAGGGGTATGTAGAGCAGAAAGAAATAACTCTTCTAAACATATATGCACCGAATGAGGGGCCAGCAAAATATTTAATACAACTGTTGACAAATCTGAAAAATAATATCAATAACAACACAATAATTGTGGGGGACCTCAACACGGCTTTGTCAACACTGGATAGGTCAACCAGACTGAAACCCAACAAGAATATACTAGACCTGAGGAGAGAAATGGAAGAAAGAGGCCTAGTGAATATATATAGGACACTCCATCCCCAGAAACATGAATACACATTCTTCTCCAATGTACATGGGACATTCTTCATGATAGACTACATGCTGGCACATAAAACATACCTCCATAATATCAAGAGGATAGAAATTTTGCAGACTACCTTCGCTGACCACAAGGCTCTGAAATTATTTGTGAATTCCAAAGGGACACAGAAGAAAAACTTTAACACCTGGAAGTTAAACAGCCTCATACTGAATATCCAGTGGGTCCGAGATGAAATCAAGGAGGAAATCAAAAGGTTCCTGGAAACAAATGACAATAAAGACACAAACTATCAGAATTTATGGGACACAGCAAAAGCAGTACTGAGAGGAAAATTTATAGCTTTGCAAGCACACATCAGGAAGGAAGAGGAGCTTACCTGAGTAGCTTAATGACACAGCTAACAGAACTAGAAAGTGCTCAACAAAAGGACCCAAAAAAAGGGAGACAGAAGGAAATAACAAAGCTGAGAGCAGAAATCAAGAAAGTGGAAATCCAAAAACTATCCGAAAGATCAACAAAAGCAGAAATTTGTTCTTTGAAAAAATAAACAAGATTGATAGACTACTGGTAAAACTAACAAAGAAAGAGAGAGAGAGAGAGAAACTTGATAACTCGTATTAGGAATGAAAAAGGAGAGATCACTACTGATATGGCAGAGATTCAAAGGGTAATCAGAAACTACTTTGAGAAACTCTACGCCACTAAAAATGAGAACCTGGAAGAAATGGATAAATTCTTGGACTCTTATAAACTTCCAGGGTTGAAGGAAGAGGATGTAGCATATCTAAACACCCCCATCACTATTGATGAAATTAAAACGGCAATCAAATGTCTGCCCAAAAACAAAAGCCCAGGCCCAGATGGATTCACTAATGAATTCTTTCAAACTTTCCAAGAGGAACTACTACCAATCTTGGCAAGACTCTTTCATGAAATTGAACAAACGGAAACACTTCCAAATAGCTTTTATGAAGCCAACATCACCTTGATGCCTAAACCAGACAGAGATGCTACGAAAAATGAAAATTACAGACTAATGATGAATGCAGATGCAAAGATCCTCAACAAAATCCTGGCAAATAGGATTCAATGCCTCATTAAGAAGATCATCCACTATGATCAAGTAGATTTCATCCCAGGAATGCAAGGCTGGTTTAACATCCATAAATCTATCAACATAATACACAACATCAACAACAAGAAAAATAAAAACCACACGATCATATCAACAGATGCAGAGAAAGCATTTGATAAGGTCCAACACCCATTCTTGATCAAAACTCTCAGCAAGATGGGAATGGAAGGAACCTTTCTCAATATAGTTAAGGCCATCTACCACAAGCCAGTGGCAAATATTATCCTCAATGGAGAAAAACTATAAGACTTCCCTCTAAATTCTGGCACAAGACAAGGCTGTCCTCTCTCCCCACTCCTATTCAACATAGCACTGAAAGTACTCGCTATAGCGATTAGGCAAGAAAAAGATATCAAAGGAATCCAGATAGGAAAGGAAGAAGTCAAGCTCTCACTGTTTGCAGATGACATGATACTCTACTTAGAAAACCCTAACGACTCTACCAAATAGCTCTAGAAACAATAGACTCATATAGCAAGGTGGCAGGCTACAAAATTAACACACAAAGATCAATGGCCTTTCTGTACACAAATAGAAATAAGGAAGAAATGGACATTAAGAAAACAACCCCATTCACAATAGTGCCACACAAACTCAAATATCTTGGAATCAACTTGACAAATAATGTGAAGGACCTATACAAAGAAAACTATAAAATTCTGCTCCAAGAAATAAGAGAGGACACGCGGAAATGAAAACACATACTCTGCTCATGGATTAGCAGGATTAACATAATCAAAATGGCAATACTCCCCAAGGCATTATACAGATTTAATGCAATCCCTCTAAAGATACCCATGACTTTTTTCAAAAACATGGATCAAGCACTTTTGAAATTCGTTTGGAACAACAAACACCCTAGAATAGCTAAAGCAATCATTGGGAAAAAGAATATGGGAGAAATTACTTTCCCTAACTTTAAACTTTACTACAAAGCAATAGTTATCAAAACAGCATGGTATTGGAATAAGGACAGGCCCTCAGATCAGTGGAATAGGCTTGAATACTCAGAAAATGTTCCCCAGACATACAATCACCTAATGTTTGATAAAGGAGCAGGAAATTCTAAATGGAGCAGGGAAAACCTCTTCAACAAGTGGTGTTGGCACAACTGGCTAGCCACTTGCAAAAAATTGAACTTAGACCCCCAGCTAACATCATGTACGAAGGTAAAATCCAAATGGATTAAAGGCCTCGATATCAGTCCCGAAACCTTAAGATATATAGAACAACACATAGGCAAAACACTCCAGGACATTGAGACTACAGGCATATTCAAGGAGGAAACTGCACTCTCCAAGCAAGTGAAAGCAGAGATTAACAGATGGGAATATATTAAGCTGAAAATCTTCTGCACCCCAAAGTAAATAGTGCCCAGGACATAAGAGCCATCCACTGAGTGGGAAAAATTATTCACCCAATAACCATCAGATAAGGGGCTAATCTTCAAAATATACAAGGCACTGACAGAACTTTACAAGAAAAAAACATCTAATCCCATCAAAAAAATGGGGAGAAGAAATGAACAGGCACTTTGACAAAGAAGAAATACAAATGGCCAAAAGACACTTGAGAAAACGCTCCACATCACTAATCATCAGGGAGATGCAAATCAAAACAACGATGAGTTACCACCTTACACCACAGAGAATGGCACACATCATAAAGAATGAGAATAAACAGTGTTGGCGGGGATGTGGAGAGAAAGGAACTCTTATCCACTGCTGGTGGGAATGCGGTCTAGTTTAACCTTTATGGAAAGCGATATGGAGATTCCTCCAAAAACTGGAAATTGAGCTCCCATATGATCTAGCTATACCACTCCTAGGAATATACCCTAGGAACACAAAAATACAATAGAAAAATCCCTTCCTTACACCTATATTCATTGCAGCACTATTTACCATAGAAGACTCTGGAAACAACCAAGATGCCCTTCAACAGACAAATGGCTAAAGAAACTGTGGTACATATACACAATGGAATATTATGCAGCTATCAGGAGAGATGAAGTCATGAAATTTTCCTATACATATTTGTACACGGAATCTATTATGCTGAGTGAAATAAGTCAGAGAGAGAGAGAAAGAAAAATGCAGAATGGTCTCACTCATCTATGGGTTTTAAGAAAAATGAAAGACATTCTTGCAATAATAATTTTCAGACACAAAAGAGAAAGGAGCTGGAATTTACAGCTCACCTCAGGAAGCTCACCACAAACAGGGATGAGTTTAGTTAGAGAAATAACTACATTTTGAACTGTCCTAATAATGAGAATGTATGAGGGAAATGGAAAGCCCGTCTAGAGTATAGGAGGGGATTGGGTGGGGAGGTGGGAGATTGGGGAGGGAAATGGAAAGCCCGTCTAGAGTATAGGAGGGGATTGGGTGGGGAGGTGGGAGATTTGGTGATGGGAACATTGCACTGGTGATGGGTGGTGTTCTTTACATGACTGAAACCCAAACACAATCATGTATGTAATCAAGGTATTTAAATAATATATATATTAAAGAAATACAGTGCCTGGAGTGATCTTAAAACACATATTTTATTTTGCACAAGAGTGAGCATCTTTCATGAAATGGAAACCCAGAGTTTTCTTTTCCATGGATTCTCATGTTCAGAGTACTCATGATTAAAGTTGTGACCTAATGCCCTTAAATGCTGTTTTTCATATTGATTATGACTTTCTGCATAATATAAGTGCCAATCAGAAATTTTTTGCAAGAGTGGAAACATTTCAATGTCTTCTCAGACACAGCTATCCCAGAATCAGATTCTTTTTCTAAAACATACATCTTATGTCTCACTGTATAAACTACTTGTGAAACTCCTCTGCAGAGAAATATTACATTCATAAAGAAAATGAACAATGTCTGTCAAATACACAAGCTCAGCTACCCATTCCTTGTCCAACTGGGGCTGTACAAAGTCAGAGTTCTGCTCTCACAGGAAGTGCACTACTTCTTTCCTCTTGACAACAAGGTGAGAGAGCACCCTTCCCCTGAACAGCCACTTCACTTCTACATGTAGATGTTAGTAGTGGGCATCCATACTCTCACCCAGGGTGGTTAATAGCCTGGATTTGATCACAATTGTGAATTTCACGAATTATCTTTACTGTGTCATCTGTCAGAGTTTAGTTCAACAGGGAGTTTTTTTTGAATCCAGTCTATCATACAATGAGTGGATACAATGTATGGTGTGCAACTTCTGTTTCTTGTAATTACACAAAAACACTGAGCCATGCACAGTGCATCATCTGTACATACATCAACACATCAGATTATTATTCTGAGTGAAATGAGTCAGAAGGAGAGGTGTAGATGCAGAATAATAATATGTTTAAATAAAAAATATTTTTAAAATGTTTAAGGACTTCATCATAATTCCTTTATGATATATCAAAAGCCTTTAACAAAGTGCCGTTTTTGGTTTTGTGTGTATTTTAGTTTGGTTTCTTGCAGCACACACTAAAGTGTCAATAATTTTTTTTTTCTTTCAGTGAAATCACTACTTTTCTCTGGAACACTGCCCTTGCTTTTAAAGATTGTTAAGATTTTTCTCAGGCCCGAAGAGATAGCACAGCGGTGTTTGCCTTGCAAGCAGCCGATCCAGGACCTAAGGTGGTTGGTTCGAATCTCGGTGTCCCATATGGTCCCCCGTGCCTGCCAGGAGCTATTGCTGAGCAGACAGCCAGGAGTAACCCCTGAGCACCGCCAGGTGTGGCCCAAAAACAAAAACAAAAAAAAAAAAAGATTTTTCTCTTTTACCTGTTTCATCTCCACATTGTAGGATTTCAAATTTTCAGCACATTTTGGTTATCAAGAGGAAACATTTTGAAACATTTTGCTTCCTTATTATCAGAAATCAAAACATTTTTCCTCTAGAAGGGTGTTCACTATCCAGAATTAAAAAACGATCAGTGGATTCAAAAACTGTATTTCATGGTGGATGTTACTTCACATCTAAATCAGCTTAATTAGAAACTACAGGGTAAAGGAAACAAAATTTTTTCGATGTTAGAATTTATTTCGTTTGAAAACAAATTATCTGTTTTTGTTCATGATTTTTGACAGAGAAACTTTGATTCACCTTCCAAGCCAAGAAAATAATTCTGATATTGACATTACCTATTTTAAAACAGCACTTTTAAATATGAGGGAAGCTTTTCTCAAGAGGTTTCAGGATTTCTGAAACAGCAAAGCGATGTTGGCTTTTGTTAAAAAAAAAAAAAAGAAAAAAAAAACAACCTCTGGATGCCATTGTAACGGAAGTAAATTTTTCTTCCTTTAATATCGACATTGGCAACTTTGAAATACAATTTCTGGATTTAAAAAATGAAGAACTGTGGAGCTCGAAATTTGAACGTCTTTGTGCTAATTTAGAAATATTGGAGAAACACAAATGTGAACTTAGTTCACAGCGCAAGTGGTCTGCTTTGAAAGACCTGGAGAAGGAAGATATGTTGATTTTTAACACCTGAAATAGTATTCCTGACTCAAAATAACTAAAAAAGCTAGTGCTTGCTGTTCTTTCCTTTTTCGGGTCTACATATTTATACAAACAATTATTTTCAAGCATGAATCTTATCAAGAGTAAATTGAGAAATCATCTCATCGATGAAAAACTGGAATCGTGCCTAAAATTAAAAACAACATACAAACCTGACTTACTCAAACTATCCGAGGAAATGCAAGGCCAATGTTCACATTAGTGTTTGTGACTTTGTCAGTCATTGTCAGGATGCAATTTTCTCTACATTGTAAGGCAAATTTTATGGAATTTAACATTATCGATAAATAATATCATTCTAAAGTTTTTGTTTTATTAGTTATGTTATTTGTATCCTCCTGACCTATGTGGATACTTGAATATAGAATATTCTCAATAAAAACTTATTGAAACTAAAAACAGTGTACCATCCTATGTATTTTCGGTTTTAAAAGTGTGGCTCTTAGGCCTAGAGAGATAGCATGGAGGTAAGGTGTTTGCTTCTCATGCAGAAAGTCGATGGTTCGACACAAAGAAAGACTTCCTAAACTCTATTCCCTGAGCTGCACAGCCACAAAGATCTCTAGAAACAGAGGTCTGATTTTACCATCCAAGACAAAGCAGAAGTCTTCCGCACACCACGAAAGCAGCAAGGGGAGAGTAAATGATCATGCATTTAATCCCATGACAGTATACTTCAAGGGTGGAGAAACCCTGTGTCTCCTAGGTAAAGGGAATTCCCTCTACAATAACCCCAATAGTTACTGTGCCTATGCAGGGGGATAAAGAAAAGGAGGGAAAAAAAAGCACAAAACATTCATTTTTCCACATGTTTATTTATCGATTGATCGTTTTTTTTGACGTCTTTATTTTAGTGTGGAGATTACGGTTGATGTCTCCAATATTATTTTATTTTATTTTGTCTTGCCTTTCTCTTTCTGCACTCGAGCATGAATTGATTTCAGAACCGAGACTATTGTGTGGTGCCTATCTTTATTGCTGTAGTGCTCACCAGTTATTTAATTCTATAATTTTTTCTGTATTGCTGTGGTATTTCAATTACCTTTTTCACCCTCTCTCAAACTGAGGTTGGAAGCCTCTAGAGAGACTCAGCCCATTTGACTTTTGACTTCTTTTTTTTTTCTTCCTCTTATTTTGTACCCCATTCTATTGCTTTTTTTGCCTTCAAACAAAACCACATACCTCGATTTTTCTAGCTCTGCCTCTTAAATAGAAGGGGAAATGAGAGTTCCAGGACCAAACAGATATGTGATCACTAATAGTAAGCCAGACAAAGAGGGGTCCACCTACTCTAGCAGCCCAGGGGTGATGGTGGGTAATTTCCCCAATACTTACTGTGCCTATGCAAAAAAGGAGGAGGAGGAGGAGAAGAAGAAGAAGAAGAAGAAGAAGAAGAAGAAGAAGAAGAAGAAGAAGAAGAAGAAGAAGAAGAAGAAGAAGAAGAAGAAGAAGAAGAAGAAAAAGAAGAAGAAGAAGAAGAAGAGGAGGAGGAGGAGGAAGAAGAAGAAGAAGAAGAGGAGAAGGAGGAGGAAAAGAAGAAGAAGGAGGAGGAGGAGGAAGAGGAGGAGGAAGAAGAGGAGGAGGAGGAAGAAGAAGAAGAAGAAGAAGAAGCACAAACTTTTTTATGTAGTTGCTGGTTTTGGTTTTTTTGACTGTTTTTTGTTTTTTTTGTTTGTTTATTTGTTGTTTGTTTTTTATAGTCACTGATTTTTTTAAATTCTTTTTTGTCTTTTGTTGTTGTTGCTTTGTTGTTTTTTTGTTTTATTTTGTTTGGCTACCTTTTCTTCCTTTTTCCCCTTCTTCTACTAAATTGAACTTTATAACACCTAGACAGATTCCTCCCAGTTTTTTTCCTTTTTCTTTTATCTCCAACAGAACTACATAACTTGTATCATCTTAGTCAGCCTCATAAATTGAGGGGGGAAAATGGAAGGTACCAGGATCAGAGAGTCATATGAAGATTAATTGGAAATAAAAAATTATCAGACTTGAACACCAAATCAAAAGTCAATGACAACAGAATAAATACCCAATCTACAACAAGGTATACAAATGGGGACCAGTTACACTAGCATTTGGAGGGGGGCAAAGGAGGGAGATATTGGTTGCATGCCAAGAACAGTAGTGGAGAGAGGAGAACACTGGTGCTGGAATGCTCCTCATTCATTATCACTATGTACCTTAAAAATTACTTTGAAAGATTTGTAATTCTCTTTGGCCATAAAAAATTAAAAAGAAAAGAAATGTACAGAAGGGATTTGAATGGTCTGTATTTCCTTATTAATTTTGAATAAACATTTACATGTAAAATGTAGTCAGTGTTTATATGCAGTGTTTGACAGATAGCAATTTTAATATGTACATAGGATTTTACATGACATTGTCTTAGGTAGGATCAAAGGAGTCTTTTGTTCCACATATTTCCTTCTGAACAAAAGCTGAAGGTTTTATATAGGTTTTCACTGTGTTAATTCATGTGTGTTTTTCTTCCTCTGAGGAATGGAGAGTCTGGAAGCTAGAAGGTAACACTTATGAGTCATACTTATAGTACTGTCTACTTAGTGAGGCAAGAAAAGAACTCTTGGCTGGAGGAAAACATTCCCAGGAAGAATCTACTCAGCCATGTTTATTCCCAATTTCACTGCTCTGACTCTAGGGAGCAGAAATAAAAATGATAAATTTTAAATTTTCTTTCGCTTTTTTTGGGGCCACATGTGGTGATGCTCAGGGTTTACTTATGGCTCTGTAATACTTAGAGATGACTTCTGGCTGTGGTGTCAGGCATCGAACTCAGGTTAGCTGTATGCAAAGGCAGAGCCCTACCCACTGTATTATCTTTCCAGCTCTAGAAAAGTTTTTACTGAAAATTTCTGCAACTGAAAATACTACAAGGAATGAAAGAAACAAAAGAATCAGAAATCAGTAAATTTGAAGATTATTTCACTCTAAATTATGCCAAGTTTAAATATGCCTCTGCTTGGTCCTCAGAAGTCTTAATCTTCCTCTCATAACTTTCCTTCCAGTTGTTTCAGAATGGTCCCACTACCCTTAAGCTTCCATCCCCCTTAACTCTTAGAAGTAATAGCACCTGTGTCTATGAGGACCAAGAGATAGAACTATCTAACATGAATCCCTCTATGCTCTGTTGACATGAATTTGTTCTCTTTATCTTATCTGAAGACCCATCATTTTGCCAGTCTCTATTTTCTATTGTACAAGGTAAAACTTCTCCCTTTTCTGCCAACACTTGATCTTTTAAATCTGTTTCTGTTTAATGTTATTTTTCTGAACTAAAATGAAACCTAGACTAAGATTAAATGACAACCAGTGTAGTTACCTCATGTCATGTGTTCACTCTTGGACCTCTCTCTTACTCTAAATTCTTGTCTCTGGCTTCTTGCTACTCTCAAAATTATTTCTGATTTTTAATCTATTTAGTTTGAGCACATCTATTATGGATCTCCAGGGGTTCGCCTCTCTTTACTGTCCCTCAAATTTTCCTAAGTCCTTGTTTTCTGTCTTTATACTTTCTTCTACAGCTACCTTCCTTAGACTTTATTTATTTTATTTTTCTCCAAATTTATTTTTCTCTAATATTCATAGGATTCAATCAATTACAATGTGCTATCCCAAGTATAGAGTATTCTAATTATACTGACAGTGGCAACTGCTAAATAAATATAAAAGATAAACATTTTTTGCACCTGCCTTTTCGTCTGCCTTTTGAAGTCCTATTTGCAGCAGGGATCAAACTCAGAGCTTCATACACACAAAGCTTTTACTCCATCACTGAATTACATCTCTGAGCCCTTTGCTCCTTAATATTAAATTTGATATGTCATAGTCAAAATCATATTGCCAGAACTCTGATAGTGTAAGGCACATAAATTGTTCTTTGCTATTTAAACCAAGTTAAACCATGCCTTGAAATTGCTACATTCAAAGACTTATCTTTTGTGCAGGTGGATGAACTTGCTATTTCTGGATTCACTTACATCTACTGCAACTTATATTTTTGTTCAGTCACTTAAGAAAATTACTCTGGCTTTGCTTTATTTTCTGATGCAGCACAACAAAATATGACAGAAAACTCTGTAGGAAAAGGCTCAACGGTAAATGAACTTAATTCAAAGATTGAATTTTCAGCAAGTGAAAAAACTCTTTTTGAGAGTTTTTTGTTGTTATTTCTACCTAACTCAAGGGCATAATCATTTTCTCTTTTGTGCTATGTTATTAAGTGCTCGACTCCAAGGATGAATGTTCCTGAGAGAGACAGATGCTCACAGTGGTCTAGTCTGGTAGTCAACACTGGTGCCTTGAGAGATCACAGGTATCTCAAAGCTCCAACCTCCAAAATGGTGCCAGGCACATCCAGTTACTCCTCATGCTTCAAGGTTTTCTCTAAATTTCAAGGTTGAGTAGACAAATGCATTCCACAATTGTCTACCAGATCTACTCTTCTTCCAGTGGGTCTTGATTTTTTTCTAATTATGTCAAAAATTCTGATTACAGAGTTTTATACACTTTTGCTGCATTTAATTATCTTTCCTTTTCCCATAAGTGATGAAAACATAAGATAAAATTCATCTTATTGATTATTTCCTTAACTCAATGCAATTGAGTGAAGCCATCAAGGTAAGCTATGGGATAACCTTATTTCTACAGAATGAGAAAACTATCATTGATAACTATTTAGTTTATTATTGGTAATCTCTATTTGTGAAGTAACATCTTAGGTAAAACTGAATGTACTAATTGTGTCCTAGAACTACTTATTTCTCCATAAACAGAGCTTTTATGTGACTCTAGTCTGAGTTGGTGTGAGGTCTGTCCTCCAGAGAAGTCAAAGTTTATAGAGTCAGGTAGCACAGTGTTTTGAGAAAGATGTCTATACTGATTGTTGAGAATATCAAAGTTCAGGGACCTTATTTAAAAATCAAGAAGGTGCTGAGAAAGTAATTCGGATATTTAAGCAGCATCTAATGATATACCATGAGTGGGAAAACCCTGGAGTGCTCATGAGGTTGCTTCTGGATCTGTGCTCAGGTGTCACTGGTGGTAGAACTCGGGCAACCTGATGTTGTGATGGGGTTAGAACCAATTGTGGATTGACCCAAATTAGACAATGCAAGGCAGGCACCATTCCTTCCATCCAGTGCCCCCCCCACATGTATTTTTTATTTGATTACTTCTTTTATTCTTTTTATCATTTAAATATTTAATAGATTATTGTTAAGAGCTTGTTATATGTTGGTTACTATTCTGCACTCTCAGTTTATAGCAGGGGTTCAAAAGTACAAAAATATACACCAACTGTCTAGTAGGATTTTAAATGGTGTGCAGTGTATTTTAGCCAAAGTTTAAGCAGACCTATCTGGCTTCTCTGTTAGAAACAAATTACATTTATTAAATAAATTGGTAGAGCAAGAAATGCAAAGCCTTGTTTAAGTTCCTCTATACTCTTTCTACATAAGACTAGAAAGAATTCTTTTAGGGGAGCTGGATAGATAGTTCAGCAGGGAGGGTGCTTGTCTTGCATGAGGCTGACTCGGGTTTGATCGCCAGCATTCTATATGGTCCTCTGAGCAATGCCAGGTGTAATTCCTCAGTGCAGAGCCATAAATAACTCCTGAGCACTGCCAGATGTGCCTCCAAATAAAAACAAACAAAACAAATTAAAAAAATAATTCTGTCAAGATAGCAATTTTGATTTAAAATTTTAAATGTAAAGAAACTTTTCCCGAGGAAGCATTTCTTAAATCGTATTTTGAGTAGCACACTTCTTATATAGGTAACTTCAGGATGAAATGATACATAGACTTCTATTTTTTAAAACAACTCAAAATTTTTCTATAACTTATAGTAACTATTGAAAATAACCTGAAACATCCTATCAAACTTTTATTAAAAAGTTTGGTCTGGAAATTGGAGAGATAGTAGAGTGGGTAGGGCATTGGCCTTGCATGCTGCTGATCTAGTTTTAGTTCCTTTCTTCCCCATAGAGTCCCCTGGGTTCCCAGGAGTAATTCCTGAGCTTTTGAGTATGGTCCAGAATACTCCCTCCCAAAAAAGAAAATCTGATTTTGATTTCTCAATATATTAACTTCCATAAAAAATGACTTTGCAGACTAAAGAAAAGAAGCTAACATTTGTTGATAACACATTTTGTGCCAGACACTTTGCACTTATCCATTCATTGAATTCTCATGTCAACACTGTCAGGTATCATAAAGAGAAATTTCTACTCCTGATTCAAAACCATGGAGAACTAGCCCAGAACTGTGAAGTTAGCTCTTTAGCTCCATACTTGAGAGTGACCAGAGCAGAATTTGGAAACAGAAGGTGTGCTGACAGCACAGTGCCGTGTTAAGGACATCCACAGTGATCCTGCAATTCAAGTGATCTCTATTCTCACACCATTTACTGTTACAACATGTACAGTTACTACATGTTGATTCAGGTTATACATGCAGCCCCATATTGAATTATATACTAGATGTATCCCAGTCAAAAGCCAGCATTTTTCTGACATTTGATAAGGCAGCAAAAGTGATCATTGCCTATTTGGATGATCCTGATCAAAAGATGTAATGAGGTCTGATAAAGACATATATATGCATATATATGTGTGTGTGTGTAATGCATCTGGAACTCTTGTTTATAATGTTATTTGTAATATATTTGTAATATAATGTTATATTGTATAATGTTATTTATATGTATAAAAATAAAAAATCTAAGTATACTTTTTAATCCTTTAATATCTCTAAAGTCAACCCTTATAAAAAATTGAATCATTTGAGTGATATATGCCTATAATACCTTAGTATTTAGCTTTAGGTAGAAAGTTTAATAAGCTTTAGTACAGCAATGTGTTTTTTTACTTTATCCAGGGAAAACAGAAGAAATTATTTTATGAATGATTCCTCATCCCTTGTAAACTTGCTGTTAAGTACGGTATTCATTTTTTCTTATTTTTTTAAAAAAATAATTGCTAAAGTTGATTCCTTTGACTTTTCTAGTTTTGCATATTCCTGTCTACATTCTTACATATTATTCATCATTATAAAGTGAAAATAAATTAAATCACTGGATTTATATTTTAACAGCTTCTAGTATGCTTAAAAATATAATGACTTAGATTTCTAGATAATTACCATCGTCCTTGCTTTTATTAAACATTGCATTTTTACTTGTTTTGTGTGTGAACTAACTTAACACTGTTATGGATTTATGAAAATGAACTTTAGGAACTTGTGGACCTTATTAAACTAATGTTGAGTTTCCGAACTTGTTATGCAAAGGTTTCCCTCATTTGCAGTCGCCTATTGAAGCATTTCTCAAATGTGTAAAAATTGTCCTGAAAGACATGAATGAAAATGAATGAGAATTCCTGAAGGGATTTGAGAGTGTATCTCAAATAGCCCACTACAGGCATAAAATTCCTTTGTAGCTTCTTGTTTTATCTTCTCTGTAACACAACAGCATTTTTCGAAGATGAAAAGGTAATTTTTAAGTCACTTACCAGTCAAAGGACTTAACTTTTCCTCCTCAAATCTTTGAGTGAAATACTCACAGTAGATGTACTTATCTTTTATCTTGGGACTCTAAAACTTCTTTAATTCTTAACACTAAATGTGAGATAAAAGGTAAATTTAGAACTGAAACTAACGAAACTTGCCTTTTCAATTTCTTCATTTCCCATGTAACCAAAGTTAGGCACTGGAAAGGTCAACCAAGATCACCCAGAATTGAATTTGTTTCTGGTCCTCAGCACAGGGAGACTTCTCATGACTTGCTTCAGTCTATGGTCTTGGGTCCTAACAGTAAAAGACAAAGAAGCTAGAGGAAATAATTTCTAGCTCTATAATTTTGCTTTTGTGCTACCAAATGCTTCAATAATATAAGTAGTGTGAAAAAAGGGGACAACATCAATGTTTTCTTTAAAGATATCCAGAATTATGCACTAGAAACACACAACTCCTATGAAAAGGAACAGCAATATTCCTAGAACATGTACACAAAGGTGCACACACATCCTTTTAATATCAAGTGTCTTCCCTGGCTGTTTTCATGTCTGAGAGTGACACAGGGCATACATGTATAGGCAGAAATATGTCAATGTTAATTCCTGAAAATATTTCACCTATGACCCATAGTCTCCCAGGCAGTTCTATCTAATGGCATTTTCTATGGTAGTAGAATTTTTTCCTACTATTTTATTTTTGTAATAGAAGAGTCTTCAGCCCCAGAGAGTTGATCAGTGCCTAGGACATCATACCAGTAAAACCAAAGAAATAAATTTCACATTTTATTACACTTTGATTAGCTTCCATGTCAATTTAGGTGTGATTGTTGCTGATTGCACAGGACTGTACAATCTCTCCAAGTCTAGAGCAGAAGGCAGAGAACAGAAGTTTGAGAACAGAAGTTTGAGAACAGAAGTTTGAGACCAACTTCCAAAACACAGACAAAGGTGTGGACCATTAATTTTCTATTTTCAGTATTTCTAGGCCTATTCAGTTAATCTTTTGTTCATTACATTAAGCAGTATCACAGACCAGTTTTTCCCTCTTAAAAAATAAGGACAATTAACTGACAGTCATAAAATTAACTTCTTAAAAAAGAAAAAGAGTGAACACTAGTGCCATCTTGTGGATTCTGGGTGCTGGGACAAGTTTAGGTCCTGAAAATGTGCTCTTTTCAACAAGCTTGGAAGAGGCCTTGATCATAGTAACTGCGCTATAATCCTGTTTTGTTCTTTTTTAATATAATCATAAATTTTACGACTTTAAAGGATGCCCACGTGACAAAAATCAATGTTAGCAAAGAATAATGTTTTAGCCTCGAGTGACCAACACAGCGTGGGCAACAGTCTGATTATATTGACAATGAGCTATTGAAATAGATAATAGTTGACTCCTTTTTAGATTCATTTCCACAACAATAAACCTTTTAAACATGTACCTAATGTGCATTCTCGCCTCTTTAAAGTATAATAAAACTGGAGTGATGGGGGAATCAGACACAAGAAAGTATTCAGAAGATTTTTTTTTAAATTTGTTTGTTTTAGGCCACACCTGGTGATGCTCAGGTTTTACTCCAGGCTATACACTCAGAAATCTCTCCTGCCTTGGGGGACCATATGGGATACCAGGGGATGGAACCGTGGTCAGTCCTAGTCTAGCACTGGCAAGGCAGATGCCTTACCGCTTGCACCACCGTTCAGGCCTCTTAATTTCCTTCCTCATTGTGTATTCCTCTCATTAAAGATACACTTTAAAATCAAAATTCTGCTCTTGATAGCGTGGTGCTAGTCAAATATTAATTATAATTTTCACTTATTAATTGATTTTCTCACAGTAAGCTTTCACAGATACTTCTCTGATACTACTAAGAATGCAGAAGGTGTTATGTTCTAAACAATGCTCATTTGATAAAGTTAAAGAAATATAAATAAATCCACATAGTCATTGGAAGAATAATGCTGTGTTTGTAATTATGATAAGGTATGGAGATGAAGAGATGGTTAGATATTTTACTTCTTCCCATTTGTCCCTGAAATGATGGTGATTGGTATTGGAGGCACAATAATTAACACACACACACACACACACACACACACACACACACACATATATATATATATATATATATTATATGTTTTTAAGGGGAGTACACCTGGTGATGCTCAGGGGTTACTCCTGGTATGAACTCAGAAATCACTCCTGTTTGGGGGACATTATGGGATGCTAGGGGATCAAACCACAGTCCATCCTAGGCTTGCATGGGCAAGGCAGATGCCTTACCACTTGCGCCACTGCTCCACCCCTAATTAACTTATATTTTTAATTTGTTAAGAACAGATTAACCATTTTGATAGAATATTTAAAAAACCTGAAGTTGAGGGTAAGTGGATATAAAGGGAAATCAAGAAGTTGCAAGTGATGGAGAAACTTGTCTTTGAGTTTAGAATTCCAAATATTTAACCTAGAAAGTAATCATGCATATTGGCACACAGATGAGGAAAAAATTGAGAGGAAGAAAATAAGGGAGACTGAAGAACCTTAAACCTTTAAGGACCTCAAACATTAGAAGATCCGTTGTTGATAAAAAACAAATGCATATGGTACCATAAGGTGAAATAGGAAGGCATGCACTAGTCTACTTACTGAAAGAGATAACAAGATTTTGACCTGTAGAGATAAATAAAAGTGCAATGTGTGTGCTGCAACTGTAGGGAAAAAAAATCTCAGATTAAGGAAGCAAAAGGGTACCAGGATGTAGCTAAAGCTATCACTAGAGACCCATCAGAAACTAGAACATATGAGATCAGGGAAGGAAAGAAGTCAACTGGAATTGAAGAGAATAAAGGGCTAAATTTTTGGTGGTATATAGATAAAAAAGAAAAATATAGGAGCAAAAATTTCTTTGGGGGGGGGGTTTGGGCCACACCCGGCGTTACTCAGGGGTTACTCCTGGCTGTCTGCTCAGAAATAGCTCCTGGCAGGCACGGGGACCATATGGGACACCGGGATTTGAACCAACCACCTTTGGTCCTGGATCAGCTGCTTGCAAGGCAAACGCCACTGTTCTATCTCTCTGGGCCGGAGCAAAGATTTCTTACATACACTTTAAGTTCGATCCCCAAGGAATAGAAAAATACAGAAACATCAGAAATATTTCAGTTGTCAGTAATGAAGGTTAGCACATGAAGCTTTTCTTTTTTTACAGAAGGTGGGTCGAGGAGGGTTTGGACCAACTTGATTGTGCTCAGGGTTTACTCTAGCTCTATGCTCAGTGATCATTCCTGAAAGTATTCCAGAGACCATACATAGTTTCTGGGATTGAACCCTTGTAACCTTTGAACCCTTGTAATTGAATCATGTAACACAAGCTCCTTACTCACAATATAAACTCCTTTGTCTCCAAATTTCCTTTTTTCTAGAATAAACTATAAAATCATGTGAACAGAGTTTGAAGGTTTGTATACCAGACTCTTCAAAACAACTTCTTTTAGCCTAAGAAACCCTCATGGAAGTAAAGGTAGATATAATCTCAATTTTCTTGTGCTTGAATTTAAGTAAAAGTGTTAAGAGGAAGTGCTAAAAGTTATATGACACAAATTTAAAAGAAAAAAGTCAAAATAAGTGCTTCTATTTTCTGGCAATGTGGAAGCTAGGTCATTTTAAAACTCACCTGCAATTAATGCCTAGAGACGCATGATAAAATAGAATAATAATTCTTTGACATATAGAGTTGAACTATAAAACAAACACGAACGAGATGCCAAAAAAGAGAAAAGGAGACAAAAAAGTGTTGCATGTGTGTGAGCTGAAACTGAACAAATCTGGGTAGGGGGTGTGGTGGGGTCAGTTATAGAAACACACATAAAGAGATCAGAAAAAACGAGGGGTGTAGTAAAGAAGAGAGTTGGAACTCATATATGCAACAGCTTCACCAAGCTAGGATTCTCAAAAAATTTGGTGCATCATGAAAGGGATCTTGGGAGATTTCTGTGAACTATCTAGGGGAGATAAGGGCCTTGGTCTCTTACCTTATTCAACCCTGGGAATGAATAAACTCACTTTAATTTGGTGACTGAATTTTTATGGTCCGATTGTTTGGGAATTGGTAAGTTTAGAGATAGACAAATGACCTGAAGTAGGGCTCACTGTATGGTTCTTAACAGAGGAAAAAAAATTGGGCTGGAGCCACAGCACAGCGGTAAGGCGTTTGCCTTGCATGTGGTCAACACAGGAAGAACCTGGTTCGAATCCTAACATCCCATATGGTTCCCTGAGCCTGCCAGGAGAGACTTCTGAGCACAGAGCCAGGAGTAACCCCTGAGAGTTGCTGGGTGTGACCCTCATCCTCCCAAAAAAGTAAAAAAATAAAAATAAACAGAGGAAAAAAATCACTGAACTCAAGCTCAGAGATCCAGTGGTCACTCATGATGATGAATGGCCAAATAAGATAGATGGTTCAATGTTCAGGTCAGTGATGTGGTGTGGTTTGGGCCCAGCTGGTCCAGGAGTCATCAGGGCCACTACAGTAGTGGTCACCACCAGGGTTACATTTAGAGGTGCTTGGAGCCTCTGGGACCATAATGGATGATGCTGCAGGGCATGAAGGGAAGGTAGGAATGTGCTACATACAGTTCTTTGAACTAGCTCCCCTTCCCAAGAATACTTGTATTACTCATATCTTCGCATAAAATTACTATTTTACCACAAATAATTGAAATTTACTGTAATAGAATGAGTTTTATAGCACAGAAAAAGTCAGGATGGATATATTGCATTTTGCTTTTGTAGACATTATTTTATGTTTTATTAAATAGCTTCTTTAAAAAAAGGGAAAGCTTCTCAATATATCTAAAATGGCATCAGCATACTAAATTCAAAAAACATATAGCACTAATTTCTTTGTATATATTTTACTTAGTACTTATTTATGCATTTACTTAGTCACCAAAATTTCCTTAAAAGCTTATTTTTTTTATCAAAATATAATTCATAGCTGTTTTTCTTGTTGTTTCTCTAGTCCCCTACCAACAATTTACTTAGTGTTACTAGCAATTGAGAATTATTTCCTGAATTAATTTAGATTAAAAGTAATACTTTCTTAATTCTGTAGAACCTTCTAAATAAATTATTTGCCATTCTATTGAGTGGTGCTTTTTGTTTTACCCCCTTGAGATAATTTGAATATTATTAAAAAAGTAATTCACTAAAAAGCAGAGTAAATATTTAGTTTCTTCCTTTTAGTAAATGTTTATATACATATATATATATATATGTATGTATACAAATACACCCATATATTTCAAGTGACCTCAGTTGGTAACAAATAATTTCTGGGCTTTTTCTTTTATGTGTGTGTCTTTGTAGATACATGGATTTTCATAGATGCCAAGTACTTCAACCAATTGCAACCATTATTCTTTGTGATGTTCCCATTGACAAAACTCTGGCTATTGAAGAGTCCTTTCAAGTCAGCTCATGTGTCCTTTGGACAGAACTCATTAATCTTAAAAACGTTCGGCTTTTTGGCAGTACAAGATATTCTGGGCTCTCATTGTACCTTCTGTATTAAGACCTGTACTCAGCCATTTTTTCAAGAACCCCTATTTCTTCTACTCTTGTAGCACATTAAAGAGCAGAATCTGAGCACCAGGGTGACTCATGACTATGAGTCCCAGACATCATAGTGGACATAGAAAGCCGATAACAAACTATTTTACCTTCTCATCTTCATCTTTTTCTTTCTTGTTTTTCTACATTATCACATAAAATTTATCTTTTTTATCCTCTATATTTCCAATTGGATCTACAAGTAAATGTAAATAGAAAAAAAAAGCCAAATAGCACAAAGATCCAGAAAGTCACAGATAAGATGTTTACAAGTTGTGTATTTAATGGGTAATTACAAAGAATGAGAGGAAAGGAGATTTGGAAGAATTCAATTTGGTGAAATGCTAGCTAGGATATAACAAGAGCGGATATGTTATCATGTCTAAAGTTTTATAAATGTTTTTAAATTTAGGCTTTATTTATAAAGCTAAAGTTAATAATGGAACATGGGGCACACAATGTTCTAATTCCCAAACCATTACCAGTCCCAAGGTTCCCACTACCCCTCCTTTGGAAATTTAATACATTTAATAAATTTTTAAAAAGCATTGTGGGTTTGCTGCACACAGTTATTCAACCTCTACATCACCCAAATATTTGAGACTCCTGACCAATGATGTTTTTATGCTTTTATTATTTAGCCTCCCCATTCTTACTCCCGTGGTGTTTTTATTTCTGTAATCCAGGAGCAAGGGTTTGCATCATTTGATATATTTCATTCATACACTATAAATAGAAAAGCATCTAGTATTTGTGCTTCCCTTTCTGACATACTTCATTGAATATGTTATCCTCACTTCTATTCATGTTATAATGAATTGCATGCTTTCATCTTTTCTTGTGACAGCACAATACTGTAGTGTGTCTATGTAATAGATAGAATATCTATCTATTCATATGTCATTGGACAGTAGGATTGCTTCCAGATCTTGCGTATATTACTCATCACTGAAATTAACAAAGATGTGCATATACCTTTATGAATTGATGTCTTTTTGTTTTAGGGTTAGCTGCCACGAAATGAAATTCCTGGGTAATATGGGAACTATAGACTTACTTTTTTGAGAAATCTTTATACTGTTTCCATATGGCTGAACCAGACTTAAAGGTAAATATTTTATTAGGACTAATAATTTTACATCATAATAAGGGGAATCATACTTGAGTAAAACATAATAATCTTAAATAATACATAACTATCTGTAAAGTAAGAAATTTTATTATATGAAATCAGAATTTGTAGGGATATATTACAAATATATATACAATTTAACCTGAATGTTGTATCTAGGATGCTTTAACAGTTAAGGTGATGATAACAGACCTGAAACCATAAGATATATAGAGGGAGAATATAGGCAAAACACTCATGACATTGAGACTAAAGGCATCTTTCAATGAGGAAGCACCACTGTTTAAGCAAGTGGAAGCAGAAATAAACAAATGGGACTACATTAAACTGAGAATCTTTTGTACTTCAATGGAAATGATACTTGGGTACAAAGGCTACCAAAGGAAGGGGAGAAACTATCTATACCCATCTAATAAAAGGTTAATATCTAAGATATACTAGGTACTGGCAGAACTGAGAAGAAAGAATTATCTATCAAAAAGTGGAGGGAAGAAATGAACAGACATTTCCTCAAACAATAAATGCAGATGATAAATGCAAAAGGCTCATGATAAAATGCTCTTCCTCATCAGGGAGATGCAAATTAAAACAACAATGAAGTGTCAACTCATGCCACAGAGAATGACATACATCACAAAGAACAAGAACAACCAGTAAAGAGAAAGGAACTCTCATTCACTGATGGTGGGAATGCTGTTCTAGTTCAGCTTTTATGGAAAACAATATGGATATTACTTAAAAAACTGGAAATTGAGCTTCCTTATGATTCAATTATGCTGCTCCTAGGAACACAAAATCACATTACAAAAGTGTCTTCTGCACTTTTACGTTCATCGTGGCACTATTTACAATAGCTAGAATCTGGAAGCAACTCAGGTGCCTGACAACAGATGAGTGGCTAAAGAAACAAGGTATATCTACCAGATGAGTGGCTAAAGAAACAAGGTATATCTACACAGTGGAATACTACACAGCTGTTAGAAAAAATAAAGTCATGAAATTTCCTTATACATAGATAAATATGGAGAGTCTTATGCTGAGTGAAATGAGTCAAAGGAAATGGAACAAACAAAATAATTTTGCTCATCTGTAGAATATAAAAAAAACAGTGTGTAGATTTTTATCCAGAGACAATAGAGATAAGGATTAAGAGGACCAGTCCATGGTAGGAAGCTTGCCACAAAGAGCAGAGAGTATAGTTAGAGAAGAGTATAATATAAAAGGAACATTCATGGAGCCCCTTTATTAGCAGTAGTGCAAACCCCAATGTCAAAAAAGAAGAGAGAGGAGGGAAAGAGAGAGTGAGTGAGAGAGAAGAGAGAAAAGGGTATCATGGAGGGTGAGATGAAAACTGTTGTAATTGTTGGTGGAAAATACATACAGATGAAAGTTGTTATATGTTGTATGACTGTAATTCCACAACTTTATGGAAAAAAGTGTAGTATGAACAATCTTGTAACCATGGTGTTTAAATAAAATACAAAACCAAAAAAAGACAAATATGTAACATACAAGCTTAATAAAACATAGGTGAAGCAATAAGAAGAGGTAAAGTTCTTTTAATGGATATATATTTATGTATGTATATATATATATATATATATATATATAACTTTGTAGCCTACAGTTACAGAAAGTACTTTTAAAAAACATGGGGCATATGTGAAAATATCTATTACAAAGCAGGTGAATATCATCAGATACTAATGAATCAATATTACAGGAGTCACATTCTCTAATTAAATTGTAAATCAAAGTCAAAATGATAATTCCTTCCAAATAATACATAAAATAGCAACATTATCAAAAAGTAATAAAAGACTAAGTAACAAAACTTGTGAAAGTCAAGTCAGTCAACTTTAACAAGGTAATGAATAGTCTAATTTTGTCAGCTCAAAAGGCTGAAAATAAAAAAAATCAAGAAAGCTACTCCTAAATTTGTAAGATAGTAGGAAACGAAGAAAGAAAATAGTAGAGAAATAAAAAGTTTAAAGCGAGGCCAAAGCAGTGGCACAAGCTGAAAGGCGTCTGCCTTGCGAGAGCTAGCCTAGGACGGATTGAAGTTTGATCCCCTGGCTTCCCATATGGTCCTCCAAGTGAGGAGCGATTTCTGAGCACATAGCCAGGAATAACCCCTAAGAGTTACTGGGTGTGGTCCAAAAAACAACAGCACAAAAAGAAAAACAAAAGCAAAGAAGAAAAATTTAAAGGACAGCATTCATGAAAAAATGAAAAAAAAAAAGGCAGTAGAGAAATCTCTCTTGGCAAGGATGATTAGAAGAAAATACAAAAAATACAACCAAAAATGAAAAAAAAAAAAGAGAACCAAAGAACCTTAGGGTTAACACAGGTCATGTCCCTGTCACTAGCTCCAAGAAGATAAGATCTTTGGGTATCTTTTGCATAATAGTCTGCTTGAATGAGGCACATGTCCTTGAAATTTCTGATATACTAGTCACTAATCAAACAAATTAATTTAGTAGGCCATTATTTCCCATATCAAGAAGTTGATGCAAGAAAAAAACTATTCTAAGGATAAGATATTTTGAGGATATAGGCTAAGAGGAGGTAAGGAGGTAATAAGGGAGTGAAAAATCAAAAGTCCAGTGTCATTTAGCTGTCCTCCTTCCTTAAAACACATATTCTTTTTATGTGAGTATGTGAAAATAGAATATTAAAGAATTTTTAGAATTTCATTGGGAACTTAAGAACAATAAGTCCATAGATTTCTTTAAAACAAAATAAACTACATTGACAACCAAGATGAATATATTTATTTCTTGAGTTTTAGAGTTGAGAATCACAGTCAGTGACTTTGTGCTCTGGCTTTGTGCTCAAGGGGCCATAAACAGTAGCAGGTTCCAGTGGATTGGCCATATGCAAAGTAAATACCTTAACTCCTGGACTGTCTATGGAGACTGTTTTCATTCATGGAGAGATGTGTCTACACAGGAATACATAGTTTGAGTTCTGTGCCCTGCAAAAGGTTTAAGAAAGAAAAAGCATGGCACCAAATTTCATGCACCTTCCAAAAACATAAATTCCACAGAGGGTTTTGCCCTCTAATTTCTTGAAGTATTAACAAGGTCATGTGAAAGGAATATGAGGAGGAAATAACAAATGCTATATTCAATATACTTGCTTATAGCATTTCCTGATTTATATAACCATATCTTCATTTTAGCTTCTGATATTAACACTTAATGGCTCCTTTTTATTTTGATTGCTGGAACAAGTGTGGCTATTTTTTTTTTTTTTTGGTTTTTCGGGCCACACCCATTTGATGCTTAGGGGTTACTCCTGGCTAAGCGCTCAGAAATCACCCCTGGCTTGGGGGGACAATATGGGACGCTGGGGGATCGAACCGCGCTTGGAAGGCAGACACCTTATCTCTAGCGCCACCTCGCCGGCCCCCAAGTGTGGCTGTTTATTTGTTAAATGTCTATTGAAACAGAACTGATCTTACCATTAATTGTGAATGTTGTTAGAAAGTCAACCCATCTTTGATCATTCTCTGGGAGGCTGATCCTTACCTGTGTTTGATAAAAACAAATTTAGTTATATGATTTTTTGTAAATTAAGTGGTCCTTTAGATAAACTTTACTTTGTAAAGTTTTCTGCATTTATTTTTAGCCCCAGGTATAGAAACAGCAAGGAAGCTACCAACTTATAAAAACAGGAACAGCAATAACACAATCTCAAACGTTAAAAGCTTTTAGATGACCCTCTTAATTTTCTGACATTACTTGTTGGTGATTACTTTCTAGCAATATAGACCTAAGATTTGGAGAAAGCAAATCAAAAGTTACTGGCATCTAAACTTCTCTCCCAAGATGGATTTGCTGGTGGAATTCTTTGGTGCTCTCACACACAACGAAGGCCAACAATTAAAATTTCACAGACTTTCTTTCAGTTCAATAAAATTTGCATCTTGTACAAATTAATTGGAACGTCAGAACAGATGGAACTGGAGCTAGGGTTAGCAAAAAGCAAGTTTTTCAGTTGCTTGATGAGATTATAAAAATTTTCCTACCTCCTTTGCATGCATTATAAAATAACTTCAAAAGTGATTCCAAGTAGAATCATGTAGCTTGGACCTTGAAAAATAAATACATTTTCAAGAAAAGTGGTAGAAACTTGAGATACAATCTATCTTAAGGCTTCTGTGATTTTTCTGAATTTTCAAGTCTGACACTTCTCTTGTAGAAAGGTGTTTCTCTCTCAATTATGTTATCTAAGTGACACACAAGTGGGGAGGAGGTGAATGTCTCTGTGCCTCCCTCAGTGAAGCTGAAGCACTGTTTGCCCTTTAAGAATATTTCTTGCAGTTTTGTGGAAAAAAAGAATCTCCAAGTGGCATCTGTGAAAAGACTGTCTTGATTTGTATTAAAAAAAATACACGCTGAGTAGTAGAAAATTCTGTCATGTGAATGCGTTAAATTTGTATAAAGCCTTGCTAGAAGTGTCTTAGGCATTCTACCTATTTCTCTGACTCAGTTGTTTCATTTTTTTAAATGTAAGACATAAAAAAAAATGAACTTTACATGTTTCTCTTAAGACTGAAAAGATTGACGGTAGAGCAATTGCTGACACCCGTGGAGCTATTTTTTTCTGAACATGTCTCTGACATACCTACTTAGTTTGTTGTCTGTTGGTGACCTGAATTGTGGGTTGCTGCTCACAGCAGTGGCTGAATATACATTTGTCATTGAAGGGACTAAAAATCCCCAAAGTGTTACTGGCCTGGGTGTAATAAAACAGACAGCTGAACTTGAACTGATTGAAATGCAGCCTAGCCTACAGCTACAGGCAAAGTTAAGGACAAAGGCATGGCCATGCTTATAAATTGACTTAGCTTTTTCCGCACTGGCACTCAGTACTTGTCTTCCTTCCTTGTATATATGTGACTATAGCTGAGCTTCAGGTCACATTGAGATGATGTTTCCCAGGAAAAACTTAAAACCCTGAAATGATTTTCCACAAATCACCAATATAAACAACACATTTATATACATTCCAAATATGTATTTATGTTTGTGTGTGGACATGCTGGCACACAAGGATACAATGACTATAAAAATGGATGGCCAAGGGCAGACATGAAATTATTTATAAATTTAAGTTATTCTTAAGTTTAAGTTTTCTGATCTCAGAAATAATTACTGGCAGGCTCTAGGAGCTGTGATGCCAGGGATTGAACCTAGGTCAGTTGCATGGAAGGCAAATGCCTTATCTTCTATACTATCATTCTGGCCTCCTTAAGTTATTTTGAAGTTTAAGTTAGTTTGAAATTATTTTAAACAGATTTATGTAATACAGAGTCTTTCTCATGTTCCAGTGTGGAAGGTATAAGTAAGATGAGTTTGCTTTTGATCTTTGCATCTAAGGTCAGAAACTAGAGTTGACCAAGAACATAGGACTACTTTGAATTTCTGCATTCGATCAATAGCAGCTGTTCTTTTGCCATCTACATGGACTCCCTTCCAGAAGATCCATTGCACTGAGAAACAGAAAAGGTTATTTCTGTTATTGCAACAGATTTCGAAAGGTTGACAACATTTAGAAGTCTGTGAAGTAATGTGATTGGATGTTAGTTCGATTTCACAAAAGATCATCTAATCACAGATCAACCTTGTGGACAATGCTCCATCATTCCAAGACTTGTGCAATGACTTCTGTGTAAATAATGCAGTGATAAACAAGAAGTGCAAGTGCAAGTTCAGGCAGGGAACTATTCCTACTTGTCTGGAGTTGAGAAAAGGAGGGAGGTTTCAATGAACGTAAATAGAACAGGCAAGATAAATGAACAAAAATAAGACTGGAGGGCTCTGGTTGTTCCTTTATGACACTTAAAAATTAGTTGGGGGTGGTGGTATACCTAGTGGTATTCAAGGATTATTCCTATCTCTGCACACACACAGGGATTACTCCTGGATGGGTGAGTAGGGGACCATCTGTAGTGCCTGGGACAAAAACTGGCTCAGCAATGTATATAGCAAACATTTTACCAGCTGCACTTTTCTCTGACCTAGAATTTAGAATAGAATTTACCTATTTTCAAGGTATCTTATCAACAAGCTTGAGTACTGTCCTTGAAGTTATTCAAGAAAATCAACTAAAGTCTGAGCCCATGATTAATGTCTAGAAGCAAAAGGAGACATGAACACCTTCAACGTAGGCAGGGGCAAGGGAATTTCTCAACCTCTTGACATTGAATATGTATGCCTGTTATCAGACTTTTCATAGAGTATATTCCAACCCTAGCACATTCCATAAATCTGGATAAAATAACATACCTAATTCTATCTTGAAATGTGCTTTTAAAGTTGGTTTTAAAAAATATATTTTGAGATGGAGAGATAGTACAGCAGGTAGGGCATTTGTCCTGAACACAACTGAACTGGGTTTGAGCCCTGGTGTCCCATACATTCTTTGAACCCCATCAGGAGTGATCCCTCAGCACAAAACCAGGTGTGATTCCTGAGCACTAAGCAAGGAGTAAGCCCTGAGCACTATTGGTGTGACCCCAAAATGGAAGAAAGTAAAAGAATATACGTTTTCCATGTGCCACTGGCTTTTTAAAAATGTTTCAAATTCAAAGAAGGGAGGGAATCATGCCTTTTTTTTTTTTTTACAACATTAAGCATTGTTTACTCGTATAGTTACCTTTCTAATTAGACATTAGCACAGTTTACATGCAAATAAAGCAACTATACAGGTTTATGTGTGAATCTGCTTGTAGTTGTCCCTGTAAGTGATTAGAGCTAATTTTGGTAAATAATTTATATTGCACTCGGAGGCATAAAATGAATATACAAATGAGAAAAAATTAAGACAATTGTTTCACACCCTCTGACATTTCTTCACATTTTGAATCTGAAGGTTTTTATCTCCCTAGTTGGCCTTAATTATCTTGCTACTATAGTAATTCTTTAAGAAGTGATTATCAGAAAATCATTTTAATTGTTAAATCATATTGATGATACTGAAAACATAGTTTTACTAATATGCTTTCATAGACTACATTATAAAAGTTGCTCTTGAAAATATCTTATTATTACACATGCAATGCGGTAATTGAATTTAATGTTAGCAAGTATAATTTAGCCATTTAGTTTGATTTGGAACACATAAGTGACCAAATACTTTGTTCTTCTCAATTACCTCATGTAAATGCAACTCTTCATCTATGAACTTTATATTTTCTTGGCTTTATAACAGACATACAAATACAAGCTTTACTTATGATAACTGGCTAATTCATAATCTAATAACTAATTAGAAGCTGACTATTATATGCTTGCTTCTGACGCTGTGCTCACTCCTGGTGGGCTTCAGGGGACCATATAGATATCAAATATGGGTTGGCTGTGTTCTAGGAAAGTGCTCTACCTACTTTAGTACCTTAGTACCTTTAGTACCTTAGTACTTTAGTACCTCCAGCTCATATATGTATATATAAGTATACATATAAGCTTATATGTAAGTATCTATGAACATATGTATATATGTATTTTAGGGACCTCAGAATCTAGAAAGTCAATATGTATATATTTAAGCAAATGCTCAATATAGTACAAGATCTCTGCTCTATATAGATAATAGTAGGAGACATGGGCATCTAAGTAAGAAAAGGATCAAGGTAGGCCACAAAGAGAGGGGATTAAAAAGAAGAACTCTGGAATCAGTTTCTGGACTTCATATATTACCTCCACCATTTCTCTAGAACCTAAAAGCTCTCTCTAGAAATGGAGTCCTGAAAGGACATAGTGAGCTACTAGGCACTGATGTCCATACCAGCTATTCAAGTCTCAGCTTAATTCTGTTAGATTTTTGAGGTTAACTAAGGACATTGTCACAGAGGATATGTACTCATTGACTCTTGAAGCATGGCTAGAAACTTGTCATTGTAGATAAGGAGATTGATCAGATGGGCAGCATAAGGGGGTGCCACACTCTATGGCATACTCAAACATCACTTGACAATTAAAAGATGGTGAAATGGTATTTATTAGGGTCTTCCCAGGGAGAATACTGATTATAGTCATGAGGAATGCTAGAAAGAGCTGATTGGAGCAGAAGAGAGAGACTTCCTGAGGGCTAAGCACATGTAACAGATGGTCACTAAGTAGCTTCTTAGAAGATGGGTCTATAGAAGTGCTAGATGGTTATTTGGTTGAGCTCTTCCTTCCCAAGTTTCTAGTGTTTTCTTTGGATTAATATTAGTTTGACGCAGTGTCAATTGCTAGCTTGCCTTGAAGCAAGATTACATGGTTATTCCAAGTGGGCAAGAGACTGTCAATGGCAGATATGTACAAGTAGGCATGGTGGGATAATTCAGCATGAGCTTCTGGAAGAATAGCAGGAGGACGTGAGAGAATGGCAGATGGGCTCATGCATGGAATCTTGGGCACCTGTTAAAGTATTTAGATTAAATATCATCAATAGGGAGCTATTGATGGAATATAAACTGGGGTGATGCAAATTTTTATATTAGTCATGTGGCTCTGACTACTAGGGGACTGAAGATTAGGAAATAGTACAGGAGGTTTTTGAAACAGTTCAGAAGCTAGAGGAGAAATATCCACAAAAATTTAGAAGTTATGGATGAAGGAGGATTGGGCCTCTGGATGGAAACAAAATAGATGCAGGAGATGTTTGTTGTATTGCTTTTATTACTATTAATAATTATTTATCTTTTATAAAAAGTAGACATTCATAAGAAAGGTTATAAAATCAAATACAATTTAAATATGGAAACAAAATAGGTAACAGAGACATGTCACAGGGTCTCAGTGCTTGGCGAGTGTGAAGGATACATTTTCAGAAATCATTTAAATTAACTATAGACTGTTGTCATTCAGAACTACAATTATTTATGGCTTTTCAAGCCTAAACAGAATTATTCATAAATGACCTCTCTGTATGCTTTGGAAAAAGAAATGCATAAGGATAGCAATATCTATAGACAAATAATTTGACAAAATTCTTTTCTTGCTTCAGGTTTGTTCGTTTCCTTCAGAATTTTACTTGTACCTGTCACTCTATGACTAGTACTAAGTTCCTCTGCCTTATCTGAAAGGAATTTGACATAAGTCTACATATCCTTTGAACTTAAAACCCTTGGCTTTCTGAGTAGCTTAATTAAAGATTCTTTAGCTTTACTAGGTTATATATATCTTTGTTCTATCCTAATTGGGCTTCAGGCCAGGTCTCTGAACATTTCTTGACTAACATTTCTGACATGTATTTTTTTTATTGCCACTTCACTGAACTTCCCAGCCTTCCGTTCGATCCGAAAAGAATGAGTTTTGCTTCACACAGATTTCCTCTAGTGGAAACTGGAACTTGTTTATCATCAAAGTCATGTGCCCCTTTGTAATGCATTTGCGTTTTGTCAAATGCAAAACAATGTAGGAAAATATGTTTGATGCTATAATTGAAGAATTAAGAAATTTTAGACTGAGAGCCTTGTGTATCAAGTCAGACTGACTACCAACAGATATTTCAGACAACCACACAGGTAAGGTAACTGGCTTAGGCTAATGATGAAAAGCTCCATCAGAGGATCATAACTTTTCTGCTCCAGAAAGAAAGTTACAGGCAAACTTGCAGAGTGGAAACACTGCTCCACACTGTGACTGTGTTTCTTGAACACTAGGAAAGAAGTCTCCATGATTACAAACATGTTCGCATTTGAGTTTCAGTTATAAAAAAGAACACCCCCTTCACTAGTGCAACCTCCCCATAAACAATGCCCCCAACTCCTTCCTTCCCCACCTTTTTTCTATATTTGAGACAGGCAATTTATTTCTCTCACTCACTACCATTGTCATGATAGTCGTTACTGCTGTTGATAGTGTAATTATTTATCTAACTGCATTCACCACTCTTTGTGGTAAGCTTCATATCGTAGTTCTTAACTGAGTCAGATCAGATTCCTTCATATCCCAGCAACATGGTAGAAACTGTTTCAGTACTAACAGCAATAAAAAATCTATAATTCACAGCTGGGATGGGGTGTCTTTTCTTTCTTCAATATTCCTTCACTGCAAAGAGAGTTATATGGGCTCTCTGAGAAGGAGAAAAGCTTAGAACCCAGTTTATTATCACAGTCTATAGTGAAAAAATAATTTTGAGCCAATATGGAGGCAGTAGGTTGATTGACTAGCCTTTTTTAATTATGGTGGCCTAATTCTTGTCCCCAATCCATCTATTCTCCTCTTTTTCCATACATATAGAAGTCATTTTCTCTCTTTTTCTTCTGTGAGAGTAATTTCATATGATACTAGTAAAAAAAAAAGCCAAGTAATCTAAATAATTATTTTATTAAATGCAAATAACTAATTAGATGCCTAATCCCCAATTAAGTCTGGCTTTCTTTTTTGGATGCTATATCACTAATTATTAGCCATAGGGCCTGATATGTAGTAAGTTTCATTCAATATTTGATGAATAAATGCATTTAAAACATATTTGCTGTAATAGAAACTAATTACCAAATCTGTAGAAGCAGGAGAATTTTGGATAGTGAAAATCAGCAAAAGAAATGATATACAGCACAATACAGCACAGGCCAGAAGAATAATTTTTTTGTTTTTGTTTTTGGGCCACACCCAGCGGTGCTCAGGGGTTACTCCTGGCTATCTGCTCAGAAATAGCTCCTGGCAGGCACGGGGGACCATATGGGATGCTGGGATTCGAACCACCCACCTTTGGTCCTGGATCGGCTGCTTGCAAAGCAAACACCGCTGTGCTATCTCTCTCTCCAGGCCCCCAGAAGAATAATTTTTTAACATAATGAATCCTTTGCTTAACTTGGAGAGTGGGTGCAGTTAATTTGAATTAACTACCTGCCTTCCCTCTGTATTTATAGCTTCTTTTCTTGTCATTTGAAGTTCAATTAGAGATTGACAAGTACACAGTACTACCCTCTATCCCAGGGATATTGGAACAATGCAAGGAGGCATTAGTAGTTGGGGGAACTTCCTGCTTATTCCTTTAAACAAGGTAGATTTTCTGGCTAACATTTAGGGTTTTTTTTCCCCATAAAAAGGAGGTGGTAGGTCAAATAAGTTTAGGTTATTTTGCACTAGACCCTGCAACTAGTTTCACTGTGTTATTAATTAGAGAGACATGAATAGATTCTCTAGATTTGGAGTTATAAAATAGAAGCAATAGGGAATGTTTTCTTGATTGAGATTAATTTTAATTGGGACATTGTCCTCATTAGCAGAAATGAATAATTTCTGCCTATTGAAGATGTGTGAAAATCTTGTTCATATCTATATTTTTGCTTTCTTTGCCACCTAAATCTATTTAAATTTGGTTGCCAGAAGAGTCATAAGACATATAATCTATTTGTGTGTCTATTAATTAGTTTACAATATCCTACCTTTCTTTGGGAAAGCAACTTAAAGCAAATATAATTATAGCACATAAAGGATTAATTAAAAAGTCAGCAAGAAGGATTAAAAACACAAAAGAAGGAAAAATCCAAACTTGAAATTAGATTAATACAGTTAATATGGAAAATGAAACTGCTGATACTACATGTTGGATACCTAAAATATTCACTGAATTGGAAAAATAGTTGAAATAAAATCTGAAAATTTAGAATTGGACTTTCAGTTTACTAGGTAAGTGGTCTTGAAAATCATTTTTTTCGGGCCCGGAGAGATAGCACAGCGGCGTTTGCCTTGCAAGCAGCCAATCCAGGACCAAAGGTGGTTGGTTCGAATCCCGGTGTCCCATATGGTCCCCTGTGTCTGCCAGGAGCTATTTCTGAGCAGACAGCCAGGAGTAAGTCCTGAGCACCGCCGGGTGTGGCCCCCCCCAAAAAAAAAACCAAAAAAAAAAAAAAAGAAAATCATTTTTTCTAGAGGCTGAACTACTTATCCCTAAAACAGATAGTAATGTCATGCTGCTGCTATTGATTCAAAAGCTTTTGTATGTCAAGATGCTGTTCTCATTTGATGTGTTCCTATAAGGGAATCAATGTCTATATGATTGCATATTAAATATGTGGGTAATAAAGTTAATATCTAATTATGAAGACATTGACTCATATTTTCCCTCTACAGTGATAATTCATGTGCTTCCAGGTTGACTGTAAGTGGTACCAGTGCTTAGAATTCCAAATGTTCCCAAAAGGAAAATTTCATACTTGAATGAGACTGTAGCTTAGTGCTACAGAATGTGAAAGAGCTAGTGTCCAAAGCATTTTGGTAAAAAATATTACCAAATTCTTTCAGTCACAAGAAACACTCCACACTCTTTTAATAAATTAGTTCCAAAAATGACTTGAAAAATATTAAAAAACGTTTGCTCATAGGGACTGAAAAGATAGCACAGGGTTTAAAATGCTTGTCTTACATAATGACAATCCTATTTTGAATCCTAGCAGTACATATACAGTGCACTGCATGGCACATAGCAGTGCACTTTCTGAGCACTGTTGGGAGTGATTCCTGAATGCAGAACCAGAAATAAGCCCTGAGTACAACTGGGTATAGCCCCCCCCCCAAATCAAAACAAAAAATTGTGCTCCTACCAATGGAGGTACCTTATTATTCAAAACAGGCTTTAACTTTATTTGCTTCCAAGAGAAATTTCAAGTTGCTTGCCTGTGGGATTGATTTACAACCTCATTAAATGGATCTTGAGAGCCACATGTAGGAGGGTCATATTTTTTTTAAGAGGTTCTGAGTATGTTCTGCAGGGCCTTAGTTTTTTAGGTGCCTGGAGGGATAGTAGGTGTTGAATGGGTATGTTCACTTTTGGCTCCTATAATTGATAAGTCTAGGAAAAAATCAAGTGAGGAAGCCAGTGACTCCAGTTCTTAGTCTGACTCCATGAATTATCCCGTTTCTTTTCTTGTCTTTTCAGGTGCTCTTTGAGTTCATCACCTCAGAGTCTCTGAATTCTCAGCTCTTCCTATTTCCACACAGACTCCCTATGCACCCAGCACTCTATTAGCTTTAGTTAGTTTCTATGCCCAACTCACTGACCTTGCTAGAATTCCCAGACCTCCAGACCTCCAATTAGAGATTCCATGCTCTGTCTCACTGACCCTTCCTATTTAGCCTTGCTAAAACATATTAAGTTATTGTTCAAAGTTCCTCTCCAACAACACTGATTCCAGTACTTCAAACCTGATGCTTGGAGCTTATGTTCACCCACCCTATTTTTATGGATGAACTGTGATTTAAAATACGGAAAATTATGGTTTGATCCAACCATGCTTCCAATATCACACTCCCCATTAGAGTGCTCACTCGCCTCCACCAATGTCCCACAAAAATACAACTTTAAAAAGGCAATGTTCAGGTATTACTCCTAGCTCTGCATCAGGAATTACTCCTGATAGTGCTTGAGGGATCATCTGGGATGCCCATGATCCAACCCAGGTCAGACATATGTAGACAAGCTGTCTGTCTATTCACATCATTATTGCTCTGTCTCCAGAGGTCTTATTTGGGGGGGGCTCATACCCGTTTGATGCTCAGGGATTACTCCTGACTAACTGCTCAGAAATCGCCCCTGACTTGGGGGTACCATATGGGACACAGGGGGATCGACCCGTGGTCCTTCCTTGGCTAGCGCTTGCAAGGCAGACACCTTGCCTCTAGCTCCACCTCTCCGGCCCCAGGCCTTATTCTTAATTCCCTCTTCTTCAAGATCCCCTCCATTTCCTACCAATCATTATACCTTACTTATTTCATTCTTTCTGTTGTAAATTCAACCTCGTCTCCTGAGTATCATGACTACTACTATATCATGCACATTAGCCTCACTCTTCTTGCTTGGTTTTTTATAAAGTCCAGCAAACAACCCAGACTTCCTCAGTCTGGAGGTCAATGAGTATAAAGGCCAGATTGAAGACTGTGTACCTTGACAAGGTGGAAATGCCTACCCATTAGTGTTGGACAATTTCTGATTCCTTATTGATAGTTAATGATTGTGCGATGAATTAAGGAATGGGTTTTCTTAAAAAAAAAAACATTAACATGAGAACCTTAGAAATAAGGCTGTAATGCTGTAGTGTGTGTGTGTGTGTGTGTGTGTGTGTGTTATACCTGTTGAATAAAAAGAGGGAACTAATCATAGAGTCAGCAAGACCATTTTACAGAGTCATTGACCATCTGACAGGATAAACATTCCTAAAGAGACAGGGTCATAATGCTAGTTTTCTAGTATTGCATCCTAATTCATTTTTCACCTTTTTCAGTCCATCTGCTTCCGCCGTTTCCACTCAGACCCATCAAATAATTTGCTACCATCACCACAGCAGAATTCCTGGGCCACTGGTAAATTGTTGTTAGATTATTCTATCTCCCTCCTTGCTAGCTCTCAGAGTCCGGTTTTTCAGAGTTATTTTGCACTGTGCGATAAATCTCTATTTCAGGCTTGCTGCCTTGATTATATCTCTCTATTTTCTCCAACTCTGTCTAAGAGTCCCACTGTCTTCAAAATCAAATACAATCTTCTAATAATAGCATGGAACATTTTCCATCACATAGGCTCCTTCTTCCCGCAAGCTGTCATGGAGCTGTAAAATCAGCATGGCAGTCTTCTGCAGTTTGCCTTCTCTTCTCAACGAGCCCTCAATGTGGAAAAATCAGCTCAACATAGAAAATCCAGTCGTTTCTTCACAGGGCTAGAATTCATCTGTCTCAGGATTAATGGTAGACTGAGCTACGCAAAGAAGCCTTTCCCTACTTGAAGCTTTTCTTTCTCAGCATACACTTTCCCAGTCCCCCAACATTTTCTGAACTCATTAAACCAACCAGATGTGTTTGCTCACATATATTATGTTAATATATTTTCCTGCCTTCTAAAACCCTTTACACAGGAGTGATTTTCATTATTTCTATATATTGTATAATCTGAAAGGCAGAGAATTGGCCTATTTCTTCTGTAGGTCTTCCGCAAATTCTTGCTGATTTAGAGGTTAATTTGTAGATGTTACCTGTATTGAGGATTCCATGCAGAACAAAAGAAGAGTGTGGGTTCTGCTAAATGTATTTATTTTTGTTTAGGATTGAAATTCAAATAGAAATAAATTTGTATTATGGAGATTTAAAAATATTCTCAGATCCTTAAGAACTCTATGTTGGGGACTGGAGAGATAGTGCAGAGGATACAGTGCTTGCCTGACATGCAACTGATCCAAGTTTGATCCTCAGCCCCACAAATGGTCCCCAAAGTCCTATCAGAATTGATTTCTGAACACCATTGGATGTGGTTTTTTACCAAAAAAAAGTCAAAAAACAAAACCAAAGCAAACAAAATCTCTGTCTTGAGATGAAAATGTTGTAGAGGGGTTAAGACTTGCCTTTCAACAACCAACCCTGGCTCAATTCCTGATATCACATGGTTCCCCAAATCCCACTATGCACATTTCTAGAGTCTATTGAACATTACCTACTGTGTCTGGGAGCTGCTGTAGCATCATTGGGGTGGGCCAGGTCATCACTATCACCGAAGAGCTTGAAATGCACCAAATCCCATGCCCTTCCTCTGAGTTATAAACCTAGTTAGCCAAAAATCTCTGGGTGAGGTTCTACAGCCTCCTGAGCACTGTTTGGGAGAATACCACACACTAAAAAAAAAAATCCCTATTTCATAAAGTCTAATGGGCATTTAGAAATTAGCTGGTATCTAATCAGTAGGTATGAGTTGTGGCTAAATATATCCATTAGAAAATGTTTAGAACTTGATTATCTTTGGCCACACAATTTTTGATACCGTGAAGTAAATTAAATTACAATTTACACTTAGGATGATTTTTTAAATTTTTATTGTGATCATAATGGCTTACATATCTTTCACAGTAGTATTTTAGGTACATATTAATATTCAATCAGGGGAATACCCATCACCAAATTTGTCCTCCTCCCATCCCAGTTCCCCTTCTGTAACCCATATACCCTTCCATCACCCCCCAGTCTGCTAGAGTAGGTGGACCTCTCTTTGTCTATCTTACTATTAGTGGTCATATATCTGTTTGGTCCTGGTACCCTCCCTCGTTTCCCCCTCTATTTAAGAGGCGGAGCTAGATAAATCAAGTTGTGTGGTTTTGTTTGAAGGAAAGAAAAGCAATAGAATGGAGTACAAAATAAGACAAAAAAAAAGAAGTCAAATACATTGAAAATGGGCGGAGACCTTCTAGAGGCTTTCAACCTCAGTTTGAGAGAGGACATGAAAAAGGTAATTGAAACACCACAACAATACAGAAAGAAATATCAAAATAAATATCCAGTGAGCACTACAGCAATAAAGACAAGCACCACGGGGGCCGGGCGGTGGCGCTAAAGGTAAGGTGCCTGCCTTGCCTGCGCTAGCCGAGGATGGACAGCGGTTCGATCCCCCGGTGTCCCATATGGTCCCCCAAGCCAGGAGCAACTTCTGAGCACATAGCCAGGAGTAACCCCTGAGCATTACTGGGTGTGGCCCAAAAATAAAACAAAACAAAACAAAGACAAGCACCACACAATAGTTTTGGTTCTGAAATGAAATGAAATAAAATAAAATAAAATGAAATAAAATAAAATTGGAGATATCACTTCAATATTTACACCAAAATAAAGACGTCAAAAATCGATCAATCAATAAATAAATGTGTGGAAAGATGATTATTTTGTGTGTTTTTTTTTTCTTTTTCCCCCTGCATAGGCACAGTAAGTATTGGGGATATTATAGAGGGAATTCCCTTGGCCTAGGAGTTACAGGGTTTCTCCACCCCTGAAGTATACTGTCATGGGATTTACTGTAGACTCCTTGCATGATCATTTACTCTCCCCTCGGTGCTTTTGTGGTATATGGAAGACTTCTGCTTCTTCTTGGATGGTAAAATCAGACCTCTGTATTCAGAGATCTTGGTGACTGTGCAGCTCAAGGAATGGAACTTATGATGGAGTCTTTGTGGTTCTAGGAGTTCTGCTTCTTCAGTGTCGTTTTAATCCATCTTCTGTAATTGGTGGTCTTGGTCATTATGTTGCTCCTAGGATGGAGTCTGGGATAAAGTCTTTCATTATGTTTCCGAAAGACCCATTCAGTTGCGGTTGTCTCAGTCAGACCTCTGGAGTTGGAGATCTTGTTTGTTGAACAGATCATAGACCAAAAGCTAGGCTAGAGGTTTTCGTTGCTGTTGTTGTTGGTCCCGGGATGCGTACTGTCAAGTCCTGGTTGTAACAACCAGTCATCTGTATATAGCGATCTTGGCTTTTGCTCAGGTCAAAGGATGACATGTTTTCTGATTTTGTCTTATCGTTGGCTGATGAGGAAGGACAAATTGCTCTTAGATGAAGTTATTCCCATTTCCTCGTTGTCAGATTATAAATTTAGAACTGGCGCATGTTGGTATCAGAGCACCATTATGAATGCGCTGGAGGATTTGATTCCTGGAGCTGTTGTGGAGAACTCTGTCATTTCTATGTCTGGGATCCAGGAGTCAAGGCTGGACGGTTGGTGTCTAGTTCCCTGGAGTCTAAGTTGGTTCCACATGGCATACGTTCAGGGTGGGAGATGTCCCTGTGGTGTAAAGGAGTATATTTTACACGTAGAATATCCCCTTTGTTTAATATGTCTTTGCAGGAAGAAGTGATGCTACATTATATTGCTGGTGGATTTTTGGGGGTGGAGAGAGAAGAAAACAGACACATGCCAAAAACTAAAAATATATATGCTCACACATATCTATGGAAAAAAAGTTTCTTTAAAAAAAAAGATTAAGTAATAAATAAAAGACGTAATTAAAGAAATAAAGTGGGCCCAGGAGAGATAGCATGGAGACAAGGTGTCTGTCCTTCCTGCAGAAGGACGGTGGCTCAAGTCCTGGCATTCCACATGGTCCCCCGTGCCCACCAGGGGCGATCTCCGAGCATAGAGCCAGGAGCACCCTCTGAGAGCTGCCTGGATTTACCCAAAAGAAGCAAAAACAAATCAAATAAAAAACTAAAACTAAAACAAAACAAAACAAACAAACAAAAAAAAAAAACGGACAAGAATGAAAAAGAAAAGAAAAAGAAAGAAAAAAAAAAACAAAATGGGAGGAAGTGAAACAGATTATTTTACATTTGCATGCTGAGTCATTCCAGGCACCCCTTGCAAAATAATGGAAGTCTATGAACAATTTAGACAAACTTTGATTTAGGATGCTTTAACAAAATGGGGTTTATATAATTCAAGTTTGCTTATTTTCTTGTTTTTATATTTTTTTGTTTTTGTGTTGTATGAATTTTAACTCAGAAATTATAGACTCCAGGGTCTATAGTCAGGGTATACAGCTGATTCTGGGGAGCATTATGCAGTATTGAGGATCAAATTGATGCCAGCTATATGCAAGGCAAGTCCCTTATTTCTGTATCATCTCTCTCACCTTTAATTAATTTATTCTTAAAATTTGTTTGGGGGCTACATTTAGCAGTGCTCAAGAATCACTCCTAGCAGTGCTCTGGTAACCATATGAGATGCAGGAGTTGAAAGTAGGGTTGGCTGCATAAGGCAAGTACCCTACACACTACACACTGTACTTTCTCTCCAGTCTCCCTCTCCATTCATTTCTAATGCCACTTTTAATGCAATTTAAGATTCTTTAGGCTCAGTGATAAGGCTTTATTTTGATGGTTGCCTTCCCTGGAGAACAAAATTTCAAATGTGCCCTCTCTATGGCCATTTGGATGGGCTATTCGGAGCTTTCCATAGAAGTAATATGTTAACAGCTTCAACTATATATGTATATATGATATCATCTCAAAGAGTTTGCTGGAATTTCCTTTATGTGGACAACAATTACTTTTCCAATTAGCCCAATTGAACATTTCACCTTTAGAGACAAAATAAACCTTCTAGGGAGTCTTAAGATGTTTTTTTGAAGAAACAAGATGTGATACTGATGTCTTTGTAGACCTTGACATTGTTTACAAATCATTTCTGTCTATCCCTTCCCAAACACAGCTTGAGGAAATAAGGATGTTTTTTTTTTTTTTTTTTTTTTTTAGCTTCATTGAACTTTGGTTTCCTCATCATGTCAACCATAACTATTTTATTTTTTTAGGACTGCAGGTTCTTCCGTAGGACATAATGTGGATCTGGGCATTTCATCAGACAGGTGGTGCCTGCAGATGAGCTGCAGGTCTGGGACTTTGGACATAACCTGATGAGAGATGGGAGCTTAAGTGCACCCAGGAAGAGGCCCAGGCTTTGTCTTATTCTCAAGTCTCATTCAATTCTGTTAGATGTGGTCAAATACTTGCATCATTCTACTAGGTTATGCTTTTCCTTACAATGCTTTCAGAGGCAGTGAGTGCTGTATAATGGCAGGAAGAAGTGACTCCAGATCCTCATCTTGGTTTACTATTTAATTAGCTATAGATGAAAGTCTTTCTGGGGAACAAAGTACCAAAAAAGAGAGTCCAAATGTTAAAAATCAGGCTAAATATACCTTCTCTGTTTCTTAAAGTCTGGGATAATCGGGCTGTGGGGAGCACTAAAAGCAAGGAGAGAAATTCCGCTAAATTAAACCCAACAAACATTTATTTAAGGCCAATTTAGAAAACATTTAGAGTAGAAAGGAAAAGGAAAAGACTTGGGAAGCAGACAGGATTTGTTGTTTGCAAGGAGAGCTCAGCAAGGGGAATTAAGAGAGGTCTTCTAATGTGGGTACAGAAATCCATGGGGGAATATGGCAGGTTTTCTTAGTGGTTCTTTCTATTACAGTATCCTTGGGGAATGTATTTTTTAAGTAGATCAGGCAATTTAAAGGGACCATATTAAGATACATCTAAAAGCTTTCATTAATATAAAATGTAAATTTTATATAAAATGTGAGATTCAAAGAATTTTGTCTCCCTTGCAAGATCTTAGAATCTGATTTTCAGTCTCTGGAGGTTTAAGAAAATATTGACCATCTTGGTGAAAGAGTTTGGAAATTAGCAAAAAAAGGGAGAAAAGCCAAAAATCATTAATTTTTGTGGGCACAGTTTAATGAACACCAGCTCTTTGTCCATTTAAGATAGAAAAGAGAAGACAAGGTCAAGCATATCCTGATTTTCAAAAAGGGGCAAGGTTATTGTCAGAAATATGTGCCAGGAATCTTATTCCAAAATTATCGAGACACATATTTTATTTCTCCTGCTTTGGACATTCTTCTTCTTCTTCTTCTTCTTCTTCTTCTTCTTCTTCTTCTTCTTCTTCTTCTTCTTCTTCTTCTTCTTCTTCTTCTTCTTCTTCTTCTTCTTTTTTTTTTTTCTTGTTGTTGTTGTTTTTTTTTTCTTCTTGTTGTTGTTGTTCTTGTTCTTCTTTTTTTTCTTGTTGTTGTTCTTCTTCTTCTTCTTTTCTTCTTCTTGTTCTTCTTGTTCTTGTTGTTCTTGTTCTTTTTCTTTTCTTTCTTTTCTTCTTTTCTTAGGTGTGTGCATATGGAGGCACACTGAACAGTGTTCTGGTAAGGTTTTCAGTTAAATTCAATAATATACATACAAGGCCGTTGCTTGACATAAATATTAAGGTTTTTAATTCATTTTTCTCTTCTCCTTTTTACCTGCAAATTATTCATAAAAGATTTTATATAAATTTTTCTTTTTTTTTGTTGGGGATGGGGTGACACTTGATGGTGCTCAGGATTTACTCTTGACTCAGGAATTATTCTTGCTGGGGCTTGGGGGAACATTTTGGGTGATAGGGATTAAATTTAGGTAAGCCTTGTGCAAGGCAAGCATACTATTACTATATTATCTCTCTAGCCACTTCCCCATATGTTTTTTTCTAAAGACTTTCTCATACTTGGGATTTGGCTAAAGTTTTTTTTTTTTACTGCTCCATTCATATCCTGACCATTTTTTGTCCTTTTTCCCTTATTTCCTTTTGCTAGTCATAACTTTGCATTGCATTCTTTTCTGCTCTCATTTATTATGCAGCATAATTTTTTTTCAGTTGTTGAAGGGAAATAGGAAAATGAGACAGGGCTGGCTTTTAACTTGTTTTAGCATCACATCTCTACAAAGTATCTTGTGAAAAATCTGGGGAAAGAAAAGATTAAAAGAAAAAAAAAGAAAAAAAAGATTCGAGCCTGTTACTTTCCAAGCTCTGTCATCACTCCTTCCCAATTCTTATACAGTTCTTTATTTTCCATTCTTTCAATTATCCTAGGGGCCATTCAGTTTGGATTTTACACCTGAGTATTTTCTCTTCAACATAACATTTTATGTGTTTCCATTGCTTCTTTCTTCACAAATTCATTTCCAAGTTTGACCACTCAATGATTTATCTCCATTCCTTGAGTTTGGGGGCGGGTTTGTAAGGTAACATGTCAGCTCACTTCATTTAGTGTTGGTTTTGTTCTGTTTCCATAGCAGGAGACTCAAATCCAAAATACTTCATTCAGATTTGGAATTTATTGGATCAATTTTCACTACATGATAAAGTTTTGTCTTTATTAATTCTTTCATTATAGGGAAATACCTTATTTCCATTCAGATTTATTGTATCAACTTTTTATACATGATAAAATTTTATCTTTAATTGTTTTTCCTTATAGGGATTTCTTTGAATTCTAAAGAGCTGAATTAATCTATTTTAATTCATTCCTAATTAATTCAGTTTTTGGTTGTTGGGACTGGGTTGTTGGCTATGCTCAGGGCTTATTCTTTAGCTCAGAATCACTGCTAACAGAACTTGAGAGGACAATTGTGATGCAAGAGATGGTATATAAGTTGGACTTCTGCAAGGCAAGTATATTATTTCTATATCCCCTCACTTTTAATTTTGACTTGTCATGCATCATATTTTCTTCATAAGCTAGCATGTGAATTGTTTTTCTGATTATTCTATGGGTTTTAAAAGATGTATAATATCTATGTTACATAAAAAGTATACTATGTACTTCAAAATTAGGTTTATTTAATATATAATTCAAATGCTCTGTCTCCTTCTCCCCTTTTTTAATAATAAGGTTTTAAGAGTGGTCTGATAAAATAATTCACTGTGGGGTTTGGAGAGACAACTCAATCAAGAGGGGGTATATGCTTGGCATGAAGAGGCTCCTAGTTTAATTCCTGGATTCTCATGGTCAACCTAACATCCTTGGCATGACCTTGTTTTTCCCAGTACTGCTAATCTAAGTGTCTTGTGGAGACACTTGGTGGTTGGTCCCTGAGTCTGGCTAAAGAGACCCCTTCAAAAATAAGATAACACAGGGGCTGAGGAGATTGTGCAATGGTTAAGGAACTTGTCCTGCATGTGGCTGATACTATTCCATCTTTAGCACTTTGGAGTTGCCAGAAGTGACTCCTCAGCACAGAGTCAGGAGAAACCCCTGAGCACTTCCAGATGTGGTACCGAAACAAAAGCAAGGTAACTCAGCATACGGTGCTAATGTTTGTTTGTTGGTTTTGTTTTGTTTTAATTTGTTTTTGGTTCACACCCAGTTGTGCTCAGGGCTTACTCTTAGATTTGTGTATGGTATACTATGAGAGTTTGTTCATACAAGGCAAGTGCTTTACCCACTTAACTATTTCCTTGGCCCCAAGGTGCTAATATTTTTGTAAATGACTCCTTTATAGTTTAATCAATTTTTACTTTGAATAAAATTTATGAATTTATATATATATATATATGTATTTATTCATTGATATATTTACATGTTTGTGTATAATACTATTTATGAATATTTATTTTATAAATATATATAAATAATGTATTTATATGCTCAAAATTAACGAGATTTTTTACATTATGCTAGAAACTATTTTTAATCAATAGAAATAATTTCTTATTGTTTTTATTCTTTTTGTTTTGTTTTTTGTTTGTTTCTGTTTTGGGGCCACAAGCAGTGACGCTCAGGGGTTACTCCTGGCTATGCACTCAGAAATCGTTCCTGACTTGGGGCACAGGGGATTGAACTGCAGTTGGTCCTAGGCTAGCATGGGCAAGGCAGATGCCTTACCCCTTGCGCCACCACACTGGCCCCTCTTGTTGTTTTTATTTTGTGATCACTTTCATATTTACTCTTTTCACAATTTTTACCAATTTGATTTTTTCTTTCTTTATTAAAAAGTTTATCTATTATTTCTTAAAATATCCACATTATTTTTATTATTTAGGTGTCATTTATGAAAAGCTCATAGCTAAATTGAATAAAGCTTGACCTAATATATGTAAGATAATGGGCCCTTCTTTCTATTCTTTTTTAATGTTCTAAGTAGGATTGATGGAATTTTGTTTTTGTGTATATTTTCTTCACTATTTTTAAGAATTACCTTATTTTTCAATTACTTCTGTACTTTCATTATTTAATATATAAATTTTCCTTGTTTATTTATGTTTTATTATTTTTATCCCACCATAATAAAACCCTGTATTTGTTTTACTTAATATATAAAATTTTCCTTGTTTATTAATGTTTTATTGTTGTTATCCCACTATAATGAAACCCTATCTGCTTCCTTGAAAAATTTTTGTTCATACCATAACCATAATCATAAATTTGAGCACTCTACATAGGAGTATGACTCCTGGCAGGCACTACACCAAAATTTGTGTGAGTGTCAGAGCATGGCATGCCTCTTCCCCACTGCACAATTTGCAACCAACCAAGCATGAGAACTCAACATACAAAGATGCAGGTGTTTGAATATACAACATAACAAAACACGCCAGACCCCTGGTCATCATTACAAACAGCAGCAATAAAGGGAGGAAAACAAACAGAAGAGAAATAAATATTCTTAAAAATCATATCAAAAAGAAGAAAAATTCTTTTTTGCACCATATATACTACAGAGCAATGAGACCACTGTTGCTTATAGAATATTCATCTATTATATTCATCTTCATTAGCACATAGTTCAAAATCTATCTACATAAGAGATGCAGATCTTGTAATGAATCTCCTTCTACAGAATTTTTCATAATCAATTTGATAATGGGAGAACAATCTTAGTGGAAGGCAACAGATATGGCATCCATTAAAAATGGTTTACAATAACTTGTCTATTAAAGAATTTCCGATTTTTTTTTCAGGGAGGGACTTCAGAGCATAAAAACCGGCTAAGCTTTGCAAAAGCCAGCTCCCTGTGTGTGACACCAGGCGGGGAAAATCCGCGAAAGTACACCGGCCCAGTGGGGCTCAACTGTGAAAGACTGTGAGTGTGACCTGTCTATGTCTGTCTACTGTCCTCTTGCGTGAAACTCTTGCGAGTGGGGCAAAAAGAGCCTCCAGAAACCTCGCTCGCCCAGACGCCATTTTCAGGGAGGGACTTCAGAGCATAAAAACCGGCTAAGCTTTGCAAAAGCCGGCTCCCTGTGTGTGACACCAGGCGGGGAAAATCCGCGAAAGTACACCGGCCCAGTGGGGCTCAACTGTGAAAGACTGTGAGTGTGACCTGTCTATGTCTGTCTACTGTCCTCTTGCATGAAACTCTTGCGAGTGGGGCAAAAAGAGCCTCCAGAAACCTCGCTCGCCCAGACGCCATTTTCAGGGAGGGACTTCAGAGCATAAAAACCGGCTAACCTTTGCAAAAGCCGGCTCCCTGTGTGTGACACCAGGCGGGGAAAATCTGTGAAAGTACACCGGCCCAGTGGGGCTCAACTGTGAAAGACTGTGAGTGTGACCTGTCTATGTCTGTCTACTGTCCTCTTGCGTGAAACTATTGCGAGTGGGGCAAAAAGAGGCTCAGAGGAGCACGGCCGCTCCACTTCGCTACGCGGCCGTGGACTCTTTCTAAGGAAAGAACTCCATTGCAACAAGAAGGAAAAATCACACTAAGAACGGCGCTATATCACAGAAGCAAACATTTCTCTCTGGACTGTCTTCTCTGTTGCATGCTCGGGCCTAAGATTTGACCCAGTGTGACACTTCATCCACGGAGGACTCCCCTCCCTTAGAGGCAAGTCAGCCCATCCAGAAAGGGAGGAGCCAGAGGAGTGTGCTGCCTACATCATATAGACAATGAATACCACCACAACACGTAGAAAAACCCACAATACAAGTGTGACAATGGGGAAACAACGCAGGCCAGCATCAGACATAGAGAATGAAGATGACAATTCTGAGGACCAGATAATGACTGAACAACTAATCAACCTCTCAGATAAGGAATTTAGACTAGCAATATGGAAGGTGCTCAACAGACTCCAAGAAACCATGGATCGAGTTGAACAGAACACTAATAAGAACCAAGAAAATATGAAGGCAGAAATGACAAAACTCCAAACTGAAATAACATGTCAACTAACAGGACTGAAAAAGTCAGTAAACGAAGTGAATGACAAAATGGATAAGCTCTGGGACAGGGTATTAGAAGCTGAGAATAGACTTGGTGCTGTGGAAGATGAGATACATAACAATTCCATACAGCAGGAGAGATTGGACAAAAAACTTAAAGCAAATGAGCAGACAATGGAAAAATTAGTCAAAGAATGGGAACAGATGAAAATAGAAGTCTATGATAAGATCAACAGAAACAACTTAAGAATCATTGGAGTCCCAGAGACCCAGGAAGAAAATTTCCAGGAAGAATCAATGGTCAAGAACATCATTAAAGAGAAACTTCCAGAGCTAAAGAATATATGTGATCAAATCCTGCATGCCCGAAGAGTACCAACCAAAAGAGACCCCAGAAAAACCACCCCAAGACACATCCTAGTCACAATGACAAATCCCACAGATAGAGACAGAATTCTGAAAACAGCAAGATCAAAAGGGGAAATCATGTTCAAGCAAGCTTCCCTGAGATTTACAGCAGACCTGTCACCAGAAACGCTCAATGCCAGAAAGCAGTGGTGGGATATTGTGACAAGACTGAATGAAATGAATGCTTCACCCAGAATACTATACCCAGCAAAACTCACTTTCCGGTTTGATGGAAGAATACATGGTTTCACAGACAAAAAAACAGCTCAGAAACTTCACAGACACAAAACCAGTCTTAAGAGAAAAACTGAAAGACCTAATCTAAGACAAGACTACCCAAAAGACACACCAAATTTTGAAATAAAGATGGCGTTAAATCCCAGGACAATTCTTTCTCTCAACGTCAGTGGACTAAATGCACCAGTTAAGAGACACAGAGTGGCTAAATGGATCAAAAAACTCAATCCAACCTTCTGCTGCCTAAAAGAAACGCACCTGAATAGTCAGAACAAACATAGACTCAAAATAAAAGGCTGGAGAAAAATTATCCAAGCAAACAACACCCATAAAAATGCTGGAGTGGCCATACTAATATCAGATAATGCAAACTTTATACTCAGGAAGGTTGTAAGGGACAAAGACGGACATTTTATATTAATCAAGGGGTACGTAGAGCAGGAAGAATTCACTCTCCTAAACATATATGCACCGAATGAGGGGCCAGCAAAATATTTAATACAACTGTTGACAAATCTGAAAAATAATATCAACAACAACACAATAATTGTGGGGGACCTTAACACGGCTTTGTCAACACTGGACAGGTCAACCAGACTGAAACCCAACAAGAATATACTAGACCTGAGGAGAGAAATGGAAGAAAGAGGCCTAGTGGATATATATAGGATACTCCATCCCCAGAAACCTGGATACACATTCTTCTCCAATGTACATGGGACATTCTCCAGGATAGACTACATGCTGGCACATAAAACATACCTCCATAAGATCAAGAGGATAGAAATTTTTCAGACTACCTTCGCTGACCACAAGGCTCTGAAATTATTTGTGAACTCCAAAGGGACTCAGAAGAAACACTTTAACACCTGGAAGTTAAACAGCCTCATGCTCAATAACCAGTGGGTCCGAGATGAAATCAAGGAGGAAATAAAAAGGTTCCTGGAAACAAATGACAATAAAGACACAAACTCTCAGAACTTATGGGACACAGCAAAAGCAGTACTGAGAGGAAAATTTATAGCTTTGCAAGCACACATCAGGAAGGAAGAAGGAGCTTACCTGAGTAGCTTAATGACACAGCTAATAGAACTAGAAAATGCTCAACAAAAGGACCCAAGAATAGGAAGACAGAAGGAAATAACAAAGCTGAGAGCAGAAATCAACGAAGTGGAAACTCAAAAAACAATCCGAAAGATCAACAAAAGCAAAAGTTGGTTCTTTGAAAAAATAAACAAGATTGATAGACCACTGGCAAACCTAACAAAGAAAGAGAGAGAGAGAAACTTGATAACTCGTATCAGGAATGAAAAAGGAGAGATCACTACTGATATGACAGAGATTCAAAGGGTAATCAGAAACTACTTTGAAAAACTCTACGCCACTAAAAATGAGAACCTGGAAGAAATGGATAAATTCTTGGACTCTTATAATCTTCCACGGTTGAAGGAAGAGGATGTAGCATATCTAAACACCCCCATCACCATTGATGAAATTAAAACAGTAATCAAATGTCTGCCGAAAAACAAAAGCCCAGGTCCAGATGGATTCACTAATGAATTCTATCAAACTTTCCAAGAGGAACTACTGCCAATCTTGGCAAGACTCTTTCATGAAATTGAACAAACAGAAACACTTCCAAATAGCTTTTATGAAGCCAACATCACCTTGATACCTAAACCAGACAGAGACGCTACCAAAAAAGAAAATTACAGACCAATATCACTGATGAATGCAGATGCAAAGATCCTCAACAAAATCCTGGCAAATAGGATTCAATGCCTCGTTAAGAAGATCATCCACTACGATCAAGTAGGTTTCATCCCAGGAATGCAAGGCTGGTTTAACATCCGTAAATCTATCAACATAATACACAACATCAATAACAAGAAAAATAAAAACCACATGATCATATCAATAGATGCAGAGAAAGCATTTGATAAGGTCCAACACCCATTCTTGATCAAAACTCTCAGCAAGATGGGAATGGAGGGAACCTTTCTCAATACAGTGAAGGCCATCTACCACAAGCCAGTGGCAAATATTATCCTCAATGGAGAAAAACTGAAAGCCTTCCCTCTAAATTCTGGCACAAGACAAGGCTGTCCTCTCTCACCACTCCTATTCAACATAGCACTGGAAGTACTTGCTATAGCGATTAGGCAAGAAAAGGATATCAAGGGAATCCAGATAGGAAAGGAAGAAGTCAAGCTCTCACTATTTGCAGATGACATGATGCTCTACTTAGAAAACCCTAAAGACTCTACTAAAAAGCCTCTAGAAACAATAGACTCATATAGCAAGGTGGCAGGCTACAAAATTAACACACAAAAATCAATGGCCTTTCTATATACCAATAGTAATAAGGATGAAATGGACATTAAGAAAACAACCCCATTCACAATAGTGCCACACAAACTCAAATATCTTGGAATCAACTTGACTAAATATGTGAAGGACCTATACAAAGAAAACTATAAAACTCTGCTCCAAGAAGTAAGAGAGGACACATGGAAATGGAAACGCATACCCTGCTCATGGATTGGCAGGATTAACATCATCAAAATGTCAATACTCCCCAAGGCATTATACAGATTTAATGCCATCCCTCTAAAGATACCCATGACATTCTTCAAAGAAGTGGATCAGACACTTTTGAAATTCATTTGGAACAATAAACACCCTCGAATAGCTAAAGCAATCATTGGGAAAAAGAATATGGGAGGAATTACTTTTCCCAACTTTAAACTGTACTACGAAGCAACAGTTATCAAAACAGCATGGTATTGGAATAAGGATAGGTCCTCAGATCAGTGGAATAGGCTTGAATACTCAGAAAATGTTCCCCAGAGATACAACCATCTAATTTTTGATAAAGGAGCAGGAAATCCTAAATGGAGCAGGGAAAGCCTCTTCAACAAGTGGTGTTGGCACAATTGGATAGCCACTTGCAAAAAATTAAACTTAGACCCCCAGCTAACATCATGTACAAAGGTAAAATCCAAATGGATTAAAGACCTCGATATCAGCCCCAAAACCATAAGATATATAGAACAGCACATAGGCAAAACACTCTAGGACATTACAGGCATCTTCAAGGAGGAAACTGCACTCTCCAAGCAAGTGAAAGCAGAGATTAACAGATGGGAATATATTAAGCTGAGAAGCTTCTGCACCTCAAAGGAAATAGTGCCCAGGATACAAGAGCCACCCACTGAGTGGGAGAAACTATTCACCCAATACCCATCAGATAAGGGGCTAATCTCCAAAATATACAAGGCACTGACAGAACTTTACAAGAAAAAAACATCTAACCCCATCAAAAAATGGGGAGAAGAAATGAACAGACACTTTGACAAAGAAGAAATACACATTGCCAAAAGACACATGAAAAAATATTCCACATCACTAATCATCAGGGAGATGCAAATCAAAACAACGATGAGATACCACCTCACACCCCAGAGAATGGCACACATCACAAAGAATGAGAATAAACAGTGTTGGCGGGGATGTGGAGAGAAAGGAACTCTTATCCACTGCTGGTGGGAATGCTGTCTAGTTCAAACTTTATGGAAAGCGATATGGAGATTCCTCCAAAAACTGGAAATCGAGCTCCCATACGATCCAGCTATACCACTCCTAGGAATATACCCTAGGAACACAAAAATACAATACAAAAACCCCTTCCTTACACCTATATTCATTGCAGCTCTATTTACCATAGCAAGACTCTGGAAACAACCAAGATGCCCTTCAACAGACGAATGGCTAAAGAAACTGTGGTACATATACACAATGGAATATTATGCAGCTGTCAGGAGAGATGAAGTCATGAAATTTTCCTATACATGGATGTACATGGAATCTATTATGCTGAGTGAAATAAGTCAGAGAGAGAGAGAAAAACGCAGAATGGTCTCACTCATCTATGGGTTTTAAGAAAAATGAAAGACACCCTTGTAATAATAATTTTCAGACACAAAAGAGAAAAGAGCTGGAAGTTCCAGCTCACCTCAGGAAGCTCACCACAAAGAGTGATGAGTTTAGTTAGAGAAATAACTACATTTTGAACTGTCCTAATATTGAGAATGTATGAGGGAAATGTAGAGCCTGTTTAGGGTACAGGCGGGGGTTGGGTGGGGAGGAGGGAGATTTGGGACTTGGGTGATGGGAATGTTGCACTGGTGATGGGTGGTGTTCCTTTTATGACTGAAACCCAAACACAATCATGTATTTAATCAAGGTGTTTAAATAAAAAAATTATACATTAAAAAAAAAGAATTTTCATAATGGCTGAATTTTAAAAAAATATTTCTGGTTTTCACTGCAAGTTATTGTTTGAGAACTATAGTTGTGTCTACAGAGTTCAAGAAACTGCTTAAAAAACTTCAATATCTAAATGAACTCGTGTAGACCAACACCAATTCTCAGCATTATGGAATTTTCTGATATTCAGAGGAATTAGACAGTGTTTCATCTCTATAAATATAAAAACTGTGTCACTTCTTTCAGTAGCATTTTCCATCTTAATTGTGATATTTAATACACTTTTTTTTAATATAAATTTTTATTTTGATCATAGTGGCTTACATATTGTTGACAATAATATTTTAGGTACATATTTACATAAAATCAGGTGGGATTCCCATAGCCAAATTGTCATCCCTACGCCTCCGTTTCTATCCTACCTCCCTTTTCCTTTTTCCTCACCCCAGGGCGGCTAGAATATGTGGTCCCCTCTGTATCTAACCCACTACTTAGTAGTCTTGCACCTGTTTGGTCCTGATGCTTCCCTTATTTCCCCCTCTATCTGGAGTCAGGACTAGCTAGTTCAAGTTGCGTGGTTTTGTTTGAAGGAGAAAAAAGCAATAAACTGGGGTAAGAGTCTAATACCCCGAAAATGGGCGGAGTCCTTCTAAAGGCTCTCATCATCAATCTGGGAGATGGAGAAAAAGTAGGTGAAACACTCCACTAGTACCAAAAGAAGTGTCAAATATCCAGTGAGGGCTCCAGCTATATCGATAAGCACCACACAGAGCAGACAAAACAAACAAACAAACAAGTAGAAAAAAAAATAAAACAAAAACAGACAAACAAAAATCACGCCATGGTCTTGAATTAAGAAACATGGCATAGCACATAACGAAAGAGAAGAAAGGAAGAGAAAAAAAAATAAATAAATAAAAAAAAATAAGTATAATTGGGGACTACACTTTCAATAATCACACCCAAACAGAGAAATCGACCAAAATAGATTGGTAAATCAAAAATAATAATAACAATAATAAATGAAGGTAATATATATATTTATATCAAAAAAATAACCAAGGTTTTGTGCTTTTTGTATTTTTGTTTTTTTCCCTCCTGCACTGGCACAGTAAATATTGGGGTCATTCGAAAAAGAATTCACTTGGCCTAAGAGATATGGGATTTCTCCGTCCTTGGAGCATACTGTCATGGGATCAACTCTAGACATTGCTCAGGATCCTTTCCCGGTGGTGTTTTTTTTTTTTTTTTCTTTCTTTTTTTTTTCCTTTGGTGTGTGGAAGACTTCTGCTCTGTGTTTAGAGGTCTCAGTATCTGTACAGATCCTGAGGTGGGACTTATAATGAAGTCAGTCTTTGTGGTTCTAGAGGTTCTGTTACCTCAGTGTCATTTTAACCCATCTTCTGTGGTTGATGATCTTGGTCTTTGCACTGAGCCTAGGGTGGCACCTAGGATAGCGTCTTTCTTTGTGCTCCCAAAAGCCCCATTCCATTACAATTGTCTCTGCCGGATCTTTGGGGCTGGGGATCATGATTCTTGTGCAGGTCATAGTTCAAACCCTAAACTAGGGCTTATTTATTGGTCCCAAGATGTATACAGTCTGGTCGTGGATCAAGCAGCCAGTCATCTGTAAATCCCGATCTTGGGTTTTTGTCCTACCAAAGGGAGCCAAGACTTCTGGTTTTGTCTTGTCGTTAGTTGATAAGGTAGGCTAATCTGCTCTAAGGTCAAGATGATCGCATTTTCCCCGTTGTCAGGATATCATGTTAGAGCTGGGCCTTGTTGTTGGTCTCGTCGTATTAAGGCCGTCCTGGATGGAGTTTGTTTCCTGCAGCTGTTGTGGAGAGCTGTGCCGTTTCTATGTCGGAGATCCAGGGTTCAAGGCTGGATGAATGGTATCTAATCACCTGAGGTCTAATTTGATTCCACATGACATATTTTCAAGGCAGGAGATATCCCTATATTTTAAATAACTATGAGTTCCTATCTCTAGTAGATAAGAGCTCTCTTTTATTTTTTTTTTAAATGTAAAATTTCCCCTTTACTTAGTGTGCCTTTGTAGGGGGAAGTGGTGCTACATTATAATGTCTGTGTATTCGTGGGTGGACTGATGGGATAACAGTCACAGGTCACCTACCAAAAAACGAAGAAAGAAAAAAAAGAAAAAAAAGGGGGGGGGATTGAAACTGTATGTGCTCACAAATATATATGAAGGACAAACATTTAAAAAAAAAAGATAAATAAATAAATTAAAAAAAAAGAAATAAAATGAGTTAGCGAAATTTTTATGGGACCAAAGTGGTGCAAAAGACTACCTTACATTTGGGGGAGGGCAGGTAAAGAGGTGGTGTATTACAGGTCTTATGCCTATGTTGGAAGTACAGTTTTTCCCATTGTCTTTTGGGTTTTTCTTGTGGTGTGTGGGTTCCCAGGCATCTTCCTAACCCACCCCCTGACCTTCTTCAGATTGGTAAATATTTGCGGCAGGGGGGTCTTGGAAGAGTTCTTGCATTGGGGATACTTTTGGATCTAGGCCCGGTTTCAAGGAGCAGTTCGCGTTAGGGGGAGTTGGTCGGGAGGGCCTCGCAGCATGAGTCCATAGGGGAGTTGGCTGTCTTTTCTTTCAGGAGACGAGGTGTGGTTTTATCTGGGTGTCCTCTCGCCTGGGTGCTGGGTACTGGTTCGTTGGGTAGGAGGTCGATCTTGATGCCTAATAGAATAAGGACTGGGGGTGAAGAGTTTTAATATGGTGGGAGATCTGGATGGGATTGAGGGGTGAGGGGATAGTTGGATTTCCGGAGGGGGGAAAGGGGAAGGTGTATGGGAAGGGTTTGAAGGGAGAGAAAAGAGAAAATACCTTAGAGAGAAAAGGGGGGGGAGAAAGGGAGAAAAGTAATGAGCAGAATAGAAGAAGAAAAAAAAAAAAAGTAGTGAGAAGAGGGGAGAGAATAGCAAGGGAATGCTGGTTTGATTGAATGTGTTCGAAGAATAGAGCCTGTAGTTTAAGTCTGTACGTCTCAGGTACTGCTTCAGTGGTCTGACTGGTCACGTGCTTCAATTCCTAAATGAAGGTAATACACTTTTGAAAAATATCTTTGCTTGCATTCATTCCTCAAAACAATTAATGTTAGGAAAAATGTTTACTGAAAGATCAGGTGATACAGTCCTTGAAATTATTTCTTTTTTCAAAATATTAGTTATCTTTTTTTTTTTTTTTTGGTTTTTGGGCCACACCTGTTTGACGCTCAGGGGTTACTCCTGGCTATGTGCTCAGAAATCGCCCCTGGCTTGGGGGGACCATATGGGACGCCGGGGGATCGAACCCCGGTCCGTCCTACGCTAGTGCTTGCAAGGCAGACACCTTACCTCTAGCGCCACCTTCCCGGCCCCAAAATCTTAGTTATCTTTTTTTTTTTTTTTTTTTTTTTGGTTTTTGGGCCACACCCGTTTGACGCTCAGGGGTTACTCCTGGCTATGTGCTCAGAAATCGCCCCTGGCTTGGGTGGACCATATGGGACGCCGGGGGATCGAACCGAGGTCCTTCCTTGGCTAGCGCTTGCAAGGCAGACACCTTACCTCCAGCGCCACCTACCCGGCCCCAAAATCTTAGTTATCTTAAAAAAATGATTTACATGAGAAACTCAACTTACACTGCCATTTTAGGCTTTTAAAAATATAATTTCTCGGGCCCGGAGAGATAGCACAGTGGTGTTTGCCTTGCAAGCAGCTAATCCAGGACCAAAGGTGGTTGGTTCGAATCCCGGTATCCCATATGGTCCCCCGTGCCTGCCAGGAGCTATTTCTGAGCAGACAGTCAGGAGTAACCCCTGAGCACCACCGGGTGTGGCCCCAAAACCAAAATATATATACATATATATAATTTATTGATATTTTAATAATTCATTACTTTACACATGGTATATTTGAGTTATATTTTCTACTCTGGCATGAGTTACTTGGATTCTCATCTGAGAAACTATAAGGCTTGCTTTGAAAATAAAATAGAGTAAGGTTATTTCACATTCATGGCAATGTTATTATTTTATAATGATTATAATTTTATAAAACACAATAAAACTTCAAAACGTGCATTGCTAATAGAATGAACTGCTTCTAATAAAGAAAATGGGAAGTACTTAGATTATAGAATAAACGAATCAGAATACTTTGGAAGATATGGGAACTCTTAGACACAAGTTAATTTCAGAAATAAAATGGGTTGTGACAAGTTTCATGTCCTTATATAGATTTTATTAACTAGCAAAATGCAGCATATAATAAAGTTGCCAATTTAAAATGATTTTTATACCATTCATTATTTACTTTTCAGGGACATTAAAAACATACATAATAAGTAGCTAGCAGTTTTATTATCGAATGGATATTTCAATAGATTAAGAAATTATAGTCTGATAGATAACATGGGAGGCTTGCTTGAAAAATTGCTTTATGAGTCATAAAAATTTTAGTATAGCATATATTAAGCAAGTTTTTTTTTATCAGTTCTTAGACATTTCTTTTATCAGATTACTGACAAGTGACTTTTTCCAGTTTTGTTGCCTTTGACAGCAAATAACAGGATATCTCAGGGGAGATGAAAAACAGAATTTTTTTCCTCACCAGAGAAGTTAGATAATTCCAGATTAAGTGAATTTTTAGCTTGTCCTATCAAAGTCCAAACTGTTCTAGTAAGAAAGGTGAGCACTGTTTCATGTTTTTGTTTAACACATCAACTACATTTTTAAGAACCATGACCTGGAACATATCTATACCTAAATTAGTGAGAAAAAAAAAAGAAAAGAATTACAGTGATAGGTGTAGACAAATCATTATTTCCTGCATGTTTCTTGGAAGATCAATTGATATAGGAATATAGAAAATGTAAGAAATGAGTAATAAATTTGGCTATCTAATTCTAAAATATTTCTAATTTTCAAGTTCTTTATATTTTCTGTAAGACTCAGGTCCCCTTTCTTTACATCCCCTACTTCCTCTGATCTTCCATATCATTCACTCCCAAAGGAATCAGTTTTATTGTTTTCTAGAAAAAAATTTTTTCTCACAATGACTTCTACTTGCTGCTATTTTCCTGTAGGGTTTCACCTTCAGCGTTTAATGAAAGAGAGAGTACTTTTTTATAAAACATTTTTCCTTTATTGTTTCTTGAGATCATACTGGATTGTGCTCAGGGCTTGCTACTGGTTCTAATCTCAGGGTGCTTTGTGGCAGGGCTTAGAGAATTATATCTGGTTCTGGGAATCAAACCCAGGACTGCTGTGTGCAAGGCAAGCACCCTACCAATTGTCGTATCACTCTGGCCTGTGAGAGTACTTAAATGCATACAGTGTGAGTTTTGATTCATTTTTCTTATTTATTACATAGTGGGTTAATATAAAAACAAAATATGAGAAATTCTATTAGAAAAATTCTTTATAACTGAATTAGGGTTTTAGAGAATGAGAATATATATGTAAAATGTATATGTAAAACTGATTCATGTGATTTATTAATAAGGATTAGCTCATAATAATAGAATTTGGCTGGATCCAAGATCTGCAAGAAGAGTTGGCAAATTGGGAACCCAGGAGAGTTAATAATGAAGTAATAGTCCAAAAGCTAGTAGGTTTGAAAATCTGGAAGAATTGGTATTTCAACTGAAGTCTGAGAAAAGCAAAGAGCTACTATCCCAGTATAAAAGCTTTTAAAGTCAATTTGTTACTTTAGTAGGGTCAGTTCTTCCATTCTAGGTCAGCAATTTTGTTCTATTCAGGTTTTTAGCTGGGTAGGAAGAGCAATCTTCTCTGCTCAATCTATAGATTATCTATAGATTTGAATGTCAATTTCATCTCCAAACTACCAGCATGATGATTGATCAAATACAGGCGTAACTCATGGTCCACTGAGGATGACATATCACTAACCACTCATTGTAAGGTTTCAACCTTGACTCTCCAGATTAAGTCAAACCACAATTATTTACTCTGAAATATTTTATATGTTACATAGCAGTAATATAAACTTTTCTTGATGTTTAGGCTTTTATTCAGACCGCAAATAATGAGAAGTAAATGATGAATAGGACTGCACCCACTCTGTTTACCATTACAATTTAACTCCAGTAGTACTCTCCACTCGATGAACACTGCCTAGACACCTGCTGAATAAAAACGATGGAGAAAGAAAAGAATTATATAAAGTGGCTGAGCTTGAAAAGCTAAAGCATTTATCCAGGAATATAGATACTGGTTTTGACTCCTTGTTATTGATAAGGGGAAAATGATTTATGGAAATGGTAAGATAAAACAGTTGTAGTGTTCGAATCTGGCTTCCCATATGCCCGTGCCTGCCAGGAGCAATTTCTGAGCATGGAGCCAGGAGTTTCCCCTGAGCACTGCCGGGTGTGACCCAAAAACCACACACACACACACACACACACACACACACACACACACACACACACACACACACACACACACACAAAACAGTTGTAGCAAGGCAGAGATTCAATGAAGTATGGTTGCTGTGAAATCTAGTTTGGGGGTTGGTAGAGCATTTAGACAGAGATGGGTATGCGGCCAACCATGAGTAATAAAGAATTCAAGTTACCAAATCCAGAGAAGGCTATGGTTGTCTTTCATAGGATAAATAATTATATAGACTTAAACTAGGAACAGTTGTCTGTGTTAAGAGAATAAGAAGAGATTCTACCAGTGGAAGGAAGTGAGAAGGTAGAGTTTGGGGACCAGTGGGAGGATCAGGAATGTTAAACATGGAAAGGAAGGGTGAAGGGAAGAGGTGTGGTAGGAGCAGTGAAGTTGTACATCAAAAACCTCATGTATGGTGGGGATAAGGAGGGTACTGTCAGAAAAAGCAGGGAAGGTCACCATCTTTGTGGGTAAAAGAAGAGGAGATTATTGAAATGGATGAAAATCTCCTCTAGGAACAGGGGAAAACAGTGTGTGAGCATTAGAAAATGGTGGTGATAGAAAATAAAAAAATTGGGTAAAATAATCAAGGGATCTTATTAAAAGGAGAAGATACTTTTTGAACAAAACCCAATAACATAACTATAGGCAGGAGAAATATGTATAGCAATGCTTAAAATAGTTTATATAAATATTACTCTATATAAAATCAATCTTATCTACTGCTAGGAAATACTCCTTTTAATCTACATCTTGCATAGAAAATAGAATTAAGAGTATTTGAGAATATTAATTCTTTTTATTCTCTGTGCTCTGCCTGTTCATTCATTGCTACCCCTAATCTTTGGCAATCACTGATCTCTTTATTGTCTTCAGAGTTTTATATTCCAGAATATTATGAAGTTGGGATCATATTGTATGTAATATTTTTGAGTAATTTTTTTCATTTCATAACATACACATACATTTTGGGACCTCAACTGCAACAAAGCCACCTGTAATATCTCAGTTTGTTTGTTTTCCTCTTTTTCAAATTTGATGATCCTAAAACAACTTCAATATGCATTTTCTTTAATTTTGCATTGTTTTTCATAGTATTAGGAAACTCCGATTCCATCCCAAATGGATCTTCTATAATTTTTAGGAATGTATAAACCAGTATACACACATGTAGAAAGGTTGATGTAAGGAAAGAGATCACAGCCCCTATACATTCCCCATGTTACTGTCCTTCCATTTGTCATCTTGTTGCTCTAATCTTAGATGTCCTTGGTTAGTTACACTTTCTTTTCAATCTTCTCACCCAGAATATAAGAGTGAAACCATCGTGGGCAACAATCCAGATCTCTGATCAAGAGAAGCACTAATTAGTAGTTGCCTCACTACACTAAAAGTTTGATTAATTTCTAAGCAATATGCATGACCATGGGAACATTTGGGAACATTTTGTGTCTTTGCCTTAAGATCTAACCACACCAAATTCTGGTGTGTGGTGTTGCAGATTTCATGTACACAAGACATAGAGTTTCTGTCCTTTTCTTAGTTTAATATGCTTTTTATTATAAATAAAAGATCTTTTTCTTGTTTGTTTTCCTTTCTGGTCCATTGACTTAAGTCTTTCTCAAAAATTTGACTTAAACCATCCTTGGGGTATTCAGGAAATGGCCTTTCAAATAGTTTGGTAATTCCATGTTTTGTGGCCATAGAATTTATTCAAATAAAAATGATTTGATATTCTTCTATTGTGTTTTTGAAAAAGTTATTAGACTTCAATTGCAATAGATTCATGCAATGGCCTGCCTAAGGCTTGAATTTCCTTCACATGGTCTTTTCAAAAGTGAATTACAGGAGTAAGGTGTCTGCCAGCCTCTTTTTTGATTTGTAGGGAGGTAAAGCACTTATCTGAGCTAGTTTGATTTTCATGATATGGTAAGAATAAGACAAAAGAGAGAATTCTAGGAAATATTAAAGGTTTTCAATATAAACATTTAAATGACAGTGATAAATAGATTTCAATGCACTTATTGGGGAGTAGAGTTGGTCAAGTTCCTGACTGTGGAGGGGGAGTTTGGAACTCCAGTCAGATTCATGCCCGAGACTTCATTCTCCCAATCCTCTGCCTCTGTGTCATGTGCTGCAGTCATCTATGGATATGGAAATTCAGGCCCTAAGTTCTGGTAATTTTCCTAGAGAAAGAAGTCTCAGGCATGAATTTGACCAGAATCCCAAACTCCCCCTCCACAATCAAGAACTTGACTAACTCTGCTCCCCAACTAAGTGCATCACTGTCATTAAAATGTTTATATTCGAAGCCTTTAATCTAGATTCTATTCCTAGAATTTCATATGGTCCTCCAAACATTGTCAGGAGTAATTCTTAAGTGCAGAGCCAAGAGTAACCCTAGGGCACTGCCAGGTGTGATGCTCCTCCCTCCCAACAAACAAACAAAAAACAAAAAAGAGTAGAAGAAAGTAGTATTTGTTGTCCTATCAGACTTTTAACCTATTGGAGTCACTGCCCTATGGGGTTCTTTTATATAATTTAGAATTACATTTGCTTGCAAATAAGAGGAATTTCCTCAAATGGAATAGTATGAAGGTTTCAATGGTGGCATGAAATCCTTACACCAAGGTGCTCTGTTCTCCCTCTGCTGTCTTGTGGTCATCATTGAGTGCATGGCCTAAGCAAGACACGTTACTCCATTTGGACCTGCCTTGCATTCTATCAGGAGAGAAGAGAAGGGTGACATCCTTCCACCACTTTCCTCCTTTGAAACCACACCTTCATGTGAGTTACAGGAACCAATGGCATTTACCCAGTTGTCTGCAAATCGGTCAGGTCTGACTGCACTGGAGACTCCCAGCTAAGAACAAGTTAGTCTGTTGCTCAGAAAGAAAGAAAAGCACACGCTAAGGGTTATTCTCTGCCACCTGCATTAAAAATTGCTTTACTGTGTAATAAAAACTCCCCACTCTTGTTCAAGACATTTCAGACATCCCATTTGCCTTCTCCTTGGCTCTGAATTGTTGCTGTTTCAAACTGGTCCTTCGAATTAATCTTAAAGCCATGTAAGGCTGGGCCTAGGTTGTTACTACCTGCACATGTGATTTTGTTTTTACCATCCTGCATGACAGCATTTCTCCAATTATAAAGGTGCATGAAATTCCCGCCACGTCATATCTGGGAGGTCCCTGGAGACTAATAGTAAGTGTCATTGAAGCAGAGAAGTGGCCTACTGATCTCCACAGTGATATACTCTACAATGTCACGCTCACTGTTACAATATTTTCGTTACTTTATTCTCAGTCTTGGAGCTTTTTTCTGTCCTCTTCATTACCATGATTTATATATCACCCTAGGTGTGAGTAATCGGCATTAAATACTTAATTAGCATATCAATATAAAGTAATTTGTTTGTCTGACCAGTGGATACTGAAATTGAACAGATATGGAAATGAGAAAATCTCTTTTCTGCCTTTTCCAGAAGGATACAAATTAAAATAAATTTCAAGTTGAATGATACTTGGCCACTGTTTTCTCAGGAGACTCATTGCCCTGATTAACATTAGCTAGACGACTTGCTAGAAATACATTTTGTTTACAAACGCAGCACTGGAAAGAAATGATCAAAATTCTTAAAAAAAAATCCAAACGGAGGTAGGATTTCCCATTGTAATTTTTATTTCATTATAGATTTGTGATGCATTTAGCCGTCTGGTTGAAGGAATAACACAGGTCATTTTGGAAGCTGAAGGGTTGCTCATGAAATGTGAAGAGGGAGAAGAATCTGCTCAGTTTAATAAAGTTAACATCTGTACACAAAATGGAAATGCTGTTTTTGTCATTTTTTTTCCCCTGCGAGGTTCGGATGCGAATTTTTTTTCTGCTTTCCTACATTCACATTGAGAATTCTAATTACAGGATGAGTCATGGTTGGAATGTTCCTGTTGGAAATGTAAACTGAAAAAGCCTTTTGAGGCAAAAGGAGCCAAAATTGTAAACTACTGGTGTGACCATTGTAGCCATGTGGCTTGATTTAGTTTGCATAGCTGAGCAAAGTTGACTCTAACATCTCCCATTTACAAAGATTTGTGTTAGTTCTTTTTCAAACTCCTTGCTATATAGTCTTAGTTCTACTGATGATTTTTGGTCTAGAATAAGGTAGATTGCAAATGTTCAATTAGCCGATGGATAATTTACATGCAATAAACTTCATATATTTATATTTTACAAACTGCTTTTCAGATTTGCCTTCACTATGACATTTTCCTTAATTTAATTTTTTGTTTTTGGGTCACACCCGGCAGTGTTTAGGGGTTCACTTTTGGCTGTGTGCTCAGAAATCGCTGTTGGCAGGCTTGGGGGACCAATATGGGATGCTGAGAATCAAACCACTATTTGTTTTGGATCGGCCACATGCAAGGTAAAGGCCCTACCACTGTGTTATCTCTCCAGCCCAAATTTTTCTCAATTTTAAGTGCTAAGTCTAAGCATAGTGGAATCATATTTTCACTTTAGAACAAATTTTCATAATTACAAATGATATCTCTTTCCATGTGTTTCTTGGCTATTTCTTTATTGTCTCTTTCTTTAATGTCTCTGTCATTTTTTTCCTCCACAAATATGTGATACCAACGGGTTTCACTTGGTGCTGGGACCATAATTAATACTGGTATTTCAAGTTTGGTCATATCTGCAACCACCTAATCTTAAGTACTAGCTCTCTAGTTCCAGATTCAATGTGTGTGTGCGGGGGAGGGGTGACAGGGGGTGTAGGCACACACCCAGCTGTGTTCTTTGTATTCAGCAACCACTTCTAGTGGGGCTTGAAAGACCATATGTCATGTCAGGGATCCAAGCCAAGTTAGTTGCGTGCAAGACAAGTCCTCACCTGCAGTGCTGTGGCTCTGCCTCCTTTAAAAACATTTCTGAGTCTATTCTAAGTCCTTTTATTTACATTTACATTTTTTAAATCAGCTTGACAAATTCTACTAAATCCACAAGAAAATGAGTCTTGATTGAAACTGAGTTAAATTAATTCATCAGTTTAGTTATAACTAGTGTCCAGTCATGTTGGACTTTTGAATTCAAGGACACATTATATTCCTTTACATGTATCTATAGATGCTTTATACAGTGATTGAAATTTTGGTAGAAAGATCTCTTCTTTTTTTTCTCATATTCCTATTTCTTGCTTTACTGCAACAGTGAATAATTTAATTATAATGTAGAAAAGAAATTGAAAATGAGCATTTTATCTTGTTAATAATTTTAGGGAGAATTATCCAATCTGTTTCCATTAAGTATATTAGCTATGATTATTTAAAAAATCAGATTGACAAAGTAACTTTCTATTCCCCATTTGACCAAAATTTTAAGAGTAAATGTGTGTTGAATTGTCAACTGTCTTTTTTTTCCCTATTGACTCTGATTGGAGTGAATTTTCCTCCTGCTTACGTTCATCTAGTAAGATTATATTGTTTCATTTTAAGTTTTGAATGCTTTGAATTCCTTCCTTGATCCCTTTCCCCTTTAATATTTGTGATTGGTATTGGGATGGTCAGGGGTTATTCCTTAAAAGTAGTCACACACTTATTCTTTTTTTTTTTTCTTTTCTTTTCTTTTCTTTTCTTTTCTTTTCTTTTCTTTTCTTTTCTTTTCTTTTTTTGCCTTTTTGGGCCACACCTGGTGACGCCCAGGGTTCAGAAATCACTTCTGACTTGGGGGACCACATAGGACGCTGGGGGATCAAACTAAGGCCTGTCCTAGGTTAGTGCATGCAAGGCAAATGCCCTACCGCTTGTGCCACCACTCTGGACCCAACATACACTTATTCTTGAAGATTGCATTACTTTCTTGTAGTCATACATAAGATAAGTACTTGGGGGAGTGAAAGCACAACAGTAAGACATTTGCTTTGCGTGTGGCTGATCTGGCATCCCATATGGTCCTCCAAGCCTGCCAAGAGTGATTTCTGAGCTCAGAGATAGGAGTAATCCCTGAGTGCTACAGGATGTGCCCCCCCAAAAAACCCAAATAAACAAAAAGGTTGGTACTTGGTGTCACCAAAGTTTGCACTTACAGTTGTGGTGAGTGTGCAAATGCTTAAGTGTTTGCATTTCAGGTTGAGGCACATATTGGTGGTGCTTGCCTGGCTGGAAAACACAAATTCCTCAGATTCAGAAATTCAGGAAGTGCAGCTTCGAGGCTCTAACAGCAGAATTTCTAGAATATTGGGACCAGAGAAAAAGTACAGAGAGGCAGACACTTGTTTTGCATGTTTCATGCCCAGTACCTTTGAACCCCATCAGAAGTGACTCAGATTCAGTGATAAGATCTGAGCACCAATAAGCAAATAACTATTGGATCACACTCAGCATACATCATGGGACACTAAGGATTTGAACTCCTGGTTGCTGGCAGTGTCCTAAGCTTCTGTCCTGCTTCTCTGCAACCATTATTGGATGTTTTAAAATGTTCAATTATCCTTGAATTATTTTTCTTTTTTTTTTTTTTAATGAACCACACCTGATAATACTCATGGATTACTTCTAGCTCTGTACTCAGGAACCACTAGTGGTAGTGCTTAGGATATATAGGATGTTTGGGATTGAACCTGGGTCTGCTGTATGCTAGGCAACCCTTCCTCCAGCCACCTCCCATCCTTAAATTCTTGAGCTGAACATATTTTAGTTAATATGTTTTTTTCTTTTTAAAAAATATATCATCACATTTTATTTTTAAATAGTTGCAAATATTTGTGTCTAAGAATGATTTTTATTAGCACAAGGTATCAAACTTATATATATCTGCAGGGTCCTAAGAAGCAGAAGATAGTGTTTAATGTTGCTGGCCCCCAGAAAATATATTTGTCAGTTTCTGAATTATTTTTTCAATTACTAAGGTTGATATTAATTTTTCTGAATGTTTCATAGAACTCAGAATAACTATTTTGTTGCTGAACTGTTTCAAATAAAGACCTATATTTTGGGCCAAGGAAGAAGATAGTTAGCACAGCAGGTAGGGGTGCATGTTTACAGAACTGAATTTAAACCCTAATACCATATGACTGAGTATCACACACTGAAACCAGGTGGTCACCAAACACTGTTAGTTGTGGCTTGATTGTCCCCAGAAGTACAACAGGGCCTGGAGAGCATGAACCAACATGCATGGCCCAGTTGACCTATGATAATCAGCAGTGACTATTAGCCCCGCCCAGCAGTGTTGCATAGCAGACCTACTAATTACATTTTTATAATTGGCATGGGGTATAAAATCTGATATTTTTGTTTCAGATTTGGGCTACCCAAAAGTACTCCATGCAGGGCTTGAGCACTTTCTGCCAGTGCCCATATGGAGCTGGCATTAACTGCATGCAAAGCAAGTATGCTCCCCATTATATTTTCTCTCAAGTTTTATAAAATTTGATTTTTATTCCTGTTTTTAACATTTTTGTCATTGCTATAAATTCTCATTTTCAAGGCCATTTTACCTAGTCTATCTAATTAATTTACATTAAAATTTTTCTCCTTGGGGCCGGAGAGATAGCATGGAGGTAAGGCGTTTGCCTTTCATGCAGGAGGTCATCGGTTCGAATCCCAGCGCCCCATATGGTCCTTCGTGCCTGCCAGGAGCAATTTCTGAGCCTGGAGTCAGGAATAACCCCTGAGCACTGCCGGGTGTGACCCAAAAACCGAAAAAAAAAAATTTTTTTTTCTCCTTGGCGCCAGAGAGATAGCATGGAGGTAATGTGTTTGCCTTTCATACAGAAGGACGGTGGTTTGAATCCCAGCATCCAAATGGTCCCCCAAGCCTGGCAGGAGCAATTTTTGATCATAGAGCCAGGAGTAACCCCTGAGCGCTGCCGGATGTGACCCATAAACAAACAAAAAATTCTCTCCTTACATGTTATGACCAAAACTTAACTATCAATACCATTTTATCTTTGTATCTCACAGTGATTTAATAAAAAAAATAAAAAATAAAAAATTCAATTGATGACTCCCTTTCATTATATTTTAGATTTTTTGGAATGTTTATATTTGGTTGATTCCCCACTCCCACCAGAAACTATACTTTTTTGCCCATTGTTTATTCTGAAACTGGCTCAAAAGGAATTGCAAGCTGAACTCCAAGTTAAAACTATCCAATTCCTCTAGGATTGGGCTGTTGAGAATGTAGAGAATGTTTCTCTTTTTACATTTCCCCCGAAAGCCCATAACAAGGAAGATGACATGTAGGCTGAAACCTGGTGCCTCTGAGGATGAGCTCATGAGGGAATTTATTGGCAACCTATGCCCATCAGTGCAAGCTGCTATTCCTAAAAATACTTTCCTGTTCTTTTCTGCCAGGAACTGCTTCTCAGGACCCTGCAGGCATGTTGCTTCTCTCAGATATAAGTTTGATAGCTTGTTGCTAATAAAAATCATTTTCAATGGTATTTGATTTTAGTTTTTGGGCCACACTCATCAGAGTTCAGGCACTGTTCTTGGTTATGTACTCAGGGATCACTCCTGCTAACGCTCAGTTTACCTTAGTTGGTGCCTGGAAGTACAATTGGAGTAGTCCTCTGAGTGCAAAGCAAGCACTTACACCCTGTCCTATCACTCTAGTTCTAGGATCTCTAGGGTTGCAGCTTTATCCTTATTATTTTTTCTTCTTATCTAGACTTTCTGTTTTTATTTTTAAACTTTTAGTTATTAACTTTGGTCATTGTCCAGGAGTTATTATTTTTTAGGATATCAACATTTGCAGTCAATTTTCTAGACATTGCTTTAGTGGTATGCAATAAATTTTGAGTATGCAATTCTTTTACTCTTCAATTCAACACATTCTTTAAAAATGACGAGGATTTGTTTTAGGCAATATTGGTCATGATGTAATATGCAATTGAAAATATTGCATTTTGTAGTTGATGGATATGCTGTTCTATAAATGTCAATTAGATCAATATTATGATATGAAATAGATACAATTTTTGTCTTTTATTTATTTTAATTTTGCTAATCATTCCACAAGTTACTGAGCAGAAAGTTAAAATCTCTTATTATAGCAATGATTTTATGTTATCTTGATAAATGGTGCCACTTCTTAACATGAAATATCTGTCTTTACATGTGGCCATGCCTTTCATTTTAAACTTTGTTTTATGTAACATGAATAACACCCAATCTTGACTTGTTATTTAAATAACCTATTTTCTCCCAATTAATCTGTTTTTATATTTTTAAATATTTTATGGACAACATTTTATGGTGGATTTGCTTTTTATTTGCTGTAACCATCTCTAACTTTTAATTAGATTGTTTATATCATGAACATTTAATGTAATTATTTGCATGCTTGAATTTAGTCATCCATTTTATTACATTTTGTTTTCTCTGCTTTTTAATTTTTATGTTCTCTCTTTACTATCCCAATTTTATTATTAGAACATTTTTAGCATCCTATTTTATTTTACACATTGCTATCTCTCACATATCTCATTTATGTAATTATAGTATACCTTTTCAAAATATTTTAAGTAGTTGCTCTGAAGACAACAGTATGTATTTCTAATCTTCCCAAGATTACTTAGAGTGAATATTGCACTATTTTCTATTAAATTAAAGGGCTTATAATCATATAGATCTTTTTATTACCTATATTGCCATATAAACATTGTCGTAGCTTACAACTGCATACTGTGAAAGCCTTATAAGACAATTTTAATTTTATCTACATATAATTTTGAATATTCATTGGCATTTTATGGTATTTGAGGAAAAAGTTACCTAGATATTAAACATTTCTGAGTATTCCATGTATTCCTGATGTCTCACCTTTTTCTCTGGTGACTTACTTTGTTGATTTTTATCTTAAAATGTCTTTATTTTACCTTCTTTTGTTTGTTTTTGTTTTTATTTTTTTTGTTTTTGGGCCACACCAGTTGACGTTCAGGGTTCTCTCCTGGCTATGGGCGCAGAAATCGCTCCTGACTTGGGGGGGGGCATATGGGAAGCCGGGGGGGTGTCGATCGAACCCCAGTCCATCCAAGTTAGCACTTGCAAGGCAGACACCTGCCTCTAGCGCCACTGCTCCGGCCCCTATTTTACCTTCCTTTGTAAGGATACTTTTCACATGGAAAATTATTATTACATGACCGCTTTAAAATTTCATTACATAAGATACAGTTCCACTGTCTCTGACATACATGGCTTCTCATGGGGACTCTAATTATTTACTTCTTTTTTTTTTTTTTTTTTTTTTTGGTTTTTGGGCCACACCCGGCGATGCTCAGGGGTTACTCCTGGCTGTCTGCTCAGAAATAGCTTCTGGCAGGCACGGGGGACCATAGGACACCGAGATTTGAACCAACCACCTTTGGTCCTGGATCGGCTGCTTGCAAGGCAAACGCCGTGCTATCTCTCCGGGCCCTAATTATTTACTTCTTGATTCTTCTTTATTTATTAAATCTCACCACCTTATTTTCGTATAATTTCATGTTTTTCTACTTTTATGATGTGAAAGGTACATCTTCTTAGAGTTTTTCCTTAGAAGAGAGTCTCGTATTTTCTTTTTTATCTTCTTATTTTTGGAGGGGAGGTGTTTGGGTCATGCTTGATGGTACTCAAGGCCTACTCTTTACTCTGTACTCGATGCTCACTCCTGGGGCTTCTTGGGAGCCCTGGAACATATTCAGGAAAGTCTCTTAGCTCATATACCATCTCTCTGACCCCTGACTTTCTTTTAAAATTGTTGTTATTATTAGTCTTTACTTAAATTGTTGACAGTAACATTAATGTTTGTAATGTTTGAGTTCACAGTTATCACAACTCACTGCCAACAAAATTTCAAAGATTGCCAAGGTTTGAAAAGTCCCAATATCATTTCTACTTTCTCTCATTACTTTCTTTCATACCTCTTTTTCTACTTTTGTAATCAAAGACCAAGAGTTTGTCATATTTTGATGTTGTCCATTCTCATGTTTTATTTTCTGCCTACCACAAAGGAGTGAGTTTATCCAGTATTTGCTCTTCCATGGACTTATTTCACTTAACATGATACTGCAGTTTTACCCAAGATTACATTTTGAGTATGAAAGTTTTTGATACATTTTTAACAATTTTTAAAATTTAAGTTTATATACATTCATTCTATAATTTCTTCTCTTTCTGAATGAGAACTGTCATGTAAAATTATCCTCCAGTACTATTAATATTGGTAAAAATGCTTTATTCATTAAAGAAGATTTTCTTTGCTGCATAATTTAGCCTTGAGTGGGTTTTGTCAGAGGCTATCCTTTTGTTCTTCATTAGTCATATCTTTGTAATTTTTCAACTAGTTTCATAGATAAAGAGAAGTGCAAATAATTATGAGAGAATTATGAGGATTTGCCCATGACACCAGAAAAGTTCACAAAAGAGAGTGCTCCTTATTATATAGAAGTGGCAGACATATTAAATCAAGACAAGAAATGATTCCTAAGGGAGAGTAAACAATAGTGGCTGGCTCAGCATATGAGCTGCAGGTATGTTTTCTGAAAAATAATATTAAAATGTATACTTAGATAAGGCTTATTTATGGACTAGATTATCAGATAACACAATTGTCTTGCTGTTGTTTGCAAAATAATTCCAGTTAAAAGTTATAATGTGGGACTGGAGTGATGTACAATGGGTAGGGTGCTTGCCTTGCATGTGACCAACCTGGGTTCGATCTCTAGCATTCCACCTGGTTCTCTGAGCCTGCCAGGAGTAATATCTGAGTGTAGAGCCAGGAGGAGTAACCCCTGAGTATCTCCAGGTGTTGCCCTCAAACAAAACAAAACAAAAACACAAAATTAGCATGTGCACTGGAATCATTTTCATGTGGTCTCTACAGAGTAAATAAATGCTGATTCTGTTGATCTCTCAAGGTTCCTTTCAACTCTATCATTCTATGATTGTATAATTAATTAGTGAATGATAGGATCATTTAATTAAGATACAAATAAAACTGCCTGAGGTATGCGAATATCCCTGGCATTTCTAAAAAAAAAAATGCCATAGATGTGGTTCCCTTGAAAACACTCTTTTGGGAAGTAGTTAGAGATAGTCTTGCTGAGTTATCAAAGTATCCTCTGCCTCTTGGCATCATTGAAGGACCATTCTGTTTATCATACAACAATGCTTGATAGAAAATTAGTAATCATACACAATAGCATGGCAAGAGATCAACTTCTTTGCTTTTGGCAAGAGCTAATGAATTTTTTTTGCAAGAGCAGCATAATGCACGATTTTGTCTTCCATTTTTCACAAAATAAAGGAATTTGCATACATTTCTGCAAGAGTGAGCCATAGTACTGAAGAAAAACTAGGAATCATCTAAAACAATAGCTTAGTATAAATAAAAAAGATTGGATGTAACACAGCACAAGCAAAAATAATACTAGACCTGCTTCATTGCATTGAATTTCCACAGAGCATAAAACTTTCATCAGAAAACAAAACAGGGGAAATAATAAATGGATACTATAAATTAAATCTGGTGCAATTACAAGGGTGCATCCCCAAATAATTCTATGTAAAGTGCTTTCTAGTTGTATTGGGAGCTCGTTTTTTGTTTAGCAAAACAAATTTTGCTTTCCAAATTAAGAAAAATATTTGTGATGTGCATGATTAGAATATGTAGTTAAGACTCTAGCAAAATAGAGTATTCTAATATTCTTAATATGACACAATCTAATACAATAAGGCTGAATTTCTTTTATTATAGAAAGCTTTCCTTTTTTTTACATTCTAATGGACTTTTTAGGAATATACGTAAAACCCCAGATTTATTTTAATATGTATATTATTCCTGTTAATATGGTTGGAAAGAATTGTTTTATTTTCCGACAAGGAAAGATATAACACCATCATTAAAAAGAAGCCAAGTGGAGTGAATGGTTAAAGTTATATAATGAAAAATATGATTTAATTCAGTCCAACGCTAATAATTTGATTCTTTATTTATTACCTTTCAAATTTATTTATTTTCTAAATTAAAAATAATTTTTATTATAAACCTGATTTTCCAAGTTGTTCACAATACAGTTGTTTTGGACATTGAATGTTCTAATTCTAATTCTACCACCAGTGTGACCATTCCTCCACTAGTGGCCCCCATTCCCAATCCTTAGCTTGCCTCCTTGCAGGTACAACCAAATTCACTTTACAATGTTTGTTGTAACACAAAGGCAAATGAGATGATCAAAACATAGATTAATAAAAGTCAATTTGTGATCATTGATATATCCCATTATCTATTACTTTTTTTAATCAAATCTTTAAGCACTATGATTACAAGCATGATTGTAGTTAGATTTCAGTCATAAACAGAACACCCCCCCTTTGCCAGTGCAACATTCCCACCACCAATTGCCCCCCCCCCCCCGCCTGTATTTGAGACAGGCATTCTACTTCTATTACTGTTTTTAAGCTATTTATACTTACTCTAATTTTCACATGAAATTAGTACACAGCACTTTTTTTTTTGTTTTGTTTTTTGTTTTTTGAACCACACCCGGTAACGCTCAGGGGTTACTCCTGGCTATACGCTCAGAAATTGATCCTGGCTTGGGGAACCATATGGGATGCCAGGGATCAAACCCAGGTTTGTCCTGGGTCAGCTGCGTGCAAGACAAATGACCTACCTCTGCTATCGCTCCAGACCCACACATCTTATTTTTAATGAACATATCTTTGCAGTTTTCTGTTGAATTATTCACCCAAGGAGGAATTTGCTTGAGGAATCTTTGATAGAGAATCAAACTTATATAATTCACACTTTTTTTTAAAGCGAGTTTGGAAAGAGTTCAATGGGTAAGACCACTTGACTTGCTGCATGTATGAGGCAGCAAGTTTGATCACTTGCACTATCCTCCACCTTCCAACACCCATATCCAGAAAAAAGACAAAAACAAACCAAGATAGCCATAGTAGCTTCTGAGTACCACTGGGTTTGTCTCAAAACCAAATGACAGAAAAAAGAAAAGAAAATTCAAGGTATTTCCAAGCAAATTTTAAAGGCATGAGAGATAGTATAACCTCTAAGACACTTGCATGCAATTGATTGACCTGGATTCTATCCCAAGCATCATATTATCCATGGTGGCCCACTATGGTCAACTCTGAGCCAAGAGCCAGGAGTAAGATCTGAGCATCCATTGGATGTGACCCCAAAACAAACATACAAACAACCCTCCCAAACAAAATCCAAAACATCTCCAAACATAAAAACAAATAAGAATATATTTCTTTCACACTAGCCCTTAAGTTAGTGTGGTCCCCAAACCAGTAACAATAAAAGGAAAGATAAGCATGTTGATATTTCTTATTTAGAATTTCCAATACATATGCACACAGAATTGATCTCCTTCATACTTACATAGTAATTATTTGAAAACTATGGTGGGCTCTATAACATGATTTCTATGGTACTTCCTGATGTGGCACCAAAATGGAAAAAGGACACAATGAAATGGCCTTTTATATATCTCTGTGTTCTTTCAGGACATTCTTTGATCTCCAAAGCAGATGATTCTCTGGTGCTGGGTCAACAGCTCTGTCATATGCATTTTCCTGGACCATCAGTTATCACTGGGACTGTTTTGCTCTCAGTCAGCTGTTATTAGATTAATAAATGATTAGGATTAGGGTTTCTGTTGCCTCAAAAACAGGAAGTCAGGATGAAAATCAGGACTAAATAATAAAATAGGATGAGCATGTTTTTTTTGTCATAATTAAATATTCCTCTCAAACCTAGCCTTCAACATTGACTTTTCCATGGTGGTAGTTTTTCTGGTGATATTTTTTTATTTGAAAGAAATAGTTAAATTAATTTTTTGTTACATATTTGGTAAACAAGATCTTAGCTGTTTGAATGCTTCACCTAAGGTTATGTGATGCATGCTGACTCCTTCTCCTCTTCCTTTCCTTTCTTTTCTTATTTTTTCTCCTTTCTACCACTTCCTTCTTTTCCTCCTCCTTTTTTCCTCTTCTTTCTCCTCCCCTCTTTTCCTCCTTGCTCTTTTCCTTTTCTTTCTCCTCCAGCTTTTCCTTCTCCTTTTTATTTTCCTCCTCCTCCTCCTCCTCCTCCTCCTCCTCCTCCTCCTCCCTCCTCTTCCTCCTCCTCCTCCTCCCTCCTCTTCCTTCTGCTTCTCCTCACACCTGGCAGTGTTCTGAGTATAATTCTTGTTCTGTGCCCAAGAATCACTCCTGGCAGGCTGTGGGCGGGGGAGGTGACCATCTGGGATGCCAGGGATCAGACCCAGGCCAATCATGTTCAGGGTAAGCTACTGATCATGCTTATATGAGAGGATGCCTGTACATTTATTGTATGTAATTCCCTAGTCACCATGAAAGAAGAGTCTGAAGTTAAGGAAAATAAAAAAAGACTAGATCTTTGGAAAATGTTGAAGCCATATCTTAAATTTTCTACAAAGACCTGTAGTGAAATTAAATCTTTAAAAGTATATCTAAGGAGTATTGTGGAGTAGTAAAAAGTGATACATGTATGAAAAAATAATGAAATATATTTTCAATGAGAACATTATTGCAGTGGGCAATGATATTTTGTTGTTGTTGGTGGTGGTGTCGTTTCGTTTCTTTTCTTCTGTTTTCTTTCCTTTGGTTTTTTCCCCCTTGTTATATCTGGTGGTGTGCAGGCCTTTATGCTTAGGGATTATTCCTGGCATTGGTCCTTGAACCATATGAATAGACTCAGTTTAGCTATAGACTAGAATAGACTCAGGTTAATCCCATGCAAAGCTAATAAGTTCATTACCACTGTACTATCCCTTTGATTCCAGCAATTGATATTTATATTCAGTGGAAAACACTTGTTAAAACTGACTGGAATACAGCTCCTGGGCAAGGAAACAGTAAGAGAACTAACTAGACAATCCATTGATTAAATCCTTTTTTACTTGTTTGAGGCATCCTTATGTGGGCTTAACTTTCTAGTCTTTTTGTCTTATCCCAAGTGAGCTAAGTATACGTCTGTGGCCAAAGATCCAAAAAGATGTATGGAATATCCAAAAATTATGTGCTCTACCCACATCACTTCTCCTCATCAGAGAATTAATAGTTCTTCAGCATTCCTAATTCTTTACATATCATGCATGTTTGTGTGTGTGTATGTGGGGAGGGGTTGGGCCACAACAGTGATGATCAGGGTTCTGCACTTAGGAATTACCCCTGGAAGTGCTTGGTGAACTATATGAAATGTTGGGGATTGAACTCAGGTCAGTCACTATACTATTGCTTCAGGCCCTCTCCCATGTGTCTTTTATCTCCTGTTTGAATCTTAACCTAATTGATAGATTTCTTTGATTGCTTCTCTGATGATGTCTCGCTGTGGTAGACTTGAAAGGAACTATAAATTGAACTTCCCTCTCCTACCTATTTTCCAACCATACCCAGGAATAATGGTTAGAATTTTACCAGCAAACTAATGGATAAGTGTGCTTAAAGTTACCTTGTTGTTTCTCTTTATTCAAATTTTGAGCAAACAGGGTCTTGAATCATAGTTGTTGCTATGATGTTTCAATCTCTGATTTTTCTTTTAAAACTAATTTCAGTTTTCCTGAGATTTGAGCTCAGGGGTCCTGTAGACTTTTGTTTAGCATGAGTGCTCATACCAAATTGATGGCATATCCCAGTATGTCAGGTTCTAAGCTGGGTTTAAGGGGTGCCACCATAATTATGAATGACCTGCTTTAAATATTCATAGAGCTTACTTCTCCATAGGACTCCAACCTTTACTTCATGGCCAAGTGGAACTAGAAGATTCCTAGTTGTGGGATGGTTAACAGCATCCTTGGCCTCTATCCACTAGATGTCAGTAGTAACTCCTACCAGTTGTAAAAATCAGAAATGCCTCTAGATATTGTCAAATGTTCCCCAGGGGAACAAAATTGCCAACGTAGAATATTCTTATGATAAACAGCTATTAGGTAAGAGACCAATTACATGAGAGAAGCTGATGGCTGAATAGGTGTAATACTTGGGCAGGTAGAACTGTTTTACCTGGGAGAAACCAAGGCCTTCAAAGAGGATTACAGTACATATTTTCTTGAATTTACAAATAAACCTTTAACTTAACCAACAGGAAAAAAGTGGACTAAATAATTAGAAATATTACAAATGGTTGGAAGAAAAGTTTCTTTTTTAATTTTTTAATTTTTAATTATGAGAACAAAGATGCAAAGAAAGAGGACAAGGTAAAGTTACAGTGGAAGGACAATCACCCATAACATAATTCTCAGAAGTCCCCTTGCTGATATCTTAACTTTGAACTTTCAGCCAAAGAACATTCAGATAAATAAAACAGAATCCATGTACAATTACTTTGTCCCTCAAGTCCCCAGATTGTAACATATTATAATATTTCTTAACAGCACACAAGGCAATCTAAAGCCATAAAACTTACATAACTCCTTAAACATTAGAGGCATAGTATTTTTTACATTTCCATGTACATGCATATTAGCTTAAGTTAACCTCAATTTTTAAGTGTTTTTTTTTTAAGAATTAGAGTCAAAGGAGCACAGTAAAAACGGTGTTAGAGTGGCAATTGTTGTTTGCATAGGCCCACCAAAATATGAGGGGCATGGAAAGGAATAACCTTGGCCTAAATACAAAGAGACTCTACCCCTGAGGTTTCCTGGCATAAGACCAACTCTAGGCTCCAGGCAAGCTAGATCATCTAATCCAAGACATTGTCTGTAGTGCCAACACACTTTTCACACAGTCTCTATTGTTGGTATCATGTTTCTGTATTAAAGATCCTGGAATCTGCATATCCTATATTGAAGTCAGGATGTGGAGTGTCCTCTCATTTTACCTCACCATTAAAGGGCAATCCAGGGAGCCCTGTCCTGTAAGCAGGTCGTTGTCGTGAAGTCTTCTCCAGTGTTAAGGGAAGTCTCTTTTGAGCAGATAGATGTCTGAATAGTGGTAGGGTCTTCTGTGGTAGAGGATTGCTTCCAGGTGATGTTGTAGATCAGTGGTCCTCAAACTATGGCCTGCGGGACACATATTATATTTGTATCTGTTTTGTTTCTTCATTGCAAAATAAGATATATGCAGTGTGCATAAGAATTTGTTCATAGTTTTGTTTTTACTATAGTCAGACCCTCCAATGGTCTGAGGGACAGTGAACTGGCCCCCTGTTTAAAAAGTTTGAGGACCCCTGTTATAGACAAACCTGGATGTTTCGTGGATGGCTTCCCTGGTTCAGGGGTGAATGGAAAATGCCCTTTCTTCTGAGGCCTGTGCAGGTCGTTATGTAAGGTCCCTTTGCACTACAAGATTTGTGTGTTCCAATCTCTATTAGATAGGATCTTATTTGTATGTATAGTATTTTCCCATTATAATATGCCTATGCAAAAAAGGAGCAATGCCACATGGCGTTATTGGTGCATATGGGGGCCATAAGAACAAGTTCAACAATCCCCATGACATGGTTCAATAATAAGCATTAAACTGGGGGACTCTTTCACCAAAATTCCTTGTTGCACAGCTCATAAAGAGAAGATAAAAAGTGGTTATAATCGTCACTGTATAAGAGAATATTTAGTAAGACTTATAGCTGTCAGAGAAAAAACCACAAAATATTCTAAAGAAATACGTGTCCATTTTATGTCTTTTGAAACAGTTTGGGGTTGTTACACACAATGCATGGCTTTGGTCTGTGATTAGGATTGTGCAGTACTGAAGTTAAAAAGAGTAATGTGGGTTAGTGATGTTTGGGGGGGTGAGAGAGTTAAGGAGTAAAAATGAGCTTTGTAGGGGTGTGGGAAAGGGCAGAATACAAAATGGACATTCTGGATACACAAAACATAACATAAAGATAAGAAATACTCTTAATACATGCAGTGCGTGCGGGGGCGCTCGGGGGCGCTAGCCCCCACACAGTTTTCTATATGCAGAGTGGTCAGAAATTGCCAGTAACAAACTTAGCGCAACTGAGCAAATCTCAGCCACCCCAAGTTAGGACCAACCATTTCTGGCCACCTGGGCTGCCACCCCAGAAGGCCTGAAGGCCGGGGGCAGAAGAGAGGAAGGCTGGAGGCCTATGAAGGCTCCCAGTGCACCCAAGTTAGGGAGAAGGCCTTCCACATGGGGTCTCCCCAAACCCCATTGGAAGAAAAGTTTCTTATCAAAAATGGCAACATTACTTTGGTTTTAGAAAATATTTTGAAATATCTAAAGAAATATTTAAAATTATTTAGAAAACAATTAAAAATATGGATATTTTATGTACCAAAGCCACCTAGAAGAATACAAAGCCCAGGGTTTTGTTTTTATATTTTATTTTATTGGGGGTGGGGTTTTACACCCGGCAGCACTCAGGGTTACTCCTGGCTCTACACTCAGAAATCGCTCCTGGCATGCTCGAGGGACCATATGAGATGCTGGGATTCAAAACACCATCCTTCTGCATGCAAGGAAAGTGCCCTACTTCCATGCTATCTCTCTGGTCCCTTGTTTTTATATTTTTCAGAAACAAAATTCTAAAAATAAGCTTGCTTAGGGTCCTGTTGAGAGGAAAAGAAGATTGTCTAAATAACTCATGTCATTGTGGGGCAGCTTATGTGCTAGATGATGAGCTCACTTTGGAAAAGGACACCTAGAAGATGTGAAGGAGAAGTTAATTAATGATAAAGTGGGAATTTATAATAGTAGTTTCTAGGGAATGGTGACCTGAGTGTGCTGAGGTTTGTCAAATATGCTGAGGGTAACAACAACAACAACAACAACAACAACTGAAAAGCCCTTTAAAATTTACTTTTGGTGCAAAGAGTAATCAAAGAGCCCCTCTGCTTGGAGCAGATGGTGGAATGTTCAGGATGACAGAGGAAAAGCAGAGTTCTACAGCTTCAGCTCTGCTAAGCTTATTTTACAAAGGAAAATCATCTCCTAAGGGAAAGAAACCATAGAACAAATAACTTCAAAGAAATTAAAGCTCAAGACAGAAATGGAGTAACAAAGAATGCATCATAATGGATGAAAATCAAATGTCACCTATTTGTCCACTCATTCATCAACTAGTCATCAAATACCTACCATCTGCCACAAATATCTCCTTCCACTTGGTGGAGCAGGAAGAAATGACTCTTCTCAGTTCTTGCACTTAAGGATATCATCCCTCAGTGGAAAAGAGCAAGATTCAATAGGGTAGCTTATATATTTTATGTACTATGTTGTAGGGCCACATAATAGGCAATGTAGGACCTAACCCATTGAGAACAATGGAGGCAAAAATGAGAATAATTTAATAAAGTGGAAAACAGAAGGCTAGGCAGAGAGTATTATTTATCAGTATGTAGGGGAATTGCATATACAAGGATTGAATATTTCATCTTGGGGTTGTGATTATGGCCTTTGTGCCCATACACCCACTTTGGCAGTCTAGGAGGAAACAGAGAGGAAGTGCTTCCATATTGGAGATTGATTAAAAACTTGGGTTTTAGAGAAGATTCTACCAAAGAATGGTCCTGCTATACCAAACCTAAGCTGTTCTGTCCACACAAATAGATACATTTCAGTCCTCTTTGTGCTAAACCGTTCCAAAGTGAAAGATGTGGAAATAGACCCAATATGCAGAAAGGTATTTTGTAATTAAAGAAGAAGACAACCTCATGTATGCCCTAATTCTCTTACCTTGGGTCCTAGGATAGTCACTTATAGGCTCTCAATGTCTCATCTATATTCTTTCTACCCAATGCCTGAAATTATTGTAGGGCACTTGTTGATTCCAGTCAGTGTGATGTGTTTGGAAGAAGCTAGTCTGGATGATCAAGGCTCTTGCCTATGGCCAGACAGTACATGTACCATTTTCAGAGGAAACCAGTCATAGAATGCTGGCTCCACACATGATCAGATTAGTTCTAGGAACAATTCAATGGGAAATCAAGTTAGAATAACACTGGGAAATGTATTACTATTTTTGGACAGAGGCTTTCTCCTGAAGCCATTTAGGGTCCCTTGTCTGTTGTCAGCAACATGAGTTTAATGCTAAAATTCAGAGAGCAAAATTGCAGACAATAACTAGAAGAGATATCTCACCAGCTGGACAACCAAATCAAAGTTTAAAAAAATTGTAAGGAAATCTCAAAACAAGAATATGAGATTTATCACAGACTAAATGTAGGGTTCTGAAGTTTAAAAAAATCAATGTTATGAATCCAGAGGAGATTTATGTAAAAGAAAGCTTGTAAAGTTTAATTAATCATGAGCTCAATGTACACTAGTGATGGGATGTTATTGCTGAGAAAACAAAAGGGATCTTTCTTTTCTCTTGAAATTTTTCTTCCTGGACACTTTTTAAATCACAAAACTAATAGATGCTTGCTTTCAAAATGTGAAGCCAAAAAGGGTTCACCAACAAAGAATTATCCAACCACAGTGCTGGTATTGGTTAACCCTCATATCATAAGTAAATATATATGTCATATATATACACATATCACATATATATTCAATTTATTTCTCTGCTCGTCAGGAGTTCTGAAAATTATTCACAAATATGTTTTCTATGTCAGCTCTCCATTTCTTCTGAGATAGGTCCAGCAGTAGACCCCACCTTGAGAGTTGTTAGATAATCAGATTAGAAGAAACATGTAAAGTATTTAGACCCATGTGGAAGAAAATTCAACCTAAGCCCAGGGCACTGGAAAACTGTGTTCAAAATGCCGCAGCAAGGGAGAGGAATGCTCTGTCTGGGAAAGAAGGGTGGAATTTTAATAGAGAATATTTTTCCAGCAGAGAGAGGTCAGCTGAAGTTCAGTGAGTTTGGGGACAAGTTGCTCAACAAGGCCCTCAGAGAGTGGAGAAGTTGCTGTTTGAAAGGAGCAGCTGCTGACAGATGGGGTAATTTGGGTTTTATCAAGATGAAGAGGGCGGGCGGAAGGACTGCAAGGCTGAGGTCACCCAGAGGAATGGATGGAAAACTGGGGGGCCTCCAGCATTGGTCAATAGAATATGGGCTCACTCAGTGCTTCCTGCTGAGAAAGACTCTAAGCTAAGCCTCTCACCCTTGAGGAACTGTTAGAAAATGGAGCATTATTTTCCCATGATCTTGGAATTAGAAGTTCAATGACACCCTTGTGTGGATATATGCTAAGACCCTTTAAGTGAGAAATGCAGATCTTGCATCCAAGGGCATTGAGCAAGGACTCAAGGCAGGCAGAAAGTTTAAAGAGAGACATCATCCAAAGGAGATCCTGACCAAGGTTCTGGGAACTGGGCAGAGAAGGAGCAACTAGAAGCCAGACACCCATATCATCAGTTAGGGAGTTCATATCACAAAGTCTCTGGTTGGCTCCAAGTTGGAGGTGGGGGAAAAACTGAGTTATTTTTTAGATTTAGTGTAGGTCACTTTGGGACTGATTATTCAGTTTAGCTTCTAGATTGATTAACAATGCATATGGTGTTTTTGTTGGTTCCCTGTAGGTAAGGGACTGGATGACTAGGCAGTTTTCTATATATTGTTGGTCTAAATTGTTGTATTGATATCAGGGGAAACATTTATGGTGGTGTCTAGGGGATCTCATACTTGATTATGCTGTGCTGTTCGCTTCTACTTCTACTTATTACTTTCTACTTTACTTATACTTAACAACTTTATAGTAATTATACTTTCTGAGGAGGGCATCATCCTAGGTAAGTTTTGTGTCAGGGATCAAACTTGGGGTCTCAGGCATTCAAAGCTTGAACTCTTTCACTGACTCATATCTCTCTGGCAAGCTTTCTTTTAATGTATGATCTAGTCCTGGTCTCTTCATTATTGAGAATTCAGTCTCTTGCATGGCCTTCTGTCTGTTGATTTCTTGATCTCTAAGTTTTCGTTGCTCATCGAGGGTTAGAATCAAAACAAAACAAAGCTAGTTTTACTCAATTCTGTGTTCCTTCAACTTTATTGCTTTCTAAAGTGCATTTTATGGTGAAAAGGCAAAGATTTCTAAGACTTGACCCTTAACACTTGAGAACTAAATATTAAACACGTTTGTTTTTATTCTTCTCCAAGGCACCAGCAAGGAATCAGGAGAGGGAAATATTTGCCTCCCAGGCTGTTTTAAAATCATAGCCTGTAACATGCAGGGCATACAACTTCCTGTTTTTGGATTATACTATAGCAAGTTACAACACCCCCCTCCCTGAAATACCAAACAAATCCAGAGTGGCTATTTAGTAGTATTACCAAAGAGAAAATTTTTAAAGCCAGATTCAACTCAGAGTCTAGAAGAGGAAACAAATGGAGTAGGAGGTCAGCAGGTGAGTAATCTCTCCCTTTGCTTTTTTTTTTTATGTCATGTATTATCTGAAAAAATAACTGTGTAGAACTTAGTTTGGCACTTTTCCCCTTCTAGATCTATCAACTGCATACATTGTTCCTTAATCTGTAAAATAAAATTATGAATATCCACAAGCTGGTGAGACCGCCCCAGGCACCCTGTTTCTAACCCCTCAGGTGGATAGGTCTAAAGAAGCAGGGGAGTTTGGAGAAATAATACACCAGGCAGTGAGGAAAAGATTTGCTTCATAGCCTTTCTACCATGTGCTACCTATCTCTCTGCCCCTTGCTGCCTATGCCACGTGCTTTCTCTCTGCCAAGTGCTCATTCCCCCAACTCAAAGCCAGATACCTTTCTTTATTATCCAGAACCCCACCCACCCAGGTCGGGAAGGCCCTGTAATCCAGCTGGGCTTTTACATACCAAAAGAAGAGGTTAGGAAAAAAAGGAAGTTGGGGGAAAGTGCTCACCTACACTAGACCTTCAAATACATGAACTGATTATAACTAATATCTGTATCTTAAGACAATGAAATAGATCAGATGCATTTCCTTGATGTTGACCCATGCACTCTCAGTAGTTTCTCATCAGGGTGATTAATTTAAAAGTTAATTCCAACTTGCCTTGCCATTCTCCCAGGGCCTGATATTTTCACTGTTGTTTCTGGAACACTAGAGTAGAAGTGCCCAACAGCTTGAGTTCAACAGTTTCCTTTGTCTTCTTGCTTTATGATGGTCACCACAGATTACTAAATAAAAATATACCTCCAAAAAGTCAGAAATTCAGCTGTCATTTCAAATACCTCTTGTATGTCAATAATTGTGTAATAAATACATTTTGCATATGGCATTTCAAGCAATTGATAAAGGAAGAGCAGATATTGAAAGTTAGAAATGAGAGAAGATTTTTAATGTGGTGCTTTCTCTTCTTTCTCTTTATGATGCATTAAGTGGGTTTCTAATGGAGCTGGTTCAGGAGACTTTCCTTGTAACCTGCTGGGTTCCTCAGTTTGCTGACTTCTGCCTCTTCTGTCCTCATGTCTTGTTCTTGCAAGTTTTGGGGGCATTAGTGAGGGTGTTTTAATTGGCTTATCTGAGGGAGTTTCTTTCAAAAGACTTCTAATTTGACTAACGGAAGTATCTGTAGAAAAGGCATGTTCCTGTGGAAAAGGTATGCCCTGATGCAGGGAATACTAATAACCTTCTATATATGCACATTATACTTTATATTTCTGACTGTACATTGAATTATTTACACCTTCAAAGCAGTTGATTGAACTACAGCATCAGTCAATTAGCAAATCAAAAATTTATATGATTCCAATTTAGCATGGACTCCTTCTCTCTCCTTTTTTTTTTCTTTTTAGATTTTCACCCTGACAGTGACAAATTACTCCTCTGCTGGCTGAGATTGGAAATTAAAAGCATTTAGAGTTGCTCATGCATTTATGCTAATGAGAACTTCTGATATGATTTGCATGCAAAAAGGGACAATCTGAAAGCTCATCAGTTTTTCATGCTTCCGCATTTTGATGTAGCAGAATTTTCACTGTTTTTTTCTGTGAAGCAAAAAAAAAATTTTTTTTTCCTTGCAGGAAACAATACCGAATGTGAACAAAAAGAGTTCTTTTAAGTCAGAAAGTTCTTCATTTTTCTACCCTCCAGATTCTTGTCAAATCATTTGTGGTTCTTTCAGAGCTGCAGCCCACATTCATTAGCATTTTAGATGTTTATCAAAGGAAGGATCCAGTATCTGCCACACAAGATTATAGCTCAGCTTCATTTTCAATTCAGAAAAAAAAAAAAAAAAAGACCAGGAGACAGGCAAGAAGAGGGACATGCAGTCCGACAGTGTTCTTCATACATACATCCAAATTAATCCCATCTAGGGCAGATTTGATTAATCACCAAAGGTAGCAGTTTTAATTCTCAGGGATGGTACTGATCAATTTTAGACAGACTCCTGGTATAAATGTCTTCCATTGGTATTTGTATAAAAGAAAGCCGCATTAAAAATGAATACAGAAAACTTATGGGCAAAACGCATAAGGAAGAAATGTACTCTCCAGAAACTTTGAAAGAGGTTTAATTATTTCTATAATAGGCATTTATTAAACCATTATGATGGCAAAGGGGGAATTGAAAAGATGGGAAAATGTCTCATTTAAAAGATTTTTATTTTCCTCAGGAATATGTCTGTCTCTGGGACTTCTGCTTGCTTAGATGAGAGTTAAAATTATGTTATATTCTAGAAATGCAGTTGCTGTGGTGGAAATTTTATTTCACCAAAATGAATATATTTGGCTATTACTTCCAACTGTTTCCATTTGAAATCTTTATTTGCATGTCATGCAGCTCAGAGTGATTATGTTCCAGCCACAAAGTTCACTAACAATGAATTTCCACCCAGAAATATATTTATTCCCGACAGGGAAGTGAGGGCTCACTTCTGCTTAAAATGTACATGACCATTTTATAGATATGTGATGTTTTAAGGATGATTTTCTAGAATTGCCTTTTAATACTGGCATCCATTAAAGATGAAAACAAAGGCAAGTTACTGCCTGCTTGTATCAGGTGCTCTTGAGTTGCTCTACCTAGAGAAATCCATGGCTATCCAACTGCAGGTTATTGCTTCCAGTCCTTGGAATCCATTCCCATTGCTTTCTATTTTATCTCTTTGGTCTGGTTTACTTCTTGATTCCCCATCCTCTGTGTTGTCCCCCCATCACCCCCCCCCAATACTTACCTCAAGTCCTTTTGTTTTCCATTCTCCAATAAAACTGACTAAAGATGTATATTTCAGGGTTCCTGAATTTTTCCAAGCAAGATGAACATTATGCATTCTATTTTTGGTACATTCGAATTATCACTTGATGTGATTGCTCCAACATTTTTTGTTCTTTTAGGAGGATATGGTAATGTAGAGGTATGATTGTGCTCAGGAACTATTTAGGGTTCTGTACTAAGAGCTCATTTTCATAGTTCCTTGAGATCCATTTGGTGCAAGTATCAAATCTGTGCCTCTTTTTATGCAGAGCATGTATTCAACCTAAGAGGGTTGACGTGCTCAGATGGCTCTTGGGTCCTTCCCATGTTTTCTCATGACAGTCAACTTACCTCCTGGGACAACTCATAATTCTGCTGACCACTTACTTCCAAGAGAGGTTATCAGAGTTGGCAGGAAATTTTATGTATTGGTTAGGGAATTGCTATGGACTAAATTAAGAAGACCCTTCCATTTCATGCTGTGAAACCCTACCCCTTATTGTGAGTGATCTTACCAAGAGGGTTTTTCTTTGAGGGGTGAGACAGGTTTACTCAGGTAGATCAAAGGTGTGGTCCTAATCCGGTATGATTAGTTGAGTTTTGAAAAGATACTTACCTCCTCCTGCTGCCTTTTCCTGCGTCCCTCTCACTATTTCTTTCATTCATGCTTTCCATCCTTTGCTCTCCCTGAAGAGATGATAACTCAGGCATAAAGCCAAAGGGATCCTTGATCTGAGACTCTTCAGATTCCTCAGAAATAAGAGATAATAAATTTCTATTGTGTAAATCGCAGTTTGTGTCAGACCACCTGAATAAGATTAAAACAGGTGGAGGAATGACAAATATATTTTTACTCAACTTGGAACTTAATTTGTGATGATTTATCTTAGACGTCCTGAACATGAAATGCCGTGACTGTGTTGTGGAATAAATGTTTGTCTTTTTCTTTATGACCATTTAATTTAATTAGTCTATACATTTTAAAAATAAAATCATAGGACCAAATGTTTAATAACAAGCAAATGTCCTGTTCTCTGTGGATGGAGGCATATGCAATATAGAAAGAAATTACTGAGCAACATTTTGGCAGCAAAATTACTCATGGCATCCACTGAATGTTTCTCAGCCCATCTCCTTGGTCAGCAACTTTTCTTGGTTAAGTTTAATTCCTTGAGTTTCCTTTAGTGATTTCATGGTGGAGAGCTACGTCATCTTGATTTCAGAAGTTATGGGTCTTCATTCAGTAGTTAAGAGGGCAAATCGTGTCCGAAAGAATTTTTAGGATAAGAAGACTATAGGGTCTGAAGGTTGAGTTTGAGAAGCAGGATATAAAGAAACTGTGAATTCTCTATGGCCATAATGTGGAATGTTTGGTTCACCAGCCCAATAAGGCCTATCAAGTCATATGATCTAACCCTGGCCCATGGCAGGGGAGGCATTTGTTTCTTATCAGCTGCTTACAGCCTATCTGCCTATGCTATAGTCTTTGAATAATACTGTAAGTAACCTAAGATCAAGTGACCCTTAGCATAAAAAAATGTTTCCCAAGGGGCCACAAGCAGTAGCAGAGCAGGTAGGAAATTTGCCTTGCACATGGGGGATTGTGCCTTGCACATATGATTTTATGGTCCCCCACGTCTGCCAGAAGTAATTTCTGAATACAGAGCCAGGAGTAACCTTTGAATGATGCCAGATGTGGCCCCAAAACAAGCAACAACAACATGTTTCCTTATGTAGCTCCATAGGATGAATGTTAGAGTGGAATTTGGTACTTACCTCCCATGGAAGGTAAGGTGCTTGCTTCTTTGCACAGGACCAAGACAGATTGGATACCAGGCACAACATATGGCATCCTAAGCACCATCAAGTTGATTCTTGATTCCTAAGCACAGCCAGAATCACTCATGTACAGAAAACTAGAAAGAGCCTTGGACATTGCTTGATTTTTAACCCTGCCTCTCAAAGCTCTTGTCTTAATCTCAGTCCTTTGCCCAGTTCCTAAAAGAAAAATGGATCAATGATTTTCCCCCTTTTATGACTAGAGTAATGTCATTTGACAGAATCATTCAGGGATATACTTAGAAGTGGACATTGTTCTCTTTATCCAAGAAACTCACTTTTTGGCTCTGTGTAAATATGAAGCTACTTCTTCCTTATAATGTGAAACTCAATCCCCTTTTCTCTCCTTAAAGACCCAAGTCCCTTAATAGATAGATCTGCCCCATTTTACTATAGAATTGATGGCCTTGAATATTCTCATACATGCTGTATTGCATTCATCTTTATTTTTTTTATTAAACTGTGTACTATCACTTTGTTTTGGTTTTGTTTTGGGCCACATCCTGTGATGCTCAGTGGTTACTCAGAAATTGCTCCTGGCTTGGGGGACCACATGGGACACCTGGTGATTGAACAGCGGTTTGTCCTAGGTCAGATGCATGCAAGGCAAACACCTTACTGTTGTGCCACCATTCCAGCCCCTAAACTGTGTACTATGGTTTTTATGACATGTTCAGTCCAAGAAGAACTCAGGGGCAGGGGAAATTTTCTCTGTCATCTCCAAATCAACTCTATTAAGAAAACAATTTAGAAAATTCCCTAAAAGAATTCCCATTCCTCTTCCGTTTAAGGTGATCTAGGCCAAGGTTGACTGAGTTGAGTATCTTTTAATGGACTTATAGGCATGTTCTCATTTTTCTTTTTTCAAATTTTCTAAGAATGCCATTTTTTGGTGTTATCAGACTGATTTGACTGATTAATTTCTGTGGAATGAATTGCTGTGTAAAGAAGCATTGATGGCAAGATACTGTGAAGTTACTGGAATTGAAGAGGCCACAGCCAAGTGGGGAGGAAGGGAGTGTTTGGGAAGAAAGATAGAGCTCTTCTCCTCTGCTGGAGAGAAATCCTTTGTCTTCCTTTCTCAACAGAGTTGCATCTAAATGCCAAGACAGTCCTTGAGAGCCTACCCTCATTCCTTCACGAAACATGTGGCTCTGGCATAGCACAAGCCCCATCTCTTTTCTGTTCTAATGGATCCTCCTGCACTATAACCGCAGAAGCTTCTATTTACCCCCAAGTCATTATCTGTGTCCAGCAGATCATTCATTTACTGAAGGCTTTTGAATATGCTTAGGCTAGACGAGGCAGCCAGACAATGCACTCTGTTTCTTGAGAACACGTGCTTTGGTGGCACAATTCCTACTTTGATAAATTACAATGATGGTCTTGCCAGATGGAATATGGACTCCCCCAGGAAATGTGAGCACTTCGAAGGACTCTGCAAAGGCAGCAAAACTTGTTCCCCTTGAAACTAGAGGGGATAGTCAGAAGTCGAATAAAGGTTGTACCAGCCATTTACACTTAGAAAGCCCCCTTTACAAAGAAGTCCCAAGACACAGTGCATTTCGACTTCTTAAAATGTCAGGAGCGAAGGACACCACAGAACAGCAGCAAACATAACCTTTATTGTTGCCCTGAATGCCGACAAAAAGAGGAAGAAGTAGTGTGCTTTGTTCCAGGAACTACATCAGACTCGGCATTGTCTTGACTCCGCTGTTGTTCCCAATGCGAAATTTCTATCCGATGCCAATGGAGTTCTGGGTGTCTCTGTGATGTCAGGATCTTATCTGAACATAGTAAGCACTTCTAAGCTTCTGACTACATGAAATAAAAATAAAACAACAAAGCAGCCTGGCTTTCTAGAGACCAAGAATTATAAGATCGATCATTTTGTCCTTTTAAAGCAAGATGCAGTGTAATAACTCCTCAATTTTCACACTGTGAAAATTTCTGAAGTCTGAGCTCACTTTTCATCTTGATTTTTTTTTTTTGGTCCAATAAATTGTTCTTTTGTACTTTAAGCTGATCATACTGATAATCATTGTTGCCCATGTGGGTGTCAGTGGACTTTGGATTGTTTTATATATATGTGTACAAACTGTCTTTTACAGATACAGTGGTCAAGCATGTTGGAGTTCTGTATTCTTAGAATTCTAAATTTTGGATTTATTTTTTTTATATGTGATTTTTTTTTCTTCAGAAAAACTGACTTTTGGGATTGAAAAGATAGTACAGTGAGTAGGGCACTTGCTTCGCATGAAACTGACCCAACATCATTCCCAGGACATCTGGTATGGTCTCCCATGCACTATCAGGAATAATCCCTGAGCACAAAGCCAAGTGCAGAACAAGAGCAGCACCTCAGCATCATCAGGTATAGACACAAACCCAAATAAACAAACAGATTAATTAATAATACAAAAAGTTTCACTTAAAAAATGCAACTGATCAATTCCATATACTATTTGCTTTTGTATTACATTCTAATTCACCTATTTCTAGTAAATTATGTGGTAATCAAACGTTTGTAGTATGTAATTCTCTGATATCCTGAAGACTGAGATAAGAAGCTAGAAGACCAAACAGGTAGTGATCATAAGACACCTCTGAGTGTTCTTAGCTTCACATGATCATTTACTTCATAAATTGTACCACCCTTTACTTGTGGTGAATGCAAGATACAGTTTTTTTGGTGAAAATTTATCCTTATTTTTTGCATTTTATCTAAAAGAACTTTTTTTTCTCTTTTTTTATTATGATTCAATTTTTTTAGTCTCTAGAATTATGGAAGTGTTCAGTTTTATCTTAAATATAAATCAGACTAATTGATAATAGTTTTGAAGTGACTCAAAATTGATCATGAACCTAACTTGAAATATGAACATTGGCCTGATGTATTATAGGTATTCAAATTTTATTAAAAATCCATACAATTCTATGATGGAACAGGTATGTTAGATCATCAATCACAAATACTGATATGTGATCTTTGGAGCAGAGGTATGAAAATAGAGGAAACTGACACTTTCATTCTTACTCTCAGTTGGCTAAAGGACTGACTCAGGTTGTAGGCTTGCAAATTGATTAGGCAATTGCCATGTTCTTTTATTTTATTTATTTATTTATTTATTTATTTATTTATTTATTTATTTATTTATTTTTGTTTTTTGGGTCACTCTTGGCTGCGCTCAGGGATTACTCCTGGCTCTACTCTCAGAAATTGCTCCTGGCAGGCTCGGGGAATATATGGGAGCCAGAATTTGAACCACCGTCCTTCTGCTTGCAAGGCAAATACCCTACCTTCATGCTATCTCTTCGGCTCCAAGGAATTGCCATGTTCTAACTATGGCTTGAATGTGCTTCATCTTGAAATTCAATTGGGAAAATTACCTAGAACATGGTGAATGTTCATAGAACAGTCACATTCTAAACCTCTGCTGTCAGGTTACTTCTTATCAAAGTAATTCAAGCAACTAAGTCTAAGGTATCTGGAGTTGGGAAAGGCTCCTTATTTTCTCTGAGACTATGAAAAACAGGTGCATATATAATATTAATGCAGTGAAGTAATAATTTTGAGAAATTAATCCATTGATACCTAATCTAAAGTTATAATGCCATAAACCTCAATGAAGAACATAAAGCATTATTTTATATCATTTTATAATAGAAGATGATGAGAAAGATAGAAAATTAGTATCTTGCCAAAGATCATACAGCTATTAAATATTCAAAGTTGGTTTTAAACTGTATAGTCAGGAAGTTAGAGTACTTACTGACTCCTGTCTGGAAAATGGCAGTTTGATGTAAAAATTTGTCTTGGGTATCTTAAAATAACAAAATATTAATAATAATCATTGCAAATGATAGAATAACAAAATTCTATTAATTCAATCTTTACCAAGAAAGAAAGTAAATAGAATATTCTATATATTATTCTATGTACTATATTGTATGAAGCTTAAATGTATAGCATTAAAAAACTTAAATATCATATATTAAAGTGAAATGTTTAAAGGTTATTAAACCTAATACAGAAATCATAGAATTTAAATCCTTCTTAAATCATATTGCAGGAAGTTAAACACAAAATAATCTAATAATCAGACTTGAACAAAAATCCAAGATAAAATTTTATTCCTAAAATTAAATTAAAATTTATCAATTAATAAATCATTATTATTGACTTAAAACAAAATTTTCAGAACCTGAATGAATTAGAAGAAGACTGAGAAGAAGGTATAAAGGAACCACGTCAGTGTGTAAGGCCTAAGGAAATATTAACACAAAACTGGACTGAGATTTATTAAAAAGTTGTCATAGCCTGTATTTTACCAATTTCAAAGCATCTTTTTAAAGAATTAAAAAAAGTAGTACCAAAGCAGAAAAATTATACATTAAAGAAAAGATGGTAAATCAGACTCAGAATGATTGCCCTCAAATGTAAGATTTAAAGAAACTTCCTGGGGGAATATGAAATGCCAAAACACAATAGAAAGAACTAACAGGAGAACTGGTCTACAGTGAGAGCATGCCACTAAGGCAGCAGTATGGGGATATCTTAGGGAAGGAAACCTCAGAAAATCATGGAGGGAAAAAGTGCTTGCCACAGAGGCAGGTTCAGAGGGACAGGAGGGAAACTGGGGACAATCATGGAGGGTAGTGGATCTTGGTAAAGGGATTGGTGTTAGGACATTTGTAGGCCTAACACTTAATACAAATATCTTTGTAACTTTGTTGTCCATGGACATTTAATCAAAAACTAAAGAAAAAAGATGGTGTGACAAGATAGAAATCTGGAATATAAAATAGAAGAAAGAGAAAATAACATAATAAATATAAGTAGTATATATATGATTAAGACATTCAAAGGAGCTGTCTGTCTGTGTTTCTGAATCCCTGAAGGTCTCCTCAGAGGCCTAGGGAGTGCACCCTCAAAAAACTGCATTTTGAAGCTGCCTAGTGAGTAAATTCTGGCTGTGGGGGTCGCTGTCCAATAATATGAGCTCTCTGGCCTGCGGAGGCTCCGCCCTGCTGTGTCTTTGTTCACTCTGAGGACTTCAAGAAAAACTTCTCCTGCCTGTGCCTGTCTGCCTGTGTTTCTGAATCCCTGAAGGTCTCCTCAGAGGCCTAGGGAGCACACCCCCAAAAAACACTGTCAACTAGAGGCAGCAGAAGAGTGCAGCCACTTTGCTTTGCTTAGCGGCCCTGTACTCTTTCTAACCAATGAACTCCACCACAACACGCAGGAGAAACCACACTACAAGCGTGACAATGGGGAAACCTCGCAGGCAAATACCATGCACAGAAAATGAAGATGAAAACTCGGGTGACCTAGTAAATTCCAACCACCTGATTAACCTCTTGGATAAGGTACTTAAAATAGCGACATGGAAGATGTTTGAAGAACTCAAAGAAAGCATAGATTGATCTGAACAGAACACAAAGACAGAAATTAAAAAAACTCCAAACTGAAATAACAGATCTGAAAAACACGGTAGCTCAACTGAAAACCTCAATGGATGGCCTCGCCAGCAGGGTATCAGGAGCTGAGGAGAGAACCGGAGTACTGGAAGATGTGATGCAGAAAAACTCAATACAACAGAAGAAATTGGAAAAGAAACTTAAGACAAACGAACAGGCAATGGAAAAAGTACTCAAGGAATGTGAACAGATGAAAATAGAAGTCTTTGATAAACTCAACAGACACACATAAAAAATCAATGGAGTCCCAGAGGCCCAGGTAGGAGAGCTCAAGGAAGAATCAACTGTCAAATATATCATCAAAGAGATACTACGAGAGTTAAAGACTACATGCAATAAAATCCTGCATGCCCGAAGAGTACCACCTAAAAGAGACCCAAAGAAAAACACCCCAAGACACATCCTTGTTACAATGACAAACCCCACAGATAGAGATAGAATACTGAAAGCAGCAAGATCAAAAAGGGAAATTACATTCAAAGGAGCATCCCTAAGACTTACCGCAGACATGTCACAAAAAACTCTCAAGGCCAGAAGACAGTGGTGGGATATTGTGATAAGACTGAATAAAACGAATGCCTCACCGAGAATACTGCACCCAGCCCGACTCACATTCAGGTTTGAAGGAAGAATACAGAGCTTCATGGATAAACAACACCTCAGAAACTTCACAGATGATAAACCAGCCTTAAAGGAAAAACTGACAGTTCTACTCTAAGACAAGAGAGACCAACAAACACAGCAAATTTATCTACAAAGATGACATTAAATCCTATGACAATCATCTCCCTCAATGTCAATGGACTAAATTCACCAATTAAAAGACACAGAGTGGCAAAATGGGTCAAAAAGATGAATCCAACCTTCTGCTAACTACAAGAAACACATCTGAATAGTCAGAACAAATATAGACTCAAAATCAAAGGCTGAAGAAAAATCATCCAAGCAAACAATACCCTCAAAAAAGCTGGGGTGGCCATATTTATATCTGATAACACCAACTTTATACTCAGAAAAGTGGTAAGGGACAAAGATAGACACTATGTACTAATCAAGAGATATGTGCAACAGGAAGAAATCAGACTATTAAACATATATGCACCCAATGAGAGACGTAAATTATCTAATACAATTACTGACAAATCTGAAAGAAGAAATCAATAATAACACAATAATTGTGGGAGACCTCAACACGGCCATATTAACACTTGATAGGTCAACCAGATTGAAACCTAACAAAAACATACTAGCCCTGAAAAGAGTAATGGAATATATATATATATATATATATGACACTCCATCCCAAAAACCCTGAATACACATTCTTCTCCAATGTACATGGGTCATTCTCCAGGATAAACTACATGCTGACACATAAAACATACCACCATAAAATCAAGAGGATAGAAATCTTGCAGGCTACCTTTGCTGACCACAAGGCTCTGAAATTAGATGTGAACTACAAAGCCACACAGAAGAAAAACTTTAACAATTGGAAATTAGACACCCTGCTACTGAACAACCAGTGGGTCCGAGATGAAATCAAAAAGAAAATCAAAACTTTCCTGGAAACAAATGATAATGAAGACACAAACTGCCAGAATCTATGGGACACAGCAAAAGCAGTCCTGAGAGGAAAATTTATAGCTCTACAAGCACACATCAGGAAGGAAGAAGGGGGCATACCTAAATAACTTAAGGATGCAGCTCAAAAAATTAGAAAATGACCAACAAAAGGAACCAAAAATAGGGAGACAGAAGGAAATATCAAAGCTGAAAGAACTCATTGAAGTGGAAACCCAAAAATCAATCCGAAAGATTAATGAAAGCAGAAGTTGGTTCTTTGAAAAAATAAACAAGATTGATAGATCATTGGCAAAACTCACAAAGAAAGAGAGAGAGAAATCTGATAACCCGTATTAGAAATGAAAAGGGGGAGATCATGACAGATATTGCAGAGATCCAAAGGGTAATCAGAGACTATTTTGAGAAACTTTATTGTACTAAACATGAGAACCTAGAAGAAATGGAAAAATTCTTGGACACTTACAACCTTCCACATTTAAGTAAGGAGGATGTAGCATATCTAAACATCCCCATCACTACTGAGGAAATTGAAACTGTAATCAAATATCTGCCCAAAAAGAAAAGCCCAGGTCTAGATAGATTTTCTAATGAATTTTTTTAAATCTTTCAAGAGGAGCTACTACCAATCTTAGCCAGGCTCTTCCATGAAATTGAAAGAACAGGAACACTCCCAAACAGCTTTTATGAAACCAACATCACCTTGATACCTAAACCAGACAGAGATGCTGCCAAAAAAGAAAATTACAGACCAATATCTCTGATGAATGCTGATGCAAAGATCTTCAACAAAATCCTGGCAAATAGGATCCAATGCATCATCAAGGAGATCATACACTACGACCAAGTAGGTTTCATCCCAGGAATGCAAGGATGGTTTAACATCCGTAAATCTATCAACATCATACACAACATCAACAACAAGAAAAATAAAAATCACATGATCATATCAATAGACGCAGAGAAAGCATTTGATAAGGTCCAACACCCATTCTTGATCAAAACTCTCAGCAAGATGGGAATGAAAGGAACCTTTCTCAATCTAGTTGAAGCCATCTAGCACAAGCCAATGGCAAATATTATCCTCAATGGAGAAAAACTAAAAGCTTTTCCTCTAAATTCTGGTACAATACAAGGCTGTTCGCTCTCACCACTCCTTTTCTACATAGTACTGGAAGTTCTTACTATAGTGATCAGGCAAGAAAAAGATATTAATGGAATCCAGATAGGAAAGGAAGAAGTCAAGCTCTCATTGTTTGCAGACGACATGATTCTCTACTCAGAAAACCCTAAAGACTCTACCAAAGAGCTTCTAGAAATAATAGATTCATATAGCAATGTGGCAGGCTACAAAATTAACACACAGAAATGAATGGCCTTTCATTACACCAATAATAATAGGGAAGAAATGAACATTAAGAAAACAACCCCATTCACAATAGTGCCACACAAACTCAAATATCTTGGAGTCAACTTGACCAAAGATGTGAAGGACCTATACAAAGAAAACTATAAAGCCCTGCTCCAAGACATAAGAGAAGACACACAGAAATGGAAACACATACCCTGCTCATGGATTGGCAGAATTAACATAATTAAAATGGCAATACTCCCCAAAGCATTATACAGATTTAATGCGATCCCCTTAAAAATATCCATGACATTCTTCAAAGAAGTGGATCAAACACCCATCAGATAAGGGGCTAATATCCAAAATATACAGGGCACTGACAGAACTTTACAAGAAAAATCATCTAATCTCATTAAAAAATAGGGAGAAGAAATGAAAAAAAAAAAGAAATAAAAATGTCCAAAAGGGTATATTCACTCCTAGGAATATACCCTAAGAACACAAAAATACAATACAAAAATCCCTTCCTTACACCTATATTCATTGCAGCACTATTTACCATAGCAAGACTCTGGAAACAACCAAGATGCACTTCAACAGACGAATGGCTAAAGAAACTGTGGTACATATACACAATGGAATATTATGCAGCTGTCAGGAGGGATGAAGTCATGAAATTTTCCTATACATGGATGTACACAGAATCTATTATGCTGAGTGAAATAAGTCAGAGAGAGAGAGAAAAACGCAGAATGGTCTCACTCATCTATGGGTTTTAAGAAAAATGAAAGACATTCTTGCAATAATAAATTTCAGACACAAAAGAGAAAAGAGCTGGAAGTTCCAGCTCACCTCAGGAAGCTCACCACAAAGAGTGATGAGTTTAGTTAGGGAAATAACTACATTTTGAACTGTCCTAATATTGAGAATGTATGAGGGAAATGTAGAGCCTGTTTAGGGTACAGGCGGGGGTTGGGTGGGGAGGAGGGAGATTTGGGACTTGGGTGATGGGAATGTTGCACTGGTGATGGGTGGTGTTCCTTTTATGACTGAAACCCAAACACAATCATGTATGTAATCAAGGTGTTTAAATAAAAAAAAAAGAAAAAAAATGTCCAAAAGGCACATGAAAAAATGCTCCTCGTCACTAATCATCAGGGAAAGGCAAATCAAAGCAAGGATGAGATACCACCTCACACCACAGAGATTGATGCACATCACAAAGAATGAGAGCAATCAGTGCTGGCAGGGATGTGGAGAGAAAGGAACTCTTGTCCACTGCTGGTGGGAATGCTGTCTAGTCCAACCTTTATGAAAAACGATATGGAGATTCCTCCAAAATCTGGAAATTGAGCTCCCATTCGACCCAGCTATTCCACTCCTAGGGATATACCCTAAGAACACAAGAATACAATACAAAACCCCTTCCTCACACCTATATTTATTGCAGCACTATTTACAATAGCTAGGCTATGGAAACAATCAAGATGCCCTTCAACAGACAAATGGCTAAAGAAACTGTGGTACATGTACACAATGGAATATTATGCAGCCGTGAGGATAGATGAAGTCATTAAATTTTCCTATACATGATGTACACGGAATCTTTCATGCTGAGTGAAATAAGTCAGAGGGAGAGAGAGAGATGCAGAATAGTCTCACTCATCTATGGGTTTTAAGAAAAATAAAAGTCATTTTTGCAACAATCCTCAGTGACAATGAGAGGAGGGCTCGAACTTCCAGCTCACTTCATGAAGCTCGCCACAAAGAGTGGTGAGTGCAGTTATAGAAATAACTACACAGAGAACTATCATAATCATGTGAATGAATGAGGGAACTGGAAAGCCTGTCTGGAGTACAGGTTGGGGTGGGATGGAATGGAGGGAGATTTGGGACATTGGTGGTGGGAATGTTGCACTGGTGAAGGGGGTGTTTTTTACATGACTGAAGTTCAAAATGGAATCTAACCTTAAACAGGTTCAATAATGGTAATAAAAATAAAATGGAAAATTATAAAATGAGTAGGGAGATCATTCTAAGTAAACGAATATGAGGTGTAACATTGGATCCTATTTGCCAGAATTTTGTTGAAGCTCTTTTCATCTGCATTCATCAGGGACATTGGTCTGTAATTTCCTTTTTTGGCAGCATCTCTGTCTGGTTTTGGTGTCAAGGTGATGTTGGCTTCATAAAATCTGTTTGGAAGTGTTCCCGTTTTTTCAATTTTATGGAAGAGCCTGGCTAGTATTGGTAGTAGTTCCTCTTGATAGGTTTGAAAGATTCATTCTTGAATCCATCAGGGCCTGGGCTTCTGTTTTTGGGCAAATTTTTGATTACGGTTTTAATTTCCTCAATAGTGATGGGGGTGTTTAGATATGCTACGTCTTCTTTATTCAACCATGGAAGGTTATATGAGTTCAAAAATTTATCCATTTTGTCCAGGTTCTCATATTTAGCGGCATAGAGTTTCTCAAAGTATTCTCTGAATACCCTTTGAATCTCTGCAGTATCTGTAGTGATCTCCCCCTTTTCATTTCTAATAAGCGTTAACAAGTTTCTCTCTCTCTTTTGCTTTGTGAGTTTTGCCAATGGACTATCAATCTTGTTTATTTTTTCAAAGAACCAACTTCTGCTTTCGTTGATCTTTCGGATTGTTTTTTGGGTTTCCATTTCATTGATTTGTGCTCTCAGCTTTGTTATTTCCTTCTGTCTTTCTATTTTTAGTTTCTTTTTTAGATCATTTTCTAATTCTATAAGCTGCGTCATTAAGCTATTCATGTATGCTCCTTCTTGCTTCCTGATGTGTGCTTGCAAAGCTGTAAATTTTCCTCTCAGTACCACTTTTGCTGTATCCCATAGGTTCTGATAGTTTGTGTTTTCATTGTCATTTGTTTCCAGGAAATTTTTGATTTCTTCGTTGATTTCATCTCAGACCCACTAGTTGTTCAGTAGTAGGCTGTTTATTTTCCAGGTGTTAAATTTTTTCCTGTGTCCCTTTGTAGTTCACATCTAACTTCAGAGCCTTGTGGTCAGCAAAGGTATCCTGCAAAATTTCTATCATTTTGATTTTTTGGAGGTATGTTTTATGTGCCAGCACGTGGTCTATCCTGGAGAATGACCCATGTATGTTGAAAAAGAATGTGTATCCAGGTTTCTGAGGATGGATTGTCCTATATATATCTACTAGGCCTCTTCCATTTCTCTTTTCAGGTCTAGTATATTTTTGTTGGGTTTCCATTTGGTTGACCTATCAAGTGTTGACAAGCCTATGTTGAGGTCTCCCACAATTATTGTGTTATTATTGATATCCTTGTTCAGAGTTGTCAACAATTATATTAAAAACTTTGCTGGTCCCTCATTGGGTGTGTATATGTTTAGGAGAGTGATTTCTTCCTGCTGTACAAATCCCTTGATTAGTACATAATATCCATCTTTGTCTCTTACACCTTTTCTGAGTATAAAGTTTGTGTCATCTGGTATTAGTATGGCCACCCCTGCTTTTTTAAGGTTGTTGTTTGCTTGAATGATTTTTCTCCAGCCTTTGATTTTGAGTCTATGTTTATTCTGACTATTCAGGTGTGTTTTTGTAGGCAGCAGAAAGTTGGCTTCAGTTTTTGATCCATTTTGCCACTCTGTGCCTCTTAACAGATGCATTTAGTCCATTGACATTGAGAGAAATAATTGGCATGGGATTTATTGCCATCTTTGTGTAGAAGTTTGGTGTGTTTTTTGTTCTGTCTTGTCTTTAGAATAGATCTTTCGGTTTTTCTTTTAAGGCTGGTTTTAAGTCTGTAAAATTTTTGAGCTGTTGTTTATCTGTGAAGCCATGTATACTTTCTTCAAACCTAAAAGTGAGTTTTGCTGGGTGCAGTATTCTTGGCAAAGTATTTATTTCATTGAGTTTTGTCACTATATCCCACCGCTGCCTTTTGGCCTTGAGTGTTTTTGGTGACAGATCTGCTATAAATTTCAAGGATGCTCCCTGGAATGTAATTTCCCTTTTTGATCTTGCTGCTTGCAGTATTCTATCTTTATTTGTGGGATTCATCATTGTGACTAGGATGTGTCTTGGGGTGTTTCTTCTGGGGTTTTTTTAGCTGGTACTCTCTGGGCATGCAGGATTTGCTCACATGTTTTTTTTAGCTCTGGTAGTTTCTCTGTGATGATATTCTTGACTATTGATTCTTCCTGGAGATTTTTTTCTTGGGTCTCTGGGACTCCAATGATTCTAAAGTTGTTTCTGTTGAGCTTATCGAAGACTTCTATTTTCATCTGCTCATATTCTTTGAGTAATTTTTCCATTGTCTGATCCTTTGATTTAAGGCTTTTTTCCAATTTCTTCTGCTGTGTAAAGTTGTTATGCATCTCATCTTCCAGCGCACTAATTCTATCCTCAGCTGTTTTTAACCTGTTGGAAAGCTCATCCATTATGTTCTTCAATTCGTCTACTGAGTTTTTCAGACCTGTTATTTGACCTGATATTTCAGTTTGGAGTTTTCTGGTTTCTATCTTCATATTCTCTTGATTTTTATTAGTGTTCTGATTTATACTTTCTTTGAGTTCTGTGAGCAACCTCCATATTCCTTCTCTAAACTTCATTTCTGAAAGACTGCTTAGGTGGTTGGCCATTGTTGGGTCATCAGAGTTTCCTTCTTCATTTTCTATGGCTGAAGTTGGTCTGCATAGTTTCCCCATTGTCACCCTTATGCTGTGGGTTTTTCCACGTGTTGTGGTGGTATTCATTGGCTAGGTGGGGTGCGCGGCCATGAAGCAAAGAGAAGCTGCCACTCTCCTCTGCTTCTACCCCTTATAGGTGGGCTTAAGGGGGCCAGCAGAGTCAGCTTTATCTGCAACTCCAGCCCAGAAACACTCACCTCAGCCGAGGCAAGCTGTCAGGAGATGAATGCCAGAGAAGATCAAAGTTCCCAGTTTGAAGCAAGCCCGGGGAAGCCCCAAAATTTCTTAAGTGGCCCTGCAGAGTCTGTCTTATCCACAACTTCAGCCAGAAAGACACACCCACAAAATAATTTTATTTAAACAAGAAGAAAGAAATTTCTGAGTAGATTGATTAAATGGAAAAAATATTATTCTGACTTTAGGTTTCTTTATAGTAAAATGTCATTTTTCTAGAGTAAAATTTGATTCTACATATTTTAGGAATAGAAGTAAAAATAACTTTGTATAATGCTTCAATAATTGAATGTTTTAGAATGGAAATAAAAATAAACCTTAGAATATATATAACATAAGAAATAAGACAATCACATCAAAAATTGCTGAGTAAAGATATTTAGATTTTTCAGTACATATTGTGAAGAGTCAGTGGTAATCTAAAATTAAAACTTTGAAGCTAAGAACATCTTCAAGGATGGAACACCACTGACCAAGCAAGTGGAAGGATAGATAAACAAATATATTAAATTGCATTAAGAAGCTTCATTAAGGAACTACATAAAATTAAGAAGCTTCTGAGCTTCTAAGAAAATGATCAGGATACAAAGACTTTCTATGGAAAAGAATAAATTATTTACTCAAAAATCATCTAATAATGGATTAAGATTAAATATACATAAGCCACAGGCAGAATTTAACAAGAAAAAAATCCAATCCCATCAAAAAATAAAGAGAAGCGAGATGAACAGAAACTTCCTCAAAGAAGAAATACAAATGGCCAAAAGGTGCATGAAATAAAGCTTTGCATCACTAGTCATATGGGAGATGCAAATCAAAACAACAATGAGATAGCATCTTACACCATAGAGACTGACCACATCATAAAGCAATAACAGCAACAGCAGCATCAGCAACAACGAAGAAGAAGAAGAAGAAGAAGAAGAAGAAGAAGAAGAAGAAGAAGAAGAAGAAGAAGAAGAAAAGAAGAAAAGAAGAAGAGAAGAAGAAAAGAAGAAAAGAAGAAGAAAAGAAGAAAAGAAGAAGAAAAGAAGAAAAGAAGAAGAAGAAGAAGAAAAGAAGAAGAAGAAGAAGAAGAAGAAGAAGAAGAAGAAGAAGAAGAAGAAGAAGAAGAAGAAGAAGAAGAAGAAGAAGAAGAAGAAGAAGAAGAACCGAGTGCTGGTGTGGATACAGGAAAAAAGGGACTTTCATTTACTGCTGATGGGAATGCTGCCTGGTCTAGGTGAAAATGTTGCCTGGTCTAGCCTTTCTGGAAAACTACATGGACATTCCTAAATAATTTAGAAATTGAGATTTCATTTGACCCTGCAACTAAATTTCATGAAAAGTTACTCAAGGACCCACACACAAAATAGGGAAAAGACATTTGCACCCCTGTGCAATCTAACCTTAGATAGGTCCTATAATGGCAATAAAAATAAAATTATAAAATGATTAGGGAGATCATTCTAAGTTTATACCATAAAATATATAGTTCCCTGTAGCACTATCCATAATAACCCAATTCTGAAAACCACCCAAGAATATCTTGACTGGATTAAAAACAAAACAAAACTATGGTACATATACACCATGAAATATTACTTAACCACTGGAAAAGATATTCATAAAATTTGCTGCTATATGGAGCGATACTTAGAGGGTATCACACTGAGTGAAATCAGTCAGAAGGGAGAATCACACAGTATGATCTCTCTCATAGGCAGAATATAAAGAAACATACCAATGGAATAATGAATACACAAAGACAATGGAAATAAAGAACATGAGAACTGATATTCAATAGGAAGATTATTACTTGAGGTGACTGGGAGACAATTATATCTATGGTGGAGTGAAGTTTCACCTGGGAAAAGAAGATAGTGTTTAATCTCTCTATATAAGTAAATATACATATTTATGTAAAGTATATTTATATAAAGTGCCTATCTTAGAAGCAGACTAATAAGTGGAAGGCAAATGGGAGTGGGAGAAATATTGGTGAAGGGATTAATGTTGAAACATTGTATGACTAAATTAAAATAATTAAAAAAGAAAAACTATCTGGCTTCCGGCTCTCTCTCGATCCTCTCTTGAGCTGGAGGCTAGCTCTAGCTGGCATGGGGTTGGGGGGGGGGTCCCCATGTGAAAGGCCTTCTCCCTAACTTGGGTGTGCTGAGAGCCTTGATAGGCTCCCAGCCTTCCCCTCTTCTGCCCCCGGCCTCCAGGCCTTCTGGGGTGGCAGCCCAGGTGGCCAGACAAAGTGGGTGTCGGGGGGGGGGGGTCCCCCCTGGATGGGGTCCCAAGCTTTCCCCGCCCTTCCCTCAGCTCTAGGAGGAATGGCACAGGGTATAGGGCGGGCAGATCCTGGCTTCTGGCTCTCTCTCTCTCTTGATCCTCTCTTGAGATGGAGGCTAGCTCTAGCAGGCATGGGGTTGGGGGAGACCACATGTGGAAGTCCTTCTCCCTAACTTGGGTGCACTGGGAGCCTTCATAGGCTCGCAGCCTTCCCCTCTTTTGCCCCTGGCCTCCAGGCATTCTGGGGTGGCAGCCCAGGCGGCCAGAAATGTTTGGTCCTAACTTGGGGTTGCTGAGATTTACTCGGTTGCGCTGTTTGTCACTGGCAATTTCTGACCACTCTGCATATGGAAAACTGCGCGGGGGCTACTGCCCCGTGCACACTGCTTGTATTAAGAGTATTCCTTATCTATATGTTATGTTTTGCATATCCAGAATGTCCATTTTGTATTCTGCACTTTCCCACACCCCTTCAAAGCTCATTTTTACTCCTTAACTCTCTCACCCGCCCCAAATATCACTAACCACATTACTCTTTTTAACTTCAGTATTGCACAATCCTAATCACAGACCAAAGCCATGCATTGTGTGTAACAACCCCAAACTGTTTCAAAAGACATAAAATGGACACGTATGTCTTTAGAATATTTTGTGTTTTTCCCTGACAACTCTAAGTCTTACTAATTATTCTCTTATACAGTGACGGTTATAACCACTTTTTATCTTCTCTTTATGAGCTGTGCAACAAGGAATTTTGGTGAAAGAGTCCCCCAGTTTAATGCTTATGATTGAACCATGTCATGGGGATTATTGGACTTGTTCTTATGTCCCCCATATGCATCAATAACGCCACGTGGCATTGCTCCTTTTTTGCATAGGCACATTAAAATGAGAAAATACTATACATACAAATAAAATCCTATCTAATAGAGATTGGAATGCACAAATCTTGTAGTGCAAAGGGACCTTACACCCTGAACATTGACATAATGACCTGGCACAGGGCTCAGAAGAAAGGGCACTTTCCATTCACCCCTGAACCAGGGAAGCCATCCACGAAACATCCAGGTTTGTCTATAACATCACCTGGAAGCAATCCTCTACCACGGAAGACCCTACCACTGCTCAGACATCGACCTGCTCAAAAGAGACTTCCCTTAACACTGAGAAGACTTAACAACAACGACCTGTTTACAGGGCAGGGCTCCCTGCATTGCCCTTTAATGGTGAGGTGAAATGAGAGGATGCTCCACATCCTGACTTCAATGTAGGATATGCAGATTCCAGGATCTTTAATATAGAAACATGATACCAACAACAGAGACTGTGTGAAAAGTGTGTTGGCACTACAGACAATGTCTTGGATTAGCCGATCTAACTTGCCTGGAGCCTAGAGTTGGTCTTGTGCCAGGAAACTTCAGGGGTAGAGTCTTTTTGTATTTAGGCCAAGGTTATTCCTTTCCATGCCTCTCATATTTTGGTGGGCCTATGCAAACAATAATTGCCACTCTAACACCATTTTTACTGTGCTCCTTTGACTCTAATCCTTAAAAAAAAACCCACTTAAAAATTGAGGTTAAAGCTAACGACAAGACAAAACCAGAAGACGCGGCACCATTTGGTAGGTCCAAAAGCCAAGATCATGACTTACAGATGACTGGCTACTAGAACCACGACCAGACAGTATACACCTTGGGCCCAATATAAAAGCCCTAGTTCAGGGTTTGCACTATGACTTGCACAATAATCATGATCCCTAGTCCCAAAGGTCTGACAGAGACAACTGCAACTGAATGGGGCTTCTGGAAGCACAAAGAAAGATGCTATCCTAGGTGCCATCCTAGGTTCAGTGCAAAGACCAAGATCACCAACCACAGAAGATGGATTAAAACGACACTGAGGCAACAGAACCTCTAGAACCACAAAGACTGACTTCATCATAAGTCCCACCTCAGGACTGTGCAGATACGGAGACCTCTACACACAGAGCTCTGATTGTATCACCCTGGACAGAGCAGAAGTCTTCCACACACAAAAAAAAAAAAACACCACCGGGAGAATAAATGATCCTGAGCAAAGTCTAGAGCTGATCCCATGACAGTATACTCCAAGGACGGAGAAACCCCATATTTCTTAGGCCAAGTGAATTCCTTTCCGAATGACCCCAATATTTACTGTGCCAGGGCAGGAGGGGAAAAAACAAAAATACAAAAACCACAAAACCTTGGTTATTTCATATATACATATATTTTTCCCTTCATTTATTATTGTTACTATTATTTTTATATACCTATCTATTTTGGTCGATTTCTCTGTTTGGGTGTGACTACTGAAATCGTGGTCCCCAATTATACTTATTTTTTTTTTCTCTTCTTTTCTCTTCTTTCGTTATGTGCTATGCCATGTTTCTTATTTCAAGACCATGCGTGTTTTTGGTTTGTTTGTTTGGTTTTTGGTTGTTTGTTGTGTTTTGTTTTGCTTTGTTTTTCATCTGTTTTTTTTTTTGAGGTGCTTATCGATATAGATGGAGTCCCCACTGGATAATTGACTCTTTTTTTGGTACTGGTGGAGTGTTTCAACTTCTTTTTCTCCTTCATCTCCCAAATCGATGATGAGAGCCTCTAGAAGGATTCCATCCATTTTTGGAGTATTAGACTCTTACCCCAGTTTATTTATCTTCTCTTTTTCAGGCAAAATTATGCAACTTGAATTAGCTAGTCCTGCCTACAGTTAGAGGGGGAGATAAGGGAGGCATTAAGACCAAACAGGGGCAAGACTACTAAGTAGTGGGTTGGATACAGAGGGGACCACATATTCTAGCCTCCCTGGGGGTGAGGGAAGAGGAAATGGGAGGTAGAACAAAAACGGAGGTGTAGGGAGGACAAATTGGTGATGGGAATCCCCCCTGATTTTATGTAAATATGTACCTAAAATGTTATTGTCAACAATATGTAAGACACTATGATCAAAATAAAAATTATATATATTATAAAAAAAATTGAGGTTAACTTAAGCTAATATGCATGTACATGGAAATGTAAAAAATACTATGCCTCTAATGTTTAAGGAGTTATGTAAGTTTTATAGCTTTAGATTTTCTTGTGTTCTGTTAATAAATATTATAATGTGTTATAATCTGGGGAGTTGAGGGACAAAGTAATTGTACATGGATTCTGTTTTATTTATCTGAATGTTCTTTGGCTGAAAGTTCAAAGTTAAGATATCAGCAAGGGGACTTCTGAGAATTATGTTATGGGTGATTGTCCTTCCACTATAACTTTACCTTGTCCTCTTTCTTTGCATTTTTGTTCTCATAATGAAAAAAAAACATAATAAAAAAAAAGAGAAGCTATACGAATATATTTTGAGTTATACTTGACTGTCTTCAGGATTTTCTCCTGGCTCTGCAATCAGGCTGATGGGTAAACCCTGGAGGTGCTCAGGGAATCATTTGTGGTGCTGGGATCAAACTAAGTCAGCCACATGGAAGGTAAGCATCCTACTTATTTCTCCAGCCTCTATAGTCTACATTTTTTTTACCAGAAAAATTTATATTTTAGGGGCCACAGAGATAGCACAGCGATAGGGCATTTGCCTTGTATGCAGCCGACCCTGGAGAGACATGGTTTGATTCCTGGATTCCCGTATAGTCCCCCAGCCTGCCAGATCTAATTTCTGAGTGTAGAACTAGGATGTGGCTCAGAAACCAATCAATCAATAAATCAATAAAGTTAAAAAAAAGAAAAATTTATATTTTAAGTGCTTAAATATGAGAAATGAAACCAACAAAATCCTAAGAGAAATTATGTAATATTGTCTGGAAATGAAGTGAGAAATTCTTTCTAACTATAATTCATAATTCTGAAGCTCTACAGAAAGATTAATAAACTTGCATAAAATAAATCTGTGTGGTATAAATATAGATTTTTATGGGTTCATAAAATTGTGTATGTTTAAGAAAGGATACAATTAAAGCCAAAAGAAATGATCAACAGTGAAAAATATATTTTCTATCTATATAAAAGTTTGTGAGCTTACATAAATACTGATAAGTCAAAAGAAATAAAGGGACTGTATTGCAGCATTTTACAAAAAGCCTGATCAATATGTGACAAGCCTCAGTCTTCTTAAAGAAATACAAATAAAATTATACTAAATTGTTTTTGAAAAACATTATGTAATTTTTTGAAAAATATATCTTCTTGTATGGTAATATAAACATTAACTTTGATAATATACTCTACTACTAAGGAATTAGTCTCATTGCAAGTAAGAATATAAGTTCAAATATTATATGAGGCACTCCTATCATCTTAAAATATTTAGTATTATTTTTTCCATTTTTTAGACTTCATTTGTAAGTTAATGTTTTTAAAATTTTATCATGAAGCAAATATAAAATGTTGTCAAATACTTTTTTAGCCTCAATTAAATCTGATGTTCTTTTCATATAAATAACAAACTCACAGAAGGAGAATTTAGTAAAATAACACCAGCAATAATTGCATCAAAAGGAATTAATTACCTTGGTGTAGGTTTAAACAAAGAAGTAAAACTGACCTGCATGCTATGTATTAGAAAACGTTGAAAAAAATATAATATAGAAAGAAATAGGTATTTCATGCTCATGAATTAGATAAACATCAATAAAATGAATACTTGCTAATGTAATGTGCAGATTTAATAAAATCTGTATTTTGTAAATCCAAATACTATTATATATAGAAATAGAAAAAAATAATGAAAGTTCTCAGGGACTTTAAAAGACCCTAAATTGCAAAACATTCCTGAGGAACAAAGAAACAATAAAGGTGATCTCATGCTCCCTAAATTCAAACTATACTAAGAAACAACAAATTTAAACAGTAAAGTGTTGGAATAAAAATGGGCATGCAATCAATAGCACGGAAATGGAGTACAGAAATAAACCAGTTCAACTAATTTATGGAAATATAGAAAATAAATGAAAAGAGATCAGGAAAATACTCGTCAATAAACAGTGAAGGGTTGAAACTGGAGAGATAATCCTCAAGGTAAAGCCTTACATGCAGCAGACCTCAGTGTGATTCCCTGTTCCACATATGGTCTCTTGAGAATTGCCAGGGGTCTCTCCTGATCACAGAGTCAGGGGAAGACTCTATTTACTGATGAGCGTGGTCTTTAAAACAAAGGGAATTTGGGGGATTGGAAAGATAGGACACAAGGTAGAGCTCTTGCTTTTCACAATGCCAACCTAGGTACAATTCCCCACATCGCTATGATCCCCAAGCACCATCAGCAGTAATCTTTGAGCACAAATTTAAAAGTAACCCTTGACATTTCTGAATGTGACTCACAACACAACCCTACCCTCAAGAAAAAGTGTTTGGTGAGTAGACCAGAAAGAACATCTGAAAGAACAAAACTAGATCACTTATCTTATACCATATATTGAAACTAAAATCACTGGAAAATAGACTGGACTAAAGTGTACAGAAAAGTACACGTGATATGTGACTTTCTTTTTTTGTGTGTGTTTGTGTGGTATTTTTCGGTTACACTCAGCAGTGCTCAGGGGTTATTCCTGGCTCCAGGCTCAGAATTTGCTCCTGGCAGGCACGGGGGACCATATGGGACACCGGGATTTGAACCGATGACCTCCTGCATGAAAGGCAAACGCCTTAACTCCATACTATCTCTCCAGCCCAACATGTGACTTTTAGTATCAATCAGTCTTAGAGATATTTTGGAAAACTGATACCAATGACATAGGAAACAAAATTGAAAATCAATAACTGGGAGTACATCAATCTACAAACCTGTCAAGAGAAAAACTATTATTAAGATAGAAAGATAATTTATTGAAGATATTTTACTGTTGTCATGTCATGTATTCAATATGGGCTTAATATTTAAAAAATACGAAGAATTTCTAAAACTCAACAAAAATAAAAACAAGTTAATGAATATATTTATAAGTTCTGAACTCTTCAAATATGGTCAATAGGCTCAAGAAGAGATGGTCATCATTCTTAATATTAGGGAAATCCAAATAAAAGCAATAAGATATCTTAATCCACATGTGAAAATAGCCATTATTTAAACGTAAATGAAATCAGTGTTGGAGCAGATGTGAGAAAAGAGAAACTTATTTTACACTGTTGATGGAAATGTAAATTGGTGCCACCATTTTGGAGAGGAGTCAAAAAAGTCTCAAAACCTTGAAAATAGAAATTCCCTTTAAGTTAGCTACCTCATCTGGGTACTTAATACCAAAAAAGATTCAAAGAGACATAGGACCCTTTTGTTTATTGCTGCATTATCTACAATAGCCTTGAGCTAGATACAACCTAAGTGCTCATTGACAAAGGATTTCTATACTCCGTGAAATTCTCTCTCCATAAAGGTAAAATTCTTTTACTAGCAACAATGGTAATAGCCCTAGAGGGAATGAAGCTTAGTAAAATCAATCAGACACAAATATGATTCCACTCATATCATGCATTAAAAAAACTAAACAAATAGAAAGTTATAGACTAGAAGGCCTATTCATGACTACCAAAAGGAAAGGGAGAAAAGGGTAGGGAAATCAGGTCAAAGTGATCTATTGTTTAGCAAACAATAGAATTAGACTTTCATTGTTGAACTTAATAGAACAAAACAGACACTAAATTCCAAACTTTTCTATTATGATGTAGTGTTTATTCAATAACACAACAACTTCATGACTTATATTTATACTTAATTATCAAATCAGTGAAGAGAGACCACCCAGTTAGTCCCTCCATGTTTATGTTTGTCAGAAAAATGAAGAACATATTTGGTAGTTCAAAGGAGAGACTAACTTGAAGGAACAGATTACAAATTAAGAAAGAGACCAAAAGGAATAGTGGAGGAGCTTAAGGGACCAAGTCAGGATTGGAATATTCTTGAGAGTGAAGGATCTGTAAACAGTTTCAAGTCCTGAAATAATTTCTGAAGGGAAATTCAAATATGACTATGATGTCATACTCCTTCTGTTCACTGCCCAAAGTACTACTGTTATATTTCACTTAAACTTTCATTACTGTAATGTACAAAGCCAAGTGACACTATTTTAGGTCTGTATGTGTGTGTTTGATTGCGTAATTTTTGGTAATAAAGTCAGACTCTACAATGCATAGGTACTGCAGAGTATACTGAGGAAATATTGCATACATATCTATGCTCTGGATGTGAGAATTAGCTTTTTACTTATGTCATGGTTTTCCTATTCCTTTCTTAAAATTGAGTCATTATGGTAAAGTATGCTATTCTTTGTTTTTATATGTAATTCTCTGCTTTGATGATTTCTTTTATCTTTGTTATTGTTTCACTAGTATTTTACATAGTTCATTACATTTATTTTTTGTTAAATTAATCTTAAGTCATGTTTACAAGCATTGAGACACATTTAACTTTTATTTCACACTGTTCATATCCCCTGAATTCTGTTATGTAAGACTTATATTGCCATTTATTTCTAAGTAAATTTAAGTATTATTTTGCTTACCTCTCTTTATTATGCAAAAATCTACAAAATTAAATTATTTTCAAGGATAGAAAAATATTTAAAAATAACTAAACTATTTACAGCAAAGATTTGTGACATATGATGAACTATTGCCATATTTTCATCATTTATTTTTATATTTTTAAAAAGATGATACTATATAAGCAAAAACTCACCTTTATTACCCTTTGACCTTTCTCTTGCTCAAGAGAGTAAGGTATATGGTCTATGAATTTTTTTTGCATTTCACCTATACAAAATTAGTATAGACTATTATTTTGTTTTGATTTTCTCAAATAGTAATTATAATTTTGCCTAATCTCTCATTTCCTATTAATATTTTTAGGTTTATCCAGTTTGATGCTCATGTATCATCACTTCATTAAAGTGGATATCTTGTGGTCATTGTTACGAATAAATGATAGCATTTTTTACAGGATTTGCTACTTAATTAATTTATTTTAAGTTAATTATTTTTGTTTTTCTCAAAGCAGTGTTTAGGAGTCCCTAAATCATCTCCTGATGATTTTCAACCACCTAGACAGAAAATTCAATGTAAGGATGAAATGATGCAGTGCTATTGGGGTTGAGGTTCACCTAGAATACTAGGGGGTGTCTGGGGCCTCCTGTGTCACACAAATAATCCCTGTATTCTGTCTATCTAAACTTAAAATTTGTTGCTTTCAATTTCTTTTTTATAAATTGTATGGTAGTGAATTTGCTTAAATATGTCTACTGGTTTGCTTAAGAACATACATGCTCCTACAGTTATTTAGAATTAAAATGGCTTGATAATAGGGTATTCCCAAATTAAACTAGATTCAAAGTGACTACATTTTCTTGAAAAGAGTTTGATCAGTTGATGCTTTCTCAGGCTGTGCCTTTTGTCTTTTGACAGTGTTTGTTGCTATCACTTTAGAATTTCTTAAGATGTTTTAAATTTTCACCCGGTTTCTATTTTTTTGAATTGCTTGTCAAATGCTGTTTATTTTTCTATAGGCTATTTATATTATTTTATGGATTTGTTGATTTGTTTTGTTTTAAGATGGGATACATGCATGCTAAGGTGGTCATGAAAAGCTATACCATGTAACTTGCATATGAAGCAGTTTGAAACATCTAGGCTTATTTAATTACATTTTCTGACATTTGAACAATGGCTAAATTGCCTAAAACTTATTGCTCAGAATGTATCCCCTTTATTAAACGTTTCACCCTATAGAAAATCTTCTATTTTTGTTCTTTAAATGTGTTTTTCCTGAATATTCTTCCCATTTATTCTTTCATGTAAAGTTTAAAATTAGCTCATCAATTTTAATAAAGATTATTCTTTGAGTTATGAGTGGAATTCATTGGATTTGTAGATTAAACTTTCTTTTTCATTCACTATACACTTTTTATTGTGATTTCCTAGCAAGCAGCATCACTTTCACTCTGACAGTCTTCTTCATCTTCTGTTATATTTGTTCTTAAATATTTTCCTGTTGTTGTAATACAGTCCATTTGTAAGGAAATCGCCATGTGTGCCTATCAGCGAAAGGAAAAGGAGAACAAAGTATGCCCATAAAGAAGAAAAATTAGGAGAGGCTTTTAAGCCCAAAGACCATCAGATATTTGGTTCTTGACTACTGACACCTAAGTAGAGAACTTATATGCAGATAGCATTGTCCACTCCAGATCAAACGAATTTGCTCCTTGGGCATTAAGAGCAATAGCTCAATTGAAGAACACAGAGGGCAATCCTGTGCCAGAGAATTATCAGTGACACCTGTAGTACAATAGCCATGGCTCTGCTTTTCTGAGATTCCAAGAGACTGATTTTGTGTCCCCCCACCTCTCTCTCTCTCTCTCTCTCTCTCTCTATATATATATATATATATATATATATATATATATATATATATATATATATGAATTAGTAGCTCATATAGTCTGGCCCTCCAGCTCTCTATGGGACAGTAATCTGGCCCCCACTTTAAAAAGTTTGAAAACCCCTGACCTGGGAAATCATCTCAGAAAGGAGCTGTCCACTATATTGCTTCATTCCTACAGAAAAACTGGTGATTTAAGGGCAAGTTTTAAAGAGTGAGGGCAAAATTTTAACATTATTGATATATTTTATTGCCTCTTAGATTATAGGAAACACTAGGGCTTTAAGGGAATTATACAAATTACTTTTCATGCTTCTTTCTTCCCAATTTAAAGTAAAATCCCCATGAGTTTCATTGTTGACCCAGATTTTATTGACATTTTTTATGATGCAAAGTTCATATCACTATAGCATATTTGCACAACTATGAAGCTCAAAGTATGTGCAAGTAACTACACAATTAACAGAAATGAAGGAAATTCTGATTCTCAATGATTTTTTTTATTTACGTATATATACTTTCTCCCATTCAGGTTTGAATCAGTTTTTCTTTTTAAAAGATACTCATATTGGGCTGGAGAAACAGTACAGTGGGTAAGGTGCTTAACAACATAGTTTGATTTATGATACTCTATAATTCTGAACCCTCCAGGAGCTATAGACAGGAGTAAACCCTGAGTAAAACTGGGTGTGGCCCCCCCAAAAAATACCATGCCAAAGTTTTAATATTATATTATAGAGTTCAGCAAAAATCTATTTTATGAATATTTATGAAAATATATATTTGCCAATTTAACCAGAACTCCTTTAGAATTACCAATTCTCAAATTGTCAACATTCCATTTTTCCTATAATATATAATTCCATGTCATATGTATTTAATGAATGAAATAGATTATTAATGCTATTTATATTCAAAGTCCATAATCAATAAAAAATTAGTGTTTGTTAAAGTTTCATGGCTACTATTGTGAAAATTGAAACCTAGATATTACGTAAAAAGCAAACTATTAAAGAATTACTGTTTCTTCATTATAGGCAGGCTGATATAATTTAAAGTTTCCAGTCATAAGTTAGCAAATACCACAGTTGTGCTTGTTGTGATATTTATATACATCTATATCTATCTACCTATCTATCTATTTTTCCCTCTAAGATATGTTTTGAGACATAACTGGTACTAATAAGATCTAGTGCGCAAGAAAGGAAAACATGTCTAAAGAGACCATGGGAAAATATTTTAAAAATATTTATTTGTTTTGAATCTTTTTTTTTTAATTTTCCACAATCTACAATAAGAATGTATGTCATACCAATACCACCCACACATAAAATTTAAATTAGCTTTATGAAATAACATGGAATGTACCCTGATACATCCTACTATCTACTTTCATTTATTTTTGGAGGTGTCTTCCCATCTTACTTAGGAAGTTTGGAGGCTTCACCAGCAACTCTCAGACAACTGGGTATTCAAAAGGAAAAAAAAAGTTTTTAAAAACACTAGGAAGCAAAGAAAGGTAATGGAAGAACTGGTGTCATAAGCTAATGAACAAACACTAATAAACAGACACTAATTGGGCAAATAAAAATCCCAATAAATAGACATCTAGGAAGAAGAGATGCTTTGAATAAAACCAGTGGCAACTCTTTCTTGAGAAAATGCCTACGAAGGGGATGCCTAATTTATTCAAATGTCAAACCAGTCCTACTGATATTTTAAATGTAAGATATGTGCGAGTTTTCATGCAGGAGAATTCATTCTTTGTGGTATGGTTATTCTAAAGTTCAAAATAGACCCATGGACTCTACATATCCCTCTGGTTATCTGTCTAAATAAAGTCAACAGTGAATGAACACACACACATCAACATACACTCCCGCACCAGCAACCTTCACAGAATGTCATGGGATTTTCTAGCCTTTGCACACAAAAGACCAGAATGTTCATTGAAAATAGGACAATAGTGATCTTGTTAACATTCTAGAGATCTCCAAGGGCACAGGAAGATTGTCCTGCCCCAGAGACCTTTTCTATTGTCCCAGTGACAGCAATTTATGTGTGCATAGAAGAAAAACTGCACCAACTTCTTTAGAGTCCGCATTTAGATGACTTACATGCCAGGTTTTCTGGGACTACTTGTCTCTGTGATTTGTATCATTGAGATAAATATAGGGAGTTTTTCTATTAGCTCTGGATGTTGCCGGTTTTCTATTTATTTATTTATTGGTTTACAATGGTATTGATCATGATTTCTCAGGGACATAATCTCAACACCATACCCATCATCAACAAGAAAGTACTTAGTTCATTATCATAGAATATTCTGCAGATCAGGAAACAGGTTATCTCAAAAGTCTTTGGAGAGGTTTTTATAATGCTACTGAATTAAGTTTTCATCAGATCTTTATATATACATATACACATATGTATATATAAAGATCTGATGAAAACTTAATGTACATACACATATGTATATATATGCATATATATGCATAGACATATAGGCATAAGCAAAAACACTGTGAGGATCTCATTGGAAATGTTACTGTTAAATTATTTCTAGATAAAAATGTAAAAGATGAAACTCCCACTTTATCCCTGAAAATATGATCTTCTAAGGTAGAGAATCAAAAACTTTGGGAAGATGTAGAAGGATTCTGCTCACTTAGTTTGAGAATGAGAGTTGTAGGCACTTCATAATATCCAAGTCAAAAAGAATAATATACCCACTGGTAATTAAGTATTATATTTATTAGTATAGTACTACATTACTAGTATAAAGTACAAGGAATAAAATTTCTTATAACTATTAAAACAGTAATGGATTTTCCAGTATAATGGTAAAAATGGCATTCCTCAACCGATATAGCATTAAAAGCACTATATCCAGTTTCCCTGATAATCTGTAGTATGTCATATATAATATATCCTATATTATATATATTTTGATTTTTAACAGCTTCACAATTTGAGATATGGTGATATTACTAAGTGTGGCTCTACGGTAATTTTAAAAGCACTTTGTTTTATTTTTTCCAAATAATGTTTTGTTTTAAGGTTTAATTTGACTCATTCATATATGAGGGCTTTTATTCCTGTCCTGCTGACTACCACATCTTTTAAAAACTTGGCAGGAATTACACAGAAGGATGTGGTTCTCCCATTGCTCATACATTACAAGGCTATGAAGAGTCACTTAGAGCCTCAACTCTAGTTTGTTGAGTGAAATTTATTCAGTTTTACTTGTGAAGAACCCTATGTATGACCTCTGTTGCACTACTAACAATTGCATGACAAGAGTTGAATTTTTCCTTTTGGGGTAAAAGAGGCCCAAACAGTCTGGATTCACCAGATATTAAATATATAGATCATAATTAAATCTGAATAAAGAATTTTGTGCAAGCCAACATCTTTTATACAATAACGAGTTCCAATTGTATCAGGAAGCCCTGACAAGTTTGCACTGGTGTAGGAGATACACAACTAATTGTGGATTCAGGTGAATGCTCCTGTAAGCACAAGTGAACTATAGGAACAGCTCTCACTAAATCTAGGAAGGCAACTGGGGGATTTTGTGGTTATAAGCACTGTCTTGCGCCAGATAATATCTCAGTAATGGCTCCAGGAAATGCATTTAATCAATCTTGGATTCTCTGCTATGCTCTATGTTCATGTGAGATCCTTAACTGCTTGCTCTCTTGAAGGTGCAGGATAGCTATTTGTTTATACTTTCAGTACAGCAATCCAAGGTAAATGAAAGACACAAATAACCAGACTTGTGATAAATACCTCATAACTTTTCACTTATTTAGAGTGGTGATTTTCAAGAAAGGTTCTATTCTGCACTAAACATGGGGAGTTCAGGTCAGACACCATTGCCTACAGTCAAGAGATGATGATTTTCTATAGAAATGACAAAATATAATGTAGTTCCAAATTAATGAGCTTTGCTCGACAATGAACCTTTTATAATTTCCTCTGCTTCTTTGGAAAATTTTATTTTAATCTTACATGAAAATGCCTATTAGTGATGGGCAGGGAAATCTACATTTTACTTCAGGCCTTGAAACTTCTCAGACAGAATGTCATCCATATGATTGGAGAGATTGTTAGCATCATGTGGTTAGCATTTAGCCAACTCACATAAATACCTGGCATTGTCACCAAGGGTCTGATCAGTGAATTAGTGAATGCATTAATCAATGCCAGATTCTTTATAAATATCATCAAACTTCAAACTAAATCTACTTTTTTTTTTCTAGCAAATTAACATTTGATGAGAGTTGGGGAAAATTCAGTGTCACTTGTTTATAGTCCTGGAGAGCAAACAAAGCCAAGGGACCCCACTGGGCTTACTTAACTGGCATAATGATTTGTTTCTCATTGATTAGGAAATGTACAAGGCAAGTAAATGAGATACAGTTTTCAGGTAAATTTACTCTTTCTAGTTTCTTTTCTTTGCATAAAAATATATTAGTGATCAATTATTTCAAAATATAGTTTTATCTTGGGTCATACACAGAAGTCTGTAAAACTGTACTCGACATGGATATGGCAGCCTCATAAGGACGCAAGTACATAAGTTGGCGTGAAAAGCTACATTGGATTTGTTTTAATAAAGAAATTCGGACCCAGAGAGATAGCACAGCGGTGTTTGCCTTGCAAGCAGCTGATCCAGGACCTAAGGTGGTTGGTTCGAATCCAGGTGTCCCATATGATCCCCCATGCCTGCGAGGAGCTATTTCCGAGCAGACAGCCAGGAGTAACCCCTGAGCACCACCAGGTGTGGCCCAAATACCACACACACACACACACACACACACACACACACACACACACACACACACACACACACACACACACACAAAGAAATTCATAAAGAGGTAGAATTAAATGAAAGAGGGTTAAATATTATTGTGTCTAGATAGTTTGGAAACAAGTCTAACTCTACATAAACACATAACAGGGTTATTACTAAAATTTGAAGAACATTTTTTAATATTTTTAAAAATCTATTTCAACTAGCCAATTATCTAGGAAACTATACTACCTAACAATATAAAAAGTTGATAGAATTTGTAAAAATTTTACACTAAATTTAAAGTTATTGAAGAGTATAACTGGTTGCTTGTTAGTTTCTTCCTTCCTAAAAATCTTTGACGAGAAAAACTTTAAAATGGTGGCAACATCTTCATTTGTTTAAAAGGTAGGAGGGAGTGAATATTCAGGAAATATAGTTCATCAGATATATGCCTAAACCTGAGATGAGACAATTTTAGGTTCAGATCAATTGCTGAAAGGTTGGTGCCAATATGACCTCAAGCTATATATTAATATGAAAACACTTATCAACAGAGGACTAAGAATTAGTGGTTTGATAAACAACAACAACAAATCAATAAGAAAAATATTTCTAAAGCATCTGAACAAAAGTTCAAAGACAAGGGTAATGCTCTTTATTGATAGAGACCCCTCTATCTGCTTAGGGTAATATGCTCTTACTTTAAATTCTGGTTTCATATAAGAGCTAAGATAAAATCAAATTATTTAGATTTTTAAATGGCCATATCGAAGACTGTGGGTGGGAACATTGGCCAGGCTTCCCCAGACAAACATAAACTATTTATTTTTGTCTCTGGGCTACATCAATCAGTGCTCAAGATTTATACTTGGCTCTGTGTTTAAGTATCACGCCTGGTGGGCTTCAGAGATCATATGGATGCTGGAGATTGAACCTAGGTTGGCCATGTGCTAGACAAACACCCTATCCACTGTACTACTGTTCTAACCGTTAAACAGAACCTCTTACACCTGTATTTCTCTATCTAAATATGTATAGTATAAAATACATGTGTGCATATTATGAAATTATTCACATGTGGTCTGTGCTTTCTTAGCTAAAATGCTAAGCAAAGCCAGAAACCGCAGGTAAAATAAAGGATAAGTTCTATCATCTGTAGTATCTAGAAAGACAAACCAAGGGTATGGACAATATAAGTCAATAATTAACCAGGGTCACTGGTTGAAAGATGTGATGTTGGGAAAACAATGAGATTGGCTAGAAGTAACATAGCAGTAGAAATGGAGGGGGTGGAGCATACGGATACTATATAAAGGAGTCAAAGAAAAATATACACAAACCATCTGCAAATCAATAAGTAGTGAGGATGGAATGTACAAGGACATTAGACAATGGAGGGCACTGGGCATTCTAATGGAGGGTGTGGTGTTGGAATATAACCTAATGAAACCCTATCATTAGCAGCATTGTAGATCACAATGCCGAGCCAGAGTGATAGCAAAGCAGGTAGGGAATTTGCCTTGCGCAATCCCCAGCATTCCATATGGTCCCTTGAGCCTGCCAGGCGTAACTTCTGAATGCAGAGCCAGGAGTAACCCCTGAGCTCAATAAAAAAACAAGCAAACAAATAAATTACAGTGCCTAAAACAAAACTGAATCATTAAAAAAAGGTAATGGGGGAATGGTGAGGAAAAGTAAGCTCATGGCAGAAGTGACAGAAGGGTGGAGTATCAGGACACTTTGTTAGTGGTGGCATGTTACAACTCAGCACATCAATACTATAAATTTGAACAGGGTTGCAACCCTATTACCACAACTATAATATTAAAATAAAAATAAACAAGATTACTAAATGATGCTACGAGATAGGGAAGAAAGAGGTTGGCTAGAATCATCCAAAGGCAGTGATGTTGAGTGTTTTTAAGGCAGTGAAGATGGCATAACATTGTATATCTAGTTATAAAGAGGAATGCACTTGTAACCTTATTACCAAAGTACAACAAAAATTTTTAATTCACTTTGTAAAAAATAGTTTAATAGATTTTGAGTTTGAAATATTAGGGCAGTCTAAAAGCTAAGAATTCAAGAAAAAGCTGAAGCTATACTCTTGAAGCTACCTTCTTTCAAGAAACAAAGATCTTTGTCTTTAAGTTTAATTTATTGAATGAAGTTGATTCATGGTTTTGTTGATCTTTTCTCAAAACTGATGATTTAGATGTTAGTAACATTTCAAAATGTCTTCTCAAATTGTTTTATAACAGTATCTAGTCTGGTCCTTTGGTATAATGTTTAGATAAAATTAATAGATAAAATTAGCCTTAGCAGTAGCCTCTAGACTAGAGTTTTCTCAGAAGATTATTTCAAGAGGGCAGAGTGGTGCAAGTGGAAGGGCTTTTGCCTTGCATGTGCCAACCTAGGAATGAATGGTGGTTGGATCCCCCCGGCGTCCCAAATGTTCTCCCAAGCCAGGAGCTATTTCGGAGCTCATAGCCAGGAGTAATAATCCCTGAGAGTCACCAGGTGTGGCCCAAAAGCAAACAAAACAAAACAAAACAAACAAACAAACAAAAACTCCAAAGATTTATTTCAAGATACAATCGTGGTGAATTTAGCTCCAAGCTGTGGTCCCATCTTTCTTCCAAAAGACTTTGAGAATGTGTTTTGTCAGCACCTTGAGAAGAATCTGTCTTAAGAGATAAGATTCATATGGTTAAAACTCAGAGGACTGAGAGTTAAATGGGAATCTCAGCAAATTTTAATTTGTGAGCTTAAAGTATATGTGTCATGGGAATAAAAATTAATGCATTGGCTTCAGTAAAACATTCTTTTTGTATAGACTCATCTATGTAAATAGCCAAAATATAACAAAAAGATTGCTTAGTGATCAAGAAATTTAGAACAGGGGATTAGATCATTAAATGTTTAAGATAGGTGCTGTTCCTCTTCACAATAGGAGTATTACTGCTAGTGAGAGTGATGCCTAGTTATTTGTTTGGCTAAGTACCTCTGTATTTTGGATAGGACTCATATATTAGAAGTATGTTTTAAAAAACTTTGGGGGCCATACTAGTTGTGCCAGTGACTAGTTTCAGTTCAGTACTTATGGATTAGTCCCTGCAGTGTAAAGGGATTATGTGATTTTTTTTTTTTTTGGTTTTTGGGCCACACCCGGTGATGCTCAGGGGTTACTCCTGGCTATGTGCTCAGAAGTCGCTCCTGGCTTGGGGGACCATATGGGACGCCGGGGGATCGAACCGCGGTCCATCCTAGGCTAGCGCAGGCAAAGCAGGCACCTTACCTCTAGCGCCACCACCCGGCCCCGGATTATGTGATTCTTAAACTTGGACTGAGGCTACCTTCATACAAAACATGTTTTCAACCAGTTGACCTACTCTACAGTCCAGTACTTTATTTTCTAGACAGGCACCTCTCTTTTAGATAGACACATTCTTAATAAGTTAGTATAAATAATCATATTTTGCAGATTTATTTCTTCAGAATGATGCCACCCTTTTTAACATTATTCATTTCTCAGTCTTCTCTAATCAATATAACATTGATGTTGGCATAATTTACCAACAATGCTGAATATTTTACAGAAAATAGGGGAATTTATAAATGAATGCTATTGCAGCTATACACTTGATGACAGGACTGAACTATAGAGGACAGATAATTTACACAGATGTGGAATATATCAAATTCCAGGAGTTTCGAACACATCTGTAAAACAAAGCTAATAAACTGAATAAATAAAGTAATTGTGGGGTTTAAAAATCTAGACAAAGTAATAAGTATACATTGGTGCATAGGAGGCAATTAATAGTCAAAAATTATCTGAATTTGCACCTTTATTCCTTTCCCTGTTCTTAAATTCATATATATTTGAAAGCAGAGAATGAAGCATTATTTATTTTTTATCTTGAGCAGGGTTCAAATACTTTGCAGAGTTAGAACTCTTGTGTATGATAACAAGAGTCCTGAGACTTCTCAGATAATTCCTCAAACTTCTCAGTGTAAGTTCTAGACAAAAGGACAAAGAACAGATCACTGTCACTCTTTTCACTCTAAGGTCTGAGGCATAGCTGAGAGTTGTTGACAAAACTGTGGAGGCCTATGTCTGAAAGATAGTTTGAACTTACATGGTTTAATAAAGATGCTGAGGCTGATGGATGAGGACAAAAGATGTCATCAAGTAAAGAATTTGCTCTTTCATCATTGTAGGCAGAATGAGAATTATTGGTTGTCCCACTTTACTCTTTTCTTTGCTTTCCATATCTTAGGCTATGAACTATTAATAAAGCTTTTAGAATATGAATACATATTTAAAAGTCATTTCTATAAATGGAAATCAGTAGGACATGATCTAAGAAGCACCGGGTGGTAGTGTGACAGTTTGGTTTATGTTCTGATCTAGGCATATATTAGCTATCCAACATTTGGTAGTTGACTTTAATGTCCAAAACTTCACTTGCCTCATATTAATAACTACTTCTGAGATGTACTAAAGATTAAATAATAAGTCAGGTCTTTTATAAAGTGCTATTATAATTTTCATTATTCAATACTCAAGGATCAGTTAGTATCATAATTAAATAACTATAAATAATTTTTTTATAAAATATTCTTAATATTGGGCCAGAGAGATAGCACAGTGGTAAGGCGTTTGCCTTGCAAGTGGCCAACCCAGGACCAATGGTGGTTCAAATCCCGGCATCCCATATGGTCTCCTGTGCCTGCCAGGAGCGATTTCTGAGCAGAAAGCCAGGAGTAATCCCTGAGTGCCACCCAGTGTGGCCCCAAAACAAAACAGAACAAATGAACAAAAAAATAATTAAAAAAATTCTTTCTATTTTTATAATGATTCTATTTAGGATCATAAATTCCTCATCAACTTTAATTGTGTCTGTGTTAAAAATACAACAAATTAAAAATTTTATTTAAGAAATATTTGACTCTTTAAATGACTTAATTGGAAAGATGTCATCCTATTTCATATTCAAGGATATGAATACTTTCATATAAGTTTAATAGCTCTGCATGAAGAATGATCAAATGATTTAAAAATCATAAAGAATTAAAATTTTTGCTATGACTGAGCAGAACTTCTGGAATCATAATGAAAGACTCTATTATTTGACTCTATGCTTTGGCCTTGCATCTGAGCAAAAACCAAAATCACTACTTACAGAGGAGTGATTACAACAATGATAGAACAGAACTTCTAGACTCATAAAGACTCTATCCTAGACTTCATCCTATGACCTGTGCAAATACCAAGATTTCTAGCTACAGAGGACTGATTTTTGTCATTACAACTGAGTGGAAAATTTCCCGACACCAAAGAAAGACCTTAGGGTGTGAAAATGAGCATGCATGAGGTTGTAGTTGTTTACATGACTACTGCTTCAAGGGTGGAGAAATCCTGAATCTTTTAGGCCAAAGGAATTCCCTTTCTAATTTCTTTTTTTAAAATTATCTTTATTTAAACACCCCGATTACAAATATAATCGTAGTTGTATGATTACAGTATGTAAAGAACACCCCCCCTTCACCAGTGCAGGCTTCCCACCACCAATTTCCCAGATCTACCTACTCCCCACCCCACCCACACCTGTACTCGAGACAGGCTTTCTTTTTCCCTCATTCATTCACATTGTTATGATAGTTTTCAGTGTAGTTATTTCTCTAACTGCACTTATCACTCTATGTGGTGAGCTTCATGTCATTAGCTGCACCTACATGGGAGGATGGGGGGAAGTAACGGTTGGGACTGTGGCATTAAAATATTAGAAATGAGCTTTGTAGGGCAGTATCAAGGTCCCAATACAAGATGGATTATGGATATATAGAATATATGCACACAATACTATCAATATGAAAACAAAGAGAAAAAATTTCCACTGACTGTCCCAACATAAACCAGTGCTAGAACAGCCTGCCCTCCTCCCAGAGAGCATTCCCCCCTTTCTAATTTCTAATACTTACTAATACTTACTTTCTAATACTTACTGTACCTATGCAAAAAAAAAAAAAAAAAAAAAGGAAGCACAAAACTTTGCCACACTAGCCCTCCTTCCTTTTTTCTCTTTCTTTTTATTTGCTCTTTTTCTTTCTTTTTCGTATTTTTTTTTATTTCTTCTTTTTTTTCTTTTTCATTCTTGTGGTTATTATTTGGTGATTTTTTGTTGCTAGGTGTTTTTTGTAGTTACTGTTATTTTTAAAAATTTTTTTGTTTGTTGGTTTTTTGTTATGTTTTTCTTTCTTTCCCCTTCTTTTTATTTTTATTTTTTATAACTTATATATGTAATTTTTAGCATTTATTTTTTATTTTTATTATTTTTTTCACAGAATTATTTATGGTTCATAGTGACAATGAATGAGGGGCATTTCCATAACCAGTGCTGTCCTTCCTCCACCCCCATTCCCAGCATGCATCCCATATCTCCCTCTTTTGCCCCCGAGAATACTAGTGTAACTGGTCTCCACTTTACAGCTTGTTGTAGATTATCTATTCTGTTGTCGTTTGAGAAAAAGGATAAGAAAAAAAGGAAGAAAAAAATTGGTAGCAACTACAAAAAAAAAAAAAAAAAAAAAGAGAAAAAAAATTGCACCCGGCTAAGAAGAAAAAAAAGAAAAAAGAAAAAAATCACCAAATAATAACCACAGGAGTGAAAAGGGAAGAGAAAAGTGGAAGAAAAAAGAGAAGAAAAATAAGTCAAAAACTGACAAATCAAAACAAAACAAGAAAAAGAAGGGATGCTGGAGTGGCAGGGTTTCGCATTCCCTCCACTTTTTTTTTTTTTTTTTTTTTGCATAGGCACAGTAAGCATTGGGGGAGAATGGGAATTCCCATGGCCCAAGAGATTCAGGGCTTCTCCATCCTTGAAGCATAGCATCATGGAATCAACCCCTGGCTCCATAGATACTCATTACCTCATCCCAAGGGCTTTTTTTTTATGCGGTGCCAGGATCCCTTTCTTCTTATAAATTGATATTTATTAACCTCTACACAGACTCCTGGTGGTCTTTGTCCAGTAAGTGAGTTTCAGGGAGTAGCATGGTTGGGGTAAAATTTTTCTGCATCACCTCCAGCCATAGCTCTGACTCTTGTATCAAACTACTGTAGTTGACTATAAACAGACTGAGCACAAGAAGGGTTATATGTTTGACTTCTCCATATCTCAGTTCTTTTAGTTGAGCCCTTTTGACTTGCCATGGACATCACTGAATCAGGTTCTTTTGTCCACAATGGTCATTCATGATTTTCCTCTATAGCCTTGAGCTTCAATGAATTTATGCTAAGAGACTAAATGACAAATTCTTTTTTATTAATATCTTTATTTAAACAACTTGATTACAAATATGATTGTAGTTGGGTTTCGGTCATGTAAAGAACATCCCGCTTCACCAGTGCAACATTCCCATCACCAGTGTCCCAAATCTCCCTCCTCCCCACCCCACTCCAGCCTGTACTCTAGGCAGGCTTTCTACTTCCCTCATTCATTTACTTTGTTATGATAGTTCTCAATGTAGTTATTTCTCTAACTTCACTCATCACTCTGTGGTGAGCTTCATGTTGTGAGCTGGACCTTCCAGCCACCCTCTCTTTATTCTCTGAGATTTATTGCAAAAATGTCTCTTATTTTTCTTAAAACCCATAGATAAGTGAGACTATTTTGTGTCTATCTCTCTCCCTCTGAATTATTTCACTCAGCATAATAGATTCCATGTAGATCCACATATAGGAAAATTTCATTAGTTCATCTTTCTTGATGGCTGCATGATATTTCATTGTATATATGTACCACAGTTTCTTAACTATTCATCTGTTGAAGGGCATCTTGGTTGTTGGCATCTTGGTTGTTTCCAGAGTCTGACTATTATAAATAGTGCTGTAATGAATATAGGTGTGAGGAGGGGATATTTGAATTGTATTTTTGTGTTTATAGGGTATATCCCTAGGAAAGGAATAGCTGGATGGTATGGGAGCTCAATTTCCAGTTTTTGGAGGAATCTCCATATTGCTTTCCATAAAGGTTGAACCAGATGGCATTCCCCCAGCAGTGAATGAGAGTTCCTTTCTCTTCACATCCCCACCAGCACTGTTTTATCTCATTCTTTGTTATATGTGCCAATCTCTTTGAGGTACAATCTCACGCCACAAAGTGTCTGTTCATGTCTTCTCATTTTTTGATGGGATTAGATGTTTTTTCTTGTAAAGTTTCATCAGTGCATGTATATTTTGGATATTAGCCCCTTATCTGATGGTATTGGGTGAATAGTTTCTCTCATTTAGTGGGTGGCTCTTGTATCCTGGGCAATATTTCCTTTGAGGTGCAGAAGCTTTTCGGCTTAATATATTTTCATCTGTTTATCTGTGTTTCCACTTGTTTGGAGAGTACTGTTTCCTCCTTAAAGATGCCTTTAGTCTCAGTGTCATGGAGTATTTTACCTACATGTTATTCTATGTACTAAATGACAAATTCTAAGAACTTTAATTCACCTGGAGGTATCACAGTCAGGCTGGGATTTTTTTTTTTTTCCGTTTGTTTGTTTTATATTCCAGAATCCCTCTGGGGAATGTAGTTGTATGTCCCCACTCCAAAATTACCTGTTCTATACCTTGACTTGCTATACTTTCTTTCTTTTTTAAGACAGGAAATCTGGAATTACAGGACTGTAAGAAGGAGTGTTTACAAAAGAATATTACTGCACCTTACTCACAACCAAACTCTAACCTCCCTACACCATTTTCCATGGGATCCTCTCCCTTTAACCTCTGGAAATCTCAATTTTAAGATCAGATCAAAGGATTGATGTGGGTTTGGTATTCTCTATTCTTTGTTTTGCTTCTTTATATCCTACCTCTGAGGAAGACAATTTGGTATTTAACTTTCTCCTTCAGACTTACTTTGCTTTTTTAAATTCTTATGCTTTCTATTTAATCTTTTCCCTGAGAACCTAAACTTCCCTTTCTCCATGCCTAACTCACCTCACTCCCTGAGTCTAGCAAAATGTAGTTGACAGATCAGTATCCCCATCAAAGTTCATTGGATGAAAATAGCTGGGAGCCCATCTTGCAGGGATAGCCTGTACTTTCTGTAGATTCTTCTAATTATTGTTCCATTGCATCCATAAAACAAACATGTTCTTTCCACAATGATAAGGAAAGCAATTCTATTTTTAACCTGGGGGCATTTGTTACCTCAGAGCTGTTTATTTTCTTCTAATACAAATTGTAAAAATGTTGGATTTCCCAGAACCACCAAGACTGATTATCACATTTAATTAATATATGATGATTCCTTCATACATAAATTTATGGCAAAATATTTTTAAGAAGCAATCTCCTATTGTGGTCTAAGTAGAATACTCAAGTCTTGAAATGATAAAGTCTGGGGCCGGCGAGCTAGCATGGAGGTAAGGCGTTTTTGCCTTTCATGCAGGAGGTCATCGGTTTGAATCCCGGCATCCCATATGGTCCCCCGTGCCTGCCAGGAGCAATTTCTGAGCCTGGAGCTAGGAATAATCTCTGAGCACTGCCGGGTGTGACCCAAAAGCCAAAACAAAAACCAAAAACAAACAAATAAAAAAAAAAACAAAAAAAAAAAAGAAAGAAAAGAAAAAGAAAAAGAAAAAAGAAATGATAAAGTCTTTAATGATCAACTTTAAAAGCATAGATTGCTGGGGCTGGAGAGATAATACAGGGGTGAAGATACTTTCCTTGTACCCCAATTCAATCTCCTGCACTGCAGATGGGTTGCAGTGATCCCTGAACAGAAGTGATTCCTGAGCTTGGAGCCAGAGTAAGCACTGACCATCAGTAGATGTGCTTTTCTAAACACAGAGACTTCTGATTGAAGGATTAATTTAAATTAATTTTTTTTGTTTTGGGGCTACACCTGGTGATGCTCAGGGATTAATCCTAGTTATGTGCTCAGAAATCGCCCTTGGCTTGGGGGACTATATTGGATGCCAGAGGATCGAACCACAGCCGGTCCTAGGTTAGCGTGTGCAATGCAAATGCCTTACCACCTGCACCACCACTCCTGCCTCAATTTAATTTGTTTTTTAATATTGACATGGGCCAATCACTCAGCCCTCTTTTGTAACATATATTTTTTAAATTACTAACTATTTAAGCACCATGGTTACAAACATGTTTGTAGTCGAGTTTGAAAGATTAATTTTAAATGGCATCATTTGTATGGAGTGATACCTATCCATGTTAGAAAAGTATAATGATTGGTTTATCCTCAAGGCACTGTATTTCCTATTTGAATAAAAGCTCACATACCTGTTTCCATACAGTTTCTAAACAAACTCACAATGTTTGCAGTAGAGAATGGTAAGCTGCTTGCTTTTCCACCTGTAGATGCTGGCATTTAAATATATACCAAACAGGTTTTCTCGGCCTCATGTCAGTACCCTTAAAAGAGGAGAGATTTTTCTCTTTCTGAATCCCCTTAGGCCTCTCTTTTGGTGGGTGGTACCTTTTAGTCTGGAACCAAGCATGTTCTCTGCTAGTTTTATTCAACATCCTAGCCAGGGGTCTGCAACCTTTAAGACATAAAGAGCCACTTGGACTCGTTTCCTAAGGAAAAAAATCCTGGGAGCCACAAAACCATGTGACATTTAAAACAAATATAGCACTGCATACATTGTTTCTTATCTTAATGCTATATACAGAATCGTGCAGTTAGCTGTCAATCTGAAGAAAAAAAGAACTTTTTTTACTTAACAATGTAAAGTATATTTGTGCAAATTAATAGCTAATTAAAATGTTTAATTTACCTGTTTAATGAGATTTTTGCTCCTGAACCTCAGTGACAGTGTCTGCAGATCAGGGCTGTAAGACGTTACCTTCATTTTCACACAGGCTTGTAAGCTATCATCTGTGAGGTGTGATCAATGTTTGTTTTTAATATAGTTAATGTTGGAGAAGACCTGCTCACACACATATATGAATATAAAATGTAAATAATAATTTAATTAATTTATTTAAAATTTGTTATGATAGCCACAACTTTCCTACAGTGTCACCATGCTTAACCAAGAACAACTATTAATATCTGTTAATTATTTTACTGGGCTACTTTTTTTTCTCTTTCAGACTCTTGCTCTCCACTCAATGTACTGGCCTGACTCCCAATAACAATCAAACTGCAGGCCCTCTCTTTCTCTTATGCTAGTCCTCTCTGTATTCTTTTTCCTTTTCCCTTTTTTCTCTTATTTTCTTTTTTTAAAATTATTTTTCAGTATTCCCTCTGTCAGCACTTCTCTTTTCCCTCACAGCCGTCTCTTCCTCCCCAGCAAAGAGGTACACGCTTAGCGTGTCCTCAGTGACATCACCCTGCAACTGCAAAGCTTCATAAAAGAGCTGCAAGTTGCTGACACCTGCGCCTAGACCGTATTCTTTGGAAAAAAACTTTGAAACATATTCATGTCCCGAACTAAAATTCTAGAGCCCTTTGCGCATTGAATACTTCATATACTTTTAAATCAAAATGAATTCCTTTTGCTTGTAATAAAATAATTTTGAAAAAAATGATGTATAAAATATCTACAGAAAATTTTATTGAACAATGATGCAATTATTCATGCTATAATCACCTAAAGATCATAATCAAAATTTTATGGAGCTGGGGAGGGGTAGGGGAGCATGAAAAAAAAAAGCAAACTAGCTCTAATTGTGTCCCTGGCATTGAATGCTCACTGTCAGAATTTCTGAGGGTTCTCTGGAGAACCTTGAGAGTTGCTGAAGTTTTGTGATGTCCTCAACAACACATCCTTGGTTTAGCTTTCAGCCATCTAGCCTACTTGCTTCTACCATCACTGGGAGTGACCTCCAGGACCATGTGAGCCCATCCCCTCAATTTTATGGTGGTAGAACAAGTAGCTAAAGTGCTGGGAAAGAGCTTTTTCTAAGGTAATCTTGAAATTAAGGCCCAGAACCACCTGTTCTATGACTACAAGGGAATATGACTTCCCAAACCAAAATAACTAAAAAAATTATAGCAGATATGTCCTTTTATTATTTTTTCTATATATGTTTAATATATCTATCAAATAAAAATGCTTTTGAATTTACATATAATAAAAAAATAGAAGTAATTCTGGAAAATTCCTTTATATATACACGTTGCTATAAACATGAATATATTAAACATATGAGTTGAATTTCTATTGCTTTTTCCCTACATGTTTTGCATAATTTCATCACTTTACTGGACTAATTTACTCCTTCTCATATTTTAATTTTTTTACAATGTTTTGTTTTCAGTATTTCCAATGTTGTTTTATAGTGAATACTGCAAGAAACAGTGCTATGCAAATGAATGGTGCCTTAGAACTAAATAAAAATAACCACAGAATTATGTTATTTTTGGAAAGTTTATACCAGGTTTTTCTTTTCAGACAGTAGTTCAACAACCACAGGGAATTTTACTTAAATGAAAACAAAACTTTAATTGTATATATGAAAACTTATACCTTGTTAGTCTTAAAATTAGAATCTTCCGGGGCCGGGCGGTGGCGCTGGAGGTAAGGTGCCTGCCTTACCTGCGCTAGCCTAGGAGACGGACCGCGGTTCGATCCCCCGGCGTCCCATATGGTCCCCCAAGCCAGGAGCGACTTCTGAGCGCATAGCCAGGAGTAACCCCTGAGCGTCACCGGGTGTGGCCCAAAAACCAAAAAAAAAAAAAAAAAAAAATTAGAATCTTCCAAGGGTAGCAAAGATATTTTCACCCATTAAAATTAGAGTAACGATTTGTATGTTTCATGTAGAGAGAAAACACCATTTATATAGAGACAAACACTTTTTTAAAATCTGGCAAACAACAACTAGAACTTTTAAATCATGACACAAATAGGGTAATGGTTCTTCTACACTTGGTCCTCTTCATCTGCTGTAATGTCACTGTTGGTACTTTTCTGCTCGACCTCTAGTGCTACAGGCATGATGCTTATGAAAGTATGAAAGAGAGCTTCAATCTATTCCTCTGTGGTCCTTTCTTCACTTCCACCATCAGCTGGATTTTCATTGAAGTTACAGGCCTGTGAATGAGCAGCTGAGGTTTTTCAGTTTTGGTTAACTTGTGATTTTTCATTGCTATGAGAAATTCTGTGACAATCTCAGGACTCTGGTGCCTTCCTAATGTTTTTGACATGTATTTAAAGTTCTTTTCTTTACGGGATGTAAACTGAGCTGTGAGAGATCATGGGTACATGGGCCCATGTTATAGAAAGCTGACCATCTTAGGAGGAGAGGGTGGGCCAACGCCCAGCCCTGTCAAATACAAGCTAGCTCCTTCCATCATCCACAATCTCCATTTTCCCAATAGCTCTGTCTCATCACTGATGCTCTACGATTCCCTTCAGTGACACTTTTCAGATACTTTGATTGTGGGGCTGATGTCACCAAGGCTTCTTTAGAGACAAACATTTTTTATTATTATCTTTATTTAAACACCTTGATTACAAATATGATTGTACTTGGATTTCAGTCATGTAAAGAGCACCCCCCTTCACCGGTGCAACATTCCCACCACCAATGTCCCAAATCTCCCTCCCCCTCCCCCCACCTGTACTCTAGATATGCTCTCCACTTCCCTCATTCATTCACATTGTTATGATAGTTATGATAGTCCTCAGTATAGTTATTTCTCTAACTGCATTCACCACTCTTTGTGGTGAGCTTCATGTTGTGAGCTGTACCTTCCAGCCCTCCTCTCTTTGAGAGACAAACATTTTTTATTGTTATATGTTATATATTGACAAGCATCTTAAACTTTTTGTATTGTACTTAAAACAACAAATCTAGACAGAAATCTATCTATCTCATCATCTATCTATCTATTTATCTACCATCTACCTATCTATCTATATGCAATTTAAAGAAAAATGATACTGTATTTTCTGGCATATAAGATGACTGGGCATATAAGACACCCCCTACTTTTCCTGTTAAAATATAGGGTTTGGGCTAGATTAGCTATATAAGACTACCTCTCTTTTAATGCACACCAAATGGAAATTTAAAAACATAAGAGAAAAAGAGTAGAACCCTCAAAGATTAACAGTATATGTTTAATAAAGCTAGACTTTGGAGTGCCAACAATCATTTTACATTTGTCATTTGTAATAAGTGACTGTAATTTTTTAAATTGTGATCTACATTGAGAGCAGGGAGAGGGGGCTCCTCCAAGACCAGCTGGCTGGGATACAGTGATTAATAGGACAGCTAGAGAGAGAGAGAGACAGAGCACCTTCTCTGTGTCCCATAAAATCTGAACAGAGGACTGAGCACCAGAAAGCTGAAAACCAGTGATGACACCTGGCTGCTTGATGGGATGCAGTGATTGGTAACTCAGCTCCTCTGTGTGCCCTGAAAGAAGAATCAGGACAAGCAGAGAATCTGGCAACTGGGTGAGATACAGCGGTAAGAGGGGGCCAGATCACTCGTTCCTGAAGCTGGAGTAAGTTTCAGCATGCTGTATATTGGCATATAAGACAACTTCAGACTTTTGTTCATGGGTTAAAAAGTCTTCTTATAAGCAGGAAAATACGGTAAATGAGCACTTGTGATTTTTCTCAAGCCAGTCTTCAAAAATATAAAATGACCTCCAGCTTTAGGCTTCGTTTGTCTTCAGTCACTTCACATCTTTGCTACATAACCTATTCAAGTACTTCATTTTTAACCCCAATGTGAAAATGGCTTTTGGTTGTGATGTTAATTTGTTATGTTGGCTATTCATGTTTCTTTTGTGTTCATGTCCTTTAAATAGGTTCCTCTTATGCACAGGTCCTTACTGATTCAGCAGTACTGTATAGTGGTTATTTGATCCTTACAAAATCTTGCAAATATCATCAACTAATGGCTTATCTTTTAATTTTGCCTCTTTATGCTTTTATCTTCTCAGAGTAGAAGAAATATTTTGTTTTTATAAACTTGAGTGTCTTTATTTTTACGGTTGTGTTAGTTATGTTTTATGTTAAGACTCATTAATCTAGTCAACATGTAAATATATCTTCCTTTACTATTTATAAAAATATTAGTCTTGATCTGTCTGGTTGAATCTTGAGCTCCATTGAGACTTTATTTTTGTGTTTGGTCTGAGGAGGGAGTTCATTAAAAACAATTCTGTGTAGGGGCCAATGTGGTAATTCAGTGGTAGGGAGCTTGCCTTGCACACAGCTAACACAGAACAGACCTTAGTTTTATCCCCAGTGTTCCATATAGTCCCCCAAGCCAGGAGCAATTTCTGAGATCATAGCCAGGAGTAAACCCTGAGCATCACTGGGTGTGGGTTCCCCCAAAACAAAACAAAAAAACAACACACAATTCTGTGTGATTAACATTTTTTTCATGCAGTGAAAAATACCCAAGAGTCTCTTACTTGGCAATGTTTCCATGCTGGGTATATATATGTATGTATATATATATATATATATATATATATATATATATATATATATATATATACTTAGAAGCATTGTGCTTTGTTCTATTATTTGGTGTAACCTCCATCCAACACAACTCAGGCTTGGCTTTTTAACCTTGAAACCAGTTTTCCTATGTGGTAGGACAAATTGCATTATACTTTACTTTGGCTTTTGAACACTCCCATATACATATATAAATTATCTTGTCAAGGTTTGAAAAAGAAACATACCCAAACCTATGAGGATTTTAATTAGACTTGCCTGAGCTTTTAGTTCAATTTAGGAAAAATTGACTCAGCAGTAATAAGATTTTCTGTTTTTGAACAATACTTAGTTTTTTTCACCCTATTTTCTGCAGAGGTTTCACACACATCTTGGTGAGACTTATTCCTAGGTAGCTTCTATAATTTTGTTGCTACATAAATTTTTATCACATCTTATATGTACTTTTTTTTGTTTGTGGCTTCTATCTATTGATCTTACACCAGGCAAACTACACATTCTTTTAAATTCTATTATGAGGCTATTTTGGAGGGGAGGGGAGTGGGTTTCATAAGTAACTGTACTGTTTATCTACACATGATGTTTCCATTTTTCAAAATTACTTTTAAGTTTAATCTTTGGTAATTGCTTAAAATAAAGACATGGGGTCAAGATGAAATCAGCAAACATGATATATAGAGGAATCTAATACCCTGTCAATATGTGTGGCTTTCAGCTTATCTTTCTAACAATTTCTCTTACATCCATAGATAAATGAAAAAATAATATATTTTTCTTATGCACCTTACCTTGATCTATGCCCCACAAACAAAATATCCTGAAGATTATTCTATAGCATTTTCTTTCAGGTAGATTGGCAACATTCTTTTATTTTCCTTTTTTTTTTAATTTTTATTGTGACCAAAGTGCATTACAAATCTTTCACTGCATCATTTATGGTACATAGTGACAATGAATGAGGGGCATTCCCACCACCAGTGCTGTCCTCCCCCCATCCCTGTTCCCAGTATGTATCCCATATCTCCCTCCTTTACCCCCCAGAATGCTAGTGCAACTGGTCTCCACTTTACAGCTTGTTATAGATTGAGCATCCATTCCACCATCATTGGAGATAAAAAGGATAAGAAAAAAGGGAGAAAAAAATTTGGTAACAACTACCAAAAAAAAAGAAAGAAGAGAGAAAAAAAAGAAAGAAAAATGGAAGAAAAAAGAAAAACATGCACCTGGCAAATAAAAATAAAAATAAATCACCAAATAATAACCACAAGAGTGGAAAGGAAAGAGAAAAGTGGAAGAAAGAAGAGAAGGAAAATAAAGTAAAAAAACTAACAAATCAAACTAAAACAAGAAAAAGTAGGGGTGCTGGAGTGGCAGGGTTTGGCGTTCCCCCCACTTTATACCAGAATTACTTTATCAGTCTCCTAAGGATTGATATTTGACTCTCTTCATGGTTTATCTCTTATCGTTACTCTTTAAATTAATAGCCTTATGAAAGACTTTGTGATATGCTAGCAAAGTATATCATTGAGCACTGTCTCTTAGAGCAGCTTGTTTATATCATGAGCATGACTAAACTTATTTGATTTTATCAAGTTCCTCAACCATATTAGCTTTCTGACCCCATCAGCAGTATATGGTTGTTCCCATGTCTCACTTAACTGGATCCAAAAATCCATAAAAACAGGTTTCCTTTGTTTGGGAATTGTCTTATATCTCTTAATTTGTATCATCATTTTCCTTATTTTTTATCCTTCTCCTTATTAATTTATAAAATTTTTAAAAATATAGGAAAAAGGGTTACAGTAGTGCTTAGGTTTATGGGATTAATGATTAAGGTTAGTTCACACCAGCACTATGGAAGTGCCCATGAACATCCATCCTTATGTGACCTCTGGACCTCTCTTCCCCATCATGGCCCCCATCCAGCTTCCTTACCCTCATTATTTGCTGACAATTATGGTTTTGGTACATACTGTGCCTTCTTTAGACACTACCAGGTGCTGAAAATTCTCCACTTTTGTTCCCAAGTTACTAACCTGAGAATCTATTGAGTAAACAACACAAAAACGAACTTCTTTGCACTACAGAAAAGACTAATGTCTCTGCTGTATTGTTCCAGGAGCTCACATTCAAATAAATATTTGTTGCTCCACTCTTGGAGTGGGTTGCACCTAGCCCTGGGTGCAAAGTCTCTCCTGTCCTTAACCAGTTGTTGTCCAGACACTTTTGAGCTCAAACTTATTTTACTTTTTCTAGGGAAATAATTGTTCTTAGAATTAGTAGCTGATTTTACTGTACAACTAAAATTCAAAAAGATTTTTAATTTGAATTTCAGAGGTAATGTAAATGTTTTCTTTTTTCTTTCTTTTTTTTTTTTTTTTGGTAGCATGACTTTAAATTCCAGATACAAGCTTATAGTTAGAAATACTTAGTATCTTTAGAGGGATGGCATTAAATCTGTATAATGCCTTGGGGAGTATTGCCATTTTGATGATGTTAATCCTGGCAATCCATGAGCAGGGTATGCGTTTCCATTTCCGTGTGTCCTCTCTTATTTCTTGGAGCAGAGTTTTATAGTTTTCTTTGTATAGGTCCTTCACATATTTAGTCAAGTTGATTCCAAGATATTTGAGTTTGTGTGGCACTATTGTGAATGGGGTTGTTTTCTTAATGTCCATTTCATCCTTATTACTATTGGTGTATAGAAAGGCCATTGATTTTTGTGTGTTAATTTTGTAGCCTGCCACCTTGCTATATGAGTCTATTGTTTCTAGAAGCTTTTTGATAGTCTTTAGGGTTTTCTAAGTAGAGTATCATGTCATCTGCAAACAGTGAGAGCTTGACTTCTTCCTTTCCTATCTGGATTCCCTTGATATCCTTTTCTTGCCTAATCGCTATAGCAAGTACTTCCAGTGCTATGTTGAATAGGAGTGGTGAGAGAGGACAGCCTTGTCTTGTGCCAGAATTTAGAGGGAAGGCTTTCAGTTTTTCTCCATTGAGGATAATATTTGCCACTGGCTTGTGGTAGATGGCCTTCACTATATTGAGAAAGGTTCCCTCCATTCCCATCTTGCTGAGACTTTTGATCAAGAATGGGTGTTGGACCTTATCAAATGCTTTCTCTGCATCTATTGATATGATCATGTGTTTTTTATTTTTCTTGTTATTGATGTTGTGTATTATGTTGATAGATTTACGGATGTTAAACCAGCCTTGCATTCCTGGGATGAAACCTACTTGATTGTAGTGGATGATCTTTTTAACGAGGCATTGAATCCTATTTGCCAGGATTTTGTTGAGGATCTTTGCATCTGCATTCATCCATGACATTCTTCAAAGAAGTGGATCAGACACTTTTGAAATTCATTTGGAACAATAAACACCCTCGAATAGCTAAAGCAATCATTGGGAAAAAGAATATGGGAGGAATTACTTTCCCCAACTTTAAACTGTACTACAAAGCAACAGTTATCAAAACAGCATGGTATCGGAATAAGGATAGGTCCTCAGATCAGTGGAATAGGCTTGAATACTCAGAAAATGTTCCCCAGACATACAACCACCTAATTTTTGATAAAGGAGCAGGAAATCCTAAATGGAGCAGGGAAAGCCTCTTCAACAAGTGGTGTTGGCACAATTGGATAGCCACTTGCAAAAAATTGAACTTAGACCTCCAGCTAACATCATGTATGAAGGTAAAATCCAAATGGATTAAAGACCTAGATATCAGCCCCAAAACCATAAGATATATAGAACAGCACATAGGCAAAACACTCCAGGACATTACAGGCATCTTCAAGGAGGAAACTGCACTCTCCAAGCAAGTGAAAGCAGAGATTAACAGATGGGAATATATTAAGCTGAGAAGCTTCTGCACCTCAAAGGAAATAGTGCCCAGGATACAAGAGCCCCCCACTGAGTGGGAGAAACTATTCACCCAATACCCATCAGATAAGGGGCTAATCTCCAAAATATACAAGGCACTGACAGAACTTTACAAGAAAAAAACATCTAACCCCATCAAAAAATGGGGAGAAGAAATGAACAGACACTTTGACAACGAAGAAATACACATGGCCAAAAGACACATGAAAAAATGTTCCACATCACTAATCATCAGGGAGATGCAAATCAAAACAACGATGAGATACCACCTCACACCCCAGAGAATGGCACACATCACAAAGAATGAGAATGAACAGTGTTGGCGGGGATGTGGAGAGAAAGGAACTCTTATCCACTGCTGGTGGGAATGCCGTCTAGTTCAACATTTATGGAAAGCGATATGGAGATTCCTCCAAAAACTGGAAATCGAGCTCCCATACGATCCAGCTATACCACTCCTAGGAATATACCCTAGGAACACAAAAATACAATACAAAAACCCCTTCCTGACACCTATATTCATTGCAGCACTATTTACCATAGCAAGACTCTGGAAACAACCAAGATGCCCTTCAACAGACAAATGGCTAAAGAAACTGTGGTACATATACACAATGGAATATTATGCAGCTGTCAGGAGAGATGAAGTCATGAAATTTTCCTATACATGGATGTACACGGAATCTATTATGCTGTGTGAAATAAGTCAGAGAGAGAGAGAGAGAGAAAAACGCAGAATGGTCTCACTCATCTATGGGTTTTAAGAAAAATGAAAGACACCCGTGTAATAATAATTTTCAGACACAAAAGAGAAAAGAGCTGGAAGTTCCAGCTCACCTCAGGAAGCTCACCACAAAGAGTGATGAGTTTAGTTAGGGAAATAACTACATTTTGAACTGTCCTAATAATGAGAATGTATGAGGAAAATGGAGAGCCTGTCTAGAGTACAGGCGGGGGTCGGGTAGGGCGAAGGGAGACTTGGGACATTGGTGATGGGAATGTTGCAACTGGTGATGGGTGGTGTTCTTTACATGACTGAAACCCAAACACAATCATGTATGTAATTAAGGTGTTTAAATAAATTAAAAAAAAGAAATACTTAGTAGATATGCACTTCCTTCTTTATATTTATCCTGAGCTAAGGATGAAACTGGAAGTCCTGGTTAGGACCTAGGCATTGCCTTTTATTCCCAGGGGAAGGCAACTCTCGATGTTGGACTGTGGTTAGAACCCTGGTTCACACTCAGCTGACCTGAGTTTGATCCCTGATGCACATTTGGTCTCTAAATTTTGATCCTTGTGCATATAACTAGGACTAAGCCTTGAGGTGTGGTCTCCAAACCAAAAGTAAAAAAATTAAGAAAAAATAGGGGCCAGAGTGGTGGTGTGGAGCAGTAAGGTGTCTGCCATACTGGTGCTAGCTTAGGACAGACTGTGGTTTGATCCCCTGGCATCCCATATGGTCCCCCAAGCCAGGAGCGATTTCTGAGCACATAGCCAGGAGTAACCCCTAAGTATAACCAGGTGTGGCCCAACAAAACAAAACAAAACAAACACAAAACAAAGAAATTAAGAAAAAAATAAACCCTATACTCTAAATTGTTAGCTATTAGAATTTTTCTTACTCATCATTTCTGACTTCCAATTCTCTATGATTTTTACAGTTTATACTTGGTTTTAAAAGGTGTTTTTTTTTTTTTTCATTAGTTTCTGTTTTGGACCACACTTGGAAATGCTCAGGGCTTATTCTTGACTTTGCATTTAGGGATTACTCCTGATAGAGTTTGAGGGACTGTATATGTGCAGAGATTGAACCTGGGTCAGTTATATATGCAAGCCAGCATGTTCCTTACCAATGTACAATCTTTCTGCCCCACAGAGTGCCTTAGAAGTTTACCTATGCATTCTTTTAGTGAAATAACATGCTTAACTGCTGATACAAGTATTAAGCATACTTCATCTGTGATACAGTTTAGCCAGGTATAGACATATCCTTCTGAACAATAGTTCGAGACAAACCATTAATAGCTCTTCAGTGGTGCACCTTCATACCTCCATGCATTCCCCAGGGAATATGACATGGCAATGTGCATGAACAACAGTGAGGCAACAGTCCACAACTGTCTGAGGGTCTCATGAATAGAAGGGTGAATGAGAGACCCTATTGGAGAAGACTATGAGCTGCATCAATCAACTGACCAACCCCCAGAATGAAGCTGCCAAAAGAGTTTATTCCCGAAGAAGATGACTGCAGATATATTTTAAGATATAAACAGAAAAAAGAGCAGCCTTAATATGATGTATTTTTCATGCCATTTGCCGAAATTTATTTTGAGCTAATGCTATTATGTTTTCTATTTTTTAAAACCATATATAAACATTCCTAGGACCGTTTGGTTTTATACATGAAGTGTGATTTTCAATTAATTGATTGTTCTAGGATAATTTACTGATACGGTATTTCAGGATTGTATTATCTATATTTTGTTTGTTTAAGCATCACCGCATTACTTTGATTATTTTTGTCTTATCTTGACCATCACAGACTTAATATGTCATGATATATTTTTAAACAGATTTAATTTATTCAATTATCTGTCAAAAGTATGTGGGTCAATTTTCTATTTATTCACATATTTCTACCTCCCTTGGTAATGTTGATGCACCTCATTATAGTGTTTATCTGTGTATTTGTTGTTATATATGGATTTTATTTTGACATGACATTATCTAGCACATAAACATGGTTAACATGTAGTTTAATTAAAGATACATTTTTCTTTTTTTCTCAATTTCCCTAAATAAGTGCTTTTTGTTGGTTCTAACAACATTTGTTTTATTCTCTTGTGTTTTATAATCAAATATTTTTGATTTTTTAATTTTTATTTGGTCACTATGAAGTTACAAAGTCATTCATGAGGGGTTGCAGGTGTCCATTTTTCAACATTGGTCCTCCCTTCACCAAAGTCCACTTCCCTCTACCCATGTTCCCTTTACCTCTTATTCCCTATTTGTCTCTCATCACCAGTCTGCTTTCTGAGGGGCACTCTTTTTAAAAAATAAAATTTTGCACTGTGGTTTATAATACTGACATAATAAAAATTATAACACAATAATATTAAATCACTCATGTCATTTGATGGCATTTCTATTTCTTCTATTTCTATCTCTTGTCTTAGATGAAGATAATGATGATGTCTCTCAATATATTTGTCTCAGTGAGAATGTATCTCATTCCCAATAGGAGCAAAGATAGTTGTAGTTAAAGATAATACAATATAATTTGGTACTTTGCACTAAACTTTAACAATATTGTAGCCATACTGCCTAAAATAGAATAAAAAAATAAATTTTAATCATATTAAAATATTTTTAAGGAATTCTATCTTTGTTGCTATATTTTAAATTAGGGTGTTAATTTAATTAAAATATTTAGAAAAATTATCTAAGTAATTGGAGTATTTTATTAATTCATTATGCTCTGTTCCAACAAGGACAAAACTTGAATCTTTGTTAATATATATACATATATATATGTGTGTGTGCATTTATATCTATATGAATATGCCTATCTATCCATGAATCTGTTGTTATATATCTATATTTCACATAACAGTATATAGTCTATCATATATTTATCCTGAACCAAATAAGGAGGAGCCTTTAAAATGTATCCAACATAATCATCATATTTCCATCAGATTGGACACCACACAGGAATGCAGAAAGTGGCTCTAAAACAATCATAATCAAGAAGGCAGTCATTTGGGGCCCTCTAGTTTAAGAAGAAACTTTAAATTATTCTTTTAAATTTCTTGCCAGATTGAAAATAATAAAAATTCCATAGGTAGAATCAAAACTGTGGAATAATTGAACATACTGGGAAATTGAAATCAGAAATACATTGGCATACCAGAGTCCAACTTCGACATTTTATACATACTAATCTTATTGGTGTCCAAACAGAGAAACTTATGCCAATTATTTATATATATTCACTGGTCTATGTTGTTGATAGTTCTTAAATTATGAAAGGTTTTTATCTATCTATCTATTTATCTATCTCTCTGTCTACCTTTTAATCTATCGTCTATTTCCTATATATCTATTTATCTAGCTATCAAAGCCTTTCTCAAAGTGGGAGACACATTCTCTCCCTGATTTCTCGAAGGATAGGACCTTGAGTATAATTTGGATTGGGGATGGAGGGCAGGTCACTTTCTCTTTGTTTATTAAAAAAGGTATATTTCAAGTAACAGTCCACATTAGGGGGAGATGGTAGGGAGGGCCGCGCAGCATGGGTCCGCCGAGAAGCTAGCTGCCTTTTCTTGCAGGAGACGAAGTGTGGGCTTGACTGGGTGTCTCTTCATTTGGGTACTGGGTACTGGTTCATTGGGGTAGGAGGTCAATCTTGATGCCTAATAGATTAAGGTCTGAGGGTGAAGAGTTTTAATATAGTGGGAAGTCTGGATGGGAATGAGGGGTGAGGGGGTAGTTGGATTTCCAGAAGGGGGAAAGGGAGAGGTATATGGAAGGGGTAGGAAGGGAGAAAAGAGAAAATACATTAGAAAGAAAGGGAAAAGATAAAAGAAAAAAAGTAGAGAGAAGAGTAGAAAAGAAATGATGAAAAAAGAAAATAGTGGGAAGAGAGGAGAGAATAGTAAGGGAATGTTAGTTTGCTTGAATGTGTTTGATGAGTAGAGACTGTAGTTTAGGTCTGTATGTCACGGTTACTGCTTCGGTGGTCTGACTGGCCACGTGCTTCAATTCCTAAAGGAAGGTAAAACCTTGAGATAAAGAGTATGTTAAAGAGTTTTCTCGGGACCATCTCGTAGTGCCAGCTAGGTATGGTATCTCGTGTGGTATCCCGATCTGCCATCTTGGTTTGTCCACCCTTTGTATCCAAGAGTGCCTGTGGACAGAAAAGCTGAGAGGTTATTTTATATGTAGTAAGACAAGGCATTAAAAAATGATGTTATGGGATGTTTCCATTGGAGTCAGTGATTTCCCGTGGTATTCTTTACCTGTGATCCTGTATACGATCTCCAAGGGATTAATGTGGGCCTTTGTCATAAAAGGCTGATTACTTACCTGTTTTCTCTATGCTGCTGTTTCTGGTGTTGCTGTTTTCTTTGTGGTATAATGTGGTCAAGAGTTTGTGTTGTGCCTTTTTCATGTATGTTGGGCACTGCTCTTGAGTATATGTTGACTATTACAGTGTTTAGAGTTTCTACCCTGTTAAACCCTATTATTTGATTGTTGAGTGTTAGTTGTGTATAAGATGTATGTTCTAGGTGCTTCAGAATAGTGCTATCATTTTGTGTTTATCTTTTGTCTTCTGACTTACTTCGTTAAACATAACATGTTCTAGGTCCATCCACGTTGCTGCAAAGTCTGTGATTGTATCATTTCTGACTGCCATGTAATATTCCATTGTGTATAGATACCACATTTTAATGATCCATTCATCTGTTGTTGGACATCGAGGTTGGTTCCAAGACTTGGCTATTATACTGAGTGCTGCAATAAATAGTGGGGTGCACACGTATTTTGGAATGAATGTCCTTCCCACTTGGGGGTATATACCTAGGAGAGCAATTGCTGGGTCAAAAGGCAGCTCAATTCTGAGTTCTTTGAGCACTCTCCAGACTGTTCTCCATAGGTGTTGGACTAGGGGGGCATTCCCACCAGCAGTGGATGAGAGTTCCTTTCATACCGCATCCCCACCAACAGAGATTGTTCCCATTATTTTTGATGTGAGCCATCCTCACTGGTGTAAGGTGGTATCTCATTGTTGTCTTGATTTGGATCTCTCTGATGATGAGTGAAGGTGAGCATGTTTTCATGTGTTTGTTGGCCATCCTTCTGTCTTCCTCAGAGAAGTGTCTATTCATTTCATCTCCCCATTTTTTATAGCTTTATTTGGTTTTGGGGGGCTCAGCTTTCTGAGTGCTTTGTATATTCTAGATATCAGCCCTTGAAACCGGACTTAGTTCCAAAAGTAGTCCCAATACAAGAACTCTTCCAAGACCTCCCTGCCGTAAATCTTTTGCCAATCTGAAGAAGGTCGGGGGGGGGGGGTGATGGAAAGGGGCCTGGGAACCCACACACCACAAGAAATACCCAAAAGTCAATGGGAAAACATGTACTCCCAACATAAACATAAGACCTGTATTACACCTCCTCTTTACCTGCCTTTCCCCAAATGTAAGGTAGTCTTCTGCATCACTTTAGTCCTTTAAATACTTCGTTAATTCATTTTCAATTGTCTAGACTACATATACATATGTGAACACATACATTTTTAATCCTATTTTTTTTTATCTTTTTTAGGTACGTGACCTGTTTCTGTTTTTCTTTCAGACCACCCCCAAATGCACCAACAATATAATGTAGCACCATTTCTCTCTGCAAAGGCACACTAAAAAAAGGGGGAAATCTTACACATAAGAAAGAGCTCTTATCTATTAGAGATAGGAAAACATAGTTGTTTACAATACAGGGATAACTCCTACCTTGAAAATATGTCATGTGGAATCAACTTAGACCTCAAGAGATTAGATCCCATCCAGTCAGCCTTGAACCCTGGATCCCAGACACAGAAATGTCACAGTTCTTCACAACAACTGCAGAAAACAAACCCCATCCGGGACAACCTTAATACTACTGGAACACCAACTAGTGCCAGTTCTAATATGATATCCTGACAACGAGGAAAATGGGAACAACATGACCTAAGAACAGGTTATCCTACCTTACCAGCCATCGATGTCAAAATCAGAAGTCTTGTCACCCGTTGGTAGGCCCAAAAATGAAGATCACGATCTACAGATGACTGGCTACTAGAACCATGACCAGACTGTATATATCTTGGGACCAATAAAAAAAGCCCTAGTCTAGGGTTTGAACTACGACATGCACAACAACCATGTTCCCCAGTCCCAAAGGTCTGGCAGAGACAACTGTAATGGAAAGGGGCTTCTGGAAACACAAGGAAAGGCATTGTCTTAGGTGCCAAGACCAAGACCACCAACCACAGAAGATGGATTAAAATGACACTGAGAGAACGAAACTTCTAGAATCACAAAGACTGACTTCATCATAAGTCCCATCCCTGGAACTATGCAGATGCTGAGGTCGATAGATACAGAGGTCTGATTGTATCACCTAGGATGGAAAAGAAGTCTTCCAAACAACTCAAAAACACCACCGAGAGAGTTAAGGATCCTGAACAGAGGCTATAGTTGATCCCATGACAATATACTTCAAGGGCGGAGAAACCCCATATCTCTTAGACCAAGTGAATTCCTTTTGGAATGACCCCAATATTTACTGTGCCAAGGCAGGAGGGAAAGAAACAAAACACAAAATATTATTTATCTCTTTATATATATTATTTTTTATCTTCATTTATTACCATTATTATTATATTTACCTACCTATTTTTGGTTGACTTCTTTGCTCCGGTGTGGTTATTGAAGCTATTGCCCTCATTTACACTTTTTTCTTTTCTTTTCTTTTCTTTTCTTTTCTTTTCTTTTCTTTTCTTTTCTTTTCTTTTCTTTTCTTTTCTTTTCCTTTTTTTCATTATATGCTCTGCCATGTTTCTTATCTCAAGACCATGGCGGTTTTTTTTTTTTCTTTCTTTTTTTGTGGTGCTTAGCGTTATTGTTGGAGTCCTCACTGGATATATGACACTTCTTTTTGTACTGGTGGAGTGTTTCACTTTTTTCTCCTTTGTCTCTCTGAGGAGGAGACACTCTAGAAGAATTCTGCTTATTTTCTGCATATTAGACCTTTACGTCTGTTTACTACTATTCCCTACTTCAAACAAAACCACGCAAATTGAACTACCTACTCCTGCCCCTCAGTTAGAGGGGGAAATAAGGGAGGCACCAGAAGCAAACAGGTGCAAGACTACTAAGTATTAGCCTAGATACAGAGGGAACAACATATTCTGGCAGCCCTAAGGGTGAGGGAGGAGCATATGGGAGGCAGGACAAAAAAGGAGGTGTAGGGAGGACAAATTGGTGATGGAAATCCCCCCTGATTTTATGTAAATATGTACCTAAAATATTATTGTCAACAATATGTAAACCACTATGATCAAAATAAAAATTAAATTAAAAAAAGGTATATTTCTAGGTGGATTTTAGGCCAGCTTGAGACCTTATGATCTATCATCTTTCTAGGAAATATAATTATAACACTTAAGATACTAAGCAGTTTGTATCTGCAGTTCTGCTTTGGGGGATGTAATATGAGTGTTTAGAGGATACTCGTGGCTCTGTTCAGAGATCAGTCCTAAGCAGAACCATATCCTAAAGTTTCTCTTCAGTTTTTCTTTTTAGTCTTTTCATTTGCAAAGTCACTTTTGGACTTAAATAGCATTTTTATATTTTTATACATTGTGTTGGCCCAAAGTTTAATTCTTGTTCCCCCTATTCTTCTCTCACTCTCTCTATATACATGTATGTATACACACACACACACACACACAGACACACACACACACACCATATTTTCTGGTGTATAAGACGACTTTTTAACCCATTAAAAACTTCCTAAAAGTTGGGGGTCATCTTATACGCTGGCATACAGCATGCTGAAACTTACTCCAGCTTCAGGGATGAGTAATCCACCCTCTTTTACTGCCGAATCCCACCCAGCTGCCAGGTGTCATCACTCAGTCCTCTGCTTGTCCTGATTTATCTTTCAGGGCACACAGAGGAACTGAGTTACCGAACGGTGCATCCCATCCAGCCACCAGGTGTCATCGCTGGTATGTGGCTTTCCAGTGCTCAATCCTCTGTTCAGCTTTTATGGGACACAGAGGAGGCACTTTGACTTCCTCTAGCTGTTCTATTAATCACTGCATCCCAGCCAGCTGCTCTGTTTCATATAATTTTTCTTTATAAAATTCAGTAGTAGGGGCCAGAGCAGTGGTGCAAGAGGTCAGCATTTGCCTTGCAGGAGTTGGCAGGACAGACTGGGGTTCAATCCCCCAAGTCCCATATGGTCCCCAAGCCAGGAGAGATTTTTTAAATAATTTTTATTGTGATCAAAGTGAATTGCAAGTCTTTTACAGTAATATTTAAGGTACAGAATGACAAAGAATTAGGGCCATTACCACCACCAATGTTGTCCTCCCTCCACCCCTGTTCCCATAATGCATCCCATACCACCCCCCTTGCCCCTTGGACTGCTAGTGTGGGAAGTATCCTTTGTGTATAGCTTGCTGTAGGTTGGGTATCTATTCTGGTATTGTTGATTTTGGGTTTGGTGCTTAAGTCTTATCATTTTTTATTTCCACTCAATGTTCATACGACTGGTTGTTCCTGGTACCATCCATTCTTTTCCCCTCAAGTTATTAGCGAGAAAAAGATTATTCAAGTCCTGTGGTTCTGTTGGAAAAAAAAAAAAAAAGAAAGAAGAGAAAAAAGATTCGTCGCAGGGATCCTCAAACTTTTTAAACAGGGGCCAGTTCACTGTCCCTCAGACCATTGGAGGGTCTGACTATAGTAAAAACAAAACTTATGAACATTCAAATTCTTATGCACACTGCATATATCTTATTTTGCAATGAAGAAACAAAACAGATACAAATACAATATGTGGCCCGAGGGCCATAGTTTGAGGACCACTGGTAGAGGCTATAAATTTCAGTTCAGAAGAAGAAAGGAAAAAAGGAAACAAAAAAACCCCAAAACATTAGAAAACAAAACAAAAACAAAACAGCAATGACAAAAAACACAGCAGCAGCAAAAAACAAAACAAAACAACAAAACAGTAATAAATTGGAATGTTTGGGAAAATGCTTCTGTAGAGAAATTTGGTAGGTATAAATAACACTTATTATCCATATCTTTTCAAATTTTGTCTTTAAAACTTTATTTATAACAGATTTGTAAAGAAATTTTTTACTAAATTATATCTCCTTAAGTACAACTCTGTCATTGTATAAAGTTTTATAGCCTACTTTCTTACAATTTTCTTAACATAATCTACATTAACTATTTATCAGCTTCTTACTAACAGTCTTTCTGTATAATAAGTCTCTTTTTTTGTTTGTCGAATCTTTATTAGATTGAAAACAATTTGAAAATTTTTCTAGAGTGGTAAAATGTGTAATGTAGTTTCTGAGTCAGACACACTTTACATTTCTTTCACGTTCACTTCAAAGTCCTGCACAAATTAAAGCCCGGTTGTTCTTGAGTTTTACATCTTTCAATAAAAATTCTATAATGCTCTCCCACTTTTACTCAAATGATGAGTGCTTATTTTTGCACAGATAATTTATGTGTGCCTAATTTTAGATCAACTGTGCATCACATATATCATCTCTAAATTTTAAGCTCTGGCTGAATATTAGAAAGGTACTTTCCCACCTTCATTTAATCATTTATGAAGTATCTTAAAGATCTACAGAGTGTCCTAGATTTTGTCATGAGTGCAGTTATTTCTTTCAATTTGTGTTAATGTTTTTATTGAACTAATAAAACATTATTTTAATTATATCTTTGTGTTTTTATGGTACATGACTATTTTATTCTACTCTCTATGGTGTCTTTGAGTTTTAATCCATATTTCTTTGCCATGTTTAACCTTTTTTAGTTTGTGGTATTTTCATTTGTTTCTCATTTTTGTTGTTTTTGCCAGTGGAATTGTATCACTGAAGGTACTTGTAAACTCTATATCCTGGAGAGTTATGCCTTCATTTTCCTCAATGTACTTTATGAATTCTATGCTATAACTCATGTCTTTTACCCAGATGGAATTAACTTTTGTGTATGGTGTGTGATATGAATCCAGTTTCATTTTCTTTTTTTTATCTTGTGTGTGACAATCAAGTTTTCTCAAGCTTATGGAGGTCTCATTTTTTAAATAAATTTTCTTTGCTCTACCTCTTGTTCCTACTTTCTTTGTCCTAGATCAGTTATCCACATAACTGTATACATTTAATTCTCTATACATTCAATTTTATTCCATCAATCTGAGAGTATGTCTTTATTTCAATACCTTACCTTTTAGATTACACTAGTTTAATAGTTTGATTTATAATCAGGGAATTGGATATGACTCATATTTTTTTCGAAACATTGTTTTGGCCATTCTTAGAGTTTTATGACATTATACATATTTTAGTAGTGGTTGTTTTTATATTGGTATTTTGAGGGGATCACACTGAAAAAAAATACCGCATATACTCGAGTATAAGCCGAGGCTTTTGGCACAAAATTTGTGCCTAAAAACCCGAGCTCGGCTTATACCCAGGTCATAGATATTATTTGATTTGATGCATGTGCACTGAATCAAATGCACAGTCTCCAGTAGTCTTCTGCCATCTGCTGGAGGGGGCGGTGCTTCAGCTCAGTCTACAAGTAGAAGCTGAACTGAAGAGGTAGATGGCTGAACTGAACTGGATGCCACTGAACTATAACCCGCAATATTCTGCACTTTGTATGAAACCGACAGCAGTGATGATATCTGCGAACTCAGTGATGATGACAATGCCTATGCTGATAGCCTCACATTAGAGACAGCTAAAGTTCTGTTTGAACATACACATGATGATGAGGTAAATCCAGTTTTGAAGGATTTTAACCTTTGTGATTTACTGTGATTACCTGTTAAGCTACTGTTTTCTGCACTTTATTTAAAGTTTTAAAATTATTGTTGCTAGTTTACAGTTTTTCTTTAGCAATAAATATTGAAAAACATTTAACCTACTGATTCCTCAATTATTATGATTGATTTGGGTATTATATTTTTATTTTTTTTTTTTTTTTTTTTTTTTTTTTTTTTTTTTTTTGGTTTTTGGGCCACACCCAGTAACGCTCAGGGGTTACTCCTGGCTATGTGCTCAGAAGTTGCTCCTGGCTTGGGGGACCATATGGGACACCGGGGGATCGAACCGCGGTCCGTCCAAGGTTAGCGCAGGCAAGGCAGGCACCTTACCTTTAGCGCCACCGCCCGGCCCCTATATTTTTATTTTTGAAATAAATGACTGGTGCATTTTCTACCTAGGCTTATATTTGAGTCACTAAGTTTTCCCAGTTTTTAGGGTGAAATTAGGGGGGGCAATTTATAATTGGGTTGGCTTATATGTGGAATAATTCTTTTGGCAGATGATCATATTATTGATGATGACTCTTCTAATCCATCACCATAGAATACTTTTTCATTTTCTGGTGTTTTTAAACTACTCTATGATCTTGACTCTTTTGAACACTACTTTAAATGTAAATATTTATTTATTTATCCTCCATTTAATTATATGAACATAGAGGTGTGACAAATTCTAGCTTGATTGTTTTGTATTGATTTGTTATTGCTAAAACTTTTTCAGTGGATTATTTGAGATTTTCTATGTGTAATATTGTATCACCTACAGATAATAGCTGAACATCTTATTTTCTGATTTGAATGCAAGAACAAAAAGTAAAAACCCTTTATTCAGTATAGTTTGAGAAGTCAAAAGTAATAAATAAAGAGGAGAAAGTAGACATACTTGGTTTGTTTCTTATTTTAGGGAGAAGCTTTCAGAGTTTCACCATTGAGTACGATCTTTGCTGTGTCTTAATTGTATATGTGGACATACTCTTGTGAGGTGTATTTCCTCTATACCTATTTATTGATAGTATTTTTAAATATCACAAATAACTATTGAGTCTTATCAAAAATTCTATTTGTACAATTGATTGAAAATATGGTTCTTTACATTTTAACATGGTATATTACATTAATTGATTTGTGCATATTGTATTTTTCTTTTTTATTAATATCTTTATTTAAACATCTTAATTACAAATATGATTGTGATTAGGTTTCAGTTATGTAAAGAATACCCCCTTTCACCAGTGCAAATTCCCACCACCAATGTCCCAAATGTCCCTCCTTCCCACCCACCCCATCCTGTACTCTAGATAGGCTTTCCAGTTCCCTCATTCATTCACATGGTTATGGTACTTCTCAGTGTAGTTATTTCTCTAACTGCACTCACCACTCTTAGTGGTGAGCTTCTTGAAGTGAGCTGGAAATTCCAGCCCTCCTCTCATTATCTCTAAAAGATTGTTGCCAAAGTGACTATTATGTTTCTTAAAACCCATAGATGAGTGAGACTATTCTGTGTCTATCTCTTTCCCTCTTACTTATTTCACTCAGCATGATAGATTCCATGTACATCATATATAGGAAAATTTCATGACTTCATCTCTCCTGATGGCTGCATAATATTCCATTGTGTATATGTACCACAGTTTCTTTAGCTATTCATCTGTTGAAGGGCATCTTGGTTGTTTCCAGATAGTGCTGCAATAAATATAGGTGTGAGGAAGGGATTTTTGTATTGTATTCTTGTGTTCTAAGGGTATATCCCTAGGAGTGAAATAGCTGGGTCGAATGGAAGCTCAATTTCCAATTTTTGGAGGAATCTCCATATCACTTTCCAAAGAGGTTGGACTAGATGGCATTCCCACCAGCAGTGGATAAGAGTTCCTTTCTCTCCACATCCCCGCCAGCACTGATTGTTCTCATTCTTCATGATGTGTGCCAATTTTTATGGTGTGAGATGGTATCTCATCATTGTTTTGATTTGCATCTCCCTGATGATCAGTGATGAGGAGCATTTTTTTCATGTGCCTTATGGCCATTTGTATTTCTTTTTTATCAAAGTGTCTGTTCATTTCTTCTCCCAATTTTTGATGGGATTAGATTTTTTTTTTCTTGTAAAATTCTGTCAGTGCCCTGTATATTTTGGATATTAGCCCCTTATCTGATGGGTATTCGGTGAACAGTTTCTCCCACAAGGTGGGTGGCTCATGTATTCTGGGCACTATTTCTTTTGAGGTGCAGAAGTTTCTCAGCTTAATGTATTCCCATCTGTTTATCTCTGCTTCTACTTGTTTGGAAAGTGCAGTTTCCTCCCTGAAGATGCCTTTAGTCTCAATGTCATGCAGTGTTTTGCCTACATGTTGTTCTATATACCTTATGGTATCAGGTCTGATATTAAGGTCTTTAATCCATTTGGATTTTAACTTCATACATGATGTTAACTGGGGGGTCTATGCTTGCTTTTCTGCAAGTGGCTAATCAGTTCTGCCAACACCATTTGTTGAAGAGATTTTCCCTGCTCCACTTAGGATTTATTGCTCCTTTGTCAAAAATTAGGTGTTTGTATGTCTGGGGAACATTGTCTGAGAACTCAAGCCTATTCCACTGATCTGAAGGTCTGTCTTTATTCCAATACCATGCTGTTTTGATAACTATTGCTTTGTAGTACAGTTTAAAGTTGGGGAAAGTAATGCCTCCCATATTCCTTTTCCCTAGGAGTACTTTAGCTATTCGAGGGTGTTTATTGTTCCAGATAAAATTCATATGTGTTTGATCCACTTCTTTGAAGAATGTCATGGATAATTTTAAGGGGATCGCATTAAATCTGTATAATGCTTTGGGGAGTATTGCTATTTTAATGATGCTAATCCTGCCAACCCATGAGCAGGTATGTGTTTCCATTTCCATGTGTCTTCTCTTATTTCTTGGAGCAGGGCTTTGTAGTTTTCTTTGTATAGGTCCTTCACGTCTTTGGTCAAGTTGACTCCAAGATAGTTGAGTTTGTGTGGCTCTAATGTGAATGGGATTGCCTTCTTAACATCCATCTCTTCTCTATCATTATTGGTGTATAAAAATGACATTGATTTCTGTGTGTTAATTTTGTAGCCTGCCACCTTGCTGTATGAATCTATTGTTTCTAGAAGCTTTTTGGTACAGTCTATAGGGTTTTCTAAGTAGAGTATCATGTCACCTGCAAACAGTGAGATCTTGACTTCTTCCTTTCCTATTTAGATTCTCTTGATATCTTTTTCTTGCCTGATCACTATAGCAAGTACTATGTTGAAGAGGAGTGGTGAGAGCAGACAGCCTTGTCTTGTACCAGAATTTAGAGGAAAGGCTTTTAGTTTTTCTCCATTGAGGATAATATTTGCCATTGGCTTGTGGTAGATGGCTTCAACTAGATTGAGAAAGGTTCCTTTCATTCCCATCTTGTTGAGAGTTTTGATCAAGAATGGGTGTTGGACCTTATCAAATGCTTTCTTTGCATCTATTGATATGATCCTGTGATTTTTATTTTTCTGTTGTTGATGTTTTGTATTATGTTGATAGATTTACAGATGTTAAACCATCCTTGCATTCCTGGAATGAAATCTATTTGGTCGTAGTGTATAATCTTCTTGGTGATGCATTGGATCCTATTTGCCAGGATTTTGTTGAAGATCTTTGCATCTGCATTCACCAGATTATTGGTCTATAATTTTCTTTTTTGGCAGCATTTCTGTCTGGTTTTGGTATCAAAGTGATGTTGGCTTCAGAAAAGCTGTTTGGGAATGTTTCAGTTTTTTCAATTTTATGGAAGAGCCTGGCTAGCATTGGTAGTAGCTCCTCTTGAAAGGTTTGAAAGAATTCATTAGTAAATCCATCTGGGCCTGGGCTTTTCTTTTTATGCAGATGTTTGATTACAGTTTCAATTTCCTCCATAGTGATGGGGGTGTTTAGATATGCTACATCCTCCTTACTTAATCATGGAAGGTTATAAGTGTCCAATAATTTATCCATTTCTTCTAAGTTCTCATGTTTAGTAGCATAAAGTTTCTCAAAGTAGTCTCTAATTACCCTTTGGATCTTTGCAATATCTGTTGTGATCTCCCCCTTTTCATTTCTAATATGTGTTATCAGGTTTCTCTCTCTCTCTCTCTTTCTTTGTGAATTTTGCCAATTGTCTATCAATGTTTATTTTTTTTCAAAGAACAAACTTCTGCTTGTTTTTTGGGTTTCTACTTCATTGATTTCTGCTTTCAGCTTTGTTATTTCCTTCTGTCTCCCTATTTTAGGTTCCTTTTTTTTGGTCATTTTCTAATTTTATGAGCTGCGTCATTAAGTTATTCAGGTATGCCCCTTCTTCCTTCATGATGTGTGCTTGCAAAGCTATAAATTTTCCTTTCAGGACCGTTTTTTGCTGTGTTCCATAAATTCTTAGTTTGTATCTTCATTATCATTTGTTTCCAGGAAACAAATTGATTTCCTTTTTTTTTTTTTTTTTTGGTTTTTAGGGCCACACCTCTTTGATGCTCAGGGGTTACTCCTGGCTAAGAACTCAGAAATTGCCCCTGGCTTGGGGGGACCATATGGGACACCGGGAGATTGAACCGTGGTCCTTCCTTGGCTAGCACTTGCAAGGCAGACACCTTACCTGTAGTGCCACCTCGCCGGCCCCTGATTTCCTTTTTTATTTCATCTCAGACCCACTGGTTGTTCAGTAGCAGGCTGTTTAATTTCCAATTGTTAAAGTTTTTCTTCTGTGTCCTTTTGTAGTTCACATCTAATTTCAGAGCCTTGTAGTCAGCAAAGGTAGCCTGCAAGATTTCTACTCTCTTGATTTTATGAAGGTATATTTTATGTGTCAGCATTTGGTCTATTCTGGAGAATGGCCCATGTAAATTGGAGAAGAATGTGTTTCTAGGTTTTGGGGGTGGAGTGTCCTATTTATATCTACTAGTCCTCTTTCTTTCATTACTCTTTTCAGGGGTAGTATGTTTTTGTTGGGTTTCAACCTGGTTGATCTATCAAGTGTTGACAGGGCCATGTTGAGGTCTCTCACAATTATTGTGTTATTATTGATGTCTTCTTTCATATTTGTCAATAATTGTATTAGATAGTTTGCTGGTCTCTCATTGGATGCATTATGTTTAATAGTCTGATTTCTTCTTGTTGCACATATCCCTTGATTATTACAAAGTGTCCATCTTTGTCCCTTACCACTTTTTTGTGTATAAAGTTGGTGTCATCAGATATTAATATGGCCACCCCAGCTTTTTTAAGGGTGTTGTTTGCTTGGATGATTTTCCTCCAGCCTTTGATTTTGAGTCTATGTTTGTTCTGACTATTCAGGTGTGTTTCTTGTAGGCAGCAGAAGGTTGGATTTATCATTTTGACCCATTTTGCCACTCTGTGTCTTTTATTTGGTGAATTTAGTCCATTGATGTTACATCCCATTTAAGGAAAGCACACACCAGATGTGGTTTGTTCCTTCCCTGGTGCAGTGCTTTCCTCTAAAAAAATTATTTTCCAAAAGGCTCGCTTAGTGAAGTCAATCATTTGACCATTTGCGTGGATCATTGTCAGTAATTCCAACATGGCTGTAACATTACATTTTTCTCTCTATTTGGCCACTATAGATATACAGCTTCAGCTCTCCTACAGAATAAGAAATGTCGCTACCAAAAGCCTGCCAAAAGTCTCCTGCTGGCTAGTTCGCATAGCCTGGAGCCAACAGCTTGTTTTTCTGAGTCTAGCTCTATGATGGTAAACAATTATTTCCGTCCCCCTAAAATCTATTTTGCGGCAACTACATTGACATCAAAATATCTCTGTCTCTCTCCTCCTCGTATCTTGAAAAACCTGCTTTTTTGCTAAACTATAAACACCTCTAGTTCTGGGTTTCACTGCCCTCCAGCAGAGTTCTTTCTCACCTAAAAAAAATGGTCTTCTAACATGCAAATTCAAGGCTTGGTCCCTCATTGTATTTTCTCTGGAACATCTCCCACTCTTTTGTTCTCTATGAGGACACCCTGCAATCCAGAGCCTGTGCATAAAATGTCATCAGCTGAAAAATAAATTTGTCTCTCGTCCCTTGGGCGAGGGTCCCCATACAATGTATTTTGTGTGGTCTCATTTATTTCATATTTCATATTCGTCCACTCATGCTCACACTTCTCTTCCCGGGAAAGGTTTCTTGGACTCCACAAAAGTTCTGCTTAGCAATGCTAACCTGCCTGCAGCACATTGACATTGAGGGAGATAATTGTCATGGGATTTGATGTCATCTTTGTAGATAAGTTTGCTGTGTTTGTTGGTCTCTCTTGTCTTAAAGTGGACCTGTCAATTTTTCCTTTAAGGCTGGTTTTTCATCTGTGAAGTTTCTGAGTTGCTGTTTATCCATGAAGCTATGTGTCCTTCCTTCAAACCTGAACGTGAGTGTGCTGGGTGCAGTATTCTCGGTGAGGCATCCATTTCATTCAGTCTTGTCACAATATCCCACCACTGTCATCTGGCCTTGAGAGTTTCTTGTGACATGTCTGCTGTGAGTCTTAGGGATGATCCTTTGAATGTAATTTCCCTTTTTGATCTTGCTGCTTTCAGTATTCCGTATCTATTTGTGGGATTTGTCATTGTAACAAGGATGTGTCTTGGGGTGCTTTTCTTTGGGTCTCTTTTAGCTGGTACTCTTCGGGCATGCAGGGTTTGATTGCATGTAATCTTTAACTCTGGGAGTATCTCTTTGATGATATCTTTAACAGTTGATTCTTTCTGGGGATCTACTACCTGGGCCTCTGGGACTCCAATGATTCTTATGTTGTGTCTGTTGAGTTTATCAAAGACTTCTATTTTCATCTGTTCACATTCCTTGAATACTTTTTCCATTGCCTGATTGCTTGTCTTAAGGTTATTTTCCAATTTCTTCTGCTGTGTTGAGTTTTTCTGTATCTCATCTTCCAGCACGCCAATTCTGTCTTCAGCTGATGTTAACCTGCTGGAGAGGCTATCCATTGAGTTTTTCAGTTGAGCAAACGTGTTTTTCAGATCTGTTATTTCAGTTTGGAGTTTTCTGATTTGTCTTTGTGTTTTGTTCAGATTGATCTATGCTTTGTTTGAGTTCTACGAACATCTTCCATATTTCTATTCTCAACTTTTTATCTGAGAGGTTAATCAGATGGTTGGAATTTTTTGGGTCATCCGAGCTATTGTCTCCATTCTCTGTGCGTGGTATTTGCCTGCGAGGTTTCCCCATTGTCATGCTTGTAGTGTGATATTTTTCCTGTGTGTTATGGTGTGGTTTATTGGTTAGAAAGAGTGTGCGGAAGTGAAGTGGCTATGCTTTTCTGGGGCCTGTGGTGACAGTTTTTTTTTTTTTCACTTCCCAGGCCTCTGAGGAGAGCTTCAAGATTTCAGGAAAACAGAGAAGCACAGGAAAGAGTTCCCTTTAGGTCCTCAGGGTCATCAGAAGCACAGCAGGGCGGAGTCTCCACAGGTAGAGTGATCAGCACTCTGCTTGGCAACCCCCACAGCCAGTTCTTACTCACTCACTTGCTCGCTGGGCAGCTTCAAAATGCAGTTTTTGGGGGGTTCGCTTCCCAGGCCTCTGAGGAGAGCTTCAAGAATTCAGAAAAGACAGAGAAGCCAATTTGTGCATATTGAACCATCTTTTATTCCTGTAATGAATCACAGTTATTTATGGTGTCTAGTTTTTGCTCACTATAGTTTTGTTGAGGGTCTTCACACCAATGTTTTTTGGTATATAGATCTTTTTTCTTCTTTATCTGTAATATCTCTGCCTAGTTAAGGAGTTGGTGTAATGTTGTCTTTATAGAGCTAATAGAATTAATTTTTATGTCCTTAGTTTTTTGGAATATCTTGAGAAATATAGGTTATAAGTCTTTGATTGAATGCACTGGTAGGCTTATGAAAACAGATTTTTGTTCTTGCGAAAATTTTTCTATCTAAATTTTTTCTTCATAAGTCATCTAATCAGGTTTTTAAAATCTGATTCAATCTTGGGATATTATAGGAGTCTAGAAATGTGTCCAGGATTTCCAATATAGAAGCTTAAAATTATTTATAGTAACATTTATCATAACCTTTTTATATTTTTGAATATAAGCTATAAATTTGTTCCAATGTAATTTTGTCTATTGTTTTTATTTATAACATATTTTCATGACTTTTTATTTTGGGTCCTTTTGCTCTTTTTCTTTTTTCTTTCTTTTTTTTATTTTTTTGTGGTTTTTGGGTCACACCCGGCAGTGCTCAGGGGTTATTCCTGGCTCCAGGCTCAGAAATTGCTCCTGGCAGGCACAGGGGACCATATGGGATGCTGGAATTTGACCTGATAACCTCCTGCATGAAAGGCAAACGCCTTACCTCCATGCTATCTCTCCGGCCCCCCTTTTGCTCTTTTTCAAATATAGGAGAGTATTAGAACTTATTCAACACCAGTAACACAGTTTTGCCTAGATTTATATTTCTACTTACTTCTCTAATTTGAACACAAACACAGTAAATCCTACAACAATTTGCTCTATAATAATGCCAATTTTCATATAACCAAAGGCTCTTCTGCTTTATGGCTGAATTCTTAAACAGAGGTAATCACGTTTCTGATCATCCTGGAATGACTTGGAAAGCAAAGGCAGCAAATAAATATTAAGGTTTGGGGAAAATATAAAGAAATAGGTTTCTTCTTATGAGTATATATTTCATTTGCAAAATTGGGCAATTAAAGCAAGTATCATCCATCTCGATGTCTCTTGGAATTGCAGGCAGCTTACTTAGAAATCATTTGCTAAAGAACCTTGACTTCTCCTTTTCAATGTCTAAGTTAGTGAAAAGATTTCAGTTGGGATGGTAACAAAAGGCAATGAAGAGGAGCATTACTTTGTGTAGATTGAATCCCCCCCCCTTTTTTTTTTAGTTTTATGGGCTCAAAACTGGAGAGAATGATTTCTTCTGATTGAATTGAATACTCAATCTCAAACTTTTTCTAGTGCCTACATATTTAGATGAGACTTTGATCGAATCCCTTCTAATAAAAGTTTTGCATACTGAATTTTGAGGCTCTTACTCTATATTACCAGTCATGATTAATTTTTATAAACTATCTCCTTTGCTACCCGTCTTTACTTTTTATGACGATCTTTCTATTTTTCTGCTCCCAGTGTCTCAAATCCAAGTCTTTGTATCTAAATTTTTCTGAATTGAAAGAACTCTAAATTCTTCTGACCTCAAAACCATAGTATCCTGATATTCTCACAAACTTCTTCCTGGATCTATATTCATTTGCCACTTAACTCAGAAAATGTTGGGTTCTAAATATTAGAGGACATAAAATCTCATTCTGAATACTTTTTCTTCATTAATTTTCTGTGCTTTTATCTGAGAAAAGAGCTGAAGCACAGTAGTAATAAGGTTGCCGTTGTTTGGGAAGGAAGCAACAAGGAAGCCTATAAAGGATAGTAGGAGGTAAATACTGACCTTTCATTGATATTTGCTGATCAGGATTGAGCGTTTATTAGCAATAGTAATCCTTAAGTAACCAAATAATCAATATTTTAAAATTTGAAATAAAGAAAGACTCTATCTTAGACATCATCCTAGGATCTATGCAAAAACCAAGATCTCTAATTACAGACTTTGACAACCACAGCTGAGCAGAACATTTCCTGACACCATAAAAAGACCTTGGGGTTCGAACATGAACATTTTCAGAGCCTGTAGTTGATGCCATGACAGTATGCTTCAAGGGTGGAGAAACCCCATATCTCTTAGACCAAGGGAATTCCCTTTATAATTTTCCCAAGACTTACTGTGCCTATGCAAAAAAAATCAAAACCAAACTAAACCAGTGTTGCACTGGTGATGAAGGGTGTTCTTTTTATAACTGAAATCCAACTACAAACATGCTTGTAATCGAGGTGCTTAAATATTCATAAAAATTTTAAATTCATCCAAACTAAACAAAAACAACCCTTGCCATACCAACCTCCTTCCTTTTTTGCTGCTGTTGTATTTTTCTGTGTTTGTTTTGTTTTTTGTTCTTATTCTTTCTTTCTTCTTTTAAATTTATATTTATAGCTTCTAGACAGGCCTCCTCCCCACTTTTTAATTTTTTTCCTACAGAACCAAAGAACACAAATTATCTTGTTCTGCCTCTTAAATTGCGAAATATAAAGTGGATGGCACCAGGAGTATATATATATATATAATATATACTCCTGGTGCCATCCACTTTATATATATATATATATATATATATATATATATATATATATATATATATATATATATATATATATATATATAGTGCTTGTCTTGAGAGAGGCTGACACCAATTTGATCCCAAAATCCCACCCTTGTCTCTAGCAGTACCTGGAGTCAATTTTGCTTTTGCAATTTTAAAGAAAAACTTTGACACTTTCTTAACTTCTCTATCTGCATGAATGTGGGCCCTTTGGTTAGATTCTAACTATTCTTCCTGTGAAATCTTATTTCTTTCTCTCAAGGCTCTTATCAAAGTGAGTGCTCTGGAGATAGAATCTAGTTATGGTGCATAACTTGAGATTTGTTTTTCTGCATCTAGGGAGGAATCCACACTTTCAAGGTAAGAGAAGACTTAAAAAGAAACCCCCCTGTCCCAGGTTTTTGCTCACATAATAGCCTCATTTGACTTCAGTGGAGTTTGGAACATTAGATTAGGAAGACCTCTCCAACAATGTAGAGTTTATAAACAGTAGAAATATGCCTTCCTGTACATGGAAATGTAAAAAATACTATGCCTCTAATGTTTAAGGAGTTACGTAAGTTTTATGGCTTTAGATTGCCTTGTGTGCTGTTAAAAAATATTATAATATATTACAACCTGGGGACTTGAGGGACAAAGTAATTGTACATGGATTCTGTTTTATTTATCTTAATATTCTTTGGCTGAAAGTTCAAAGTTAAGATATCAGCAAGGGGACTTCTTCTGAGAATTATGTTATGGGTGACTGTCCTTCCACTGTAAAACTTTACCTTGTCCTCTTTCTTTGCATCTTTGTTCTCATAATTAAAAATTAAAAAATTAAAAAAAGACCCCCCCCAAATAAAGTCTTTGCATCCTAAAAAAAAAAAAAAAGAAAAAGAAATATGCCTTCCACCCAGCTCTGCCTGAGATTTAATCTCCAGTTCTTTCTTTTGTCCCTTATACTCCCAAGATCATCTCCATCTTGCTAGATACTTAGGAGGAGATCATTTCTAGGAAATACTAGGCATCATATAAGAATAATTATCTTACACTTTTGCAAGGGAAAAAACATTCTGGAACTTTAGTATTCTATTTGTTGAGAACATAGTCAATATACATACTAAAAATGTTTCAGATTAAAATAAAATAACTGGTAAGGAACATTTTCCATCTTCCTATATAATAAAAGATTATTTTTTAGATAACATATCTTAGTGTGTACATTTTTCTTTTTTCAAATCTAGTGCATTCATTTTATTTTTAAGTTTAAAAACATCAGTAGACAGGAAGACATTGAATGCTTTACAGCTTTATGACTATATTATAATATTTGCTGAATGATAGTTCAATTATACAATCACTTTTTTGCATTTGGGCAATTGAGATTAGAGAGATGTCTATACTTTTTATATTTCTCACCTTTCCCTACTTATTATAGTCAAAGAATATATATGATATATCTATATCATAAAAGAAAATGAGAAACATCTATATTATAAAAATGAGTTTATGTATGTTAATAAATTAAATAAATAAATTTTGTAGGAATTAAGAAGACCATGTAAGCACTATGAGGGAAGTGCATTCCATAAACTTTATTAGAAAGTAAGAAGTATGGGGCCGGGAAGGTGGCGCTAGAGGTAAGGTGTCTGCCTTGCAAGCGCTATCCAAGGAAATGACTGCGGTTAGATCCCCTGGCGTTCCATAGGGTCCTTCCAAGCCAGGGGCGATTTCTGAGCACATAACCAGGAGTAACCCCTGAGTGTCAAATGGGTGTGGCCCAAAAACCAAAAACAAAAAGGAAAGTAAGAAGTAGGGCTGGAGCAATAGTACAGTGGATATGGCACTTGCCTTACAAGCAGCTGACCTGGATTTGATTCAGGGCACACTTTTTGCTCTTCCAAGCCCTCCAGGAGTGATCCCTGAGCACAACTGGGCATGGCCCCAAAACAAAATAAAACATAAAAAAAAATCAAGAAATTAAACATATGTATATATATTTCTTTTTTCTTTGTCCTAAGGGCTACCAATTAAACTTTAAATCAGTGTTTTTCTTTCTTCATCTCTCTTGAATTCCACCTCTGCTTCACTGATGTTTTAGGAAGGTCATTCACTTAATCTTTTAAGAGGACTCAGATAAAAAAGAAGAGAGAACTCCATATAGTAATTCAACTCCATATAGTAATTCAAATAAACATTGGCTTAGGAAAGCAGTCAAATTTTCCCTATTGAAAATGGAAATCTTCATAACTTGTTTTCCTAAAATTCTAGCGATCCTACTTTTTCCTGGAAGAAGCAGGCTCAGGGAAGAATGGGGTGGAAAGGGGGGAAAGGTGGGATGCTCCTGGTTCCCAGAAGGTCAGCTTGTGGTTAATGCAGAATCAGACCATGGCGTGGTGAATAGTGATAGCAGAGTAGTGTTCATCCTTTCTTGACTGTGAAGTTTTCCTAATCTGATCATTGGAATTTCCTCTGCTTTTTGGCAGGTTTTTATTTTGGGTTTGGTGTTCTGTTTGGGTTTGATGCTGAGAGGGCATAAACTCTCATAGTTGTTGAATAGTTGTTGCAATGCCCTTTTTGGTAATTTAGAAAAAGTTAGAAAGTTAAAGTCGCCACCCCACCCACACACACCAATTTTTTAACTTCAAAGAGTAAATATTTTAGATGACTATACAAGTGAATGAAAACTATTAGAAAATCATTTTTACTTCTTTCTGTGGACACTTTTGTTTTCTCTAATAGAATTTGACTAAGAAGTAAATGATTTCAAGAAACATCAAGTTATCCATGCTAGATAACTTTTATTAGGCACTTTATATAGAAATAGAAATGTCAAGTTGCGTGGCATGTGTGTGTTTGTGTGTGTGTGTGTTTTCTTATGTCTACAAACCCAAGACTCGTAATAAAAGCTTCTCTTTTCTGTAATTTGGTTAGCTGAATCATTTTAGCCTCCCTCCACAATTTTCTTTTTGCTGATAATTTTCCTTTCTTCTTTTTTTTACTTACTTATTACACTACAGATTTCAACTCCTGAAATTTTATACCTGAAGACTTGCCATGAAATATTCAAAAGATGCTATATTTCATAGTGCTGAATAAGCAGTTTGTTTAATCTCCCTTGGCAAGTCTGCTGCATAACATTGTTTCTTGGAAAGGGTTTATGTGGAATGATTAAAAACTCCATTTTCATAACATGTCTCTGATATATTACCCATATATCCCCCCAATATTTGCAGAAAGTAATTAAATGGTAGATTATAACTAAATACTTCAGCGAATGCTTTTTTATTTTGTTTTGCTCCAGTGGAGACCCTTAGGCATGAACTTCCCCATTGTCCTGCAAAATGACTCCTTTAATATTTGGCTTTCTTTGCTTTTCAGACCAAATAGTACATATTCTAAGTCATCCAGTCAGTCTGTTGCACTGTTTCTGGATCTCCCTCTCCAATGAGCATCCTCTTCCTATCCATTCTCTAACCTCCTGTCATTGATCTCTCCTTTTCATGTTTCTTTCATATATTATATGTTGGCCTCCATCTACATTGTAAATTACTTCATTTGGCATTCCTGCATACTTCTGTTAATATTAATAAACTCTAAAATTCTGCCCTAAATTCTATTCAAACTGAACCATACTGATAATACTAATATGCAGACATGCTTACTAATAATGTCCTAGTTGCCAATTCTAGTATTTTTCTCTTCCTTTTCTTTCTTCACCACTGAAAAGTATTGACTCTTCCTTCTAAACTTCTCTGCTTTGGTGTTACATGCTGCTTTACATTCCATTTTAATTCATAGTCTGCCTCTATTTTTCTTCTTAGGATACTTGAATAATGCTGCTCACATTTTAACGATACTTCTGCTATTTTCTTTTATTTCTCTACTTTTTTTACTTTCTCCCTTAGAAATTTTATGCATTTCTAGAGTTGCAATTTTTAGATTTCATCTACCAATTTGATTGAATTATAACTGATTATACTTATACATTTTAATATTGCCTGGTAATCAATACAAAGTTACTTCTGTGTGTGGAATTATTTTTTCCTAAAGTGTTCATTTTTATGTGCCAAATAAAAAGAAATAAACACAAAATCAAGCTAAGTAAAGGAAGACAAACACATGTAAAAAAAATCCTAAGGCAGAGTGAGATACACATTCCTGACTTCTTACCAATTTTCACTTTATAACTCTACCTTCAAAGTGAGTCACTGTATTTCGAGTTAGAATACATGCTAAATTAAAGTTAGCATGTATTTTATATTGTTATTTTTTTAGTCCTTTTATCTTTTTTTTTTTTTTTTTTTTGTTTTGTTTTTGGGCCACACCCTGTGCCGCTCAGGGGTTACTCCTGGCTATGAGCTCAGAAGTTGCTCCTGGCTTCTTGGGGGACCATATGGGACACCGGGGGATCGAACCGCGGTCCGTCCTAGGCTAGCACAGGCAAGGCAGGCACCTTACCTCCAGCGCCACCGCCCGGCCCCTAGTCCTTTTATCTTAATGTATAAAATTATTTTGGCCTTTCCTTTCCATCTCCCCACTCAAATGGCTTTGAGACTTGAAAGGCAAAAAGAGTTTGGGGTCTGGAATTGGAGTTCTAGAATTTTAATAATAAAACCTTGCCTGTGGCAACACTATTATAGCAAATAGCCACTGATAGGCTGGGATCCAGAAAGAACTGAAAGTGAAGGTATTTTGTTAAAAAATATTTAGGGTTAAAGTAAGGAACTGCAAGGCCATTACCAAATGTGGGTAAATCCTGACATGGCACTCTTCAGCTCTCTATGACATAATCCCTTGAAGCCAGATTTGTTGTTGTTCTTAGACAGCAAGAGTTCAATGAAGAGGTAGATTTGAGGGCTTTAAAATTTCCAAGTTCTAAATCAGCTTCTCTGTGATAAGTGTTGCAATTCAGCCCCTGAAGAGGTTGACTGATGGAGGGATGGAGGATGAGGTCTTTACCCTCCCGCTCGGAGCACGCGTCTGCCACCCTGTTCTGCCATCGGTTCTGAGATGAAACGGTGGGTAAACAGCTTGCAGACAGTCAGGCTTGTGGAAATATTAGCTTTATTCGGTGGACAAGACTGAAATCCAAAGTCTCAGCATCAGTTCATCCAAAAAGCCTCTTGCCTTCCACAGACACTTGTTTTTATCCCCCAGAATCAGGTACCACCCAATGGTGAGATCTGATACCACCCAAAGATGGAAGCAGAATCAGGTACCATCCTAGGGTGGGGCAGAATGCCAGGTCACACCCTAGGGTAGGGCACAATCACTGATCAGGGTAGAGTCAGTAACATAATAATCCCATAAAATGTTTACATACACAACAATAAGTACCATTTCTCTGAGCTCATCCCTAAACCACCTTCTATATAATCACAACTCAATATTTTACTGGTCTCTGACAGATATCTAGTCTGTCTGTCCTATAAGACCACAATCTCCAAATCTTTACTATGAACTAAAGACTTGAGGAAACCGTTTCCATACTTGTTTTAACTGAAGGGTTGTGCCAACACTGCATCTGGCAAGCCTATTGGTAACATTTCTCCAATAGCAAGTGCTCACTTTGTGTCTCTGCTGCACATTAAAGTGTAGACATGGTTGTTTGAACTACAATACTCTTTCAAATTTAATAGAGTACAGAATTGTACATAAACATATTTTATAGGCACTGTAAAACAAAAGGTTTATATAATTAATTTTTCTACAATTCCTGCTTTATTGTGGTGTCTAGAACCATCTCCTAGTTGTGTGTGTTTTCCTGGTTGTGGTAACAAATTTCCACAGATTAGGGGCTATACACAACTGAAACCGGTTTTGCCACATATTGACAGGCTCAAAGCCAATGTCATGGTTGGTTTCTGGTCAGTTCTCTCTGACTTTTAGGTGACTGTCTTTTCATTCATTGTGTCTTCACATAACTTTTTTTTCTTTTTCTTTTTTTTGGGGGGGCCCACACCCAGTGATGCTCAGGGTTTACTCTTGGCTATGCACTCAGAAATCGCTCCTGGCTTGGGGGAACCATATAGGATACTGGGGGATAGAACCACAGTTCTAGGTTAGTGCATGCAAGGCAAATGCCCTACTGCATGTGCCACTGCTCTGACCCCCATATAACCTATTTTTTGTAAGCACACATGACAGATGTTTCTGGTATATCCTCCCTTTTCTAAGAAGGATGTCATCATGAGGAATGAAAACCCATCCTTATAATACCAATCACCCCTGACTATCTATAAATGGCTATATGTCTATGATAAACCTTGATGGTGAAAACATCCATGAAAGAACATAGTTCAGTCTACAGTATTTATTCTTGTGTCTTGAATACATTTCAGAGCAAAATTTATAATTTTAGAGACATAAAAGGATTCCCCCCTAATTTTTTTTTTGTTTTGGGCTACACCCAGTGACGCTCACGGGTTACTCCTGGCTATGCGCTCAGAAGTTGCTCCTGGCTTGGGGGACCATATGGGATGCCGAGGGATCGAACCACGATCTGTTCTAGGCTAGCTCTGGCAAGGCAGACACCTTACCTCTAGCGCCACTGTGCTGGCCCCAGGATCCCAAAATTTTAAGGTTGTATAACGACCACCTTCCCCAATGTGTATTGCATGTTCCCCTCTAAGCCACAACCTATAAAGCTGCATTAATTTTGGGGAGCCATGTCCTCTCTACTTGACATCTGCCCAAGCCTGCTTTACTTCTTGCTTCCACTTAAGTTTAATTTCAATAGGCATTAGCAATGTTAAGTTCTTGATTGTGATTCCTCCTTCCTCTGAGTCTCTAAAACATTTAAGATCTTCATCAACTTATGAAGATTGCATAAGGTTTGGGGATGGGAGATACAGAATAGTGTGTAGGGAGTTTGTGTACATGTATTTGGTACCTGACCCTCCATAGGGTCCCCTGAGTCCTGCAAGAGTGATACACACAAGAGTACACAGCCAGAAATCTTGATCATAGTCTGGTGGCCATTCCCCAAATCCCAACAAAACAAAGAACAGGTAAAAAATGCATAGGATTTTGCATGATACTCTACTATATTTTTGTAGATCCAGAGGGATGGGACTGGGTAGGGCACCTGCCTTGCATCAGCAGAGCTGGATTAGATCTCCAACACCAAATATGATGCTCCGGTTCCTGCCAGAAATTATCTCTGAGCACATATCCATAAGTAAGCCCTGAGCACTGCCAAGCGTTTCACACCCTGTCAGAATGAACTGGCCATCCCAAACAGTTTATGAACTTCTTTAAAGAAGACAGTGTTGAAGATAAATATGACTTCTTAATTTTTTTTTTTTTTTTGGTTTTTGGGCCACACCCGGCATTGCTCAGGGGTTACTCCTGCTGTCTGCTCAGAAATAGCTCCTGGCAGGCATGGGGGACAATATGGGATACCGGGATTCGAACCAACCACCTTTGGTCCTAGATCGCTGCTTGCAAGGCAAATGCCGCTGTGCTATCTCTCCAGGCCCCACTTCTCAAATTTTTACTAGTGGAGTTGTGATGTTCCCCAAAGTTCCAGGAGGCTCAGGGATCACTCTTGGCAATACTAATTCAATAGGTAAAATGGGTCTATATTCAGACAATGCTGCATGGGCCTAGAGCATGGGTCTTCAAACTACGGCCCGCGGGCCACATGTGGCCTGCAGAGGAGTCTGATCCGGCCCGCCAGCAGTGAGTGCTGTTTGGTTGCCATGATACCTGCCAGCACATACACTCAGTGTCATGGTTTCTCAGGCATGACATCAACCACCTCCGCCCACGGGATGTTGTGTGCTGGGTGGGTGGACGTGAGGGCGGTGTTGAGAGGGACACTGATGCGCCCTTGCACCTGGCACTTGGCATGCTCGTTGCTGATGACATCACTGGAGGGTGCATGGCGAGGAGTACCACATGTGGGTGACTGTATGATGTAAAAAGGCACTGTTCCACCCCCAGGCAACATGGTGTCTGTGTGCTGTGCCTGCCTGTCAGTGAGGTTTTCCTTCACTCCCTAGACTGCCAAAGGTCAGTCAAAAGTGCCATAGAAATAAATTTTTGCCAGATGGGGGGGTTCTGCCCGATTGGGCTGTGGGTGACTCATATGAAAATTCTCCTTTGGGGGTGGTGAGGCATTCAGTGCTGAAACTAAAGTTAGGGGGTGGGCGGTGGTTGGAAGGTTAGGGGTTTGGTGCTGAATTGCCCATATGGAAAATTAGGGGTTCGATGCTGAAGCATTTTAAAGGAGTTACATTGAAAATTTTATATGCATTTGGCAAATCCTTTTCAGTGTTCACATGCTGATTCCGAACATATCAATTTGGGCATTATATAGGGAGATATAATTGAACTATCAGGGACTGAGCTGGTCTGCTTAGAAAAGCCTGCAAGGAGGAGGCTTGGCAGGCCCACGCCATGCCGGAGGCCTGCTTGGCCAGGCCTAGGGGGGGGGGGGTGCGGGATTTGGGTAACCCCAGCACCCCTCTGCCGCCTTGCTCCAGATCTCCAGGGCTTCCCCGGGCCACACCCCTGGGCAAGCCGGTGAGTTGGGTCCCTTGGTGGAGTTTGAAGGTACCCTAGGCCTTCCCCCACTATCCATGCGGCTCCTTAGGGAGGGTCTGGGTGGGGCTCTGAACTTCTGTTCTCCCAGCTTCTTGAAGGATCTCTCCTTCCTGGGAGCCGGGAGTCTAGCAGGAGGAGGCTTGGCAGGCCCACGCCATGCCGGAGGCCTGCTTGGCCAGGCCTAGGGGGGGGTGCGGGATTTGGGTAACCCCAGCACCACTCTGCCGCCTTGCTCCAGATCTCCAGGGCTTCCCCGGGCCACACCCCTGGGCAAGCCAGTGAGTTGGGTCCCTTGGTGGAGTTTGAAGGTACCCTAGGCCTTCCCCCACACTCCATGCGGCTCCTTAGGGAGGGTCTGGGTGGGGCTCTGAACTTCTATTCTCCCAGCTTCTTGAAGGATCTCTCCTTCCTGGGAGCCGGGAGTCTAGCAGGAGGAGGCTTGGCAGGCCCACGCCATGCCGGAGGCCTGCTTGGCCAGGCCTAGGGGGGGGGGGTGCGGGATTTGGGTAACCCCAGCACCCCTCTGCCGCCTTGCTCCAGATCTCCAGGGCTTCCCCGGGCCACACCCCTGGGCAAGCCGGTGAGTTGGGTCCCTTGGTGGAGTTTGAAGGTACCCTAGGCCTTCCCCCACTATCCATGCGGCTCCTTAGGGAGGGTCTGGGTGGGGCTCTGAACTTCTGTTCTCCCAGCTTCTTGAAGGATCTCTCCTTCCTGGGAGCCGGGAGTCTAGCAGGAGGAGGCTTGGCAGGCCCACGCCATGCCGGAGGCCTGCTTGGCCAGGCCTAGGGGGGGGTGCGAGATTTGGGTAACCCCAGCACCCCTCTGCCGCCTTGCTCCAGATCTCCAGGGCTTCCCCGGGCCACACCCCTGGGCAAGCCGGTGAGTTGGGTCCCTTGGTGGAGTTTGAAGGTACCCTAGGCCTTCCCCCACTATCCATGCGGCTCCTTAGGGAGGGTCTGGGTGGGGCTCTGAACTTCTATTCTCCCAGCTTCTTGAAGGATCTCTCCTTCCTGGGAGCCGGGAGTCTAGCAGGAGGAGGCTTGGCAGGCCCACGCCATGCCGGAGGCCTGCTTGGCCAGGCCTAGGGGGGGGTGCGGGATTTGGGTAACCCCAGCACCCCTCTGCCGCCTTGCTCCAGATCTCCAGGGCTTCCCCGGGCCACACCCCTGGGCAAGCCAGTGAGTTGGGTCCCTTGGTGGAGTTTGAAGGTACCCTAGGCCTTCCCCCACTATCCATGCGGCTCCTTAGGGAGGGTCTGGGTGGGGCTCTGAACTTCTGTTCTCCCAGCTTCTTGAAGGATCTCTCCTTCCTGGGAGCCTGGAGTCTAGCAGGAGGAGGCTTGGCAGGCCCACGCCATGCCGGAGGCCTGCTTGGCCAGGCCTAGGGGGGGGTGCGGGATTTGGGTAACCCCAGCACCCCTCTGCCGCCTTGCTCCAGATCTCCAGGGCTTCCCCGGGCCACACCCCTGGGCAAGCCGGTGAGTTGGGTCCCTTGGTGGAGTTTGAAGGTACCCTAGGCCTTCCCCCACTATCCATGCGGCTCCTTAGGGAGGGTCTGGGTGGGGCTCTGAACTTCTGTTCTCCCAGCTTCTTGAAGGATCTCTCCTTCCTGGGAGCCGGGAGTCTAGCAGGAGGAGGCTTGGCAGGCCCACGCCATGCCGGAGGCCTGCTTGGCCAGGCCTAGGGGGGGGTGCGGGATTTGGGTAACCCCAGCACCCCTCTGCCGCCTTGCTCCAGATCTCCAGGGCTTCCCCGGGCCACACCCCTGGGCAAGCCAGTGAGTTGGGTCCCTTGGTGGAGTTTGAAGGTACCCTAGGCCTTCCCCCACTATCCATGCGGCTCCTTAGGGAGGGTCTGGGTGGGGCTCTGAACTTCTGTTCTCCCAGCTTCTTGAAGGATCTCTCCTTCCTGGGAGCCGGGAGTCTAGCAGGAGGAGGCTTGGCAGGCCCACGCCATGCCGGAGGCCTGCTTGGCCAGGCCTAGGGGGGGGGGGGTGCGGGATTTGGGTAACCCCAGCACCCCTCTGCCGCCTTGCTCCAGATCTCCAGGGCTTCCCCGGGCCACACCCCTGGGCAAGCCGGTGAGTTGGGTCCCTTGGTGGAGTTTGAAGGTACCCTAGGCCTTCCCCCACTATCCATGCGGCTCCTTAGGGAGGGTCTGGGTGGGGCTCTGAACTTCTGTTCTCCCAGCTTCTTGAAGGATCTCTCCTTCCTGGGAGCCGGGAGTCTAGCAGGAGGAGGCTTGGCAGGCCCACGCCATGCCGGAGGCCTGCTTGGCCAGGCCTAGGGGGGTTGCGGGATTTGGGTAACCCCAGCACCCCTCTGCCGCCTTGCTCCAGATCTCCAGGGCTTCCCCGGGCCACACCCCTGGGCAAGCCGGTGAGTTGGGTCCCTTGGTGGAGTTTGAAGGTACCCTAGGCCTTCCCCCACTATCCATGCGGCTCCTTAGGGAGGGTCTGGGTGGGGCTCTGAACTTCTGTTCTCCCAGCTTCTTGAAGGATCTCTCCTTCCTGGGAGCCGGGAGTCTAGCAGGAGGAGGCTTGGCAGGCCCACGCCATGCCGGAGGCCTGCTTGGCCAGGCCTAGGGGGGGGTGCGGGATTTGGGTAACCCCAGCACCCCTCTGCCGCCTTGCTCCAGATCTCCAGGGCTTCCCCGGGCCACACCCCTGGGCAAGCCAGTGAGTTGGGTCCCTTGGTGGAGTTTGAAGGTACCCTAGGCCTTCCCCCACTATCCATGCGGCTCCTTAGGGAGGGTCTGGGTGGGGCTCTGAACTTCTATTCTCCCAGCTTCTTGAAGGATCTCTCCTTCCTGGGAGCCAGGAGTCTAGCAGGAGGAGGCTTGGCAGGCCCACGCCATGCCGGAGGCCTGCTTGGCCAGGCCTAGGGGGGGGGGGGTGCGGGATTTGGGTAACCCCAGCACCCCTCTGCCGCCTTGCTCCAGATCTCCAGGGCTTCCCCGGGCCACACCCCTGGGCAAGCCGGTGAGTTGGGTCCCTTGGTGGAGTTTGAAGGTACCCTAGGCCTTCCCCCACACTCCATGCGGCTCCTTAGGGAGGGTCTGGGTGGGGCTCTGAACTTCTGTTCTCCCAGCTTCTTGAAGGATCTCTCCTTCCTGGGAGCCGGGAGTCTAGCAGGAGGAGGCTTGGCAGGCCCACGCCATGCCGGAGGCCTGCTTGGCCAGGCCTAGGGGGGGGTGCGAGATTTGGGTAACCCCAGCACCCCTCTGCCGCCTTGCTCCAGATCTCCAGGGCTTCCCCGGGCCACACCCCTGGGCAAGCCGGTGAGTTGGGTCCCTTGGTGGAGTTTGAAGGTACCCTAGGCCTTCCCCCACTATCCATGCGGCTCCTTAGGGAGGGTCTGGGTGGGGCTCTGAACTTCTATTCTCCCAGCTTCTTGAAGGATCTCTCCTTCCTGGGAGCCGGGAGTCTAGCAGGAGGAGGCTTGGCAGGCCCACGCCATGCCGGAGGCCTGCTTGGCCAGGCCTAGGGGGGGGTGCGGGATTTGGGTAACCCCAGCACCCCTCTGCCGCCTTGCTCCAGATCTCCAGGGCTTCCCCGGGCCACACCCCTGGGCAAGCCGGTGAGTTGGGTCCCTTGGTGGAGTTTGAAGGTACCCTAGGCCTTCCCCCACTATCCATGCGGCTCCTTAGGGAGGGTCTGGGTGGGGCTCTGAACTTCTGTTCTCCCAGCTTCTTGAAGGATCTCTCCTTCCTGGGAGCCGGGAGTCTAGCAGGAGGAGGCTTGGCAGGCCCACGCCATGCCGGAGGCCTGCTTGGCCAGGCCTAGGGGTGGGTGCGGGATTTGGGTAACCCCAGCACCCCTCTGCCGCCTTGCTCCAGATCTCCAGGGCTTCCCCGGGCCACACCCCTGGGCAAGCCGGTGAGTTGGGTCCCTTGGTGGAGTTTGAAGGTACCCTAGGCCTTCCCCCACACTCCATGCGGCTCCTTAGGGAGGGTCTGGGTGGGGCTCTGAACTTCTGTTCTCCCAGCTTCTTGAAGGATCTCTCCTTCCTGGGAGCCGGGAGTCTAGCAGGAGGAGGCTTGGCAGGCCCACGCCATGCCGGAGGCCTGCTTGGCCAGGCCTAGGGGGGGGGGTGCGGGATTTGGGTAACCCCAGCACCCCTCTGCCGCCTTGCTCCAGATCTCCAGGGCTTCCCCGGGCCACACCCCTGGGCAAGCCGGTGAGTTGGGTCCCTTGGTGGAGTTTGAAGGTACCCTAGGCCTTCCCCCACTATCCATGCGGCTCCTTAGGGAGGGTCTGGGTGGGGCTCTGAACTTCTGTTCTCCCAGCTTCTTGAAGGATCTCTCCTTCCTGGGAGCCGGGAGTCTAGCAGGAGGAGGCTTGGCTGGCCCACGCCATGCCGGAGGCCTGCTTGGCCAGGCCTAGGGGGGGGGTGCGGGATTTGGGTAACCCCAGCACCCCTCTGCCGCCTTGCTCCAGATCTCCAGGGCTTCCCCGGGCCACACCCCTGGGCAAGCCGGTGAGTTGGGTCCCTTGGTGGAGTTTGAAGGTACCCTAGGCCTTCCCCCACTATCCATTCGGCTCCTTAGGGAGGGTCTGGGTGGGGCTCTGAACTTCTATTCTCCCAGCTTCTTGAAGGATCTCTCCTTCCTGGGAGCCGGGAGTCTAGCAGGAGGAGGCTTGGCAGGCCCACGCCATGCCGGAGGCCTGCTTGGCCAGGCCTAGGGGGGGGGTGCGGGATTTGGGTAACCCCAGCACCCCTCTGCCGCCTTGCTCCAGATCTCCAGGGCTTCCCCGGGCCACACCCCTGGGCAAGCCGGTGAGTTGGGTCCCTTGGTGGAGTTTGAAGGTACCCTAGGCCTTCCCCCACTATCCATGCGGCTCCTTAGGGAGGGTCTGGGTGGGGCTCTGAACTTCTGTTCTCCCAGCTTCTTGAAGGATCTCTCCTTCCTGGGAGCCGGGAGTCTAGCAGGAGGAGGCTTGGCAGGCCCACGCCATGCCGGAGGCCTGCTTGGCCAGGCCAAGGGGGGGGGTGCGGGATTTGGGTAACCCCAGCACCCCTCTGCCGCCTTGCTCCAGATCTCCAGGGCTTCCCCGGGCCACACCCCTGGGCAAGCCAGTGAGTTGGGTCCCTTGGTGGAGTTTGAAGGTACCCTAGGCCTTCCCCCACTATCCATGCGGCTCCTTAGGGAGGGTCTGGGTGGGGCTCTGAACTTCTATTCTCCCAGCTTCTTGAAGGATCTCTCCTTCCTGGGAGCCGGGAGTCTAGCAGGAGGAGGCTTGTCAGGCCCACGCCATGCCGGAGGCCTGCTTGGCCAGGCCTAGGGGGGGGGGGTGCGGGATTTGGGTAACCCCAGCACCCCTCTGCCGCCTTGCTCCAGATCTCCAGGGCTTCCCCGGGCCACACCCCTGGGCAAGCCGGTGAGTTGGGTCCCTTGGTGGAGTTTGAAGGTACCCTAGGCCTTCCCCCACTATCCATGCGGCTCCTTAGGGAGGGTCTGGGTGGGGCTCTGAACTTCTATTCTCCCAGCTTCTTGAAGGATCTCTCCTTCCTGGGAGCCGGGAGTCTAGCAGGAGGAGGCTTGGCAGGCCCACGCCATGCCGGAGGCCTGCTTGGCCAGGCCAAGGGGGGGGGTGCGGGATTTGGGTAACCCCAGCACCCCTCTGCCGCCTTGCTCCAGATCTCCAGGGCTTCCCCGGGCCACACCCCTGGGCAAGCCAGTGAGTTGGGTCCCTTGGTGGAGTTTGAAGGTACCCTAGGCCTTCCCCCACTATCCATGCGGCTCCTTAGGGAGGGTATGGGTGGGGCTCTGAACTTCTATTCTCCCAGCTTCTTGAAGGATCTCTCCTTCCTGGGAGCCGGGAGTCTAGCAGGAGGTGGCTTGGCAGGCCCACGCCATGCCGGAGGCCTGCTTGGCCAGTCCTAGTGGGGGGGGGTGCGGGATTTGGGTAACCCCAGCACCCCTCTGCCGCCTTGCTCCAGATCTCCAGGGCTTCCCCGGGCCACACCCCTGGGCAAGCCGGTGAGTTGGGTCCCTTGGTGGAGTTTGAAGGTACCCTAGGCCTTCCCCCACTATCCATGCGGCTCCTTAGGGAGGGTCTGGGTGGGGCTCTGAACTTCTGTTCTCCCAGCTTCTTGAAGGATCTCTCCTTCCTGGGAGCCGGGAGTCTAGCAGGAGGAGGCTTGGCAGGCCCACGCCATGCCGGAGGCCTGCTTGGCCAGGCCTAGGGGGGGGTGCGAGATTTGGGTAACCCCAGCACCCCTCTGCCGCCTTGCTCCAGATCTCCAGGGCTTCCCCGGGCCACACCCCTGGGCAAGCCGGTGAGTTGGGTCCCTTGGTGGAGTTTGAAGGTACCCTAGGCCTTCCCCCACTATCCATGCGGCTCCTTAGGGAGGGTCTGGGTGGGGCTCTGAACTTCTATTCTCCCAGCTTCTTGAAGGATCTCTCCTTCCTGGGAGCCGGGAGTCTAGCAGGAGGAGGCTTGGCAGGCCCACGCCATGCCGGAGGCCTGCTTGGCCAGGCCTGGGGGGGGGGTGCGGGATTTGGGTAACCCCAGCACCCCTCTGCCGCCTTGCTCCAGATCTCCAGGGCTTCCCCGGGCCACACCCCTGGGCAAGCCGGTGAGTTGGGTCCCTTGGTGGAGTTTGAAGGTACCCTAGGCCTTCCCCCACACTCCATGCGGCTCCTTAGGGAGGGTCTGGGTGGGGCTCTGAACTTCTGTTCTCCCAGCTTCTTGAAGGATCTCTCCTTCCTGGGAGCCGGGAGTCTAGCAGGAGGAGGCTTGGCAGGCCCACGCCATGCCGGAGGCCTGCTTGGCCAGGCCAAGGGGGGGGTGCGGGATTTGGGTAACCCCAGCACCCCTCTGCCGCCTTGCTCTAGATCTCCAGGGCTTCCCCGGGCCACACCCCTGGGCAAGCCAGTGAGTTGGGTCCCTTGGTGGAGTTTGAAGGTACCCTAGGCCTTCCCCCACTATCCATGCGGCTCCTTAGGGAGGGTCTGGGTGGGGCTCTGAACTTCTATTCTCCCAGCTTCTTGAAGGATCTCTCCTTCCTGGGAGCCGGGAGTCTAGCAGGAGGAGGCTTGTCAGGCCCACGCCATGCCGGAGGCCTGCTTGGCCAGGCCTAGGGGCGGGGGTGCGGGATTTGGGTAACCCCAGCACCCCTCTGCCGCCTTGCTCCAGATCTCCAGGGCTTCCCCGGGCCACACCCCTGGGCAAGCCGGTGAGTTGGGTCCCTTGGTGGAGTTTGAAGGTACCCTAGGCCTTCCCCCACTATCCATGCGGCTCCTTAGGGAGGGTCTGGGTGGGGCTCTGAACTTCTATTCTCCCAGCTTCTTGAAGGATCTCTCCTTCCTGGGAGCCGGGAGTCTAGCAGGAGGAGGCTTGGCAGGCCCACGCCATGCCGGAGGCCTGCTTGGCCATGCCAAGGGGGGGGGTGCGGGATTTGGGTAACCCCAGCACCCCTCTGCCGCCTTGCTCCAGAACTCCAGGGCTTCCCCGGGCCACACCCCTGGGCAAGCCAGTGAGTTGGGTCCCTTGGTGGAGTTTGAAGGTACCCTAGGCCTTCCCCCACTATCCATGCGGCTCCTTAGGGAGGGTCTGGGTGGGGCTCTGAACTTCTATTCTCCCAGCTTCTTGAAGGATCTCTCCTTCCTGGGAGCCGGGAGTCTAGCAGGAGGTGGCTTGGCAGGCCCACGCCAAGCCGGAGGCCTGCTTGGCCAGTCCTAGTGGGGGGGGGTGCGGGATTTGGGTAACCCCAGCACCCCTCTGCCGCCTTGCTCCAGATCTCCAGGGCTTCCCCGGGCCACACCCCTGGGCAAGCCGGTGAGTTGGGTCCCTTGGTGGAGTTTGAAGGTACCCTAGGCCTTCCCCCACTATCCATGCGGCTCCTTAGGGAGGGTCTGGGTGGGGCTCTGAACTTCTGTTCTCCCAGCTTCTTGAAGGATCTCTCCTTCCTGGGAGCCGGGAGTCTAGCAGGAGGAGGCTTGGCAGGCCCACGCCATGCCGGAGGCCTGCTTGGCCAGGCCTAGGGGGGGTGCGAGATTTGGGTAACCCCAGCACCCCTCTGCCGCCTTGCTCCAGATCTCCAGGGCTTCCCCGGGCCACACCCCTGGGCAAGCCGGTGAGTTGGGTCCCTTGGTGGAGTTTGAAGGTACCCTAGGCCTTCCCCCACTATCCATGCGGCTCCTTAGGGAGGGTCTGGGTGGGGCTCTGAACTTCTATTCTCCCAGCTTCTTGAAGGATCTCTCCTTCCTGGGAGCCGGGAGTCTAGCAGGAGGAGGCTTGGCAGGCCCACGCCATGCCGGAGGCCTGCTTGGCCAGGCCTGGGGGGGGGGTGCGGGATTTGGGTAACCCCAGCACCCCTCTGCCGCCTTGCTCCAGATCTCCAGGGCTTCCCCGGGCCACACCCCTGGGCAAGCCGGTGAGTTGGGTCCCTTGGTGGAGTTTGAAGGTACCCTAGGCCTTCCCCCACACTCCATGCGGCTCCTTAGGGAGGGTCTGGGTGGGGCTCTGAACTTCTGTTCTCCCAGCTTCTTGAAGGATCTCTCCTTCCTGGGAGCCGGGAGTCTAGCAGGAGGAGGCTTGGCAGGCCCACGCCATGCCGGAGGCCTGCTTGGCCAGGCCTAGGGGGGGGTGCGAGATTTGGGTAACCCCAGCACCCCTCTGCCGCCTTGCTCCAGATCTCCAGGGCTTCCCCGGGCCACACCCCTGGGCAAGCCAGTGAGTTGGGTCCCTTGGTGGAGTTTGAAGGTACCCTAGGCCTTCCCCCACTATCCATGCGGCTCCTTAGGGAGGGTCTGGGTGGGGCTCTGAACTTCTATTCTCCCAGCTTCTTGAAGGATCTCTCCTTCCTGGGAGCCGGGAGTCTAGCAGGAGGAGGCTTGGCAGGCCCACGCCATGCCGGAGGCCTGCTTGGCCAGGCCTAGGGGGGGGTGCGGGATTTGGGTAACCCCAGCACCCCTCTGCCGCCTTGCTCCAGATCTCCAGGGCTTCCCCGGGCCACACCCCTGGGCAAGCCGGTGAGTTGGGTCCCTTGGTGGAGTTTGAAGGTACCCTAGGCCTTCCCCCACTATCCATGCGGCTCCTTAGGGAGGGTCTGGGTGGGGCTCTGAACTTCTGTTCTCCCAGCTTCTTGAAGGATCTCTCCTTCCTGGGAGCCGGGAGTCTAGCAGGAGGAGGCTTGGCAGGCCCACGCCATGCCGGAGGCCTGCTTGGCCAGGCCAAGGGGGGGGTGCGGGATTTGGGTAACCCCAGCACCCCTCTGCCGCCTTGCTCCAGATCTCCAGGGCTTCCCCGGGCCACACCCCTGGGCAAGCCAGTGAGTTGGGTCCCTTGGTGGAGTTTGAAGGTACCCTAGGCCTTCCCCCACACTCCATGCGGCTCCTTAGGGAGGGTCTGGGTGGGGCTCTGAACTTCTGTTCTCCCAGCTTCTTGAAGGATCTCTCCTTCCTGGGAGCCGGGAGTCTAGCAGGAGGAGGCTTGTCAGGCCCACGCCATGCCGGAGGCCTGCTTGGCCTGGCCTAGGGGGGGGTGCGGGATTTGGGTAACCCCAGCACCCCTCTGCCGCCTTGCTCCAGATCTCCAGGGCTTCCCCGGGCCACACCCCTGGGCAAGCCGGTGAGTTGGGTCCCTTGGTGGAGTTTGAAGGTACCCTAGGCCTTCCCCCACTATCCATGCGGCTCCTTAGGGAGGGTCTGGGTGGGGCTCTGAACTTCTATTCTCCCAGCTTCTTGAAGGATCTCTCCTTCCTGGGAGCCGGAGTCTAGCAGGAGGAGGCTTGGCAGGCCCACGCCATGCCGGAGGCCTGCTTGGCCAGGCCTAGGGGGGGGGGGGGTGCGGGATTTGGGTAACCCCAGCACCCCTCTGCCGCCTTGCTCCAGATCTCCAGGGCTTCCCCGGGCCACACCCCTGGGCAAGCCGGTGAGTTGGGTCCCTTGGTGGAGTTTGAAGGTACCCTAGGCCTTCCCCCACTATCCATGCGGCTCCTTAGGGAGGGTCTGGGTGGGGCTCTGAACTTCTGTTCTCCCAGCTTCTTGAAGGATCTCTCCTTCCTGGGAGCCGGGAGTCTAGCAGGAGGAGGCTTGGCAGACCCACGCCATGCCGGAGGCCTGCTTGGCCAGGCCTAGGGGGGGGTGCGAGATTTGGGTAACCCCAGCACCCCTCTGCCGCCTTGCTCCAGATCTCCAGGGCTTCCCCGGGCCACACCCCTGGGCAAGCCGGTGAGTTGGGTCCCTTGGTGGAGTTTGAAGGTACCCTAGGCCTTCCCCCACACTCCATGCGGCTCCTTAGGGAGGGTCTGGGTGGGGCTCTGAACTTCTGTTCTCCCAGCTTCTTGAAGGATCTCTCCTTCCTGGGAGCCGGGAGTCTAGTAGGAGGAGGCTTGGCAGGCCCACGCCATGCCGGAGGCCTGCTTGGCCAGGCCTGGGGGGGGGGTGCGGGATTTGGGTAACCCCAGCACCCCTCTGCCGCCTTGCTCCAGATCTCCAGGGCTTCCCCGGGCCACACCCCTGGGCAAGCCGGTGAGTTGGGTCCCTTGGTGGAGTTTGAAGGTACCCTAGGCCTTCCCCCACACTCCATGCGGCTCCTTAGGGAGGGTCTGGGTGGGGCTCTGAACTTCTGTTCTCCCAGCTTCTTGAAGGATCTCTCCTTCCTGGGAGCCGGGAGTCTAGCAGGAGGAGGCTTGGCAGGCCCACGCCATGCCGGAGGCCTGCTTGGCCAGGCCTAGGGGGGGGTGCGAGATTTGGGTAACCCCAGCACCCCTCTGCCGCCTTGCTCCAGATCTCCAGGGCTTCCCCGGGCCACACCCCTGGGCAAGCCAGTGAGTTGGGTCCCTTGGTGGAGTTTGAAGGTACCCTAGGCCTTCCCCCACTATCCATGCGGCTCCTTAGGGAGGGTCTGGGTGGGGCTCTGAACTTCTATTCTCCCAGCTTCTTGAAGGATCTCTCCTTCCTGGGAGCCGGGAGTCTAGCAGGAGGAGGCTTGTCAGGCCCACGCCATGCCGGAGGCCTGCTTGGCCTGGCCTAGGGGCGGGTGCGGGATTTGGGTAACCCCAGCACCCCTCTGCCGCCTTGCTCCAGATCTCCAGGGCTTCCCCGGGCCACACCCCTGGGCAAGCCAGTGAGTTGGGTCCCTTGGTGGAGTTTGAAGGTACCCTAGGCCTTCCCCCACTATCCATGCGGCTCCTTAGGGAGGGTCTGGGTGGGGCTCTGAACTTCTATTCTCCCAGCTTCTTGAAGGATCTCTCCTTCCTGGGAGCCGGGAGTCTAGCAGGAGGAGGCTTGGCAGGCCCACGCCATGCCGGAGGCCTGCTTGGCCAGGCCTAGGGGGGGGGTGCGGGATTTGGGTAACCCCAGCACCCCTCTGCCGCCTTGCTCCAGATCTCCAGGGCTTCCCCGGGCCACACCCCTGGGCAAGCCGGTGAGTTGGGTCCCTTGGTGGAGTTTGAAGGTACCCTAGGCCTTCCCCCACTATCCATGCGGCTCCTTAGGGAGGGTCTGGGTGGGGCTCTGAACTTCTGTTCTCCCAGCTTCTTGAAGGATCTCTCCTTCCTGGGAGCCGGGAGTCTAGCAGGAGGAGGCTTGGCAGGCCCACGCCATGCCGGAGGCCTGCTTGGCCAGGCCAAGGGGGGGGTGCGGGATTTGGGTAACCCCAGCACCCCTCTGCCGCCTTGCTCCAGATCTCCAGGGCTTCCCCGGGCCACACCCCTGGGCAAGCCAGTGAGTTGGGTCCCTTGGTGGAGTTTGAAGGTACCCTAGGCCTTCCCCCACACTCCATGCGGCTCCTTAGGGAGGGTCTGGGTGGGGCTCTGAACTTCTGTTCTCCCAGCTTCTTGAAGGATCTCTCCTTCCTGGGAGCCGGGAGTCTAGCAGGAGGAGGCTTGTCAGGCCCACGCCATGCCGGAGGCCTGCTTGGCCTGGCCTAGGGGGGGGTGCGGGATTTGGGTAACCCCAGCACCCCTCTGCCGCCTTGCTCCAGATCTCCAGGGCTTCCCCGGGCCACACCCCTGGGCAAGCCAGTGAGTTGGGTCCCTTGGTGGAGTTTGAAGGTACCCTAGGCCTTCCCCCACTATCCATGCGGCTCCTTAGGGAGGGTCTGGGTGGGGCTCTGAACTTCTATTCTCCCAGCTTCTTGAAGGATCTCTCCTTCCTGGGAGCCGGAGTCTAGCAGGAGGAGGCTTGGCAGGCCCACGCCATGCCGGAGGCCTGCTTGGCCAGGCCTAGGGGGGGGGGGGTGCGGGATTTGGGTAACCCCAGCACCCCTCTGCCGCGTTGCTCCAGATCTCCAGGGCTTCCCCGGGCCACACCCCTGGGCAAGCCGGTGAGTTGGGTCCCTTGGTGGAGTTTGAAGGTACCCTAGGCCTTCCCCCACTATCCATGCGGCTCCTTAGGGAGGGTCTGGGTGGGGCTCTGAACTTCTGTTCTCCCAGCTTCTTGAAGGATCTCTCCTTCCTGGGAGCCGGGACTCTAGCAGGATGAGGCTTGGCAGACCCACGCCATGCCGGAGGCCTGCTTGGCCAGGCCTAGGGGGGGGTGCGAGATTTGGGTAACCCCAGCACCCCTCTGCCGCCTTGCTCCAGATCTCCAGGGCTTCCCCGGGCCACACCCCTGGGCAAGCCGGTGAGTTGGGTCCCTTGGTGGAGTTTGAAGGTACCCTAGGCCTTCCCCCACACTCCATGCGGCTCCTTAGGGAGGGTCTGGGTGGGGCTCTGAACTTCTGTTCTCCCAGCTTCTTGAAGGATCTCTCCTTCCTGGGAGCCGGGAGTCTAGCAGGAGGAGGCTTGGCAGGCCCACGCCATGCCGGAGGCCTGCTTGGCCAGGCCTGGGGGGGGGGTGCGGGATTTGGGTAACCCCAGCACCCCTCTGCCGCCTTGCTCCAGATCTCCAGGGCTTCCCCGGGCCACACCCCTGGGCAAGCCGGTGAGTTGGGTCCCTTGGTGGAGTTTGAAGGTACCCTAGGCCTTCCCCCACACTCCATGCGGCTCCTTAGGGAGGGTCTGGGTGGGGCTCTGAACTTCTGTTCTCCCAGCTTCTTGAAGGATCTCTCCTTCCTGGGAGCCGGGAGTCTAGCAGGAGGAGGCTTGGCAGGCCCACGCCATGCCGGAGGCCTGCTTGGCCAGGCCTGGGGGGGGTGCGAGATTTGGGTAACCCCAGCACCCCTCTGCCGCCTTGCTCCAGATCTCCAGGGCTTCCCCGGGCCACACCCCTGGGCAAGCCAGTGAGTTGGGTCCCTTGGTGGAGTTTGAAGGTACCCTAGGCCTTCCCCCACTATCCATGCGGCTCCTTAGGGAGGGTCTGGGTGGGGCTCTGAACTTCTATTCTCCCAGCTTCTTGAAGGATCTCTCCTTCCTGGGAGCCGGGAGTCTAGCAGGAGGAGGCTTGGCAGGCCCACGCCATGCCGGAGGCCTGCTTGGCCAGGCCTAGGGGGGGGTGCGGGATTTGGGTAACCCCAGCACCCCTCTGCCGCCTTGCTCCAGATCTCCAGGGCTTCCCCGGGCCACACCCCTGGGCAAGCCGGTGAGTTGGGTCCCTTGGTGGAGTTTGAAGGTACCCTAGGCCTTCCCCCACTATCCATGCGGCTCCTTAGGGAGGGTCTGGGTGGGGCTCTGAACTTCTGTTCTCCCAGCTTCTTGAAGGATCTCTCCTTCCTGGGAGCCGGGAGTCTAGCAGGAGGAGGCTTGGCAGGCCCACGCCATGCCGGAGGCCTGCTTGGCCAGGCCAAGGGGGGGGTGCGGGATTTGGGTAACCCCAGCACCCCTCTGCCGCCTTGCTCCAGATCTCCAGGGCTTCCCCGGGCCACACCCCTGGGCAAGCCAGTGAGTTGGGTCCCTTGGTGGAGTTTGAAGGTACCCTAGGCCTTCCCCCACACTCCATGCGGCTCCTTAGGGAGGGTCTGGGTGGGGCTCTGAACTTCTGTTCTCCCAGCTTCTTGAAGGATCTCTCCTTCCTGGGAGCCGGGAGTCTAGCAGGAGGAGGCTTGTCAGGCCCACGCCATGCCGGAGGCCTGCTTGGCCAGGCCTAGGGGGGGGGTGCGAGATTTGGGTAACCCCAGCACCCCTCTGCCGCCTTGCTCCAGATCTCCAGGGCTTCCCCGGGCCACACCCCTGGGCAAGCCAGTGAGTTGGGTCCCTTGGTGGAGTTTGAAGGTACCCTAGGCCTTCCCCCACTATCCATGCGGCTCCTTAGGGAGGGTCTGGGTGGGGCTCTGAACTTCTATTCTCCCAGCTTCTTGAAGGATCTCTCCTTCCTGGGAGCCGGGAGTCTAGCAGGAGGAGGCTTGTCAGGCCCACGCCATGCCGGAGGCCTGCTTGGCCTGGCCTAGGGGCGGGTGCGGGATTTGGGTAACCCCAGCACCCCTCTGCCGCCTTGCTCCAGATCTCCAGGGCTTCCCCGGGCCACACCCCTGGGCAAGCCAGTGAGTTGGGTCCCTTGGTGGAGTTTGAAGGTACCCTAGGCCTTCCCCCACTATCCATGCGGCTCCTTAGGGAGGGTCTGGGTGGGGCTCTGAACTTCTATTCTCCCAGCTTCTTGAAGGATCTCTCCTTCCTGGGAGCCGGGAGTCTAGCAGGAGGAGGCTTGGCAGGCCCACGCCATGCCGGAGGCCTGCTTGGCCAGGCCTAGGGGGGGGGTGCGGGATTTGGGTAACCCCAGCACCCCTCTGCCGCCTTGCTCCAGATCTCCAGGGCTTCCCCGGGCCACACCCCTGGGCAAGCCGGTGAGTTGGGTCCCTTGGTGGAGTTTGAAGGTACCCTAGGCCTTCCCCCACTATCCATGCGGCTCCTTAGGGAGGGTCTGGGTGGGGCTCTGAACTTCTGTTCTCCCAGCTTCTTGAAGGATCTCTCCTTCCTGGGAGCCGGGAGTCTAGCAGGAGGAGGCTTGGCAGGCCCACGCCATGCCGGAGGCCTGCTTGGCCAGGCCAAGGGGGGGGTGCGGGATTTGGGTAACCCCAGCACCCCTCTGCCGCCTTGCTCCAGATCTCCAGGGCTTCCCCGGGCCACACCCCTGGGCAAGCCAGTGAGTTGGGTCCCTTGGTGGAGTTTGAAGGTACCCTAGGCCTTCCCCCACACTCCATGCGGCTCCTTAGGGAGGGTCTGGGTGGGCTCTGAACTTCTGTTCTCCCAGCTTCTTGAAGGATCTCTCCTTCCTGGGAGCCGGGAGTCTAGCAGGAGGAGGCTTGTCAGGCCCACGCCATGCCGGAGGCCTGCTTGGCCTGGCCTAGGGGGGGGTGCGGGATTTGGGTAACCCCAGCACCCCTCTGCCGCCTTGCTCCAGATCTCCAGGGCTTCCCCGGGCCACACCCCTGGGCAAGCCGGTGAGTTGGGTCCCTTGGTGGAGTTTGAAGGTACCCTAGGCCTTCCCCCACACTCCATGCGGCTCCTTAGGGAGGGTCTGGGTGGGGCTCTGAACTTCTGTTCTCCCAGCTTCTTGAAGGATCTCTCCTTCCTGGGAGCCGGGAGTCTAGCAGGAGGAGGCTTGGCAGGCCCACGCCATGCCGGAGGCCTGCTTGGCCAGGCCTAGGGGGGGGGTGCGAGATTTGGGTAACCCCAGCACCCCTCTGCCGCCTTGCTCCAGATCTCCAGGGCTTCCCCGGGCCACACCCCTGGGCAAGCCGGTGAGTTGGGTCCCTTGGTGGAGTTTGAAGGTACCCTAGGCCTTCCCCCACTATCCATGCGGCTCCTTAGGGAGGGGTCTGGGTGGGGCTCTGAACTTCTATTCTCCCAGCTTCTTGAAGGATCTCTCCTTCCTGGGAGCCGGGAGTCTAGCAGGAGGAGGCTTGGCAGGCCCACGCCATGCCGGAGGCCTGCTTGGCCAGGCCTAGGGGGGGGTGCGGGATTTGGGTAACCCCAGCACCCCTCTGCCGCCTTGCTCCAGATCTCCAGGGCTTCCCCGGGCCACACCCCTGGGCAAGCCAGTGAGTTGGGTCCCTTGGTGGAGTTTGAAGGTACCCTAGGCCTTCCCCCACTATCCATGCGGCTCCTTAGGGAGGGTCTGGGTGGGGCTCTGAACTTCTGTTCTCCCAGCTTCTTGAAGGATCTCTCCTTCCTGGGAGCCGGGAGTCTAGCAGGAGGAGGCTTGGCAGGCCCACGCCATGCCGGAGGCCTGCTTGGCCAGGCCAGGGGGGGGTGCGGGATTTGGGTAACCCCAGCACCCCTCTGCCGCCTTGCTCCAGATCTCCAGGGCTTCCCCGGGCCACACCCCTGGGCAAGCCGGTGAGTTGGGTCCCTTGGTGGAGTTTGAAGGTACCCTAGGCCTTCCCCCACTATCCATGCGGCTCCTTAGGGAGGGGTCTGGGTGGGGCTCTGAACTTCTGTTCTCCCAGCTTCTTGAAGGATCTCTCCTTCCTGGGAGCCGGGAGTCTAGCAGGAGGAGGCTTGGCAGGCCCACGCCATGCCGGAGGCCTGCTTGGCCAGGCCTAGGGGGGGGGGGTGCGGGATTTGGGTAACCCCAGCACCCCTCTGCCGCCTTGCTCCAGATCTCCAGGGCTTCCCCGGGCCACACCCCTGGGCAAGCCAGTGAGTTGGGTCCCTTGGTGGAGTTTGAAGGTACCCTAGGCCTTCCCCACTATCCATGCGGCTCCTTAGGGAGGGTCTGGGTGGGGCTCTGAACTTCTGTTCTCCCAGCTTCTTGAAGGATCTCTCCTTCCTGGGAGCCGGGAGTCTAGCAGGAGGAGGCTTGGCAGGCCCACGCCATGCCGGAGGCCTGCTTGGCCAGGCCTAGGGCGGGATTTGGGTAACCCCAGCACCCCTCTGCCGCCTTGCTCCAGATCTCCAGGGCTTCCCCGGGCCACACCCCTGGGCAAGCCGGTGAGTTGGGTCCCTTGGTGGAGTTTGAAGGTACCCTAGGCCTTCCCCCACTATCCATGCGGCTCCTTTGGGAGGGTCTGGGTGGGGCTCTGAACTTCTGTTCTCCCAGCTTCTTGAAGGATCTCTCCTTCCTGGGAGCCGGGAGTCTAGCAGGAGGAGGCTTGGCAGGCCCACGCCATGCCGGAGGCCTGCTTGGCCAGGCCTAGGGGGGGGTGCGGGATTTGGGTAACCCCAGCACCCCTCTGCCGCCTTGCTCCAGATCTCCAGGGCTTCCCCGGGCCACACCCCTGGGCAAGCCGGTGAGTTGGGTCCCTTGGTGGAGTTTGAAGGTACCCTAGGCCTTCCCCCACTATCCATGCGGCTCCTTAGGGAGGGTCTGGGTGGGGCTCTGAACTTCTGTTCTCCCAGCTTCTTGAAGGATCTCTCCTTCCTGGGAGCCGGGAGTCTAGCAGGAGGAGGCTTGGCAGGCCCACGCCATGCCGGAGGCCTGCTTGGCCAGGCCTAGGGGGGGGTGCGGGATATGGGTAACCCCAGCACCCCTCTGCCGCCTTGCTCCAGATCTCCAGGGCTTCCCCGGGCCACACCCCTGGGCAAGCCAGTGAGTTGGGTCCCTTGGTGGAGTTTGAAGGTACCCTAGGCCTTCCCCCACTATCCATGCGGCTCCTTAGGGAGGGTCTGGGTGGGGCTCTGAACTTCTGTTCTCCCAGCTTCTTGAAGGATCTCTCCTTCCTGGGAGCCGGGAGTCTAGCAGGAGGAGGCTTGGCAGGCCCACGCCATGCCGGAGGCCTGCTTGGCCAGGCCTAGGGGGGGGGGTGCGGGATTTGGGTAACCCCAGCACCCCTCTGCCGCCTTGCTCCAGATCTCCAGGGCTTCCCCGGGCCACACCCCTGGGCAAGCCGGTGAGTTGGGTCCCTTGGTGGAGTTTGAAGGTACCCTAGGCCTTCCCCCACTATCCATGCGGCTCCTTAGGGAGGGTCTAGGTGGGGCTCTGAACTTCTGTTCTCCCAGCTTCTTGAAGGATCTCTCCTTCCTGGGAGCCGGGAGTCTAGCAGGAGGAGGCTTGGCAGGCCCACGCCATGCCGGAGGCCTGCTTGGCCAGGTCTAGGGGGGGGTGCGAGATTTGGGTAACCCCAGCACCCCTCTGCCGCCTTGCTCCAGATCTCCAGGGCTTCCCCGGGCCACACCCCTGGGCAAGCCGGTGAGTTGGGTCCCTTGGTGGAGTTTGAAGGTACCCTAGGCCTTCCCCCACTATCCATGCGGCTCCTTAGGGAGGGTCTGGGTGGGGCTCTGAACTTCTATTCTCCCAGCTTCTTGAAGGATCTCTCCTTCCTGGGAGCCGGGAGTCTAGCAGGAGGAGGCTTGGCAGGCCCACGCCATGCCGGAGGCCTGCTTGGCCAGGCCAAGGGGGGGGTGCGGGATTTGGGTAACCCCAGCACCCCTCTGCCGCCTTGCTCCAGATCTCCAGGGCTTCCCCGGGCCACACCCCTGGGCAAGCCGGTGAGTTGGGTCCCTTGGTGGAGTTTGAAGGTACCCTAGGCCTTCCCCCACTATCCATGCGGCTCCTTAGGGAGGGTCTGGGTGGGGCTCTGAACTTCTATTCTCCCAGCTTCTTGAAGGATCTCTCCTTCCTGGGAGCCGGGAGTCTAGCAGGAGGAGGCTTGGCAGGCCCACGCCATGCCGGAGGCCTGCTTGGCCAGGCCTAGGGGGTGGGGTTGCGGGATTTGGGTAACCCCAGCACCCCTCTGCCGCCTTGCTCCAGATCTCCAGGGCTTCCCCGGGCCACACCCCTGGGCAAGCCGGTGAGTTGGGTCCCTTGGTGGAGTTTGAAGGTACCCTAGGCCTTCCCCCACTATCCATGCGGCTCCTTAGGGAGGGTCTGGGTGGGGCTCTGAACTTCTGTTCTCCCAGCTTCTTGAAGGATCTCTCCTTCCTGGGAGCCGGGAGTCTAGCAGGAGGAGGCTTGGCAGGCCCACGCCATGCCGGAGGCCTGCTTGGCCAGGCCTAGGGGGGGGGTGCGAGATTTGGGTAACCCCAGCACCCCTCTGCCGCCTTGCTCCAGATCTCCAGGGCTTCCCCGGGCCACACCCCTGGGCAAGCCGGTGAGTTGGGTCCCTTGGTGGAGTTTGAAGGTACCCTAGGCCTTCCCCCACTATCCATGCGGCTCCTTAGGGAGGGTCTGGGTGGGGCTCTGAACTTCTGTTCTCCCAGCTTCTTGAAGGATCTCTCCTTCCTGGGAGCCGGGAGTCTAGCAGGAGGAGGCTTGGCAGGCCCACGCCATGCCGGAGGCCTGCTTGGCCAGGCCTAGGGGGGGGTGCGGGATTTGGGTAACCCCAGCACCCCTCTGCCGCCTTGCTCCAGATCTCCAGGGCTTCCCCGGGCCACACCCCTGGGCAAGCCGGTGAGTTGGGTCCCTTGGTGGAGTTTGAAGGTACCCTAGGCCTTCCCCCACTATCCATGCGGCTCCTTAGGGAGGGTCTGGGTGGGGCTCTGAACTTCTGTTCTCCCAGCTTCTTGAAGGATCTCTCCTTCCTGGGAGCCGGGAGTCTAGCAGGAGGAGGCTTGGCAGGCCCACGCCATGCCGGAGGCCTGCTTGGCCAGGCCTAGGGGGGGGGTGCGGGATTTGGGTAACCCCAGCACCCCTCTGCCGCCTTGCTCCAGATCTCCAGGGCTTCCCCGGGCCACACCCCTGGGCAAGCCGGTGAGTTGGGTCCCTTGGTGGAGTTTGAAGGTACCCTAGGCCTTCCCCCACTATCCATGCGGCTCCTTAGGGAGGGTCTGGGTGGGGCTCTGAACTTCTGTTCTCCCAGCTTCTTGAAGGATCTCTCCTTCCTGGGAGCCGGGAGTCTAGCAGGAGGAGGCTTGGCAGGCCCACGCCATGCCGGAGGCCTGCTTGGCCAGGCCTAGGGGGGGGTGCGGGATTTGGGTAACCCCAGCACCCCTCTGCCGCCTTGCTCCAGATCTCCAGGGCTTCCCCGGGCCACACCCCTGGGCAAGCCGGTGAGTTGGGTCCCTTGGTGGAGTTTGAAGGTACCCTAGGCCTTCCCCCACTATCCATGCGGCTCCTTAGGGAGGGTCTGGGTGGGGCTCTGAACTTCTATTCTCCCAGCTTCTTGAAGGATCTCTCCTTCCTGGGAGCCGGGAGTCTAGCAGGAGGAGGCTTGGCAGGCCCACGCCATGCCGGAGGCCTGCTTGGCCAGGCCTAGGGGGGGGGTGCGGGATATGGGAAACCCAACACCCCTCTGCCGCCTTGCTCCAGATCTCCAGGGCTTCCCCGGGCCACACCCCTGGGCAAGCCGGTGAGTTGGGTCCCTTGGTGGAGTTTGAAGGTACCCTAGGCCTTCCCCCACTATCCATGCGGCTCCTTAGGGAGGGTCTGGGTGGGGCTCTGAACTTCTGTTCTCCCAGCTTCTTGAAGGATCTCTCCTTCCTGGGAGCCGGGAGTCTAGCAGGAGGAGGCTTGGCAGGCCCACGCCATGCCGGAGGCCTGCTTGGCCAGGCCTAGGGGGGGGTGCGGGATATGGGAAACCCAACACCCCTCTGCCGCCTTGCTCCAGATCTCCAGGGCTTCCCCGGGCCACACCCCTGGGCAAGCCGGTGAGTTGGGTCCCTTGGTGGAGTTTTAAGGTACCCTAGGCCTTCCCCCACTATCCATGCGGCTCATTAGGGAGGGTCTGGGTGGGGCTCTGAACTTCTGTTCTCCCAGCTTCTTGAAGGATCTCTCCTTCCTGGGAGCCGGGAGTCTAGCAGGAGGAGGCTTGGCAGGCCCACGCCATGCCGGAGGCCTGCGTGGCCAGGCCTAGGGGGGGGTGCGGGATTTGGGTAACCCCAGCACCCCTCTGCCGCCTTGCTCCAGATCTCCAGGGCTTCCCCGGGCCACACCCCTGGGCAAGCCGGTGAGTTGGGTCCCTTGGTGGAGTTTGAAGGTACCCTAGGCCTTCCCCCACTATCCATGCGGCTCCTTAGGGAGGGTCTGGGTGGGGCTCTGAACTTCTATTCTCCCAGCTTCTTGAAGGATCTCTCCTTCCTGGGAGCCGGGAGTCTAGCAGGAGGAGGCTTGGCAGGCCCACGCCATGCCGGAGGCCTGCTTGGCCAGGCCTAGGGGGGGGTGCGGGATATGGGAAACCCAACACCCCTCTGCCGCCTTGCTCCAGATCTCCAGGGCTTCCCCGGGCCACACCCCTGGGCAAGCCGGTGAGTTGGGTCCCTTGGTGGAGTTTGAAGGTACCCTAGGCCTTCCCCCACTATCCATGCGGCTCCTTAGGGAGGGTCTGGGTGGGGCTCTGAACTTCTGTTCTCCCAGCTTCTTGAAGGATCTCTCCTTCCTGGGAGCCGGGAGTCTAGCAGGAGGAGGCTTGGCAGGCCCACGCCATGCCGGAGGCCTGCTTGGCCAGGCCTAGGGGGGGGGTGCGGGATATGGGAAACCCAACACCCCTCTGCCGCCTTGCTCCAGATCTCCAGGGCTTCCCCGGGCCACACCCCTGGGCAAGCCGGTGAGTTGGGTCCCTTGGTGGAGTTTGAAGGTACCCTAGGCCTTCCCCCACTATCCATGCGGCTCCTTAGGGAGGGTCTGGGTGGGGCTCTGAACTTCTGTTCTCCCAGCTTCTTGAAGGATCTCTCCTTCCTGGGAGCCGGGAGTCTAGCAGGAGGAGGCTTGGCAGGCCCACGCCATGCCGGAGGCCTGCTTGGCCAGGCCTAGGGGGGGGTGCGGGATTTGGGTAACCCCAGCACCCCTCTGCCGCCTTGCTCCAGATCTCCAGGGCTTCCCCGGGCCACACCCCTGGGCAAGCCGGTGAGTTGGGTCCCTTGGTGGAGTTTGAAGGTACCCTAGGCCTTCCCCCACTATCCATGCGGCTCCTTAGGGAGGGTCTGGGTGGGGCTCTGAACTTCTGTTCTCCCAGCTTCTTGAAGGATCTCTCCTTCCTGGGAGCCGGGAGTCTAGCAGGAGGAGGCTTGGCAGGCCCACGCCATGCCGGAGGCCTGCTTGGCCAGGCCTAGGGGGGGGTGCGGGATATGGGAAACCCAACACCCCTCTGCCGCCTTGCTCCAGATCTCCAGGGCTTCCCCGGGCCACACCCCTGGGCAAGCCGGTGAGTTGGGTCCCTTGGTGGAGTTTGAAGGTACCCTAGGCCTTCCCCCACTATCCATGCGGCTCCTTAGGGAGGGTCTGGGTGGGGCTCTGAACTTCTGTTCTCCCAGCTTCTTGAAGGATCTCTCCTTCCTGGGAGCCGGGAGTCTAGCAGGAGGAGGCTTGGCAGGCCCACGCCATGCCGGAGGCCTGCTTGGCCAGGCCTAGGGGGGGGTGCGGGATTTGGGTAACCCCAGCACCCCTCTGCCGCCTTGCTCCAGATCTCCAGGGCTTCCCCGGGCCACACCCCTGGGCAAGCCGGTGAGTTGGGTCCCTTGGTGGAGTTTGAAGGTACCCTAGGCCTTCCCCCACTATCCATGCGGCTCCTTAGGGAGGGTCTGGGTGGGGCTCTGAACTTCTGTTCTCCCAGCTTCTTGAAGGATCTCTCCTTCCTGGGAGCCGGGAGTCTAGCAGGAGGAGGCTTGGCAGGCCCACGCCATGCCGGAGGCCTGCTTGGCCAGGCCTAGGGGGGGGTGCGGGATATGGGAAACCCAACACCCCTCTGCCGCCTTGCTCCAGATCTCCAGGGCTTCCCCGGGCCACACCCCTGGGCAAGCCGGTGAGTTGGGTCCCTTGGTGGAGTTTGAAGGTACCCTAGGCCTTCCCCCACTATCCATGCGGCTCCTTAGGGTGGGTCTGGGTGGGGCTCTGAACTTCTGTTCTCCCAGCTTCTTGAAGGATCTCTCCTTCCTGGGAGCCGGGAGTCTAGCAGGAGGAGGCTTGGCAGGCCCACGCCATGCCGGAGGCCTGCTTGGCCAGGCCTAGGGGGGGGTGCGGGATATGGGAAACCCAACACCCCTCTGCCGCCTTGCTCCAGATCTCCAGGGCTTCCCCGGGCCACACCCCTGGGCAAGCCGGTGAGTTGGGTCCCTTGGTGGAGTTTGAAGGTACCCTAGGCCTTCCCCCACTATCCATGCGGCTCCTTAGGGAGGGTCTGGGTGGGGCTCTGAACTTCTGTTCTCCCAGCTTCTTGAAGGATCTCTCCTTCCTGGGAGCCGGGAGTCTAGCAGGAGGAGGCTTGGCAGGCCCACGCCATGCCGGAGGCCTGCTTGGCCAGGCCTAGGGGGGGGTGCGGGATTTGGGTAACCCCAGCACCCCTCTGCCGCCTTGCTCCAGATCTCCAGGGCTTCCCCGGGCCACACCCCTGGGCAAGCCGGTGAGTTGGGTCCCTTGGTGGAGTTTGAAGGTACCCTAGGCCTTCCCCCACTATCCATGCGGCTCCTTAGGGAGGGTCTGGGTGGGGCTCTGAACTTCTATTCTCCCAGCTTCTTGAAGGATCTCTCCTTCCTGGGAGCCGGGAGTCTAGCAGGAGGAGGCTTGGCAGGCCCACGCCATGCCGGAGGCCTGCTTGGCCAGGCCTAGGGGGGGGTGCGGGATATGGGAAACCCAACACCCCTCTGCCGCCTTGCTCCAGATCTCCAGGGCTTCCCCGGGCCACACCCCTGGGCAAGCCGGTGAGTTGGGTCCCTTGGTGGAGTTTGAAGGTACCCTAGGCCTTCCCCCACTATCCATGCGGCTCCTTAGGGAGGGTCTGGGTGGGGCTCTGAACTTCTGTTCTCCCAGCTTCTTGAAGGATCTCTCCTTCCTGGGAGCCGGGAGTCTAGCAGGAGGAGGCTTGGCAGGCCCACGCCATGCCGGAGGCCTGCTTGGCCAGGCCTAGGGGGGGGGGCGGGATATGGGAAACCCAACACCCCTCTGCCGCCTTGCTCCAGATCTCCAGGGCTTCCCCGGGCCACACCCCTGGGCAAGCCGGTGAGTTGGGTCCCTTGGTGGAGTTTGAAGGTACCCTAGGCCTTCCCCCACTATCCATGCGGCTCCTTAGGGAGGGTCTGGGTGGGGCTCTGAACTTCTGTTCTCCCAGCTTCTTGAAGGATCTCTCCTTCCTGGGAGCCGGGAGTCTAGCAGGAGGAGGCTTGGCAGGCCCACGCCATGCCGGAGGCCTGCTTGGCCAGGCCTAGGGGGGGGTGCGGGATTTGGGTAACCCCAGCACCCCTCTGCCGCCTTGCTCCAGATCTCCAGGGCTTCCCCGGGCCACACCCCTGGGCAAGCCGGTGAGTTGGGTCCCTTGGTGGAGTTTGAAGGTACCCTAGGCCTTCCCCCACTATCCATGCGGCTCCTTAGGGAGGGTCTGGGTGGGGCTCTGAACTTCTATTCTCCCAGCTTCTTGAAGGATCTCTCCTTCCTGGGAGCCGGGAGTCTAGCAGGAGGAGGCTTGGCAGGCCCACGCCATGCCGGAGGCCTGCTTGGCCAGGCCTAGGGGGGGGTGCGGGATATGGGAAACCCAACACCCCTCTGCCGCCTTGCTCCAGATCTCCAGGGCTTCCCCGGGCCACACCCCTGGGCAAGCCGGTGAGTTGGGTCCCTTGGTGGAGTTTGAAGGTACCCTAGGCCTTCCCCCACTATCCATGCGGCTCCTTAGGGAGGGTCTGGGTGGGGCTCTGAACTTCTGTTCTCCCAGCTTCTTGAAGGATCTCTCCTTCCTGGGAGCCGGGAGTCTAGCAGGAGGAGGCTTGGCAGGCCCACGCCATGCCGGAGGCCTGCTTGGCCAGGCCTAGGGGGGGGTGCGGGATATGGGAAACCCAACACCCCTCTGCCGCCTTGCTCCAGATCTCCAGGGCTTCCCCGGGCCACACCCCTGGGCAAGCCGGTGAGTTGGGTCCCTTGGTGGAGTTTGAAGGTACCCTAGGCCTTCCCCCACTATCCATGCGGCTCCTTAGGGAGGGTCTGGGTGGGGCTCTGAACTTCTGTTCTCCCAGCTTCTTGAAGGATCTCTCCTTCCTGGGAGCCGGGAGTCTAGCAGGAGGAGGCTTGGCAGGCCCACGCCATGCCGGAGGCCTGCTTGGCCAGGCCTAGGGGGGGGTGCGGGAGATGGGAAACCCAACACCCCTCTGCCGCCTTGCTCCAGATCTCCAGGGCTTCCCCGGGCCACACCCCTGGGCAAGCCGGTGAGTTGGGTCCCTTGGTGGAGTTTGAAGGTACCCTAGGCCTTCCCCCACTATCCATGCGGCTCCTTAGGGAGGGTCTGGGTGGGGCTCTGAACTTCTGTTCTCCCAGCTTCTTGAAGGATCTCTCCTTCCTGGGAGCCGGGAGTCTAGCAGGAGGAGGCTTGGCAGGCCCACGCCATGCCGGAGGCCTGCTTGGCCAGGCCTAGGGGGGGGGTGCGGGATATGGGAAACCCAACACCCCTCTGCCGCCTTGCTCCAGATCTCCAGGGCTTCCCCGGGCCACACCCCTGGGCAAGCCGGTGAGTTGGGTCCCTTGGTGGAGTTTGAAGGTACCCTAGGCCTTCCCCCACTATCCATGCGGCTCCTTAGGGAGGGTCTGGGTGGGGCTCTGAACTTCTGTTCTCCCAGCTTCTTGAAGGATCTCTCCTTCCTGGGAGCCGGGAGTCTAGCAGGAGGAGGCTTGGCAGGCCCACGCCATGCCGGAGGCCTGCTTGGCCAGGCCTAGGGGGGGGTGCGGGATATGGGAAACCCAACACCCCTCTGCCGCCTTGCTCCAGATCTCCAGGGCTTCCCCGGGCCACACCCCTGGGCAAGCCGGTGAGTTGGGTCCCTTGGTGGAGTTTGAAGGTACCCTAGGCCTTCCCCCACTATCCATGCGGCTCCTTAGGGAGGGTCTGGGTGGGGCTCTGAACTTCTGTTCTCCCAGCTTCTTGAAGGATCTCTCCTTCCTGGGAGCCGGGAGTCTAGCAGGAGGAGGCTTGGCTGGCACTGGTAATCTCTGTCCAGTCTACATTTTCAAAATCGCGCGGGGGCTATCGCCCCCGCGCGCACAAGAAACATTAATAGTACTCTCACAAGAAACATTAATAGTACTCACTATCATTGAATTATGTTTTTATGTATGCAGAATGTCCATTTTGTACTCTGCCCTTTTGCATACCCCTTCATAAGTTCATATTTCTCTTTAACTTCTTTAACTCCTATCATCATTACTCCTTTTTTACCCTTTCTAACTTAAGTACTGTTGAGTCCTAATTCACAGACCAAAGTGGTGCCCTAGAGTTATCACCCACCCAATTATTTTAAAAGGCATAAAAAGGACACATATCTTTTCAACATTTTATGGGTGTTTTCTTTGACGGCTATAACTTTTGCTAAATACTTTCTTATACAGTGATGATCCCTCCCCCCATGTTTTTTATCTTCTCTTTATGAACTGCTCAATATGGAATTTGGTGTGAAAGAATCCCTCAGTTTAATACTTATGTTTGAACCAAGTCATGGGTCTTGTTGGAAATGTTCTTATGCCCCCATATATCTGATAGCACCACGTGGCTTTATATCTTGTTTGCGTAGGCACACTAACATAGGAAAATACTATACATACCAATAAGTTCTTATCTAATAGAAATGGGAACTCACAAATCTTGTAGTGCAATGAGACCTTACACCCTGAACATTGACATAAAGACCTGGCACAGGCCTCAGAAGAATGGGCATTCTCCATTTACCCCTTGATCTACAGAAGACATTTACAAAACATCCAAGGTTGTATATAACATCACCTGGAGGCATTCCTGTACCAGGGACGACCCTACAGCTGCTCTGACATCGATCTACTCAAAAGAGACATCCCTTAACACTGAGAAGACAACAAGAACAATGACCTGTTTACTGGACAGGGCTTGCTCTATTGCCCCTTTATGGTGAGGTTTGTCTATAACATCACCTGGAAGCAATCCTCTACCACGGAAGACCCTACCACTGCTCAGACATCGTCCTGCTCAAAAGAGACTTCCCTTAACACTGAGAAGACTTAACAACAACAACCTGCTTACAGGACAGGGCTTCCTGCATTCCCCTTTCATGGTGAGGTGAAACGAAAAGGCACTCCACATCATGACTTCAATGTAGGACATGCAGATTCCAGAATCTTTAATACAGAAACATGAGACCAACAACAGAGACTGTGTGATAAGTGTGTTGGCGCTACGGACAATGTCTTGGAGTGAACGATAACTTTCCTGAGGCCTAGAGCTGGTCTTATGCCAGGAAACTTCAGGGGTAGGATCTCTTTGTATTTAGGCCAAGGCTATTCCTTTCCATGCCTCTCATATTTTGGTGGGCCTATGCAAACAACAATTGCCACTCTAACACCGTTTTTACTGTGCTCCTTTGACTCTAATCCTTAAAACACACCCACTTAAAATTTGAGGTTAACTTAAGCTAATATGCATGTACATGGAAATGTAAAAAATACTATGCCTCTAATGTTTAAGGAGTTACGTAAGTTTGATGGCTTTAGATTGCCTTGTGTGCTGTTAAGAAATATTATAATGTGCTACAATCTGGGGACTTGAGGGAAAAAGTAATTGCACATGGATTCTGTTTTATTTATCTTAACTTTCTTTGGTGAAAATTCAAAGTTAAGATATCAGCAAGGGGACTTCTTCTGATAATTATGTTATGGGTGATTGTCCTTCCACTGTAACTTTACCTTATCCTCTTTCTTTGCATCTTTTGTTCTCATAATTCATAATAAAAAATTATAAAAAAAAAAAAAGTAAAGCCTGCAAGGGGTAAGTGTTCACATCAAGGACTAATGGGGGTTCATGCACTGTGTGTATATATACACACATATTTGTATTTCACTAATATCAGTTTGGAATCCCTAGGAAACAATGATGTCAAGAAAAAGAAAAATTGACAGCGAGTGTAGGATATTCAAAGAACAGTGGACTTAAGATTACTTTTTTATGCGGTACAAAGAAAAAGCTGTGTGTCTGATATGCCAGAATATAGTTGCTGTGTTCAAAGAATACAATTTGCGACACCACTATCAAACTCAACATAAAGATAAATATGATTGCTTGGTTGGAGAAGTGAGAAAAGATAAAATATTACAACTGACACATACACTGACGACTCAACAAAATACTTTTGTGAAGCAGAAGCAGTTAAATACTTCCTCACTGCGGGCAAGTTTTCAAGTTGCCAAGCTAATAGTGCTCAATGGCAAACCATTTGTGGAGGGAGAATTTGTTAAAGAATGCCTTATTTCTGTTGCCAAAGAGATGTGTCCAGAGAAGGCCGATTTATTTAGTACAGTGAGCCTTTCAGGAGTTACAATGACATGAAGGATTGAAGAAATGGGAGAAAATTTGCTGCACCATTTGCAAAACTCTGCAAAGAAACTTTGCTATTTTTCCTTGGCACTCGATGAAAGCAATGATGTTCATGATTCTGCCCAACTTTTCACTTATATGCACGGGACAAATGAGTATTTTGAAGTCACAGAAGAGCTTGCTGCACTGCAAAGTATCAAAGGTACAAACACAGGAGTGGATATATTTGAAAAAGTTTGCCAAACTGTGAATGGTTTGGAGCTGGACTAGGTTAAACAGTGTAACAACTGATGGTGCTCCTAGCATGGTGGGGTCTCAGAGAGGACCAATGTCCATAAGAGATGGACAAACATAACCATCCTCATCCAATTGCCATACACTGCCTCATCCACCAACAAGTGCTGTGTTGTAAATCACTGAAGTGGACTCTGTTATGAAAATTGTGGTATCTTGTGTTAATTACATTAACACTCATGCACTAAACCACAGACAATTTCAGGAATTTCTATCTGAGGTAAATGTTGCCCATGAAGATGTTCTGTACCACACAGAAGTCTATTGGCTGAGTAAAGGGAGAGTTTTGAAACGTTTTAATGATTTACTTCCACAGATTACAGCTTTTCTACTTTCAAAAATCCAAGAAGTACCAGAGCTCAATGATGCAGAATGGAAATGGCACCTTGCCTTTCTGACAGATATAACAGAGCTACTCAACAGTTTCAATCTGCAACTTCCAGGCAAGGGGAAGCTCATCTGTGATATGACATCGCATGTGAAAGCATTTAAAGTAAAATTAGGCCTTCTCATCAAACAAATACAGGAGGAAAACTTCAGTCATCTCCCAACAACTCAAAACCTGTCAGCGGACAAACCATTGGTTGCATTCCCAAAGGAAACATGTCTGGCTTCACTAGAATTGTTGCAAAAGGAGTTTCAATTTAGATTCAAAGAGCTTCATCTCCATGAACAGGACATACAGCTTTTTCATAACCCATTTTCTGTTGAGATTGAAAATGTCCTTACAATTTACCAAATGGAACTGGCTGAACTGCAGAACTGTGACTCTCTGAAAGACGCATTTAAGTCAAGTAACCCTTTGGATTTCTATGCATCTCTCCCCTCTGAGACATATCCAAATATCAGAAACCATGCACTCAAAATGGTAACCATCTTTGGTAGCACTTATGCCTGTGAACAGACTTTTTCAAGAATGAAACATCTGAAAATCTCCAACCAGATCAAGATTAACTGATGCCCACTTGCATCACTTGTTACGGCTGGCAGTGACAAATATGGAACCGGACATTGACCATCTCATTAGCCAAAAGCAGGCCCACAGTTCCCATTGAAATACTGGTGCGTGATCTGTTTATTTATAAATGGTTTTCATTTTATTTATATAAGATATGTGCAGTGTGAGTAGGAATTAGTAGCTCATATTGTCCAGCCCTCCAGCTCTATAAGGGACTGTAATCCGACCCCCACTTTAAAAAGTTTGAAGACTCCTGGCCTAAAGGTATCTTTTGAGGATACCAGAGTCACATCTGGGATGGAGTGAATGCAGTCTCAGGGACCAAACTCAGTCGCTTGTACATGATAAGCACTTGCTACTGATTCATGAGCTTGAACCTCCCTATGGAGCTCTGGTTTAATTCAAGGTTGGAATCAATAGTCTACGTGAGCAGTGGGACCTGAGATTTTTCTCAGAAACTCCTTACTAGGTCCAGTGCTGCAATCCCAAAGACTTTGTTTCATTTGCAACACACTAGATTCTTGGTGGAAAGCATTTCAATTTTTCACCTTTCTTTGAAAGCTGGGATATAATATTATTTTACATGATGGATTGTATTATACTGTTTAACCTATTCTTAACTTCTATGTGTTTATTCTCCTGGACCCAGAATGTAAGGCAGGGTAGAAAGTTGTGATCTTGAGAGTAAAACTCTGGAAAAGGGAATGTTTACTTAGACATTAATGTGCTATGTATTCTTTGGACTGCAGAGTAAAGTGTATAATAAAGCAGCAATTCCAATCAGCTAAAGTTCAATCTTTCTCCACAATATAAAGCTTTGTAGGACTTTAATTCCAAGAGGCTGTTGAGCATCTAATGTAGTGGGCTGGATAGAGCTAGAAAGAAACACCTTTGAACACAGTATTTTTCTTCATGGAAAATTATTTGTCTCAGAATTTACTTTGTTCTGGAAAAATATAAATGTCTTTAGGGAATTTAGTTTTGTGAATCCAATTCTTTTACTCTTGTCCTTCTCACTTTAGACATTAAAAAAAGCACTTGATGTATTAAATTCTAATGAAGAAGAGCACATTTAAATGCCCCTTTATTGTATTATATTCAGTAGCTGACTTTAGTTTGCAACCAAATGTTTTCTAAATTCAGTTTCTTATCATGGGTCCCATCCAGAATAAAATATACAGTGCCCCTGGAGCACACAAGCTGTTTATGTACCAGGCCAATATATCTCAGGGAGAGGACTGCATGATGCATAGGCTATAATTTCAAAAATAAAAATAAAAACCCAGTTACACATCAAGTATTTAAAGCTGCTCAGTGGAAAGAAAAAAAAAAGGAGAAAAGAAAGCAGCTTATTAATTAGCTCTTTTGCTTTGAACTGTGCCTTCCAATGCTGTGTTCAAGCTGCCTGTTTTCTTACATAATACTTCAGAATTTACTCTGGCATGTTTTAAATGGGATAAAAAAAGAAAAATGCCTGAAAGATGGAGTGATTTTAAAAACTAAATTCTCTTACATTTTTTAGGACCAGGTTCTTGGAGGTGAAAAGGAGTGTATGCAACTCTAAATTACCATTTTAAAAGGAATCTACAGTGGGTGGAATCCTGCAGACAATTTACAGGCCATAGAAAAAAGAGCCTCTTTTTGTTGCTATCAGGGAATAATTGCATATATATATTTTTTATTTTTTCTTGCAAAGTATTGACATTAAAGCAACTCTTAGCATTGTTGACAAAATCTTTACCACCTTTCAATCAGCTACTCTGGCTCAAATCAATCCTAAATCCTTCCTTCTACTGCTTCTTTTAGGGGTCTCAAACTCAATTTACCTGGGGGCTGCAGGAGGCAAAGTCGGGATGATCCTTGAGAGCAAAGTCAGTAGTAAGATTTGAACATTGGGGTGTGTGACCCAAACAACTAAAACAAAACAAAACAAAACAAAGAAGATTCCTCTAGGGCAGGGCCACAAAATGTTGTACGGAGGGCTGCAAACGGCCCACAGGACGCAAGTTTGAGATGTAGACAGTTTATGGAGTTAAGGGTGATTCTTCTCTGACTTTGTGCCCATTCTATGATGGAGATAGGATCTAACCAACTAAGGGAAGCTTGTTTTTGTGCTTAGAATGTTCAGTCCAACTCTCTGCCAGACTATTGAAGGGCATAGTGGGCCTGTTGATCTGGTTTCCAACTTTGTCAATTGCTGGCAAGTCAACTCTTAATAATTGGCAGGCATGAAGTCCAGAAACAGCTTTCTTCTCCTTCATGCCAATCCAGATAGCTCAGGCTAAAGTTTCCCTAAGGCATGATATTACATGATGTTATGTGTTCTGTGTGTTTATTATTAGTCTCTTGTACTGTATTTGACTAGTTTCAAGTGTCTAGATGACCAGTTTTCAGCATATGGAACTGCCTATTTAAAAGCCTGGTGATTGATTTCTTGACTCAATACAACCAAGGTTTATTATATGCTAGAATTGCATTTATTCTTTGCCTTCCTAAGGAAAGCTATAGGAGACAATAAGGAGGAGACTAGAACAGAGTGTGATTGGTGGAAAGAGAAAAGAACTATTGGGAATTGGGAGTAGTTTGGGGGATATTTCTGTATCAAAGCATGTGATTGGTTTAGGTCCACTAAATCTACAGGGTAAGAGAGTTTAATACTGCCTAATGGTTAGTGCAGGCTGCCAAGGAATAAAGAAAACTGAGGTGGTAAGATAATTTGATATTATCAATATTTCTAAAGGGTTCAGTGTGGTGTCAGGCAGATTGTCTATAAATTATAGATAAGTGCTGGGTGTAGTGGTTGTGAAAAAAAGAGAGAAGAAAAGATTGATCCTATGGAGTTTTGAACACTAAGTCAAGAATATTTAAAGTATGAAAAATAACTGGAAGGGTTTTAGCCTCACAGAGCTAATGTGGCAAGCAATATGTCCTCATGCCACTTAAAGGAGACTTCCAAGCAATCCCCAACTGTGCCCCATTTGTAGCACTGTGAGATCACAGGACAGGGTTAGTGTGAACTTGGAGAGAGAAATGCTGCTCTTCCTGACATTTTAGAGTTGAGAGGCCAGCCTCTCTGTCAATAGCAGTGAATGGCTGGCAGTGATGTGAATGGCTTTTAGTGCTGTTCATGATCTATGAAGTCAGAGGTTTCTCAAAGGAGTCTAAGAGCATTTTCTCACTAGTTCTCCTATCTCTTGCTGTGTCCTTAAGTGGAGTTGCATAAAACTCTTCCCTAACTCATCATGCCACGAGAGAGTAGCTTTATTGAATTTCTCTGGGAAGCTAACATCATTTTTTAGCTTTCAGAGTCCAGAGTGCTGATGATATAAAATGATATTGAAGGTCTGATGAATACAGGAATAAAGTCTTGATGATTTTCTTGTTTTCAACTATATATGAAATGTAGGAAATTTGTAGCCAGAGACTTTATCATACTGTAAAGAAAGAGCTTACTCTATAGATTGTTCTAGCACAAGCAACCCCAGGGATTATTATATAAAGCTTGAGTAGTTCCTTCTTTGATAAGCCTCCTAAGTAAACAGGAAGTCTCATGCAGTAGTGGTCCCTAGCTCATCAGTGTTCACAAATAATGGTCTGACCAGCTACATTAAAATGACCAGGGCTTATCTTTTAAAATACAGATAGATGATTATTATCCCTAAATCACTGAAACAAAATATATTTTTGTTTATCTTTGGGTCACAACTCATTGGTATTCAAGGCTTACTTCTAGCTTTGAATTCAGGGACTACTCCTGGTAGGCTCAGGTCACCATAAAGTGGCAAGGATTGAGCAGGGTTGTCCAAATGTATGATCACCCTACCCACTATAATAGTGTTATCTTTTGAGAAGCCCTGGAATATTTATTTTAATAAACTCCCTGGTCTAGTTAAAAATATATTTAAAAAAATCCCTAAAACTACTGCACAACTATTAATATAAAAGGGTTTTGTGTACTTGTTAAAATATCTCGCCTGTGAAGCTTCTTATTCTTTAGGTTTTCAAGTTGAGTCAGTCACTGAAATTAATTCACCAAATAAAGAGATACCACTGATACAATGAGTGGGTCTTATTTGTCCATTTATTTAACTGAATGTTGGCAGTTATTCTTAAAAATTTCTCTATGTGGTTTATTGAAAACTTTACTGTTAAGTTTTATGTGGTTAGATAACTCACTGGTTCAAATGGATAGCCACTAAAGAATGCATAGAATAAAAAATTAAAGGTTGCATTAAACTGGGATATCTGATACGGTTCAGTGAGATCCAATGATGAAAGGCTTAGTTGAATTATGTGGCCAGGATCCAAGAAAAGTCAGAAGCAATCAAAAATTGGAAGAGTTGCCCTCAAGATTGCAGACAGATCATGACTCTACCTAATATGTTCATTTCAATCTGGTAAAAATTATTGACACTTCTATATCCCCCAAATAAGAAGAGAATGCAATTGTTTTTAGTCATCATGTTTGTTATAATTCAGTATGAACGATTTGAAAAGATTATTCTTCTATGGAGAAGCAATGAATCATACTGAACTTGAAGTAGGCATCATTACTGGTTGTTCAGTAGTAGGCTGTTTAATTTACAGGTGCTAACCTTCTTCTGTATCCCTTTGTAGTTCACATCAAATTTCAGAGCCTTTTGATCAATGAAGGTAGTCTGCACAATTTCTATCCTCTTGATTTTAAGGAGGTATGTTTTATGGGCCAGTATGTGGTCTATCCTGGAGAATGACCCATATACATTGGAGAAGAATGTGTTTCTAGGTTTCTGGGGATGTAGTGCCCTATATATATCTACTAGGCCACTTTCTTCCATTTCTCTTTTCAGAGTTAATATTTTTTGTTGTGTTTCATTCTGGTTGACCTATCAAGTGGTGACAGGCAGTGTAGAGGTCTCCCACAATTATTGTTACTATTAATATCTTCTTTTAAATTTGTCAACAATTGTATAAAATATTTTGCTGGTCCCGCATTGGGTGTGTACCTGTTTAGGAGTGTGATTTTTTCCTGTTGTACATATCCCTTGATTTGTATGAAATGTCTATCTTTGTTCTTTACAACTTTTCAGAGTCTTAAGTTCGTGTCTTCTGATATTAATATGGCCACTCCAGCTCTTTTTTTTTTTTGGTTTTTGGTTTTTGGGCCACACCCAGCAGGGCTCAGGGGTTACTCCTGGCTGTCTGCTCAGAAATAGCTCCTGGCAGGCACGGGGGACCACATGGGACACCGGGATTCAAACCAACCACCTTTGGTTCTGGATCGGCTGCTTGCAAGGCAAACACCGCTGTGCTATCTCTCTGGGCTCCCACTCCAGCTTTTTTAAGGGTGTTGTTTGCTTGGATGATCTTCCTCCAGCCTTTTAATTTTGAGTCTATTTTTGCTCTGACTATTCAGGTGTGTTTCTTATTGGCAGCAGAAGGTTGGATTCAGCTTGTTGATACATTTTGACACTCTGTGTCTCTTAACTGGTACATTAAGTTCATTGACTTTGAGAGGAATAATTGTCATGGTATTTAGTGCCACCTTTGTGTAGAAGTCTGGTGTGTCTGTTGGTCAGTCTTGTTTTAAAGACTACCTTTCATTTTTCTTTTAAGGCTGGTTTTGAATCTGTAAAGTTTCTGAGCTGTTGTTTGTTTATCTATGAAGATATGTATACCTCCTTCAAACCTGAAAGCGAGTCTGGCTGGGTGCAGTATTCTAGGGGAAGTATTCATTTTTTTGAATTTTTATCACTATATCCCACCACTGCCTTCTGGCCTTGACTGTTTCTTGTGACGGGTCTGCTATAAATCTTAAGGATGTTCTTTTGAATGTAATTTCCATTTCTGATCTTGCTGCTTCCAGTATTCTATCCTTATCTGTGGAATTCGTCATTGTGACTATACTGTGTCTTGGGGTGCTTTTCTTCGGGTCTCTTGTAGCTGGTACTCTTTGAGCATGCAGAATTTGGTTGCATGCAGTTCTTATCTCTGGGAGTTTCTCAGCAATGATGTCCTTGACTGTTGATTCTTATAGTGGATTTTCTTTCTGAGTCTCTGGAACTCCAATGATTCTTACTTTGTTTCTATTGAACTTATCAAAGACTTCTATTTTTATCTGTTCACATTTTTTGAATAATTTTTTATTGTCTGATCATTTGCTTTTGCTCTTTCCCAATCTCTTCTGTTGTATGGAGTTGTTATGTATTTCATCTTCCAGCTATTGATTCTATCCGCAGCTGTTGTTACTCTGTTGGAGAGGCTTTCCATAGAGTTGTTCATTTTATATACTGAGTTTTTCAGTATGTAGTTTCTGATATCTCTCTTCATATCCTCTTGATTTTAGTTTGTGTTCCATTCAACTGTATCTATGCTTTCTTTGAGTTCTATGAACATCCTCTATATTTTTTCTGACGTCTAGAGTACTAAGCAATTGATAGTGAGCACTGTAATATGAGGAGTACACCCTGTGGAGTATCATCCACTGTGTCTTGTGCATCGAACTCCCATTCCTGAAAGGAAACTAACAGCTTGGACTAAATTATGATATAATAGTAATATAGCTTAAATTGAAAAAGAAGAAAACCAGAGAAAAGGAAAAAAAGTATTAGTAATTCGCAAAAATATACTCAATAAGTGGGGCCTGTAACAAAATCTATGGTGTGCAGATGCCTATTTCCATGGTCTCTATGGTCATAAGTATTAGGTCATAGTAGCAGACATAATCAAATGGAAGTGGGTAAATTGTAGTATTTTGTCAAGACATTGCATAGTGAGCACTATATTTGGAGTCTAGTATGATAGAGCACTAGATTGCAAAATTAGGGTGTCCAACTTATAACATCAACTTCTTAAATTGAAAGTCTCAATCAAATACCATTAGGTAAGAGTTTAAATTACTATCATCTAAGTGATGAATGGATAAAACTTAATTTTTGTATAGATGAACCTCTGAGAAATTCATTCAGGTAAAAATTGCTCTCATTGTGTGGACCTGTGAAATCATAAAGTAAGCTACCCTTTCCCCAGTATAATGTAGGGACAGACATGGAATAAGTTATAGACATTCTGGTCCATTTATAGAGATAATGGAAAGGAATCAAAGTTACCAAAGATAAGTAATTTAGAAATTCAGCTGGGGAGAACTCATAAAGTTTCAAGGTATGGGGGAAGTCCTCTGAGATTCAGGGCTCTGCTCTCTGATATTACAGTTCTGCCCTCTGGTTCTTGTGTCTCCCCCTAGAACTATATGTATTGGCTCATTTCCTCTTATTTATGGATTTTCCACATTTCATTTTCATATTTAGTTCCTGCTTGATTCTACTGTAAATGAAAAAATAAAGATAAATATGATCATATGATCACTTTCTCTGTTAACTAGATTTCTTCATTTTAGTTTTCTTTAGCTAAAGGAAACTTTTAAAGTTTCTTTCAGAGATCAGGGAGAGAAAGGACAGGGATTAAGGTGCTTGCCTTACTGCTGGGAATGACCTGAAAACAGATAAAAGATTTTCTTTTAGTAATTTTGCCTATGAGTTGTGCAAAGTGTGTACTTTTTTAGTTTACCCAATTTAAAATATACTATGGTTTTAAGATTAAATTAAAATTAAAATTTTATTATCAAAATTGAGAAGGCATTGGCCTTTATTTCTATAAATATTCCTCCTGTTGCTGTCACCTCACTTGTGTGAAGACATATATTTGATCATATTTGCATTTTTGAGGGTTATTTAATTTCTTATTTTTTTTCTCCCTCAAACTATGCAGTTTTAAAGTATTGTTAATTTGAATAATTTTTCTGATACTTTAACTACTATTATCTCTTATGGTATTTTTGTTGTTGAAATTTTTATAGAACTCCATAGAACTTTATTGCTTATTTATATAATTTCCATCTATTTAAGTTCTTTTTCTATATAAAGAATTCTTTTGCTTTATATTTTCACATATGTATTTCATTAATTCCTTAAGTTTAATAGTTGTTTTAAAATCTTTATTTAATTAGTCCACACGTGGATTTCTTCAGAGACATTGTTTTAACTGCTTATTCCTTATCACTACTTACGTTCATATATTCTTACTTATTTGAATATCTCATATATTTTGATGAAAAAGAACTATTTTACACAAGGTGTTTTTATATATTTATTTTTGACTATTTCAGTCTTTAGTGAAACTTTGCTATTTTTTTACCCAGTTTCATGAAACTTTACTTTTATGAATTCTGTTTTCTTTGCCATTTGCAATCACAGATGTTTGCTTTGTTAACTTAGCTGTAAGTTAATAAAATTAATAGGTCTGGTGCAGGATTCTTTGTATGCTGAATCATGTTTTAATACTCTTATAAGAGTAAACACCTCAGTTTTGAGGTCACTTTCTATTTACTCATAATTTAATGATCTGTCAGAGATAAGTGGTCAGGACCTTCTCAGCTCTTTTTGGACTTCAGATGTACTGCCTTGTGCCTATTCTAGCCATATAGATTTCTATGCACTGCTTGCAAGTAGGTTCTAACTGGAATCAATGAATTAATTAGCTCTGATTTAAATAATTAGTACTGTTAATCTTTTATAAATGCCTGGAGTCACAAATTCCTTCTTCCTTACCCAGCGACTTCTAGGCTGCTTGCTTTCATAGGATTAAGTTCAAAGTGTAAATTAAGTGTTGGAAGTTAAGTTGTAAATAAGTTATAAGATAAGATGTATTATAAGTTTTTTAAATAATTTTCTTATTTAAACACCATGGCTATAGGTTGTTCATAATACAGTTATTTCCCCCACAGATAAAGTTGTTTATTATTGAGTTAGTTATACAATATATACTATATATTATATTATATTATATATATAAAACAATCTTCATCAGTTCCTGCTCCCAAAGTCAACAGTTTCCCTCTCACCCTCCCTGATGCACTCTTTCGCCTGCCTCTGGGCAGACATATTACTTCACTATTTCTCTTTCTCCTTCTCTCTCTCACTTTCTCTTTCTTTTTCCTCTCTCACCTTTCTTACATGACATTGTGAAACTTTTGTTCTACTGCAAATGAAGGGGTGCCATGAATATACTTTTCATATTAGACCTTCTCTACTCTAACTGCTCTCTCTAATATTTGTGGTAAAGTACCTACCATTGAATGGTCCTCCTGATTTTCATCTCGATTGTCTCTGGATATCATCTCCACATTATCTTTTATCTTCCTTATATCTCACTAATGAGAGAGATTATTTGATGTTTATCTCTCATTCTCTGACTCCTTTCATTCAACATAATACTCTCCATGTCCATTCATATATAGGTAAAATTCATGATTTCATTTATCCTAATGACTGCATAGTATTCCTTTGTGTAGATATATACCACATTTTTTTTAGCCACTCACCTGTTGTCATGCACCTGGGTTGCTTCCAGATTCTGGCTAATTTTAATAGTGTTGCTATGAACATAAGAGTGCAGAGGACATTATTGTATTGTGTTTTTGTGTTCCCAGGGTATATCCCTAGGAGTGGAATTGCAGAATCATAAGGAAGCTCAATTTTCAGTTTTTAAGGATTATACATATAGTTTTCTAGAAAGGCAGGACTAGATGACATGCTCACCAGCAGTGAATAAGAGTCTCTTTCTTCTCACATTCATGCTAGCACTGGTTGTTCTTGTTCTTTGTGATGTGTGCCAGTCTGTGTAGCATGAGATAATAGCTCATTTATTTGCATCTCTCTGATGATTAGTGATGTGGAGCACTTTTTCATGTGCCTTTTGGACATATTATTTCTTATTTAAGGAAATGTTTGTTCAATTTTCTCTACATTATTTTGACAAGGTTAGATGTTTTCCTTGTTCAGTTATGTCAGTACCTGAATGGCCTTGATATCTTTTTCTTGCCTAATTGCTATGGCAAGTGCTTTCAGGACTATGTTGAATAAAGAAGTGCAGGGAGCAACTTTGTCTTGTGCCAAATCTTAGAGGAAAGGCTTTCAGTTTTTCACCTTTGAGTATTGAGTATTGCCATGATCTTGTCATAAGTGGCCTTGACTATATTGAGAAAAGTTCCTTGAATTTTGATCTTGTTCAGAGTTTGTATCATGAATGGGTGTTAGTTTGTATCATGAATGGGTTAGACCTTGTCGAATGATTTCTCTGCATATATTAATATAATTCTATTTTTATTTTTCCTTTTGTTGATATGATATACTATGATGATTGACTTGCATATGTTAAACCATTCTTGCATCTCTGGGATGAATTCTACTTGTTCATGGTGAGTGACCTTCATAATGAGGTGTAACTGATAGGATTTTGTTGAGGATCTTTGCACCTGTGTTCATCAAGGATATTGGTCTGCAGTTCTCTTTTTCGGTGGCATCTCTGTCTGCTTTGGTATTAGGGTGACATTAGCTTCATAAAAAATATTTGAGTGTTTCTATTTCTTCAATTTCCTGAGAAAGCCTGAAAAGAATTGTCTGTATGTCCTCCTGAAAGTTTTGAAAGAATTCCTAGTGAATCCATCTGAGTCTGGACTTTTGTTTTGGGGAAGGCTTTTGATTACCATTTTAATTTTCTCAAGTAGTGATATTATCTGTTCAGATATGCAAGATCATTTTGGTTCAACCTTAAGAGATTATAGGAGTCCAAATTTTTATCCGTTTCTTCAAGGTTCTCTGGCATAGAGCTTTTCAGAATCATCTCTAAGTACCCTTTAAATTCCTTAGTTTCTGTAGTAATTTCCACCTTTTCGTTTCTAATTTGGTTTATTAAGTTTCTCACTCATTCTTTCTTTGTGAATCTTGCTAGTGGTTTATTGATGTTTGTTTGTTCTTTTAAAGGACCAACTCTTGCTTATTTTGATATTTCAGATTTTTTGGGGTTTTCCGATTTCTGCTCTGAGATTTGTTATTTACTTCTGTCTGCCTATTTTTGGTTCATTTTGTTGATCCTTTTCTAATTTTAAGTTGTTCCATTAAGTTATTTAAGTAGGCTCCTCCTTCCTTATGAATGCTTACAAGGCTATTTATTTTCTTTTAATACCACTTTTTCTGTGCCCCACAAATTCTGATAATTCTTGTCTTTATTCTCATTTATTTCTAGGAATATTTTGATTTTCTGTTTGATTTTGTCTCTACCCCTCTCACTTTTCAGTAGTGAGCTGTTGAATTTCCAGGTGTTAAAGTTCTTTCCTGTGTCTGTTTGTGATTCACTTTTAATTTAAGTGCATGATGATCTGAGAAGATCGTTAATAAAATTTGTATCCTCTTGACTTTATGGAGGTATGTTTTGTGGCCCAGCATGTGGTCTATCTTGGGGAATGTCCCATGTACATTGGAAAAGAATGTTTTCCATCTTTTTAGGGCTGGAGAGCTCTCTATATATTTACCAAGACATTGTTTACCATTTCTCCCTTCAGAGCAGTGTATCCTTGTTGAGTTTCAGCTTAGTTGAGCTATCAATGAGTGAAGGGCAATGTTGATGTCTCCCATTATTACTGTTTTGTTATTGATATCTTTAATCAAATCTATCAACAAATTTTTAAAATATTTTGTTGACCCCCTTATTGGGTACAATATGTTTATGAGTGTGACATTTTCCTGTTGTACATATCCCTTGATTATTATGTCCATATTTATATCTTATAATCCTTTTAAACTTAAAGTCTGTTCTGTCTGATATTAGTATGGCCACCCCAGCATTTTTAAGGGAGTTATTTGCTTGAATGATTGTGCTCCAACCTTTGACGTTGAGTCCATGTTTGATCTAACTATTTAGATGTATTTCTTTCAGGCTGCAGAATGTTGGATTCCATATTTTGATCCATTTTGCCACTCTATGTCTCATAACTGGTGCATTTAGTCCATTGATGGTGAGGGAAATGATTATCGTGGGATTAAGTGTTATCTTATTATAGGAGTTAGATGTGTTTATTAGATCTGCTTTGGTTTAGAATAGACAATGCAGCTCTTCCTTTAAGATTGGTTTTGAATCTGTAAATTTTCCGATATGTTGTTTATTTATAAAACTGTATATCCTTCCTTCAAACTTGAATAAAAGTCTGGCTGGATTAAGTATCCTTGGCGAAACATTCATTTCACTGAGGTTTTTCACTATATCCCACCACTGCCTTTGGGCCTTGAGAGATGCTTGTGATAAATCTGCTGTAAAGATGCCTCTTTGTATATAATTTTTCTTTTTAATTGTGCTGCTTTCAGTAATCTATCCCTTTCTGTAATTTTTTTTATCATTTTGAATATTATGCACCATGGGTGATTATTTTGATCTCTTTTATCTGGTACTCTTTGAGCATCCTGAATATAGTTGCATGCACTCTTTAGTTCTGGGAGTTTTTCAGTAATAATGTCCATGACTGTTTATTCTTCATCAGGATCTTTTTCCTGGGTCTCTCAGACCCAATGATTCTAATGTTGTTTCTATTGAATTTGTCCCAGAGTTCTATTGTCATCTGTTTGCTTTCTTTGAGGGTTTTTTCCAGCTTTTTCTGTTGCATGGAGGTGTTATGCAGCTCATCCCCTACATCATTGATTCTGTTCTTAGAGGCTGTTATTCTGCTTAGGAGGCTTTCTACTGAGGTTTTTATTGCACTTGCCATGTTTTTCAGTCCCGATATTTCTCTTTGAAGTTTTCTCATTTCTATTCTCATATCATCTGAGTTTTCTGGTCTGGTTGTTCCATTGTTTCTCTAACTTCTTTGAAGATTCATAACATTTTCTCTCTAAATTCCTGATCAGAAATGTCATTAGATGACAAGTGTTGGTTGGGTCTCCAGAAATAGCTTCTTCATTCACAAGGTATGGTGGGGTTCTGCACATTTTTCCCATCATGAACTATGATGTATGGTACTCTTTTTAAGTGTTATGGTACTACTCCTTGACTGGAAGAAATGTGCAGCCATGGACCAGCCTCTTGCTAGGCTCACAAACTGCTGAACTCAAGTTGAAGATTTACACCTCCAAATTCCTTCCATAACTTATAGGCAGTGGTTCTGATTCACATACTATCCTAGTGGCTGCACTCTTGCTGGTCTCACTTCACTGAACTCAAGTAGGGATATTTTCCCCCAAAATTCTGCCCATAACCTACAGACAGCTGTTTCTGGTTCATGTACCCTTACCTGGAGGTTAATACAAACTCTTGCCACTGGCACTGTTGCTGGTGTCCGAGTATTGCAAGTTTAAGTTTAACTTGTCAGCTGTTGGTTTTTAAGGGTATACCTTGTACTTGGAAGATGGTAACAGAAATAGACCTAATTAAAATACAAAGTTTGTCTTAGGGGCTGCAGTGACAGCATAGCAGTAAGACATTTGCTGATCCAGGACAGACCCAGTTTGTTTCCTGGCATCCTATATGCCTTCCAGGAGCAATTTCTGAATGCATAGTCAGGAGGAATCCCTGAATGCTGCTAGGTGTGGCTCACCCCCCCAAGGCTTAAAACAACAACAAAACAAAACAAAACAAAACAAAAAAACCCCACCAAAGTTTGTCTTAGTAGATCGAGCGGTTGTAAATGTTTGGCTCATTTCCAGACTTCTAAAAAAAGTAGGTTTTACTAGTTTTTAAATGCTCTTCTACTTAATGAAAGAGTGAATTTTCAGAGGTTTTATGCTACCATCCCAAAAATCTTTACTTTTTATTTAAAAAAAAATTTTATTCAGGGGCCAGCGAGGTGGCGCTAGAGGCAAGGTGTCTGCCTTGCAAGCACTAGCCAAGGTAGGACTGCGGTTGGTTCATCCCTCCCCCCCCCCTGCCCCAAATGCTCCACCCAAGCCAAGGGCAATTTCTGAGCGCTTAGCCTGGAGTACTCCTGAGCATCAAACGGGTGTGGCCCGAAAAACCAAAAAAGAAAAAAAAATTATTCAGACCATTGTGAATTACAAGTACTTTAAAGTTGCATTTCAGGCAGATTGTGACAGTGAATTAGGGCCATCCCCACAACCAGAGTTGACCTCCCTCCAATAGAGTTCCCAGCATGCATCTCATACCGCTACCCTTAGCCCCAGTTTACCATTAAGTTTACCTATTAAGGTCCATTTTGTGTCTAGCTTGTTATAGTTTGAGTCTCTTGATTCTTTTAATTGACTTTAGCATGGGTATTTAGTTCTAACCCTTTTTCCACCCAATACCCTTGAGACCATTTTGCCCCTAAGACCCGTCCACTTTTTTTTTTTTCTTTTTTCAATTTGTAGAAAGACAAAGAAATATGAGGTAAAACAAAGTGATTCAAGGTTCAAAGGTTCTATGAAAAAGGTGGCACCCCTATTAGAAGATATAAAGAATAGAAAAGGTAGGGCAAGTGTGGCTTTTTTTTTTTTTGCATAAGTGCAGTAAACATTAAAAAGGAAATACCCATGGCCTAAAAGAAACAAATAATAATCAGGGTATCTCTCCCCTGAAATATACTGTCATAGACTGACTATAGGCTCCAGGCATACTAATGGTGTAGCCCCAAGGTATTTCTTTATGGTCTCAGGAAAAATTCTACTCAGTTGTGGTTGTCATAGTCTTCTATAAGATCTTGGTTTTTACACAGATCCTAACCTAGAATGTCATGGAGCATCTTCTGTTTTCATGTCATCTTTAGGTGGTAAGGCAGGAAAACCTGTCCTTAGAGCAAGAACTTTTCTGTCTTACCAAGTGCTACTCATTTGGTACATAGAATAAAATTAATTCTATCAAGAAAACTCTAAATGCAAACCATTTGTCTCCCTTTTCTCACCTAAAATGCCTTTATAATATATTCTTTTAAATTACCTTTTTTAAATTCATCTCTTCCATAAACATCAAAATATAAAATTTCTACCCTACTCATTCTTTAATTTTTCAATGACCTGAACAGTGCTTGACCAATTGGACCCCAATAACTCCTTCTAAATAAATATACCTCACATGTTTTATTATTTTTTTTAAATTTACTGCGAAATTAAACTCAGAGCTCCATACACTCAAAGTTTATATTTTATACTGATCTAATCCTGGATCCTCAGAGAGTTTTAAATTGCAATCCTGAAATAATGAACTACATACCTAACCAACATGATTATGCTCAACTCACTCAAAGTTGTGAGGCTTGATGGTGGTTTGTTTTGCAATAATTTATATTGTTATGCTAAAATGTCTTTGAGATGGTGATAGATATTACCTATAAGATATTAGTTAAAATTACTTGCCCCTAGAAGATTTCTAGTTTGTTTTAAAATTCTAAACACTCTCCCTCATTCATTTTAATAAAAATGTGGTCAACATTAGACATAAAGGTGTTAAGTAACATAAGGATGGTGTGTGCCATATATGTGAAAAGGGAAGAGGTAATCTTACTTTTTTCCTTGATGGTGTTTAGAGCCTGATTACATGAATATGAGTTTCATAATTTTTTTTTCTCTGTGTGTTAATTCTGGCACCACCAGTGGGTTCCTTCAGCAGAAATCCTTGATTGAGGAGCTAAAGGCAATGAGAAATAAGTGTAACTGCTAATTAAATGCTTTGAATGAGCAGAATGAGAAAACGAGCCATATACAACAGCAGGGACTTGCCTATACTCTTTCACTATTCAACAATCTAAATTTTAAGATCATAGCAAAAAACAGAAATGCAGTTATTTTCTCTGGATAGTTTTAATGTGGGGAGTCTTGTCAAGCCAGTGAAAATATCGGATAAATATAATAAGAACTGAATGGCCAGAAAAATGCCTCATTCTTTAGGGTGCTTTACAGATTGTATTGACACAATATCTTGATATTGAGCCTGATATGTCTAATTTATGCCAATGTTATGAGTAATAAATTTATAAAGAGAATAGTATTGGCATTTTAATGAGCTTTTTTCCTTTCCTCTTATGTTTTCTTTGATCATTGAATAGGTAGCCACTTATTACTAACCCAAGAGCACATTGTGACATAACCCAATATGATCCCTGAGACTGCAACTTGTGACCAATGATCTTTGTTCTCTATATTTCTGTCACAACCTAAGAAAACCTGTATTTGTACCTGATGCACTTAAACTTCTCTGCTTTGTATCACTGTCTCAGTCCAAGAACATTAGTAATCAAGTCAAATATAAAAAGGTAAAAGCACATGTACATTCTCTTCTTCAAGTCATTCATCTAGAAAATAACTTGTACAACTTGAAAGAAAATAGCATGCAGTAAGCTAGAAACCGAGGCTTCAAATACAGGTTGTCAAACATTTCATAAAATTCAAAAATGCAGTCATTTATTTAGAATGTTTTGTATCTGTCTGCCCTCTAAATCTATACGCATCTACTGTTTTCTTTTATGTTTGTTAATGTTAATGCTTTTAGTATATTATTTATAGATATAAATAATAAGTATAAGTAATATTAAAAGGATTAAAAAGCTAGTTATTCTGGGAAATATTAAGAAGTGATAGATAATTCAATTTTATTTTAATGCAAATTAAAAAAAATTAATATCTTTTCTTTTGTGGTATATCTTTGATGTAGTTTATTTTCAGAAAAATTCATATAACCATATTATGAAGCATTTTCTTTTTCTTAAATAATATCTTTATTTAGGCACCATAATTATAAAATGTTTGTATTTGAGTTTCAGTCATAAAAAGAACAGCTCCCTTCACCAGTGCAACCTTCCCACCACCGATGCCCCCATCTCTCTCCTCCCCTACCCCCTGCCTGTATTCAAGACAGGCATTCTACTTCTCCCACTCATTGACATTGTCACCATAGTTGTAAATGTAGTAATTTCTCTAACTGCACTCACCATTCTTTGTGATAAGCATCATATCCTGGGCTGGTCCTTCCAGCCCTCATCTCTATTGTCTTTCTTTTTCTTAGATCCCATAGATGAGTGAGACTATTCTGTGTCTATCTCTCTTCCTCTGACATATTTAACTAATTATGATCATTTCCATGTCCATCCATATATAGGAAAATTTCATAATTTCATCTCTCCTGATGACTGCATAGTATTTCATTGTGTATATGTACTGCCGTTTCTTTAGCCATTTATCTGTTGAAGGGTATCTGGATTGTTTTCAGATTCTGGCTATTGTAAATAGTGTTGCAATGAATATATGTGAGCAGAGGAATTTTTATATTATATAAAACATACATTTTCTTAGTCATCTTTTTCTCTTAATTTTGACTACTGAGTTTGTTGTAAATAATTCATTAGCTAACTTAGGGACACATCTTGTCTTGATCTAAAAGCTTCACTATTAGATATTCTAGATTCTGTGCTGAGTTCAGAAAAAAGTAAAACAAATCTAATTGTAAAATTTCCCATAACTATTGGGTCAGAAAGTATAGGGGATAAGGTTTTTGTCTTGTTAAATTGAATTTCACTGAATTTCCCTGATTCTGTATAGTTTCCTGGGTACCAATAGTAGTTATTATTTTAGTTAGTTTTGGGGCCACACCCATTAGTGATTAGGACTGATGCCTGGATCTGCACTCAGAGATCACTCCTTATGGTCATGATAACCCTTTGGTATACTGAGGATCAAACTTGGATGAGCTGCATGCAAGATAAGCTCTCTGTTTACTGTACTCTCTCTCCAGTATAGGGGTTACTTTTGAACATTGCAGAGCATATCCTAAACCCATACTCCCCCCAAATAAATACTGTATATTTTATAGGAAATACAACACATTGTCACTTCAAATCAAAATTTAGCTCAATTTTAATTTAGTGGAATGATGTTCTATTGTTTCCTAAGAATAGTTTGGCAAGTATGTCTAGCAAACAAGAACCACGGGAACATTTAGAGAAGAATATTTGAGCCACAGAAACACATTTTGCTTTCCTATTCATACAGACCATTAAAGAAGACTTTATTTTTTCTAGAACCACTGTTAGGTTTACTGTGTGTATATTGACTATTTGTAAAAAGTAAGTCTTTGTCAAAGCAACACAATTTTTGGAGCATGTTGTGGTTGAAATCTTCCAAATTTTAATATCATTCATCCATGCAAAAGTGTCCATCTATTGAAGTCTGTATCACTATTTCTGTCGATCTGCTTTCATGGTAATATTGATTGCCACATAGCCTAGGAAGTGGCATTAATGAATACTAACCTGGATGTTGCAAAAGTCTTATGTAGGAAGCCAACAGTCACACAACTTTTCAAGTCCTATTCTAAAATTAGAAAGTGAAACCATGAAGGCTAATTAAACTCTTCTTGAACTTCCTGTTTGAGATATTGATTCCAGTCAGAAATCAGATGCTTCTTACTTAAAGATGATCCAGGAATGAAAGAAACTTATTTAAAAAATGGTTTGTAACATAACCTAAAGTAATTGTTCCAAAATTACTTTTTTGTATGTAACAGACTACCTTGAAGCTTTAGCAATAAAAAAATTTCTAGAAAAATAACTTATCACTCAGAATTTAATTCACTTTTGATAAGACATTCCAATTTTCACTTCAGGTTGTTATCTATCTAATAAAGATAGAGGTGTAGATCTCTGCATTCAATTGCTTAGGAGTTGAATCGAAGATTCAGTGTTTTATTTATTATTAGCTTTAAAACTTGTAAGCATTAATACTATGTTGCACAATTTCTCTTTTATTTATAGACTCAGTTAAATAAAAGACATCTAAAATTAAACCTATTCCATTTTCATGGACTTTAGCTGTTTTGTATGGTCAAAGCTTCCAATATCATAAACAAACTGAATATTTAGCAACTGATAAGTTTTTAAAAATATATTAAAATGCAGACTGAAGTGCTCATTTAAAAATAGGCCAGTGAGGGTTTTTTTTTTCTTATTTTTCTTATTCCACAGCAGGACTGTAGTTTTTTTTGAGAGAGAGTTGAGTGCCAAATATGTAATAAGATACTCTCGACCACACAATGTAATGGAATAAAAACTGAACATGAAATAAGAGGCATTTATTTATTTTTGGATTATAGCTTATAAACACTATGACCTTGAAGGTCATTTAACACCAGCGAGTTTCAGTAATCCTTAATGCCAAATCTACTATGGCACAGGATTGAGGACAAATTAAAAAATTAAAAATGAGCATGATAAAATGAAGCTACAACTAGACCTATTTATGTTTGCATTTTACTCAATATCCATCTATTATTGCTTCTTTAACTTGAACAAAATTCCTCTATCAGAATGTTACATTTTCTTAGGGGCCAATCACTGTCCTTAGTCATCCCAAGAATATATTTGACAGTATGGTTTGTGAGGAATAGAGTGACAATATTTTTTAATGGGAAGAAATGAATTAAAGAATAATAAGACAGATTCAAGTCACATAAGTACAGTGAGGAGACCAAAGGTTCCAAAAAGGCACTTGCAGGAGTAGCTCCTAATTCTAACTTCACCCTCCCTGCAGGCTTTCTGTCAACACATTCAGCCTATTTCAGCTTCTGCTTCCACCACAGAACATCCCAAATTGTCAGAAAGTGCTGACATTCCTGGCAGATCATTTCTGGGTCCCTTTCTAGCAAATTATGCCTTGTGAGAATTCTACATTACTACCCATACAATAATACTGATTTCTATTCCAGTTCCATGCTAAACATTATCCGCAGATCCTGCCATTTTTTAGAAGTGATAGGCTGCCTGACATTTCTGCCTTCTTTGGAAAAGCATTCATGTGATTTCATTTCATGAAACACAATATATATTCTGAGCTTATTGAGTCATGATTTGTGTGTAGGCATTTTTGATTTCCCAAATTGGGATTTCTGTGAATAGTTTCCAAGACAAAGAAAATAAAGTGATGCACTAGCCTGTGCTGCTTTTGACCAAGTTGCCATCAGAATGAATATATGCCAGTGAGGCTTAACACACTCCAATTCCAACTCTCATAAAATTCCAATCTCTCAAGGTGATGCAACTGTATGCACCGAGCAGTCAAGGGTTAAGCAAGCTTTTTATTTTATGGGCCTTTAAATCCAAAGTGATGTTCTGTATTGCACATTACGAGGGCAGCCAGGAAAGGAGATATATCTAACTTCTATTTTTTTTTTTACATTCTCCACATCACCTGAGTAAGATTTTGAAAGCTTGGTAACATCCCAGGAGCAAGAAACCATAAAAGCCCTTTCCTGACACAGAAGGTAGAGTAGATGCATTAAGATAAGTCACTACTTTGGAAAGTACATAGAAGAGCGAACAAACACACACACACACACCTGTTCTCTCTCTCTCTCTCGCTCTCTCTCTCTTTCACACACACATACACGCACAGGCACAGGCACACAGGAAAAAAAAACAATTTCAGAAAACTGTAAGGTTTTCTTTTATCATAAGACAGAGAGCTCTAGGACCCTTGAGATGATTTCATTTTAAATGTCAAGCTCTAAAACATGGGGAGATGATCAAAAATGAAAATATCTAACTGCATTATATTTTCAAAAATAGTGTTTCTTGTTTTACATTTTTCCTTATGGTTAGGAAATTCTCTATGGTTTTGCTTTCCAATAAATTTTAGGGCCGGGAGATGGCTCAGAGATTTAGATTGTGTGCTTTGCACACAGGTTCCATAAAGTATGGTCCTTGGCAGCTCATATTTTTTTCAAGCACCTCTGGGTGTGGCCCTCAATAAAGCTATCAATTTAGAGTCCTAATGAATTCTTCAAGAGCTAATAGCATTCTCAAGATTTATGGTTATTATTTGTGTTACTTATGCTTTATAATTCACACTAATACATCATTGTTGAAGTAATAGTCTGTGTAACATGTTTATATTCTGTATTTAAAGCAGTCCTCTTTATAGAGTGAGAAATTATAATAGGATACAAGTGTAGGAGGATGAAATTCATACGTATATTTTACAGGTTAAAATATTTAATTAGCTTACAATAGTGTTAATGACAGTTTTATGTATGTCATAATGTAGCATCTCTACTTTGCCTGGAATGTTCACTTTTCTCAACAACTGTACCAATGTCCCCACTCCTATGAAGAAAATCTGTCATAGGCTTTATTTTTACTTAAAACCAATCCTTCGGGGGCCCAGAGTGGTGGTGCTGTGGTGCCTTGCATGTGGCTGACACAGGATGAACACGGGTTCTATCCTCTGCATTCCATATGGTCCCCCAAGCCAGGAGCGATTTCTGAGTGCAGAGCCAGGAGTAAACCCTGAGCACCATTGGGTATGTTCCCCCAAAAAACCACCACCAACAACAACAAATTCAAACTAATTCTTAGTTTCTATTGCCTTTCGACATTTGTTTAATGTATCATTTTTACACTTTATATCCCACACATCTCACATTCTGTGTGTCCCACTTTTTCTGGCTAATATGACTCAGTATGTTGCTCTCCAGATCCAGCAAAATGGATGCCTTTATCCTTTTATAAAGCTCAATAGTATTCCACTGTGCTCATGTACCAAAGTTCCTTCATCCAGTCCTCTGTTTTGAATGCTTGGGTTGTTTTCTGATTTTGACAATTGTGACATATCTGCGATGAACATAAGAGTGCACATGTTTATTTCTGAATAGATCTTTCAGAAAATCAAGTACTTTTGAATCAGCTTAATAAGTGAAGTGAAAATTTATTATGCAAAGATTACTGCAAATAACTACTAGAAGAGATAAAGAAGAACATGGATTTAGAGTTACTTTCCTAAATGTGGACTAGAAGGAGCAATATGGTCAAAAACGACAATCTTGCCCAAAGCACTAATTATTATTATTATTATTATTATTATTATTATTATTACTTCCTGTCTGTTTGCTTTGGGGCCACTCTTAGCTGTGCTTAGTGCTTTCTTCTGGCTCTGTATTAAGGGGTCATTCTCGGGAAGCCTGAGGTATTATAGCAGAGTCTGGGGTGTCAAAACTGGGTTGGCTGGTTGTTTCTCACTGTACTGTCACTCAGTTTCATTGCCCAACACATAATACATATTCAATGAAGTCCATATTAAAATATCCCTCATAATATGACATTAAAAAGTATGGAATAGTTTCCCTTGAAATTTATAGGAGTAATCTGTCCCCCCAACTCCAAATAACCAAGCAAACCAAGGAAAAATGAAGATGGGAAGCTTCTCTTCCCCAGATGTCAAACTGTAAAATAAAGTGCTAGTAATCAAAACCATATGGCACTGGAATGTCAGGCTAGCAGATCAATGGAATAGAATTGAGAATCCAGAGACAAATACACAGATATATTGGCAGTTAGTTTTCAATAAAGAAGCAAAAATGAACAGTAAGGGCCCGGTGAGATAGCACAGCAGCGTTTGCCTTGCAAGCAGCCAATCCAGGACCAAAGGTGGTTGGTTCAAATCCCAGTGTCCCATATGGTCCCCTGTGCCTGCCAGGAGCTATTTCTGAGCAAACAGCCAGGAGTAACCCCTGAGCACCGCCGGCTGTGACCCAAAAACCAAAAAAAAAAAAAAATGAACAGTAAGAAAAGCCTTTTTAACAAATGGTGCTGGGATAACTGGTCAGTCACATGCAAAAAAAAAGTGAAGTCAGACACATTTGCAACAACATACACAGAAGGCAAATAAAAATGTATTAAATATCCTTTATATTGGAAGTGAATTCATAAACTATTTTGCCATATTATCTATCTCCTTTTTGGTTTTTCAAAAAGAAATCAATTATCTATTACACGGAAATATTTAGTGTATAATAAGAACATTTATGATGTATAAGGCAATATCACACATGACAGTTATAAATGTTTATTTTTTAATAGAATAGGTTAAAAGAAACCTACAGATAATAAAATGTTTTGTTGGTTGATCCAAATTAGATGCAAACACAAGCAATTAATTTTTTAACTTAAAGAATTGTGATTTACAAATTAATTGAGATTTTGGCATATAATATTTCAATGTCAATCATCACACCATCATCAACTCCCGTCACCAGTGCTCCTTTACTCCATCACCTTACCCCCAATACCCTGCCTGTTACCTGACAAAGTTTGATGATTACAGCTTAGATCTGTAAAGCAAGCAATTTTTAAGTGACTGAAATATCCTCTGTCATTGGGCTAGAAAGTATAAGGGTAAAAATGTCTAAAATTAGTGTTTGTGAAATTTAAGTATAAAAATAAGCAGGCTGGGGCCAGCGAGGTGGCGCTAGAGGTAAGGTGTCTGCCTTGCAAGCACTAGCCAAGACAGGACCACAGTTCGATCCCCTGGCGTCCCATATGGTCCTCACAAGCCAGGGGCGATTTCTGGGCACTTAGCCAGGAGTAAGCCCTGAGCATCTAACAGGTGTGGCCCAAAAAAACAAAACAAAACAAAAGATAAAAGCAGGCTGCAAGCTATAGATTATAATAGCATATAGTCTTTATATTACATAAATATATTTACATTCATATTAAACAAAATAGTATTTAGAAAATATAGCACAAAACAATACTTATTGAAGTTGGATTTTGTTTGTTTTTATTGATTTTCTTATAGTTAAATAAATGATATCTGGTTTTCATTGATTTCAGTAGAACTCATGTTTCTAAAGTATTGCATACTTTTTAACCTTTAATATATTAAAATAGTATATTATAGTTTCTATTTGCTAATAGTACAATTATTTTTTCTTGGTGTAAATTTAGAGTGATTATTCTGCATTATCTTTTATCATTGGGAAATTTCATTTGTTTATATTTTGTTGAAAATTTATACAACTACATTTAGACTGTTTTGGTCTTACAAAATTTAGTAACAAACAGTACTGAGAAACTTTCTACCTTTTTCCTTTAGAACTATGAATTTTGTTGGAAAATAAAATAAAGTGTATTGTTCTTGAGCACATAGAAGTATTGGCACATGTTAAAAAAAACCTGTGACTGCTCTGATCAAGGTATGAAATGGGGTCTTAGCGATACAGGGGGTAGAGCACTTGCCTTGTATACTGTCTATCTGGATTCAATCTTTGGTAACCCAGATGGTGTCCTAATCCCCACCAGGAGAGATCCCTGAGGACTAAGCCCTGAGCACTGCTGGGTGTGACTTCCCAAACCATAACAGAACAGAAAACTTTCAAGATCTCAGAAGTAAATCAAGATTATACCTCTCCAAAATAACCACTTACTCTGACATTCATCATTGTGTCTTTGTTTTCCTTTGTGATGTAATGTTACACAACACATTCTCTTTTGTATTTGGCATCTACAGATCCAGATTTGTGCTATTTATTAGTCCTGTTTTGTATATAGAGATTTGTTTATTTTTAACAGTATTAATATATTCCCACTTTATTTGTTCATTCTACATCTAATGCAAGTTTTATTCATTCCAGATTTTTTTTACAATGAATAAAATGGGTAACACATAGTTTGTATATAATTTGATCATGTCATCTGTGAGGTTTGCTATTAGCATTATTTTTATATCAAAATCTTTCATTCATTTTTATTTGACTTTTGTGCACAACATTAAAGAGAGGTCTGAGTTTACTTTTTTGCATTTAGCATTATTCATTATCATTCATTGTGTCAAAGTATTTATTAGAATTTATATTTTAACACTTTTTAGCACTTCTTTTAACAATTCTTTTTTGAGATATATCTATATCTGTACATTGATCTATCTATGTTTGTAAACATATTGTGTTTATTGCTGCTTTTTGGTGTTTATATTGTTCAATGAGAACTTAATTTTAATGCAGATGAAAACATAATCAACTAATATCAATGTCTTGAGGTTTATGTAGATCTACTTAAAAATTAATTTAGGTAAATGATTTAAGTATGCTTAAAACAATGTATATTCCAGCTTGATTAAATATGCCATTTGACATATATGGTTTGTATCAGGGTAGTTTTTATATCATTTAGTTACATTTGCATTAGTTTAATGACAATGAGATACATTATTAAAACTTTCCAATGATGATATCATTTTCTATTTATCCTAAATATTTACTTATATAGTTATATTATTTAAACAGGTTTGTTTACAAGTTCAAGATCATTGTTGCTCTTTCATGACTGAACTTCTCTGGAACCTTCCCTGATCTGTGTCCTCAACTATGAGACAGAGAATAACAATATACTTTATTGAGTTCTATGAGGATTAATATAGTTATTTCTGGTAAAGTATTCAGTGTCACATCTGAATGCTATGTATATATTTCATGAATAAGTATTTGCCCTATGGCAGCCTCTAGTTATATTTTATGCTTTAAATGTATTTGTTTAATATTAATGTTAAAATATAATTTACTATTGTTAATATATGCCTGGAATATATTATTAAATACTTATACTTTCAACTTTTTGCGCTTTATGTTAATTCTAGTACTGCATTTTGTTTTTTTATAATTTGCCTTTTTTCTTTTAAATTACACAAGGGTACTCAAAGGTTACTCTTAGCTATGCATTTAGGAATCAATCCTGGTGGTGCTTGAAGGACCATATGGGATGCCAGGGATCAAGCCCAGGTTAGCTATTTGCAAGGCCTTACCCACTCTAATATCTCTCTGGCCTGAGGAATTTACCTAGGCAGGGGTCTGCTACCTTTAACACATAAAGAGCCATTTGGACTCTTTCGGAAGGAAAAGTAAAACCTGGGGTTCACAAAACTTTTGGGACATTTAAAACAAATATAGCACTGCATACATTGTTTCTTATCTAAATGCTATATACAGATACAGGATGGTGCAGTTAGCTGTCGAGCTGAAGAAAAAAAAGAACTTTTTCACTTAACAATGTAAAATATATTTGTGCAAATTAATAGCCAATTAAAATATTTAAGTGATACTGCTCCCTGCCCCCCCTCTGCCCCCTGTTATCAGCCCTGATGTCAGAGTCCTGGCAAAACTTCAAAAAAGCCCCTTGCTCTGGAGCCGCAGGTTGCGGACCCCTGACCTAGGAATTTATTGTCATTACCTGTAAAATTACCTTACTTTTTCCTTTCACCTGTTTTGAATTTATTAGCACAATTACCCTTAATTATATCAACCACGACTCCAGGTGATTTATATTAAACTGTGGCTAATAAAAGTGGCAAGGAAAGCAGCAGAAAACAAGAAGCTTGGCTGGCTCAATAAGATCAAAGAAGCCCTTCTATAATCCCTTGCTTAAATGCACTTTTCCCCTTAGATTATATCTAATTTTTGTGCAAAACTGCAAGCTGAGACCCCACACTAATATTAAGATATTGAAGAAAAAAACATTTAGTAAGATATTTAGAACTACTTTCCACAATCCCCATTTTTAGGCAATCTTCATTATCCCCAATTTTTTTTTATTTTCACCACTTCCAAAGCAAATATGACTCAGTGATATATTTTTTGATAGAAGTCATGTTTTTTTCAATAATTTTTATTGTGACCAAAGTGAATTAAAAATTATTCACAGTAATATTTTAGGTACATGGTGACATTGAATCAGGGGAATTCCCACCACCAGTGTTGTCCTCCCTCCTCCCCTGTTCCCAGCATGCATCCCATATTCCCCTCCTGTGCCCCTCCAGCTGCTAATATGAGTGGTCCCCTCTGTGTCTAGCTTGTTGTAGATTGGGTATTGATTCTGTTGTTGCTGGCTTTAGATTTTGTGTTTAACTCTGATAATTTTTTTTATTTCTACTCAATGTTCATATGACTGTTTGGTCTTGATACCATCCATTTCCCCCCTCAATTTATGAGGCAGAACAATTCAGGTTATGTGGTTCTGTTTGAAAAGAAAAGAAAAAATAGAAAAAAAAAGAAAAAGGAAAAAGAAAAGAAAGGAAAGAAAAGGAAAAACAAACAAACTAAAACAAAACAAAATCAAAAAGCAAACAAACAAAAAACCCAGGAGGTGTCCATCTACAGGTTATAAATATCAATTTAAAAGAAAAAAGGGAAAAAAGAAAACATAACAAAATGACAAAACATACAAATGAAAAAAAGAAACAGAAAAACAAAAACTACAACAATAACAACAACAAAGTCAAACAAAAAACAAAAACCAGTGACTACAAAAAAGCACCACAGCAATAGAGACAACACTCAAACAATAATAACGAGCACAAAATAAACAGAGAAAAAAAAAGAAAAAATTGTGCTTTTTTTTGCACATGTACAGTAGATATAGACTTTGATATATTTGAGTTTTAAAAATTCGTATTCATATTCTTTTTTTACAATGTATCAGTTATTATTCAGTTATCAGTTTGTGCCGGCCTGCAGCTTCAGTTTATTCGTGGTTGTGGAAAGGGTCTGCACCTGTAAAAGAAATGGGTGGGGAAAAAAGGAGACCACCAAAGATTCTGATTATGGCGTCAATTTATTTTTGAAATGCCATGACTTATATAGTTTTTACACAAAGGCAGGAGGGGACAATGCAAACATTGTCAAGCATGCAGTTCAAAAGGTTTGGCCTGTGCCTGTTAATTTGATACAAGTTTGTTGAGGAATATCCTATTATCACACCAAATGCTCTATCTATAGATCTGAGTTTCCTGAGCCAGAAGAGTGTGACCTTATGGTTCTTTTGATCTGCGTCAACTCATGGCCAGCTGGCACGTACACAATGTATAGATCAACTAAAGGACAGGCCTGTTAGAAAATGGCAGTTTGCTACAAGATGGCCATGCTTATGCTAAGACTGTGAGGGAGAATCTGGCTCCCTACATCTGTTGATGAACAGCTAGTTGATTCCATGTTTTGTTTATTGTAAATAATGCTGCTGTGAACATAGGAATGCAAATATCCTTTTTAATATATATGTATATATGATGCATTGATGATTCATTGATTCACTTGATTTGATATCATATGTTAAGCATAGGGAGCAAAACATAATTATCAGATGGTTTCACTCATGTATGTTGCATAAACAATAAAAGCAAATGAACTGGCAATGAGCAATGAAAGTAAATTCTAGATTCAATAAGAACCTCTGGATGGGAAGGGGGTGGATGGAGGAATGGTATTGAGAGAATTTTGGCTGTGAGTGTGATGAGTCTTAAGCACATTAAAAGATGAGGATATTCTATCATATTTTTGACTGATGATAAATCAATATATACAACTGAAACCTTAGATATAGAAAAGAATTATATAGAACATGCCTATCAATTGTAGAACCTTGAGTTCAATCCCTCCTACTACATGATCTCCTTTGTCTGCAGCCCTGCCCCTCGAGCTTATGATTGGCATGTCCTGCTAGTCATGAATTTATTATAAAGGGGGCTTATAATAAGCCCTGGCCCCAATCAGCACAGCACAGCATAGCAGAATGGACACCAACTCCCCAGATTCCCATTACCGGACTGAGCACCTCTGGAGCTGGTCTTCCCAACATCACTATAATTATACTCCATAAAAATAAAAAAGTAAAAGGGAAAGATCTTTCATAAATAAGGTATTAATGTAGTGTGCTAATAATTAATTTGCCTTTCTATTCCTTCAGCCTTATGATATCATAACCTTAGCTGTATATTTACATTTTGCCAAACCCAAAAATCAATTGTGCCCATGAATACTAGCATCTAAAGACTTTTAATCAGTATTCTACTAGCAGAGTTTCAAAACTATTTTTGAACCCCAGCATTTTATGGCGATACTCTGCATCCTAATTTTAGCAACTAAAGTATGTTCTTTCTTTCCTTCTTTAGTTTTTGGGCCACACCTGGTGACACTCAGGGTTTACTACTGGCTATGTGCTCAAAAATCGCTCCTGGCTTGGGGTCGCCGGAGGATCAAACTGTGGTCCGTCCTAGGCTAGCATGTGCAAGGAAGACACCTTACCGCTTGCGCCACAGCTCCGGCCCCTCTTTCTTTTCTTCTTATGTTATTTTCTTCTTTTCTCTTCTCTTTTCTTCTTCCTGACTTACTGCATAGATGTCCAATATACCTTATTTGCTTAATTTTTCTTGAATATGTGGAGTTCTGTCATTGATTCTCTTAAGGACTATCTTCCCTTTTTTGTCCTCTTGCTCTGAGCCTGGTTCTTCACTTCACTTTCAATATTTATGTCTGGGTCTAATTGTCTCCATGATTTTAGAACTATTCAAATAGACTGCTGCTTATACAAGGTTACTTATCACCCAAATGGTTACTAATGCCAGTTATCTCCATTTCTACACCTTGAATTGAGAGAGTCAATATTCTAATGCTTTAGGCAACAGATTCGAATGTGCCTAATATTCAGTGATTAGCACATAAATGTTTAAGGCATATATATTTTAAGACATAATAGTATCATTAATCATAAATATTATACCATGTCCCACTGTGCTATCTCATTTTATCCTCTGAAGTACTGTTTTTTTTGGTCATGATAAACTGCACAAAATTTAAAAAGTTATATAATGTCACTAAAACTGGATATTACAAGTGTCAGAATTGACCAGTAAGTCATCAAAACCATATTTAGGTTTACAGATCTTAAAAGAAAGCCCTATACACTAGTTTTCACTTCTTTTCAGGCAAAAGGGACTCAGAAGTATCTTATGAGACTCTAAATTTTAATAAGATGGGTTCACTATAAAAAATTGATAAAAATAATAATTTTGATAGGTAGTACTATTAATATGAAGCCTATTATTTATACTTACTATACATAAAAGCAAAGATTTTAGAAGTAAAGTAAGTAGCACATGGAAATCTATATAAGCAAAAGTATGCATTGGTCCAAAGAAAGAGACAGATAATAAACCTGTGGAAATCAATATTAGGAAAAATATTTTTTGCATAGATTATTTGTGAGATTGTTGTTAAGTGAAAAAAAATTTTATCATTGATGTTTATGATCTGCAAGACACTTTCATGAAAGAGAGTCCAGTTTAACATGTAATTTGCTCCAGGTTTGAATCAGTTCCATATTTTCCTCTTTTAAAAAAATTTAGCATTTTATTATGTAAGAAATTCTCATACACTTTGGTTATACAGTCTGACTTGAGAGCTAGTCAAAGGTTGAAGCTCTCAGTGGAAACATTTGTGAGGGCTGGGGGCAGTAGTAGGCCTGGGCATGCGTATGTTATTTGTAACATTAATATTAAGGTACTGAGGAGAAAATAATTGAGAGACAAGATTCATCTTTCTCACCTCTGAATAATAAAATTAGTGTTCTCTCTATATATATACTGATATATTTTATCAGTATCAACTTAAGTCTATATTTCTTGACTAGACCTACCTATCCTTAGATTTCTGAATGTAAATGCCAAGTTAGATCATTTTAGTTTAGATCCATTTATTTCAGGTTGTCTCCATAGAAAGAAGAATAATTTTCCACTGAGAAATGTTTGCAAAATCTCAGCAAACATTTTTTTGTGTGTATTACCACACAGAGCATTTCTCAATTCTTTTTTGTATATTGATGCTTGACTTGTGAAATAGGCATGCCATATAACCAGGGCCTTTTTCTTGCTTTGTTGTTTTGGCAAAAGGTTAATGTCATATTTTAGGTAATTGCCTCTTTTTCTCATTTGATGAGGCATTTATACAGTATATTAATGATATGATCAAGATGTCCACTCAAACTCCTATCTATCTAATATCTAAACTACATGCTTCATAAGCTGTAACAATCAAATAAAATGGATATGAAGTACCTTTGAAAAGTGTAAAGTGCTGTACAAATGTGAGGTGTCATTCAATAGAAAACCTACAGTTGTAAAATGAGGCAGGTAAAACTCTGACATGTAAGACAGAAACAACAAGGAGAATTCTTTTAAAATCCAGATTCTACTTAAGGGTCAGAAAACAACAGTGAGATTTCAATATCAGTGTAGACAGTCAGGAAAGATGAACTTAATTAATACTAGGTCTATCTTGTTTACTCATTATCATCATGGGCCCTTGACCTCAGATACCTAGAAAATGCCCTTCAGACTCTGTGGCCCTTTAACTCCCAGAATTGGTTGATAAATGAATCCCAAACACCATTTGAATCTTTCAAGAAATAAATGTAATATCACTTAAATATGCACAATTTGAAAAAATTGTTAAACACATTTTTAAATCATGTTGAAAGAGATTTATAATTTGACAAGGATGTGTGAATCTAGGTTCTGATGTTCAGAAGTATAAATAAAGCAATTTTCATCCTACATTGTAAAAACTAGAGCTTTGCAGCCCCCATTAGAAAACTGTCCTTTGTCTTTCCCCATCACCATAATTAACCAGTTCCTATTCATTAAACAATGAAACAGACAATTAAATAGTAATAATAGTACTTTAATTATGAAGGTATTGTTATCTGCATAGAATGTAGAGAGGGAGATCACTTTAGCTGCATTTAAAACATTTGCTTGTCTACTTTTTAAATACCATCATAGAAGAAAGTGTGCATATTTTCCAAGAAACTAACAGAAAAAAAGGATAAAATCTACACCCTTGTCAGCCAAATTGTGAGATGCAGAAAAGTCTCACTTATTAGTGGAATAAGGATTGATTAAGATGTGAATTCTGAATAAACATCCTTAGTATTTTTTCAAGAGGCATCTCCAGCAACTCTAAGAATCATCAGCAAGTATTTTTAGACACAAGGAGGCATGATTAAGATGAAAGTCCTATGCAAGATGGCTTTCAGAATTTGTCAAACATTATAAGACTGAGGTTTAATTAAATTTAAAACCCTCCAGCTTCTCCCTGGCTTGTTCTTTTGGGTTGTATATGATTCTAAGAGAATTATTTTTTATCTGTTTTTGATACAACTAAATGCATTTTCATATCTAATCATAAAAGAACAAGCTAGATTTCCAAAATATGTTTTCTACTTAAAATTGGTTACAAGTCTCCAATAGAAAAATTTCCTCTTTCAGGGAGGAGTATCAGATATGTATGTATACACATACATTGTGTATAAAATTTATATGAAAAATACACATATTTTCATCTTACACTTAGGGACATCCTAGATATGGGCAGATTTGGTTATTTGAATGGAAAGCTTCCTTTTCCTTGTATAAAAATATCTTGGTGTTTGAATACATATTAAATATTACCAGGATAATATTGTGTGGTCATGGTATCATTTACATATCCGTAAATAAATAAATCAGTGTTTATTTTGCTGGTTGGACACACACCTTGGGCCAGCAATTTATGAGCTTCTATGTCTTGATCTCTAAAGTGGGGCTATATTCTAGGCTGGCTGTGGCAATTAAATGATTTTTAACTCAAGCATTGACCATGGATTAAGGCTTAGTGAGAGCATTTCTTAGCCTTTTGGCATGGTCTTTTCATAAGGGATCACTAAACCCTTCTGGAAGAGATAAAGAAGCCACCATCTTTGTTTAGCACTGCTTTAGTCTTTTAATCAAGTGCACTTCGGTTCTGGGATTTATTTGAAGATAGTGTATGTTTCTTACAGGCTCTGAGCAGTCTTTAAGAGACCAGATCAGATGTTCCTGTGTCTAGAAATGCTGACTCTTGGCCTTAGAATATCCAAAGAAGAACTTGTCTGCTCAATAGATACAGTGGATAGGGAACATGCTTAACTGAACATGCAACTACACCTGAGTTAAATCCCCAACCCTGTATCTTGAGCACTGTCAGGATTCATCCTTGTACATAGAGCCAAGGATAAACCTTGAACACTTTAGGTGTGGCAAACAAACAGAAAACATAATAGTACTTCTAAACATTTTCACTCTCTTTTTTAAAATTATTTATTTAAAGAAAATGTATCACATTGTTGACATAACTGATCATAATACATTTGCTTTGGGATGATAGAAAGCAAAGTTATTAAGAAATAGAAAGAGAACAGAGAATTAAAAAATGAAAGAAGGGGAGAGAGTTCATTAGCAGTTATATTTGTGAAACTTATTGTATCACCTATAAAATCATTAATGCAATAGCCAAAGGTTTAGTATGCTCCCATTTTTTTCTCCAGAGATGGGAAATACATTTAAAAAATGTGTGTGTGTGTGTGTGTGTGTGTGTGTGTGTGTGTGAATTGTCGTTTGTGTAGGCACAGCAAAATACGGAAGAAATTGGAAATAAACACCTTTGGCCTAAATACAGGGAGATCTTACTCCCGAAGCACTTTGGCATAAGATCAACTCAAGGATCCAGGCATATTCGGTTGTCCAATCACCTAGTCATTCTCTGTGGTCAGCTCTTCAGTCTCATAGTTGTTGCTGTCAGGTTTCTGTAGATTCTGGTTTCTGTACAGATCCTGTGTCAAAGACCGGGTGGTGTGTTGTGTCTTATGGTTCCATCACTACATCAGTTAGTATTGCAGAGAATCCTTCCGTAAAAGCAGACAATTGCTGTTGCCTGGTTGTCAGGGTGATATAAGAACTGTTCTTGGAGTAAGTCAGTGCCGGGGTGGTAGTAAGGCCTTCCTTGTTTTTATGGTCCTGGTGCTGGTGTGAGAAACCTTGTTGTTTCCATAGGTGGTATCCTCGGTTCAGAGGGTGAATAGTCAGTGTCGAATCAACTGGAGTCTAAGCCGAGTCATTATGCCAAGTGTCTAGGGTGTAAGGTCCCACTGCAGTATAAAAAATTTTGTGTTATCATCTCTATTAGATAAGGATTTGTTTGCAACTGTTAACTTTTCCCGTTTTGATGTGCCTATGTAAAAAGAGACAGTGTCACAGGGAGTTACTAGTGCATATTGGGGGGGAGGTAGGCAAGGTATCTAGACCGACAGGCCCCAAAGCATTTTGTTTACATGAACTCTGAACAGAGTTTGAAAGCAAACTTGTGGTTTGGTATGCTGGCCTTCCCCACCCCATCTCCGCATCCAGTGGCACTCAGGGTTTCCTCCCTGCTCTGTGTTTAGGGATTACTCTTGGAGGTGCTGGGGCTTTAACCTAGATTGGTCCCTGCAAGCTGGTGCCTTCCCACTGTACTTTTTTCTAGGCATTCTAAAAGTTTCAGGGTTAAGCATCCATAAACATTCACATAATTTCAAGTTCATCGCCTGGTAGCAAAGGCCAGGTGTTTCAGATTCATTACCTGTGTGATCAACAGGAAATTGATGGCAGATGAGTATCTGGAAAAGGATTTAGAACCTGAAACCATATAGACTGGAATTCAAGTAAAATCAGAAATATCAGAAAACATCAGATAATCCTAACATAGATTTGAAATTGCAATTCACAAGATCAACTCTGAAAAGATATAGTCACTTAATGAATAGAATAAATACTCAGAACTCAAATTACAATTTTTCTTTTTGAGGGAACAATGCATCTGGAATTGAATGGTCCCTCTGGTCAATGTTGACTAGCCAACTCCTTGGAAATACAATGATGTGTCTCTCTAGGAGTTTATTTTGTGTGGTGCTAGGGCCATATCCATATGAGACATGTGTCCTACCACTGTTTTATTTCCCTGTCCGTAGACTCTGTATTTTTAATTATAAAACAGCATTTTTTAAATAGATTTTTTTTGTCAATTTTTTTTGTCAAGTTATCGTTTTGTCTTACAAGTAGAGAGGAAGCCAGAGAAAGCATGAACTTATATCCCAGAGTGATGAGAGAGAACCCCTTAGGCTGAGAAATAATATGCTTTCTCCATGATGATCCTCGTGACATTCTATTGCAATCTGGCAAGCTTATTGATCTGGGAAGTACCATTTGACAATTTGAACCTCAACAACTTATCTGAATTCTTCTCTGCATCCTCCTAAGGAAGAGTTGTTTTGATCAATTCAACCATCAATTTTTTGTCAAGGTCACATCTCTAATTTGTTTATCTGATACCTTCTTTTGTTAATTAGTGAGCTCAGGAAATCAAAAAGAATGACTTCCTTTCCTTTTATTCTTATAATACTCCTGAGTGATTTTCAGTGTTATAATTCATAGCTATTTTATTTTCAGTCTATAGTTCAGAGTTCAGAGTTGATATAAACATGACTTTGTATTTGATTATAATCTCATTATTTTAGTTACTTAGAATAAGTAAGTAAATTATGTTTGTTTTTTTGTTTGTTGTTTTTCCTTTTTGGGCCACACCCAGTGACACTCAGGGGTTACTCCTGTCTATGAGCTCAGAAAGTGTTCCTGGCTTGGGGAACCATATGGGATATATAGGACACTGAGGGCTCAAACTGTGGTCTGTTCTAGGTTCTAGGTTAATGCCCTACCACTTGTGTCACCACTCTGGCCCCTAGAATAAACGGTTTTGAAGTATTTACTTGGGACCATTTTCAAGGAATATTCTGCCAGTTATAGAACAGGACTAAAAGTGGCTGTTAGCTCCCCTATTAAAACATGCTCACTTATTTAAAAAAGTAAAATAAAAATATATTATAAAAATAGTCTATAGCCAAGGGCACAAGCCACACACCTATTATTTAAATTAATACCTGGTATACATTACATGTGCCTTATAAAACTTCCTAATATCATTCTTTAAGCATCTAATTTGTAGATATGGCTATCCCTTTTATACAGGTAAGGATGAAAGACTCCTACCTTGTGTTGCACAAGCAGAAAAGCAATGAAATAGAGCTTATTCTCTGCTTATAAATCAGTAAATGAAGACACAGAGAGCTTAATTTACTCTATCTGACTGTGGCATTGTAGGTGAAAGACTTGGATCTGGAATCTCATGTTTTGGTTCCATAGCCTGTGATTTTTAGTATATCATAGGTTGCCATTCTTTTTTAATGGGTGAGAAAATAAACAGTTGAGACTGTGTGGGCCATATGATTTCTGTCATAGTTACTTAATCTTATGACTATCCTGCCAAAGCAGTCACATACTATAAGAAGTAGGTGTGTATGGGCTCCAATTAAATAAAATCTACTTGATTTTAATATAAATCTATGAATATATTCCTGTTCTAACATTTTAGTTATCTTAAAATAAAAATATCCATGATTTTTTTTTTTTTTTTTGCGGAGTGTAAGAGCAAGGGTCATTGCTGGACTTGACCCATCAGCTATTGATCTTCAGAGGTGATGGATGGGAAAAGAGATCAAAAGCAGGGCATTTGCTTTGCATGCAGAAGGACGGTGGTTGGGATCCTGGCATCCATATAGTCCCCCGAGCCTGCCAGGAATGATTTCTGAGCGTAGAGCCAGGAGTAACCCCTGAGCGCTGCCAGGTGTGACCCACCCCATCCCCACCCCCCCACCCCCCAAAAAGCAAGTATCAAACCACAAAAGTTTCCAGGTTTTGTATACAATAAGATTATTGATTTGAGCCTTTATTTAAGTATTGGGATTTGTGTTAAAAACAGAAAATGACCCATCAGAAAAGCCTGGTTCTGCTAAAAAGGCAAAAACCCATTCTGGCATGAGAGGCTCCCAATTCTCAATTCTTTAGGTTAGCAAAAATGAAAGCATAAAGAAGGCCTTGAGGTTTTAGCAGAAGGGCCCCAAGGTCCCTGGCCTCTTTGAATTCTAGCCTCAGTTCTTATCTTCAGACTAGGTGGCTCTATTTAGCCTGTATCTCTCTGAAGACCACTATGACATCATGTTGGCCATAAAATATGGAGAAAGGCTGGAGAGTTAATTTCAGGAGGTGAACTTTCCAGAGAAATATCACCTACAAACCTCAGCTGGGGTATTTGCATCAATTATCCCAAACAAGCCCACATGGCTTCTTCTCTGGGGGTCTTGTTCCAGCTGTTTCACCTCTCCCCATGGAATGGATGCCTCCTTCTCCCCTTTTTCATAATCACTCTCTGTTCAGAGATATGATTGGAACATTCCTATATTCTTTCCTTATTCACCAAGAGGACCTACATTCCTTCCCTTCCTGACAAACATTTTTGTTTGATATCACCTGAGGCATCTAACAGTAAATTAATTTAAATGCCAAATGTACTTTTGGAATTGGGGCATCTCTTTAGGCGTAAATGTATTAACTCTCCTTTCTCCCTGCCATCAGCATATTTTGAGCTGCACCTTCTAATTCTGTGGATAAAGTTTGACCCTACATCAAAAGCATTTTCTCTGTTATGATCCAATTTCTAGTATAGCTCAGGTGCTAGTATCTGGACTCTTCTGTTTGTTGGTGATGATGCACTCCCTAATTTTTTATGTAATGGACATTCAAAATCAGAAGGGCATTGAAGACCAGGCTGTTTTTTCACTCTCCAGTCAAAATTCACCATTTTCAGTTTGGGTCTGCTTTGAAAACCAAGTAGAATTTTAGTTCACTCTCTACTTTCTCTGCACCATGCAGTTCCTTTTTATTTGTCTGAATGCTAGTCTTTTACATAGTCAGTTCCTAAGTTGTTCTTTATTTCTGATAATATGTGCTTATATTTTCCTGGAAATAATTTATCAGCCCTTGCTTCACCCCACCCTCCAATTTTGGATAGTGCTTTTCATACTTTTCTTTTTTTTTTTTTTTTTCTTTTTTTGGTTTTTGGGTTTTGGGCCACACCCGGCATTGCTCAGGGGTTATTCCTGGCTGTCTGCTCAGAAATAACTCCTGGCAGGCACGGGTGACCATATGGGACGATGGGATTCGAACCAACCACCTTCGGTCTTGGATCGGCTGCTTGCAAGGCAAACGCCACTGTGCTATTTCTCCGGGCCCTTATACTTTTCTAATTTGGGAGAGATTTTTGTGAACTCAAAAAAGCATGCCAGTAAGGAGAAAGAAATCTGATTCTTTTCTTGGTTGAAAGAGTGTCAGGGATAAGAAGTACATTTTTCCCCCCTCATGATTTACCTAGCTCTTTAATATTTCCTATGTAATTTAAAACTCAGGAAAAGATTTCAAGTGAAAGGCTGTCCAAAAAATCCAGAAAATGAAGTGAACAGGAATCAGATTTGCTTGTTGTACTTTTCCCCCCAGGCCTACTCTCTCTTCTGGCACCTCATCTTTACCTTAGTATCTTTTCATTACTTCTTTCTTTATTGGCCAGGGGAAGCTGGTATTACAGCTGCAGAGACATGAAGTAGATGAGAGATATTGATGAAGATGGCTTCTCCTTTGCCAGCGACTAATGACTTGGTATCCTTCACTGGCCACTAAGCTAATCTCTTTCTTAAATTACCTCTTCTCTTGCTTGGCTCCAAAAAAGGGGCTCATGTTTATCAAACATTGCTTGTGAACAAATAGCATCAAGTAATCATGGATGCTGATATGGACCATTTAGAAATTCAAGAAGTGCAAAGAAGAGCTTCCGGTTAGACTAGGTTTCAAATAATTTCTTTAAATGTCGATGTTCACATAATAAGAACTAATGATGCATATCTTTGGCAACACACTGGATTTTCCTTAATTGGTTTTATTGAAACACATATGTTACACAAATATTCTTGTCCTATTGGAGAAACTGAGCTACAGGATAGGTAGGGCATGGGAATTGTTTTTAATCTCATCAGTTGTGATAAGTCTAAAGGCTAGAAGGTAAAGAATATCATTGAACTATGAGAACCATTGACATTAGTAACCTCCTCTATTGGAATCAAAATTTTTTGAGCCCTGTGAAATTTGTAAACCTTCAGGAAATCATAAATAGGAGAGGGAAGCAATTTACTCCCAGGGTGTAATAAAATGAAGTTATAGGAACAGTTCTATCAAACCAGCTACAAGTTTGAAGGGTGGGATTGGGGAGAAAAAAAAAAAAGCAGAACCCAGGCTTACAGGTGTTATTTCTGCTCTGAGAAAGATGGTAGTTGGATGAATGAATTCAGGTCTGTGGGGATACCATGGCAGCTATACAAGAGTTAGTTCTTTACAACCCAGGGAACAAACATTTAGATCTGAGAGGGCTTGATTCCAACATTTAATGGGATCTTAGATGACATGTTGTATAAAATTTTCAAAGTGGGATTCTTACATATATAATTTGTCTCTGTAATTAAAAGAGCCTAATTTAAAAAAATAATACAGATGCAACACAAATGGTGTGATTTCTTGTCACAAAAACAAATTATTATCTTGAGAAAGCAATACTGTAATTTATATCACTGCAAAATACCGTACTTTCATGAAGCGCATGATAAATATTAGCTTATTTTTTTCCTCGTGTTTCTTTCTATCCTTCACCATTGTCCAGCACAGTTCCTGGTGTAGACTGGTGGGATGTTCCCTCTGTGTTTGTGGTCTAAGACAGAATTCAGGAAAGTGTCTTGGATTTGTCCCATTGGATAAGCAAAGCAAATATCATCTCATGCTTTAATATGAATTGGCATGTTGGAGAAAGTCCCTGGGGAGCTGTGTTTTGTGTGTGTGTGTGTGTGTGTGTGTGTGTGTTTCGTGGCAAATTCCTCCAAGTTTGCTGCAGATAATAGCTAGGGGCCTACTGTTATGGGGGTACTTTAGTCATAAATGACCATTATATTTCTGAGCAGTCCCTTCAATTCCCCCTCGCTTTCCTTCTGGTTACAGCACCATAATTCTCGGCCGGGAAGGGAGTGTAAATAGCTCTCCCAGTGCTGATGCCACTTAGCTGGCTGCAAATTGATGTAGCTGGTTCTTTAGCTTTGGAGACTGTGTTTCACCTTCACAGCGCGTCCGGCTTTCATTGGCCTGGGGCTTTCAGAGGAGCCTGAGATAAATCCTTAAGTAGAGCTTGGCTCTCCACATTGCCATGCATCAGATCTAGTGGATAGAAATTTCAAACATTTTGGAAATTTACACCTTGTCACTCTCAGAGGGTGCTGATTTTAAGACACGATGCCCTCCCCGGCCACCTTTGCATACTAAGTCTAAGAACCCAGAGTCATTTCTGACTCCAGCTAAAGCAACGAAAGTCAGAGGGGTCACGAGGAGCCCCAGTTTGGTGCGTGTTTCTCATTATTATGCTAATCATATGCATGATCTTCCTGCACTTCCACATTCATTTTCTGGGCCAGAAAAAAAATGGTGTTTTAAATAACGTTAATATTTAAAAGTGACAAATGACTGGAAATTTCAAGTCAAGGCTTACGTTTTGCCCTTGGCTTGTGATGTTTGGGAGAACGGGAGTAAAATAATGCCCTGAAATATGCTTTTCTGTATACTGGTGGTTAATTGTTTGAATATTTATTTCAGGTGTGTCCTAACTTTGGTGATCCTACCAGAATATTTCTAATAACCTTTCTTTCTACTGTGAACGTTGTTGAGATTTTGGCTCAAAGGTTGAAAAGAAATGTTAAATACACGTATTTTCCATCTTGCGCTCCTGAGCAGGATATAATAATAATAACAACAATTATTATTATTTATTAGCTTTATTTTTGCTGGCGTTGTGGCAAGTCTTCAGTCCAATGTCATTCAACATTCAGAAAGCATCACTTGTAAGTTAGTTGACCCTTCTCTCCTCTGGATGAAAACAATTCAAGCAATTTAACCCCTTGCTGCCCTTTTATTTGTGTGGCACATAAATCATCTTAAAATTTGCTGTACTAAAGTTGATGAATTAACTTAACCAAAATTTACTGAGTCTGGTTCTATGTCAGGCATTTAGTGCATTTAAAAAATCAGGAATGAAGCAGACAGGATATGGTAATGGCATGCAAAGAGTGTTCTATTCCTGTCTTTCAAATATCATAAAAGTAATGCTCCAGAGCACAGAGGAATTAGTTGGACCATATTGGAGGGGAAATGACTGGAAAGCTTCCTGTGGGTGGGGAGGGTTCAGTGACTGGAGTGACAAAGAATGTATAAAATTCCCCCACTGTAGAAACCGGTAAGACTTTATAGGCAGAAAGATGAGCATAAACCAATTCAGAGGAATGCAAAGCATTTGAGTCTCCCCACCCCCCATTCCACAAAGCTATTTTAAGGAACAAGGTTAAAATGAGGTGGGAGAATAGGGGTATCTTTGGAAAACAAATGTAAATGATCTGCTCTATGTTTTGGAACATAAGTGAACATCATTATCTATCTGTTTGGGTTGGTTTTGGTTTTGTGTTCACACCTAGCAGTGCTCAAAGCTTAATCCTTGGCTCTGTGCTCAGGGATCCCCCTGACAGTCTTCTGAAGATGAAAAATCAGGTAAACTGTGTAAGGCACACATTATTCTTTTATTTGTTTTTGTTTTTATTTTTTGGACCACACCGGGTGAGGCTCAGGGGTTACTCCTGGCTATGCACTCAGAAATCACTCCTGGATTGGGGAATCATATGGGATGCTGGGGGACAAAGCCACAGTCCGTCCTAGGCTAGCACCAGCAAGGCAAACACCTTACAACTCCGTGCCACCACTTCAGCCCCTGGCACAAACTATTCTATCTCTTCAGATCCCTCAGATGTTCTATGTTCACTGTATGCTAGTCTTCCAAAACAAAAGTTCCCTTCTTTCTTTTCTCTTCTTCTCTTAAACCTTACACAGTACTGAGGACATTCTTCCCCTTCAGCAGAAAGTGGTGCATCTCAGTGTCTAGGGCTTTGCATACAGCCACAAGTCCTTTGCACAGACAATATGAGTGAGTCCAGTGGTGAGTCTGGTGATGAATCTTTCCTTGTATTCAAGCATGCTGCACTGAGTTGATTTCCTGCTACTGGAAGGGCATTTTTGGATCAAAGCATACTTTTAGAATGTCACAGGAAGCATATGGGATAGAACATATCATAGGACCTCTTAATCCAAGAATAGAAATTCATTGCTTTGTGAAGGTTGGCACAAGACATTTTGGGGTTATAATCCAATAGTCCTGCAGTTGGAAACTTCAATATCAATTGACAGTGGAGAGTAACAGTGTCATGAGTCACTGAAGCAAAGGCTATCGAAACTCTTTAATGAAGCAAACAAAGCCATCCAGACTTGGCTTTCTCCTTCCAGGTGCTTTCTCCCTGCCTCTTGGTTCTCAGGCTTTCCACTGAGAATGCTACCTGGCCCGAATTTCTCAGATGTTCAGGAGGCTTCCCCTCACTTGATCAGGTTTTGCTCATTCCTATCACCTACCTACCCTTCCCTAGCCTCCTTCATCCATGAGGCTAACCTTGTCTTACTCTGCATAGTCCCAAGAATTACCATGTTCTGATAACTCATTTCTGATGGTCAAGATGATTTGATCAGCTCCAGTCTTTTTATATAAGATGATAGACTTGTATCAATTGTCATTTATAATGTATCAATCAATGCCATTTGCATTCAGTGTTTGTCTATTCCTGACTTGACTGTAAGCATCTCTCATGAGGGACTAGGTCTAGAGGAGGGCACAGCAATATTCTAGGGGACAGCATTGAAAGATATAAAACACTCCCCTAAATGCAAAAATATCCTTTATGCCAATTCAATACTTAAAAAATTAAAATTTTAATGTTTTAAACATCCACAATGAGCAAAATATCAACATTTTGAAATAAATACAGAATCAGCATAGCTGATTTTTTTGCCTCGGGCTCCAATATGGTTTGTTACAACCTCCCAGCTGATATTGTCTTTATTTAAAAAGTTTATATCTTATTTATCGTGAGTTTCATGTATTCATTTTGAGTTTTGCACAATTGTGCTGAACTCTTATCTTTGTCAGAGAGGATATGTTTTTTGGTACTTCCTAAGATTTTGTGCCCTAAGATAATGTCTTAGTTGCCTCACCCTTATAATCTGATGGTGCTCAAAGAGGACTTACTTCATTAACATCTAAAGCTTAGCCCAAAGGCTTACCTGGAACAGGTGATTTTAAGTCCTTTTTTTATGTTACTGCCTGCTTCATTGTTGAATGGAATTATGAAGATGGACACATACATTTTCCTCTCTGCTTCAGCCTTGTTACCAATATTCCTAATTCAGTATTTCCCTCCAATAAAATCTCATTCCTTGTGAAACTGTTGATTATCTTATATTGAATCATAGCTCCTTGGCCTCCCCTTCAGAGTAATAGCAAGTAATAATAATAGTGAGTACTTATTTAAAGATATGCCCTACATCTAACTGCACCCCTGTTATCTCTGTTCATGTGGCATTTACTAAAGTCCAGAAAGGAGAAGTTGAGGGAATTGGTAGTGCATAGAATTAGAGATCTATATGTAAGAGGTAGAGGCAATCTCGAAGAGTGAATGACCACAACAGAAGTAAACATGTTCAGCTAGGTTTCTTTCTCCTCCAATGACCAAAGATCATAAAATAAAGATAAGCTTTCTCTCCCATTTACCAATGGAAAATTGTTACTTACCTTGGGTGAAAGAATATTTGCAAAGCTGCTTTTATGATATACAGCTTCTTTCACCTCGAGTCAAAAGCATTTCAGAGATCAATTTCCACGGCACCAGTGGAAGACAAGGAATATATATCTGTGAGTTGCCCTGAGTTTCACTTCTGACAGTGATTGAAATGGCTAAGACCACCTCTGCCCCAGTACATTCCCACTCAGCATCAGTTACCTGAAAAATGGCTGTAGATTATCAAACCAAAATTTAGCTTCCAGGAGTACCAAAGGCCAGTCAATTTGGCACCTGCCTCACTGGGATGAGGTCTGGAACATATTTTGTTAACATATGCATGAGCCTGTCATAAAGGAGAAAAGGAAAGGCTGAACTGAGAATTAAACACATAACCATTTTATTTCTCATAGGTATGTATCTTTCCCTTTGTTTGAGTCTAGGGATTTTGTTTTCTATTTAGTTCAGGAAAAGTTTATTAAGCACATACTATGAACTAACACTGTCCTATAGGAGTTAGAGTTTCAAAAATATATTAGGCATAGTCTCTGCCCTCAAGAAATTTCTAATAATATGGAGGGAAAGAGTGAGCAGGGAGTCACATAATCATAGAGACTTATTGCTCTATTAATGGGTTTTGTGACACCTAACTATTAAAGTGGTGGACTGTGGGGTGAGGATGTCTGTGTGACCTTAGAAAAATCACTTAAATTTTACACTGCAATTTTCTCTTTTCTGAAATGAGGATAAGCATTTCTTATAAGAGTAAAGATAAGCAGTAGTAGGGCATTTGCCTTGCACGTGGCTGATCCAGAACCAACCTGGGTTTGATCTCTGGCATCTCATATGATCCCTCTGGAGCCTGCCAGGAGCATTTTCTGAGTGCAGAGCCAGAAGTAACCCCTGAGCACCACCAGGTGTGTCCACAAAACAAAACAAAAGATAAGGCTCATAGAACTGTTCTATAACATAACTATTAACTATTATTAAACTTTACACAATGAGAGAATCATAAACCGATTCTGATATAAATATACCATAAAGACAAATTGGATGGTGAAAATTGAAAAATTTTTGAAAATTGGATGTTGTCCCTGCAGATGAAAACATCTGAACTGGGTCTTGAAGCTCTCCTTAATGTTGCACGGAGGAGGAGCAAGGGAAGAATACTCATAGAAGGGAGAACATGCATTGCAGAAGGCATAGATAACAAAACATGCTGGACTGCACTTTGCTTTCTGAAGTCTAGAGGATAGCAGACCTGGTAGTAGCAGATTCTCATGTGCAATAAAGGCCAGAAAAGGGAAGTCAAAACAAATATGGAGGCAGAGGTCAGGATCACAGAAAACTCAGCCTTGCAGTTAATCAGGAACTATGAAAGGGTTTACATGGCTGGTTTAAAATGTTAAGTGGCCATTTGTTGGCTCTGTGAAATGTAATGACTCATGTAAAGGAGAAACTCTGTGACATAAATGGAGATATCTCAGTATAGATATGGAGTCTGTATTATTGGAAATTGGTAATTACTAGTAATTGTTGAGAGATTAATCAGGAGGCTACCTTATTTGCATAGCAAGAAGTCAGTGTGGTTTCTGAATGGGTAGTGATGGTGGTAGAATTTGCTAATTCACTGATTGTGTAGGCTGAGATTAGAAGAAACTAAATCTACAATCACTGTCCTATCTAGATATTCCTGTTCCTCCAGCCTGTGTAGAAGTCGATGACCTGATCTATTCAAAGAAACTGCTCTGTGACTTTATGTAGGGAGAGAATTTTTTAAACTGGAATTGAATTAGATGTAAAATAGTCCCAAGAAAAGCTCCATAAAAATTGTCTACACTAAAATATTTTGTTTCTCATATTCCAAAATATTGCTGATCTAGAGAGGCATGAAACTGCCTTTCTGTCCCTATGTAGTAACCATGTAAACTCATGGAGCATCAAAAAAATGTAGGTTTTGATGTCAGATTCTGTAGTCACTCAGAGTAAGGACCCACATTTTTCCCATGTTATCACATCATAAGTTCCCCCAACTCTCTTACGAATCACAGAACTGCTTCTCCTCCAATGTTATATCTACATTATGTTCAGCAAGAAGTGGGAGGTGAGGGGAGAAAGGAGCACTCTCTTTTAAGGACTTAAGCATATCAACTTTGCTTATATTGCTGTGATGGTTCATTGTGTCAGTTTAGCTGTATTACGTTACCCAGATAGATGATGAACTTCTAAGCTTGACATAGACTCTCTGATGGGGTTTTGTTGGAATAGGCTAACTTTTAAGTAAGTCATTTTGAGTAAAGCAGATTAATTTCCATAATGTATTTGGGTCTTATCTAATCAACTGGAGGCTTTAGAAGCTAAATCTAATGTCCCCTGAGGAAGAAAAAGTATTGGCTGGAGAAATGATTGTGAAACCAACTTACTCTAGATTTTGTGACTTCCAGCCCCACTTGAAAGTATGGACTTACCAACTTTCACAACCACATGAGCTATGTCCTTAAATCCCTGCTTCACCTCCTTTATTTATGTAAACACACATGGGCATGCTCATACATGCATTCATGCATATGTGAATGCACTTTCTCACCCTTATCCCCCAGTTTTGGTTCTATTTCTCTGCAGAACCTGACTTACACAGTTTCATTAGGTCCAGGTTAGTCACCTGACTATAGATGGCTGCAAAGATAATGGATAATTGAGAGATATAAGGCTAACCATAGGGGTCCAGCTGAGGTTCAAGGGAGTTGATATTGTAAATGAATAGGACAAGGCAGAGAGTATGAAGAATGATTAACAATCTTAGTCACAGTTGTCTAAAACAACTTGAACAGGTTGTGTGCTAATGCTCATAAGACTTTCACACAGTCAGTAATCAGCTCAGAAATAAGGATTTGTATCTCCTAAGAGAGGAGTAGAATATAGAAATACATTTGTCAAGTTCTGTATAAAATTAAGGCCCAGCATTTGAATCAGATGCTTTAGGAAGAAAGTCTTGTATAAGCTTTGACAACTTCAACATTTAAAAGTTTGTGTGTGTGAAGAGAGGTTGACAAATGAGCCTGAGAACATTGGCAAATGGCCATGGAGAGAGGAGTAAATGATGATTTGAGATATGTTTAGAAAGTAAAATTAGTTGAATTTAGAAATTAATTAAATGTGAGGTTTCAGGAATGATGAGTTTAAGATGACAGCCTAGCTTTGGTTGTGGGGGAAATGTTATTAATGAGTAATGAAAAGAAGAGGAAAATGTGGCATGAGGAAAAAGAATAGATATGAACATATGGAATTTTCAGACATCCCTGTGGTATTTGAGAGGCAGTTAGATTTAGGAATATAATGTGACCCTGTGACTAGAGGGATATATGGAGGAATTACGCAATTATATTTGCAAAAATTAAAAGCTTGCACACATTCTAAGTATCTTAGAATGGAGGAGAGCAGTCAATGAAAGAAAACATGTTAAAGAAAGTCAAGGATTGAATAGTTGTTATGCTATCTCATAAGAGAAAGATATAGTTCAAATGTGTCTTTGATGGTCAGGGACAAAGACACCACAGAGTTTTCAGTCAGGACAGTGAAAGAATTTGTCACAGTGGTCCAGGATGTTTGTGTTGGGGAAACCATGTTGTTGTAAAAGCTCAAAAGAAGTTGGTGGGACACAGAGAGGAGGGATTAGTTAGTTGCTTCTTTTCTTGTTATTTTCTTAAAGCCATGAGAGCTAGTTATTCATATTTTGTTTATAGTCAGAAACAAACAATCCAAAATAGACAGAGTAGAGAAAGTTTGCCATGGACAGACCAAGGAGATCAACTTGACTGAGTGAAGGATGTCAGGGACTGGGGTCTATGGTGTTGAGTCATCTATGTGCCCCTGCAGATCACCTGAGAGGCAATAATACTTTGGGATTGATGGCAAAAGTTAACTTCATGCACTCAAGGAATTTAAAACTGCCCGTATTCACTAGATATTGAATTCATTAAGAGGGCAATTCATTATTTTGAACTTCCAGGTTCTGGTTTAAATACACCAAAAAAATCTGGGTTTTATTATACAAAAAATGGCTTCATGAACTTTTAGTGCAATTGTTCTTTTGAGACAACTTTTCCCACCATTTCCTTAATTCCTTTTAGTTTCTTGTTTTGTGGTTTTACATGTTACTGGAAAGATTATCTTAGGACACAGCAAATTCAATTCCCTTAAACAAATCATGCCTGAGAATACATTAGGAGATTTATTTTTTTAAAAAATATCTTTAAGCGTCATGATTACAAACATGATTGTAGTTGGGCTTCAGTCATAAAAAACATTAGGAGTTTTTGTTAAAAAGTAAGAATCAAGAAAAAATTCATATTTGAAGGGAGAAGACAATAAGGTAAGCCCAGACTGTTTGGTAGGTGAAATTGGGCTCTGGTACTGAAGAAATAACTCATTTCCTTCTCAAATCAAATACACCTTTGGTATTTTCCTGTTGCATTTGTCACACACATTCAGGTCACCCTTCTCACAAATTGCTTTCTTAGTTTCAAATTAGGTTTCAATCACTTTTTTTTTGTCCACAATGTCTAAGCAATACCAGATTTGGGGATAGCATTTTAATTAAGGCATCATTATTAAGACAGCAGGTGGCTTTTAATGAGAGCTTCTTGAGAGAACTAATTCTTCTAAGTCCAATAAAAATCTACACTTTTCTGTGTTGACAGAAATCTATGGCTCCCCACCCCCATCCAGTTTTGGAGACATAATTTGAAAATTCTTATTATACTAAAATGTAAAGTTTTCTTTTGAACCTATACTTCTTTTACATGATTACATTTTTTTGAAAGTAAAAAAATACACTGATCCCAATTTTAAAAAATCATGCAAATAAGACGAAATCTAACTGTGAATAATTAATTTTGACTTATATGACAGACCTTTTTTTAATTCTTGAATAGTTTTGAGATAAATGTGAAAATTATATACTTATTCAGCATGTAATAGTTACAGCAATAAGAACATTTAATAGTGTAGTTGAGCAATGGGTTGCTTTGACCCTTTTTAAATGTAAGTAGATCTGTCAGGCATTTTGGCTTGTTTTTGCATATGATAGCTCAGAAAGTTTAGCCCTCTATTTTTGAAAAAATTGTTGATTTAGAAATCTACAGAAACCAGTTCCTCTGCCAAAAGAATAATTGCTCAGATACCAAACTATTCCTTTTTTTGAGGTTCATGATAAAGGCCTCTACCACTGGATGTAAATAGATACTCTTAGCAAAAAATATAAAGAAGGTATTTGGGTTTTTTTCATAACATAATTGTTACTTTCTCTACAACAAATGAAATGATCTTTCTGAATCAATCCCTCTCCTGACTAACTACAGTCAGCTATCCACAGAGCCACATATTGCATGATTTTGTATTTCTTATACTCATTGTTTTAATATATCATCATTTATTTGTTCAGTCACCTACTCCTGTTTCCAGGGGAGAACTGTTTCTAGATAGAGCTGCAATGAACAAAGAAATGCAGATGACTTTTCCAAAGAAAACTTTGGGGCTCTTAGGGTCATTGACAAGGAGTAGAATTTTTGGGTCATATGAGAGATCAATTTCTACTTTTTTTTTGAGAATTGTCCATATTGTTTTTCAAAAAAAACCTTGGACCAGCTGACAATCTAACCAACAGTTGATAAGAATCTTCCTTGCCCACAGGTTCAACAACACTGATAGTTTTTAATCCTGGTAATGTATGCCAATCTAACATGTATGAGGAGATACCTCGTTGTTTTGAGTTGCTTGTTCCTGATGATGAATAATGATGAGAATTTTTATCATATGCTTAATGTCCATCTGTATAAGTTAATCTTTGAAAAGATTTCTGTTCATCTCTTCAATTATATAGGGTCTCCAACAAAGAAGGGAAAGGATGGTTAGTAAAATTTTCCTTTTTTATGTTTTTTTTCCAATTGGCCATTTCCAGTTTTCTATAATATTTCTCTCCTCTATCTCTCTTATGCATTTTAACTAGTATGCTATTTTTGTTTGTACATCTAACACATTATAAAAATTATCTGAAAATAAGATGGTATCACATATCAAAGTACAAATTTTGCCTGGTATTTTACATAACACTTATTTTTGAGGGGCAGGAAATTGAGAAAAATATTTTCTTACAGTTACATATATAAGGAATTTATAAATTACTTATTTAACATTCTTTATACAATTTTGGAACCATTTTGATTTATATAATTCATACCAAGTTCTCAAAACCAAGATGAAAAGTGACATTTCAGCAAGGAAGAAATGTAAAGATTTAAAAACTTGTTATTCCTCATAAGAGCAAGTTTAATAGCATTGCCAATAAATTTCAGATCTCATTTTACTATCATCATTTAAAAAGGAGAAAGAATGTTGGCTCCCTTTATTTGAATGCAATGGAAAGCATAATTCTTAACATTATGAGTGACATTAACATTTTAAACAAAAGGTACAGTCTTATTTAAAATATATTATTCCTATAAATGCTTAACTTATAATGAATTTAGGAATCAATATTAGAAGCTATCTTTAAGTTTTGATTTCATAATAAAATAAGGAAGAAGACAGGCATAATTTTCTGCACTGAAACCAGTGGGAATATCTCTGTCCCAATGGCAATTTATAGTTCAAAGGAACAGAAAAAATATGATTTTTCTGCATCTTCATATCAGTTCACTCATGCATTTGTTCATTTTTGCTTATTCATGAAGTAGACACTGAGAATTTACTATTTGGTGGATATTTCTGATGACCTACTATGATTTCTCCCTTCTAGATTGGTTCTGATTTCCTTTGGTGAACTTCTAGCAGCCATCAAAACTTTGGTTGGGTAATAAATCAAAGAAACTGTCTTACTGCAGAAGCCCAGAGATTTTGGTGGATTGTTATTTCTCTGTCTTTCCTGTCATCATCCCTCCCTGAGACTTCAATAAGCCAACATGGTAACAAAAAACATGGTTGACTAGACATTTTATAATGTTAAACTCTGAGGAGTATCAAAAGTCAACTGATAGTTGGATAGACCAGTTGCATTGCTTTCATTGTTGGTAGCAAGGAGGAGAGAGAGATAAATTTGTCAGAGCACTTACCTTCTCTTTAACTTTCATTATGTCATTCAGATCTTATTACAAATCTGCCTTTTTGCCTTGTCTTCCTTACTCTGTCCCTTTTTCTTTCCATCACTTTCCCCTTTTGCTTAATTTAGCTAGAATTCATTGTTGATGCTTGCATTCAAAGAACTCAAGATAATAAAGACATGAATTTTAAATTCATGGAGTTTACAGTTTAGTAAGCACACTTAATGATCTTCAGATCAAACCACTTTTTTAATATAATTTTTATTTTAATCATAGTGGCCTACATATCATTGACAATAATATTTTAGGTACATATTAACATAAAATCAGGAAAATTCCCATCACTGAATTGTCCTCCCTCCACCTCCGTTCCCGTCCTACCTCCCATATCCTCTTCCCTCACCCCTGAGGCTGCCAGAATATGTGGTCTCCTCTGTGCCTAGATAACTACCTTAGTGGTCCTACACTAAGTCTTGGTATCTCCCTTATTTCCCGCTCTAGTTGGGAGGCAGGAGTAGATAGTTCAAGTTATGTAGTTTTGTTTGAAGAAGAGAAAAGTAATAAACTGGGGGAAAAAATCAAATATGCCAAAAATTGGCAGAGTCCTTCTGGAAGCTCTCATCCTAGGTTTGAGAGGTGAAGGGGAAAAAGGGGGTGGAACACCACAACAGTACAAAAAGAAGTGTCAAATAAAACATCCAGTGAACACTCCAACAATAAAGATAAGCACCACATAAAGGCCTTGGTCTTGAGATAAAAAACATGGCAGAGCACATATAGGAAGAAAAGAAAAGAAGAAAAAAAAACTATGAACAGAGACAACAACTTCAATAACCACACCAAAACAAATCGGCAAAAACTAGATAAATAAATAAAAAAAAATTTTGTGCTTTTTGCCTTTTTTCTTTTTTCTTCCCTCCTGCACAGGCACATAAATATTGGGGTCATTCAAAAAGGAATTTCCTTGGCCTAAGAGAAACAGGGTTTCTCCACACTTGAAGTATATTGTCATGGGATTAACTATATGCTCCTTTCAGGTTCACTTTTAACACAGTGAATCTCATGTTGCCTTCAGCATTGTTTTCGAAGCCAGCAGAACTCCAGACTTGTCAAACCTGAGTTGAACATAAAGTTCCCACTGACTTCCTAAATAGAATGAGTCCCGTAGTGCATTTCTCCATAGCTCTTTTATTACAGGAGAGAACACATAACCAGTGAAACATGAAGCAAAGATGCTTTAGCTCATATTGCAATGGTTAGGGCAAATATTAGCATAACTTTAGAGCTCTTCTATCTCTAATTGATGGCAGATGTAATCTACTACCACAAAGACCAAATTTAACCACTCAACAAGTTAATGTTCACATCAATTTAATTTTCTTACTAAAAAACCCCAAATTATATTATTTTTGACATTTGATTACATTAAAAGATTTAAATAAAAAGACCCAGTGAATCCAATATAATTTAACGAGAAATAAATCTATTACAATGTATAATGTCATAGCTTCGAAGGAGGGAGGAATAGTTTAATGTTTTTCTAAATGGATATTACTGGACCACTTTCTCCTGCAGCATCTGAATGAAAACTAAAGGAGATTTTTGCACCAATGCCAATAATGGTTTTAAACAATATAAATACTTGCTCGAAGATGGATCTTAATGCCCTCTTTGGAACTACTTGTGGTCTATCAGGTCAATAATACTCATTTAAAAAACTTTCCAAAAGTGTTTTTATACAATAGTCCCTGAAGATAATGAAAGGGTCATTATGGTCTTCTGAGTCAATAATCTATGTTTTTAATACATACTCTAAAATTCATTTTCTTTTCTACATCCATGTCTGCTTAAACTATTTCAATTAATTATAGTTAAGAGGAAGAGTTGTAATTGGTTTGAACTCTATCTATAACTGTTATTCATCATGAAGTTCTCCTGAGAGATTACTTCTTGGTATGCCTATTTCTTGTCAAGCTAGATGGTTAGCCAGAATGGCACAATGGGAGATGACAAAAAACACATGCTAGAGTTAAGCAAAGAACAAATATTGGTGGGAAAAGAATTTTTCATCACCAAAATTTTGGAACTAGAGAAAAAAGAAAATTTGCATGCTTGAAGGATCAAATTGTAGATAATTTTAAGTTTTCTGAATATGTTTTTTAAAATTATTTTTGTAAGTGGCTGTATTGATGATATCAGGACTGGTAAACTAGCATAGGCATGTGCAATAGATTCAAAATAGCTCTGTAGGAGCTACAATCTCACATTTATTTGATTTTGGGGTGCAAAAAGTACTTTAAGGCTAAAATAGAGATCTATTCAATAGAGTTTATATATTTAGTATCTGACTATTGAGAGAAAAATTACTTATTCTTTTATAGAAACTCTGCTAAGGTTTAAAATGAAATATTTAAATTTATCCTGGAGGGAAATACTGAAGATTTGAAATAATTCTACCTTTATTTTATTTTTTAAACATCTTGTTTGTATGTATGTATGCAAGATTTAAAGTGTTGGAATTCTGTAATTTAACTATCATTTTATGCCTGTTGCACTTCAGATGCTAAGGAAAATGAGACATTTGCTTGCCTCGTTTCTCTGCTAAACAGTATTTCAATAAGTATTTCCTCTTTCTCTTTATTGTGTATATACATAAATATACACACAGAAATATTATATATGTGTTTATATGTACATATGTAATACACTTTTAGATTAGTTACATTTACTTATCCTTGGCTTATTTTCTGTGTGGAGAGAGGCTTTTTCTTTATGCCTAGCTCTGTTATATGAAAATCACAAGGTCTACAATTTCAATTTAACTGGATATTTTAATCTGCTAATCTTCCTCTCTGGCATAAAATCAGGGCAGGAGGTCAAAGTAGCTGTTTGGAGGGAAAGATCTATAGCCCGTGGAGTGAACTGAACCTGTAAGGTGAAGGCAGTGTGGTTGTGGGGTATGCTGCCTTCAGACCCTCCTCTTCTCCATCAAACCACTTCCTTTTCTTGCCATGGTAACTTGTTCAGAGTCCAAGAATTTATTTTCATTTGTCTTGACTCATTAACTTACTTTTTCTCTTTACATTCCTTTCTGAACTGAGCAGAATTTCACTGGGTATATGAACCTCAGCATTTTATTTATTTTTTTACTCACCTGTTCTTGGGAATTTTACCTGAGTGGTCCCCAATGGCACCTATAGTAACAGCAGTGCTGTTCATACAACTTTTTTGAATTAGGAATTTTGTGCTCCTTGGCTATGGTTTGACTATAGAGTAGCTCTAGTTTAAGTATTTTGTGAGATGTCAATACTGTTTTTTTTTTTTTGGAAATAAAAACATTAACAACTATCATGACAATCTTTTTTTAATACATATATATATCTTTATTTAAACACCTTGATTACAAACATGATTGTAGTTGGGTTTCAGTCATATAAAGAACACCCACCTTCACCAGTGCAAAGACAATCTTAATGAGTGAGAGAAGTAGAATGTCTGTCTCAAATACAGGCAAGGGTTGGGAAGGAGGGTGAGAGGGCATTGGTGGTGGAAATGTTGCACTGGTGAAGGAGGGTGTTCTAGTTATGAGTGAAATCCAACTACAATCATGGTGCTTAAATAAAGATTTTATTTATATATTAAAAATACTGTTTTTTTTAAAGCATGTCCTGTATATGGGCATAGGAGTCAGTGAATCGTGGCTAGTTTGGGGGCTATGGCACTTAAAGATAAAATATGTTAAGACACTGAAGAGCAGTACAACCTTCAGGTTTAAGGAAAATTAAGACTTCATGATACCCTGGACATAGTTGTCACCAATCCATTTACCTTGTAAGAATTGTGTGGGCTTAGACTATCCCTTCACCCCTCAATCCCACCTAGACCTCCCTCCTTATTAAAACTCTTCTCCCTTAGTTCTTATTAGGCATCAAGACTTACCTCCTACCCCAACGAACCAGTATCCAGCACCCAAGCGAAGGGACACCCAGTCAAACCCACACCTCACTCCCACAAGAAAAGGCAACCAACTCCCCTGCGGACTCATGCTGCACGGCCCTCCCTACCAAATCCCCCTACCGTGGACTGTGAATTGAAACAGGATTTAGCTCTAAAAGTATCCCCAATGCAAGAACTCCTACAAGACCTCCCTGCCGCAAATCCTTTGCCAATCTCAAGAAGGTCACGGGGAGTGATGGAAAGGCACCTGGGAACCCACGCACCACAAGAAAATCCCAAAAGACAATGGGGAAACCTATACTTCCAATACATGTATAAGACCAGTATTGCACCACCTCTTTACCTGCTTTTCCCCAAAAGTAAGGTAGTCTCATGCATCATATGGTTCCTTTAATTATTTTGTTAATTCATTTTTTAAATGTTTGTTCTACGTATACATATGTGAGCACATATACTTTTATTCCTAATTTTATCTTGTTTGGATGTGTGACCTGTTTCTGTTTTCTTTTCTGTCCAGCCCCAAATGCACTGACAATATAAAATAGCACCATTTCTCCCTGCAAAGGCACACTAAAAAAGGGGAAATCTTACATATAAAAAAGAGCTCTTATCTACTAAAGATAAGAACTCATACTTGTTTACAATACAGGGATATCTCCCACCTTAAAAATATGTCACATGGACCCAACTTAGACCTCAGGTGATTAGACACCATCCGTCCAGCCTTGAACCCTGGATCCCAGACATAGAATCGACACAGTTCTTCACAACAGCTACAGGAAACAAATCCCATCCGGGACATCCTTAATACCGCTGGGCCACCAACAAGTGCCAGCTCTAATATGATATCCTGACAACAAAGAAAATGGGAACAACTTGACCTAAGAACAGGTTATCCTACCTCACCAGCTAACGATAAGACAAATCAGAAGACTTGTCACCCTTTGGTCGGTCCAAAAGCCAAGATAGCAATTTACAGATGACTGGCTGCTAGAACCATGACTGGACTGAATATATCTTGAGACCAATAAAAAAGCCCTAGTCTAGGGTTTGAATTATGACCCGCACAATAACCATGATCCCCAGTTCCAAAGGTCCGGCAGAGACAATCGCAATGAAATGGGGCTTCTGGAAACACAATGAAAGACACTATCCTAGGTTCCATCCTAGGATCAGTGCAAAGACCAAGACCACCAACCACAAAAGATGGATTAAAATGACACTGAGGGAACAGAACTTCTAGAACCACAAAGAAAGACTTCATCATAAGTCCCACTCCTGGACCTGTGCAAATACTGAGATCTATAGATACAGAGGTCTTATTTCATCACCCAGGACGGAGCAGTTTTCCAAACACCATGAAAGCACCACCACTAGAGTAAATGAACCTGAACGGAGTCTATAGTTAATCTAGTCACAATATATCCCAAGGGTGGAGAAACCCCATAGCGCTAAGGCCAAGTGAATTCCTTTTGAAATGACCCCAATATTTACTGTGCCAGTGCAGGAGGGAAAAAAAAGGCAAAAAGCACAAAACATTTTTATCTTTTATATATTATTTTTCTTCATTTATTATTATTATTTTTATTTTTATTTACCTATCTACTTTTTGTCGATTTCTTTGTTTTGGTGTGATTATTGAAGTTGTTGTCCCCATTTATATTTATATTGTTTTTGTTTTTTCTTCTTTTCTTTTCTTTCTTTAGGTGTCTGCCATGTTTTATAACTCAAGACCATGGCTTTTTTTTTTTTTGTGGTGCCTATCGTTATCACTGGAGTGCTCACTGGATATTTGACTCTTCTTTTTGTACTGTTGGGGTGTTTCACCTTCTTTTTCTCCTTCATCTCGCAAACCGACGATGAGAGCCTCTAGAAGGATTCCCTCCATTTTCGGCATATTAGATTTTTACCCCAGTTTATTACTTTTCTCTTTTTCAAATAAAACCACATAACTTGAACTATGTAGTCCTTCCTCCCAGTTAGAGGGGAAAATAAGGGAGGCACCAAGACCAAGACTATTAAGTAGTAAGCTAGGTACAGAGGGGACCACAATTTCTCACAGCCCCGGAGGTGAGAGAGGAGGATATGGGAGGTAGGAGGAACACGGAGGTGTAGAGAGGACAAATCGGTGATGGGAACCCCCCTGATTTTATGTAAATGTGAACCTGTAATATTATTGTCAGCAATATGTAAACCACTACGATCAAAATAAAAATTATATTAAAAAAAGAATTGTGTGGGTTTAGATAGATAATTACTGTTATTAGAACCTTTGGGAAAATATTCACTTATTAATGTAACAAAGACTTATTGAAGGTTGTTCATATGTTATGCACTAAGAATTTGGGAAAATGTCTACAAAGATTAACCTCATCTTCCTTTATGCAGCTTCAAAAACATTGAAATATAAATTTGAGGAAGTCTGTAAATTTTCACAAAAATTACAGCATGGATGTTCATGGAGACTTCATTAAATCTGTAAATCAATTTGTGCAATATTATTATATTAACAATATCAATTTCTAAAAGTCACAAATATAATTTCTATTTGCTTAGAACATACTTATAGTTTTGAAATGAATAGAAATTTCATTTATAAGCAATTTTGTGTTAAATTTAATCTCTATATTTTATACTTCTTGATGCTATTGTGTATCAAACTGTTTGCTTGATTTCTGTTTGACTTCAATCATTTCTGTTTTGACTTCAGTTTATAGATACACAATTATCTTTTCTATGTTGAACTTGTATCTTTTAAAACTTGTTTGTGTAGCTCTTCTAGCCTATTAGAGTATTTCTTAACAAATTACAATATACAAGATAAAAGTACTTATGAATAAAAATGACTTAAGCTCTTTTTATTTAAAAAACAAACATATGAACCAAAGCATCATAAACAGATATAAACAGATAAGAAGATCCAGTAAACAGGAAGGACTAATTAGTCAAATAGATTCCACTAGGAAATAAGAGTTTTTGTGAGAGTTTGTGTGTCACAAGTTAAAATAATAATATAACATATTATATATTTGGGAATAAATAAATGTTATTCAACTTTCATCAGAAATAGCATATGTGGTTCCCTAAAGGAAAACTTAGACACAGAGGGGTTAGATAAAATCCCCAAAGTCACACTGTTGTGCAGAAAGAAAGAAAGAAGTTAAATCAACACAAATTTACTCCAAAAGTTTTGCTGTTAAATTTTCCTAGTAACCTGAAAGAGCATTCCTCTGCAACTACAAAAAAGGATGTAAAGAAATTAAAACATGTCATGGAAAAATAAAAACTTTTAATAAATAGTAATGAAATGTTTAATAAACATCTCTATTTTTTGTTTGTTTTTCAACCACATCTGGGGATGCTGATATGTAGGGCTTATTCCTGCTCTGGCACTGCTAGAGGGATCACACAGGGTTCCTGGGGTTGAACTTGGATCAGTTGAATGTAAGGCAGGATCTTATTTTATTTACTATCTCTCTGGCCTTTGTGATGTAACATCCTACTTAGTTGAAGATTGACTGTCTCTTAGACTTCCTTCATTTTAATTTTCTTGGTTTTATTTATTGTGGAATAGAACTCAAATATACCTGCTACAGCTGAACCACATTCTAAACACTTAAGCTCCATTATTCAGTTCCTGAAAGTTCCTGCTTCCAAGCCACGAAGTTATAGAATTTAAGTTACATATAAAAATATAAGTTAATGTTTGAGATACCAGACACTACATTCTCTTTACTTAAATTTGTAGCTATCTTACTATACAGTGGATAAACATGTTCTTTAAAACTATAATCCTAGACACATACCCAAGTTTGTTATCACTTGCTCAAGTTTCTTACAGGCAATAGGGAGGTCTTGGTACTCTTGTTGGAATTAATGCAAACATACTTGGACTTGACACCTAGTTATCTTTTCAAAGAGGTGAAAAAGATTCAAAGAGATTAAAACAAGTCATGGAAAACTTTTACTAGATAGTAATGGAATGTCTCATCAACATCTTCTCTAAGAGTAGTCTGTATTGGCTTTCTCATAAATTATTAGATTATTTCTAGCTTTAAAAATCACTTAAAAAGCAATTGCAAAAGAAGTTATTAAGTGCCGTATTCTTTTCATTTTGTTGGCTAGAATATATCAAGTGGTCTCCCTGTTTCTATAATTCACTGACCTCAGAAATTCATAACCTTTACTTAGACTGTGAAAATAAAAACTGAGCACATTATTTCTGTGACATTCTTTTTTCCACTTGTTTTACTATATTTGATTATAAACCACACTAGCTAGGGATGTATAGAGACAAGTCCATTTGCCTTTCTACGGATAAAATTCTATGTAATATTTTGTCCATCATTCATCATGACTATTTCGATTTTCTCTGGTTGATTTTCCTCATCTTATTTTTTTCTCTCATGTCCATTTTGAAGGTTTCTGTCCAGACTACCAATTTTTTCTTTCTTCTTCTTTGTAAAATCAGTTCTGATAAAAGGATGTGAATTTCTATTGAACTGGCCTTTTTTGAAGGAGTATTTCTTCTTCAAAATACAGAGTACAGCCCATTTATATTTTGGTTATGAAGAGATACTTTTTCTTCAATAGAATTGCCTTTTCTATCAAAAGAAGAAAATCATAACTCTTTTCCCTTTTCCACTCAAATTTTAACACAAAAAAATTTCACAGATCTATTGATAGATGTATACAGAGTTCCACATTTACCCAAAAATTTATGGGATTTACTGAGTTGGTAATTGCTATTTTTCTCAGTAATTTGTAAAAACACTCTATTTAAAAAAACACTCTATAAAAACTGAAAGGAGAGTGGTAGATTTTATCTGGTAATAATGATACTGATATTGTGTATAAGGGCCATGTTGGAATTACTCTTTTATGTCCATAAAACAGAAGGGAATAGTAGTTTTTGTCAATTTATCAACTTCTAAAAATAATTTTGTGAAGCAAATCATTCTGGAAAATAAATAATAATAATTAGGCAATATCCAATTAGGGGCCATATATGAGCCAGAGCTACTCTCTCAACTCAAAAATGTCCACAAAGTACATGTAATAGTAAAAACTTAACTTAATAAACTCCATTCACATAAAACTAATGATAATAAAATCATTAATGATACCAGTGAGAGATTTATTTCATCTGTGTTAGGAACCTATTGATATTTTTTTCTCTTTCCTTGGCCATTTGTTTTAAGGATAAACTTTACTTTGCCTTCTGAAACACATACTGTTTATATTAAACACTTCTCAATATTACAATATTAGTTTAAGAATTTGTGAGAAAGGCAGGAGTGATGCAGAGTGGGTATGGCTTCTACCTTGCACATAGCTAACCTGAGTTTGATCCTTGGCATCCCATATGGTCCCCAGAGCCTTCCAAAAGTAATCTCTGAGCATAGAGCCAAGGGTAAAACCACACTGTCGAGTGTGGCCCCCAAACAAACAAAAAAACATATATGTATATTGATCAATTTTTGTTTGTTTTAGGGCTATACCTGGAAGTATGTAGGGCTTTCTCCCAGATCTATGTTCAGGGATGACTCTTGGTGGTGCTTGGTGGACCTTATGTGGTGCCAAGAATTGTGATCCAGAGTTAGCTGTGTACAAGGCTAAGGCCTTACAGGATGTACTTTTTCTTCAGCCTCTTGACTAATGCTTTTTTTTTTTTGAATGGGGGAAAATACAGTGGTGTCCATTGCTTACTTCTGGCTTTGCACTCAGAAATCAGATATCATACCTCGTGGTCCTTGGGATATCATATGGCATGCTGGGGATTGAACCTTGGTTGCCTCTGTGCCAGGTAAGCACCTTACCTGCTATACTCTCTCTCTGGCCACATGTGACCAATTCTTAAAGAGGACTTCTCAAATTGAGAACACATTTTAATATACATTTTCTTTAATTTTAACAGAAATGGTTTTTAGATAAAGTATTTCCATCAAACTACATGAGGAATGTGGAGGCATCTCACTGATGTGGAGATACCACACAGATTTAGGCGAATATTTAAGATGTTTATGAATTTCTCAGTTTACTAACAATTTATGTAACTATTGTAACTGGTCCTCTCATGGTAGATATCAATCTCACTTTAAGGCAAAATGATGATGATTATGACGAGTTACATAATTTCACAGTATATACATGTTGAATGAATTCTAGGTGTCAGAATGAGCCTTGGGTTGACAGGTCTCTTCTCTGCAATTGTATGAAAAAGATTCACCATGTTGGGTTTGGCTCCTCATCTTAACCATTGGTGTTGCCAAGTAGAAAAAAAATAAAAGAGGAAGGGGAAGTAATAAGTAATGGAAGATACTTCCTTCCATGCAAATCAATGTTCCTTTTGGGTAAAGTGGAGCTGTGTAGCAAAACTATAGCCATCTGAGAAAAGGGGAAAAGAAACATTATGCTCGCATAATGTTTGGGGTGGGGCAGGAGTGAGAGAGAGAACAAGAGAGCAAGAGAGCCTGTAAGGGGGACTTGAAGTTCCAGGACCAAACTGCTACATTTAGTGCAAAGAGAAAGAGTACAAGTGAGCTGAGCAAGTATGGGGCAAGGTATCTCTGGCTGATGCTTATTATGCTCTCAGGTTCTCCCATTTCTTCCTGGCCCTCCTTCCAACCACCAAGCTTCCTCTTTTATACTCCAATCAGTTGACAGTTACAAGAGAGCGGGTCCCAGTCCATTGAAAGTTACATTCCCCCCAAAGTTACATTTTTAATAGCATCATCACCCCTTAAAGGTACAGTGATATTTATACAGTACCAGAGATGTTCTTGACTCTTTTACAATATACTTTTATATTTCTCTTTTTTTTTAATCTTGCCGGAAACTAAGTATAACTTTAGAGGCAGGACCCAAATTGAAAATTATACCATTGTATTTCACTTTTTTTACAATAAATTGACCAAGGTATTTATACAGTTTTAAGAGTAAAGGGGCTTAAAATATATTAAGACCTAAATTATACACATAAATAGATACATGCAAAAATAATCTACAAATAGTTCCTTTCATGTATAATTCAGTACACAGATGCCTTTTATCTTATTAAATCAGAATTCAATAAGAAATGCCAGAGTTTCTTTATTAACCTCATTTCCTGGTCCCCAAAAAGCACTCCACCCTTGACACTTTTTTTTTAAACACTGATGCTACTTTTTAGTTCCATGATTTAGAAATAATTTTTATAAATGAATTTTGATGTGCTTAATTTTTTTCATAACATACGTGTGTGTGTTTTTTAACAAATTTCTATGTGTTATACACATGGTATTTTGTTTTTGGTCTCAACATTTCTGTTTAAAATGAGAATGTCTCTTCATTTTTCTTGTCAAAGATCTTCCAAATTAGAGGCAAAGAGAAGGAAAAATTTCTACCAGTAATGCAATATAATTTTAATTTTTGTTACAGAACATAAAATAGATACTTAGATCCCTTCCATTCACATTCCTCATGAAACTTCATAAAATGTTTATTTTAGTCAGTGCAAGAATGTAGTCTCAATAGTTTAAAAACATAGATTTGAAACAAGAGTCAACACCAGACTTAGCCCATAGAATTAACAAAATTTAAGAAGGTAATGTTCTGAGTGTGGAGAAATTGGCAAAATTTTATGTAACTGGTGGACTTTTAGGTTTATCACAGCATATCCCTAGAACAATTTAGTGATTCATGTCAAAGTCTATTGAAATATACCAAGCCTAAATTTTGACCCAGAAATTCCAACCCTACTTATTCCTCAACTAAGAACCAAAGATGTGTATATATTTGTTTGAATATTTTCTTATAGTTATTTATAGTAAATATTTACAAAAATGTTTAATAATACTGGGGATTATAAAGACTATGAATCATTTAGATCATGTCAGAAACATACCATAATGAGTCTAATATAAGATTATTAGTTCGTTTTGTCACCAAACCTTGACAGTGCTCAGAACTTACTCTGCATGCAAGGCAAGATCCCTACCAGCTGAACTATCAGCCTCCAAAAAAATATTGAGAACTTTTGCATAATATTTGTCAGTTACAAAAAAAAGTTGTTTAGAATTTGTAAAGTAGTATTATCCAACTCTTTTGAGATTTATTTCAGGAAAGGTTATCATTGGCTTTTTCAACTGGATTTAAAACTTTTGTTTATTTATTTATTATTTTTATTGTGGCCAAAGTGAATTACAAGTCATACACAGTGATATTTAAGGTACACAGTGACAATAAATGAGGGCTTTTCCACCACCAGTGTTGTTCTCCCTTTATCCCTGTTCCCAAGCATATACTCCTTATCTCTCTCCTTTATCCCCCAGAATGCTAGTGTAACTAAAAGCATATATGTTAACACTAACGCAAACCTTTTTTTTTTTTTTTTTTGCAGTTCCAGATTTTTTACTAGTGGTTTCTTAAAGGTTTAGAGTCAAAGGAGCACTGTAGAAACAATGTTAGTGTGGCAATTATCGTTTGCATGGGCCCACCAAAGTATGGGGGTCATGGAAAGGAAAAACTTTGGCCTAAGTACAAGGAGACCCTACCCCTGAAGTTTCCTGACATGAGACCATTTCTAGGCTCCAGGCAAACTAGTTTGTCCACCCCGGTCACTGTAGTGCCCATACAGTTATATTTTTCACTGTATGTGTTGTTGGTCTCATGTTTCTGTATTGAAGGTCCTGGAATCTGTATATCCTACATTGAAGTCAGAATGGTGCCGAGCGGTGTCTAATTTTAACTCGCAATTAACAGGCAATGCAGAAAGCCCTGTCCAGTACGCAGGTCGTTGTTGTTGTTTAAATCTTCTCAGTGTTAAGGGAAGACTCTTTTGAGTAAATTGATGTCAGAGCAGCAGTAGGGTCTTCCCTGGTAGAGGATTGCTTACAGGTCACATCATAGACAACTTTGGATGATTCATAGGTGGCTTCCCTGATTCAGGGGTCACTGGAAAATGCCCAAACCTCAGACCTGTGCAGGTCATCATGTCAAAGTTCAGGGTTTGTAAGGTTCCATTGCACCACAAGATTTGTGTGTTCCTATCTCTATCAGATAAGAACTTATTTGTATGTACAGTATTTTCCATTTTAATGTGCCCATGCAAACAAGGAATAATGCCATCTGGCGTTATCAGCACATAAGGGGGCCGCAAGAAAAGGTCCAACAATCCCTGTGACCTGTTTCCAACATAAGCATTAAACTGAGGGACTCTTTCACCAAAATTCCTTATTGAACAGTTCACAAAGAGAAAAAAAAAAGATAAAAAGTGGGGAAAATAAACAATATAATTTAAGACAGTGGACACTATTGTCACCGTTTAAGAAAATTTGTGTGTTCCCATCTTTATACGATAAGAATGTGTTTGTATATAATTTCCCATTTTAATATACCTATGCAAATTAAGAACAGTATCACATGGTGAGATTGGTGCATATGGGGATGCTAGAACAAGTCCAACAATCCAATTGACTTGGTTCTAATATAAACGTTAAATGGAGGGACACTTCTACAAACTTCCTTATTTGACAAATAACAAAGGGGAGGAAAGATACAGAGGGACTCTTTCACCAAAATACCTTATTGAACAGTTCACAAAGAGGAGAAAAGATAAAAAGTGGGGAAAATAAACAATTTAACTTAAGACAGTGTACTCAATTGTCACCGTTTCTGGGAACTAATCAGAAACCTAGTATGGTAGCAACCACAGTTAAACAATGAAAGAAGGAAGAGGCCAAGAAGGTCACTGAGAGTAACAAGTAGGTAAAGAGTACTGGCCTCTTCCCAGTCTGAGAGTCCATCCTCTCATTTTTATTTTGAAAATATATGGTACCCCCACCGAAATTGTCTTTTTCCAAACTAAAAGTCCATCCTCCCATTTTATTTTAAATATATATGGTACGCGTGGGGGGGGGGTTGGCCCCCGCGGTTTTTGAAATGGAGACCAATGAGGAAAAACAAATACCAGTGAATGTCACAACGTATTATCCCGACATACACCAGTGCTGCATCGGCCTGCCATCCACCCCATGTGTTCCCCCTTAGTGTCGGGAGAGAAAGGGGGAAAGCCTGAGGACCACGATAGAGTCCACCTGGGCCGGCAACAAGGGAAGAGCTGGAATGGGGGAGGAAATAGGAGAACGGCTGGAGGCCTGCCAAGCCTCCCAGCACCCCCTAAGCTAGGGAGAATGCCAACAGCATAGGGTGAAAACTTTTATTTATTTAAAACTTTTATTTTCCTTTCCCTTTCACTTGATCACATTCATCCTTCTTTTTCTTCTTCTTTTTTCTTTCCTTTTTTTTTGTTTTTGTTTTTTGGGTTACACCAGGTGATTCTTAAGGGTTACTCCTGGCTCTGTATTAAGCAAACACGCTTGGCTTGGGGGACCACCTGGGATGCCGCAGTCCATCCTAGGTCAGCCGTGTGCAAAGCAAACACCCTACCACTGTACCACCACTCTAGCCTCTCTCCCTAATTTTCTTATAAAGAAATTTGAAGTAAAAAAGAATGAGTAGGTATAATTTATGGATATTATCTTTAAGAGGACCTATTTTAACTTCCAATCCTCCAAGTTATTTCAGATAGCTATGATTTCCATTTGTAAGTTCATTTCAGAATTCCTGCTTTCATAGAAAAAAAACCTTTTGGTTTCTTTTTGGAACTTGTAACAGCATAGTTCCTGGTTTACTATTCATTTAATTAATATGTTAGATAAAATATCTGGCAGGTGTTTATTTTTGTATCTTATTGAGAAACGTGGCTGTACCTTTCATAAAAGTACTTTATCTCATTTAATAAATTTAACATGTACTACATACTAGAAAAATCAAAATGACAACACATGTGATTTTCAAAGAACAAGTTATTCCAGTCTAGTATTATGAGGTTGAAATAAAAAACAAACATCGGACTTCCTGAAGCTCTCCCCAGCTAGGGAGACACCGTCCAAAGACGCAGCCCGCGCGAACCGTGGGAATGCTATCGCGTTCGCGCGAATATAGCTTAACACAACTTATAGGTATAGCCAGTTTAGGCATAACACCAAAATTTCTTAAATAATCAAGAACCCATAAAATTGGGGAAAAAAAAAAGGTGGGCATTCAGAGACCTCTGTGCCCCACAGTCCGCGTGCTTCTCCCTAAAGTGAGTGCAGCGCCCAGAGGCCACTCCACCTGGGGCATAGGGATCCCCGCATCCACGACCCCCCCCCCCCCGCACCAGTGTCCAGAAAGAGTGCATTCCCCTGGGACCATTCCACGTGGGTGTACTCCAAAGCATACCAATAGACGCAAAGAAATATGGGTAAATCAAAGAGAACCCTAACATCTGAAAATACAGAGACAGACCCTATCAAGTTTCCAAGTCCGCCAAAACGCACAGATCCATGGGAAGGTGACCTAAAAATAGCAATGAGGAAGGAAATGCAAGAATTAATAAAACAAATGAAAGAAACACTAGCTACCGAGTATAAGAAATCTATGGATGAACGAATCAGCCAAATTGAAGAAGAAATGTTAAGGAACATGAGAGAGTCCATACAAAAAGAAATGAAGGAATTAAAAGACAAAATAACAAGCCTTACAAGCAGAAACACAGAGTTGGAGAGACACATTGAAGAACTCGAAGGAAAACTGCAAACAAAAAATGATCAAGAAACCAACAAAGAAATAAAAGGCAAAGCACTGGAAGGAAAAGTCCAGTATCTAATGAACAAGGACAAAAGAAACAATCTAAGAATTGTGGGTATACCAGAAGGGGAGGAAATAGGGAAAGGGGAAGAACAAGTAGTCAGAGAGATAATAGCAGAGAACTTCCCCTCCCTCTGGAAAGAAACCTCAATGCCAATCCAGGAAGTGAAAAGAGTCCCTAATAAAATAGACCCTAATAAAACAACTCCAAGACATATAGTAATCCAAATGGCAAAAAATAAAGAGAAAGAGGAACTCCTTAAAGCAATAAGAGAGAAAAAAAACTCAAGTACAAAGGTAGGGACATAAGAATCAAACCAGATCTCCCATTCGAAATAATTCAAGCAAGACAACAGTGGAATGACATATTTAAACGACTGAATGAAAGAAACTTCCAACCTAGGGTCCAATACCCAGCAAAATTATCATTCATATGGGAGGATAGACTAAAAACATTCTCAAACAAGAACGAGCTTGAACTATTTGTGCAAACTAAACCAATCCTAAATGACCTGCTCAGAGATGAGTTACACAATCCAAACCCCCGATTGTAACAAAAACCACCCTACACAACACAACTGCACAACAGTCATCTCTCTCAATAATCTCCCTAAATGTTAATGGACTAAACTCCCCAATTAAAAGACACATAGTAGAGAACTGGATTAGGAAAAATAAACCAGACTTCTGCTGTCTGCAAGAAACACACCTACAACTACAGGATAAGCACAGGCTTAGAATAAAAGGATGGAAAGTAATTATTCAGGCCAATGGAAAACAAAAAAGAGCAGGGACAGCCATTCTTATATCAGACCAAATTGCATTCAACATCAAGAAAGTGATCAGAGACAAAGAGGGCCACTACTTACTGATCAGGGGAACATTAGATCAAGAAACACTAACCCTGGTCAATATCTATGCACCTAATGTAGAGTCAGCAACATATGTGAGGCAACTGCTCGTAAACCTGGAGAAACACATGAAGGGAAATGTGATAGCAGTAGGGGACCTCAATACTCCACTATTACCACTGGACAGATCCACCAAACAGAAAAATAGCAAAGAAATAAGAGCTCTAAATGAAAAATTAGAAGATTTGGGGCTAATAGACTTATATAGAGCCCTACATCCCCAGAAAGCAGAATACACATTCTTTTCAAGCCCACATGGAACCTTCTCCGGAATAGACCATGTCTTAGGATACAAAGCCAACCTATATAAGACCACAAAGGTAAGGATCATTAGAAGTACCCTTTCAGATCACTATGCAACAGAACTCAAAATTGACGTCAAGAAGAAGCAATGGAGAAAAACTAATACCTGGAGATTAAACAACATGCTGCTCAACAACAGCTGGATCAAAGAACAACTCAAGGAAGAAATAAAAAGATTCCTTGAGACAAATGACAATGAAGAGACAACATGTCAAAATCTGTGGGACACAGCAAAAGCAGTAATTAGGGGGAAACTCATAGCAATACAGGCCTATGTCAAGAAACAGGAAAATAACAAAACCAACAGCTTAAAAGATCACCTCAAAGAATTGGAACAACAGCAACAGAGAAATCCAACCACAACCAGAAGGCAAGAAATAATAAAAACCAGAGCAGAAATAAACAACATCGAAACCAAGAAAACAATACAAAAAATCAATGAGACCAGAAGTTGGTTTTTTGAAAAAATAAACAAGATAGACAAACTGCTGGCAAAACTCACCAAAAAAAGAGGGAAAACACCCAAATCAATAGGATCACTAATGAAAGGGGAGAGATTACAACAGAACCCCAAGAAATACAACATATCATGAGATCATATTATGAACAACTATACTCCACTAGGCTAGAGAACCCAGAAGAAATCAACAGATTCTTGGAAAAAAAAAACCCTCTTCCAAGACTGGAAATGGAAGATTTAGAAAGCCTAAACAGACCAATCACCTCAGAGGAAATTGAAGATGTAATTAAAAAACTCCCTAAGAACAAAAGCCCAGGTCCAGATGGATTTACAGGTGAATTCTATCAAGCTTTCCAAGAAGGCTTACTACCACTTTTCCATAGGCTCTTCCAAACCATAGAAAAAACAGGAATCCTCCCTAACTCCTTCTATGAGGCAAATATCACACTCATTCCCAAAGATGGCAAAGACATTACCAAGAAAGAAAACTACAGACCAATCTCACTAATGAACATAGACGCAAAGATACTCAACAAAATCTTAGCAAACCGAATCCAGCACTTTATCAAAAAGATAATACATCATGACCAAGTGGGATTTATACCAGGAATGCAAGGTTGGTTCAACATACACAAATCAATCAACATTATACATCACATCAACAACAAGAAAGATAAAAACCACATGATCGTATCAATCGATGCAGAGAAGGCATTTGACAAAATCCAACACCCTTTCATGTTAAAGACACTCAGTAAAATAGGTTTAGAAGGAACCTTTCTCAAGATAGTTACAGCTATCTATGAAAAGCCAACAGCCAACATTATACTTAATGGTGAGAAACTAGAAGCATTCCCACTAAGGTCAGGAACTAGGCAAGGCTGTCCACTCTCTCCACTCTTATTCAATATAACCTTAGAAGTCCTAGCAATAGCAATCCGACAAGAGAAGGGAATCAAAGGAATCCAAATTGGGAAAGAGGAACACAAACTATCTCTATTTGCAGACGATATGATGATTTACATTGAAAACCCTAAACAGTCCACAGTAAAACTCCTAGAAACAATTAACCAATACAGCAAAGTGGCTGGATACAAAGTCAACACACAAAAGACAGTAGCGTTTCTATATACAAATCACGAAGTCGAGGAGAGAGAGATTAAAAATACAATTCCATTTAAAATAGTATCAAAAAATATCAGGTACCTAGGAATCAACCTTACAAGGGAAGTGAAAGACCTATACCAGGAAAACTTCAAAACACTTCAGAAAGAAATTGAAGAAGATCTAAAGAAATGGAAGAACATCCCATGCTCATGGATAGGTAGAATTAACATAGTCAAAATGACTATCCTACCCAAACTTCTATATAGATTTAATGCAATCCCTATCCAAATCCAGACACCATTCTTTAAAGAAATAGAACAATCAATCACAAAATTCATCTGGAACCACAAAAGACCCAGGATAGCCAAACAAATACTGAAAAACAAGAAGCTGGGTGGCATCTCCTTACCTAACTTGAAACAATACTATAAAGCCATAGTAATCAAAACAGCATGGTACTGGAACAGAGACAGGACCTCAGACCAGTGGGTCAGAACAGAATTCCCTGACATAAACCCCCAGATATACAGCCAACTAATATTTGATAAAAGAGGCAAGAACCTGAAATGGAACAAAGAAAGTCTATTCAACAAATGGTGTTGGTACAACTGGAAAACCACATGTACAAAAGTGAAGATCAACCCATACCTCACCCCTTATACAAAAGTCAACTCAAAATGGATCAAAGACCTTGAAATCAGACACAAATCTATAAAGTTTATTGAGAATAAAATAGGCAGAACACTCGAAGACCTATATATTAAAAAGGTCTTCGAGAATGGAGCACCATTGGCAAGAACTTTAGCAACAAACATAAACAAATGGGACTACATCAAACTAAAAAGCTTCTGCATGGCGAAAGAAACCCTACTTAACGCAAGAAGACAGTTAACAGAATGGGAAAAAATCTTTTCACTCGACATATCAGATAAAGGGCTGATATCTAGAACATACAAAGCACTCAGAAAGCTGAGCCCCCCCCCAAACCAAATAAAGCCATAAAAAATGGGGAGATGAAATGAATAGACACTTCTCTGAGGAAGACAAAAGGATGGCCAACAAACACATGAAAACATGCTCACCTTCACTCATCATCAGAGAGATCCAAATCAAGACAACAATGAGATACCACCTGACACCAGTGAGGATGGCTCACATTAAAAATAATGGGAACAATCTCTGTTGGCGGGGATGCGGTATGAAAGGAACTCTCATACACTGCTGGTGGGAATGCCCCCTTGTCCAACACCTATGGAGAACAGTCTGGAGAGTACTCAAAGAACTCAGAATTGAGCTGCCATTTGACCCAGCAATTGCTCTCCTAGGTATATACCCCCAAGTGGGAAGGACATTCATTCCAAAATATATGTGCACCCCACTATTTATCGCAGCACTCAGTGTAATAGCCAAGTCTTGGAACCAACCTCGATGTCCAACAACAGATGAATGGATCATTAAGATGTGGTATATATACACAATGGAATATTACATGGCAGTCAGAAATGATACAATCACAGACTTTGCAGCAACATGGATGGACCTAGATCATATTATATTAAACAAAGTAAGTCAGAAGACAAAAGAGAAACACAGAATGGTAGCACTATTCTGAAGTACCCAGAACACACACCTTATACACAACTGATACTCAACAATCAAATAACACGGTTTAACAGGGTAGAAACTCTAAACACTGCAATAGTCAACATATACTCAGGAGCAGTCCCCAAAGTACTTGAAAAAGGAACAACGCAAACTCTTGACTACACATTATTCCACAAAGAAAGCAGCAACACCAAAAACTGCACCGTAGAGGGAACAGGTATGTAATCAACCTTCCACGACAAAGGCCCACAACAATCACTTAGAGATAGTATTCAGGAACACAGGTAAAGAACACCATGGGAAATCACTGTCTGCAATGGAATCATCCCATAACACTACATTTTAATGTCTTTATCTTATAATATTTAAAATAACCTCTCAGCTTTTATATCCACAGGCATCCTTGAATACAAATGGCGGATAAACTAAGATGGCAGCGCGGGATACCACACGAGATACCATACCTAGCTTGCAATATGAGCTGGCCCCGAGAAAACTCTTTTTTTTTTTTTCTTTTTTTTTTTTAATTTTTATTTTGATCATAGTGGCTTACATAATGTTGACAATAATATTCTAGGTACATATTTACATAAAATGGCCCCGAGAAAACTCTTTAACATACACTTTATCTCTATGTTACAACTTCTTTTAGGAACTGAAGCACGTGACCAGTCAGACCACCGAAGCAGTAACTGAGACGTACAGACTTAAACTACACGCTCTATTCTGTGAACACATTCAAGCAAACTAGCATTCCCCTGCTATTCTCTCCTCTCTTCTCACTACTTTCTTTTTTATTTTTTATCTTCTTTTTTCTCTTCTTTTTTTTTCTTTTTCTCTCTCTTTTCTACTCTTCTCTTTCCTTTTTTCCTTTTCTCTTCTCCCTTTCTTTCTAAAGTATTTTCTCTTTTCTCCCTTCCTACCCCTTCCATATACCTTCCCCTTTTCCCCCTTTGGAAATCCAACTATCCCTTCACCCCTCAATCCCATACAGACCTCCCGCCATATTAAAACTCTCCACCCTCAGTCATTAATCTATTAGGCATCAAGATTGACCTCCTACCCCAACGAACCACTACCCAGCACCCAGTCGAGAGGACACCCAGTCAAACCCACACCTCGTCTCCTGCAAGAAAAGGCAGCCAACTCCCCTGCGGATCCATGCTGCGCGGCCCTCCCCACCAACTCCCCCTAACGTGGACTGTTACCTGAAACCGGACTTAGGTCTAAAAGTATCCTCAATGCAAGAACCCTTCCAGGACCTCCCTGCCACAAATCTTTTGCCACTCTGAAGAAGATCTGGGGATGGGATGGAAAGATGCCTGGGGATCCACACACCACAAGAAAAACCCAAAAGACAATGGGAAAACCTGTATTTCCAACATAAGCATAAGAACTGTATCACACCACCTTTTTACCTGCTTTTCCCCAAATGTAAGATAGTCATATGCATCACTTTGGCCCTTTAAATACTTTTCTACCTCATTTAAAAAGAAAATCTGGCCTACATATACATATGTAAGCACATACATTTTTGATACCTATTTTTTTCTATTTATTATTTTTTCATCTTTTTTTGGGTATGTAACCTGTTTCTGTTTTCCCCTTTTGACCACCCCCAAATGCACCAACAATATAAGGTAGCACCATTTCCCCCTGCAAAGGCACACTAAAATAAAGGGGAATTCTTACATAAATATATATATATCAAAAAAAGAGAGCTCTTATCTATTAGAGATAGGAACTCATAGTTGTTTACAATAGAGGGATATCTCCTACCTTGAAAATATGTCATGTGGAATTAACTTAGACCTCAGGTGTTTAGATACCATCAATCCAGCCTTGAACCCTGGATCCCAGACACAGGAACGGCACAGTTCTTCACAACTGCTACAGGAAACAAATCCCATCCGGGACAGCCGCAATACTGCGAGGTCACCAACAAATGCCAGCTCTAATATGACATCCTGACAACGAAGAAAATGGGAACAACTTGACCTAAGTGAAGGTTATCCTACCTTTCTAGCTAACGAGAAGACAAAATCAGAAGACTTGTCACCCTTTGGAAGGCCCAAAAGCCAAGATTTCGAGTTACAGATGACTGCTGCTAGAACTATGACCAGACTGTATACAGCCTGGGACCAATAAAAAAGCCCTAACCTAGGGTTTGAACTACGATCTGCACAATGAACATGATCCCCAGTTTCAAAGGTCTGGCAGAGACCATTGTAACGGAATGGGGCTTCTGGAAGCACAAAGAAAGACACTGTCCTAGGTGCCATCCTAGCTTCAGTGCAAAGACCAAGATCACCAACCACAGAAGATAAATTAAAATGACACTGATGGAACAGAACTTCTAGAACCACAAAGACTGACTTCATCATAACTCCCACCGCAGGATCTGTGCAGATACTGAGATCCCTAGACACAGAGGCCTGATAGTATCACCCAGGACAGAGCAGAGGTCTTACAAACACCACAAAAGCACCACCGGAAGAGTAAATGATCCTGAACAGAGTCTATAGTTGATCCCATGACAATACACTCCAAGGGCGGAGAAACCCCATATCTCTTAGGCCAAGTGAATTCCTTTTCGAACGACCCCAATATTTACTGTGCCTGGGCAGGAGGGAAAAAAACAAAAAGCACAAAACATTATTTTTTATATATATTATTTTATTTTCATTTATTATTATTATTATTTTTATTTACCTATCTATTTTTGGTCAATTTCTCTGTTTGGGTGTGATAATTGAAGTTGTCCCCAGTTATACTTATTCTTTCTCTTCCTTTCTGTTCTTCCTTTGTATGCTATGCCATGTTTTCTAGATCAAGACCATGGCATTTTTTTGTTTGTTTGTTTGCTTGTTTTGTTTTGTGTTTGTTTTTGTGGGTTTTTGTTGTTGTTGTTGTTGGTTTTTTTTTTTTTTTTGGTGCTTGTGTTTATTGTTGGAGTCCTCACGGGATATTTGACACTTCTTTTTGTACTGGTGGAATGTTTCACCTTTTTTGTCTCCTTCATTTCTCAAACCAATGTTGAGAGCCTCTGGAAGAATTCCGCTTATTTTCGGCGTATTAGACTTTTACCCCAGTCTATTACTTTTCTCTCTTTCAAACAAAACCACGTAACTTGAACTAGCTAGTCCTGCCCCCCCCCCAATTAGAGGGGGAAACAAGGGAGACACCAGGACCAAACAGGTGCAAGACTACTATGCAGTAGGCTAGATACAGAGGAGACCACATATCCTAGCTACCCTGGGAGTGAGGGAAGAGGATATGGGTGGTAGGACAAAAACGGAGGTGTAGGGAGGACAATTTGGTGATGGGAATCCCCCCTGATTTTATGTAAATATGTACCTAAAATATCATTGTCAACAATATGTAAGCCACTATGATCAAAATAAAATAAAAAAAAATCTACAGGTATAGCAATTATCACGACCAAATAGTATGATTTAGTTTGCCCTATTGCTAGAATATTCTGAATCTTGGAACATGTATGGATGAGAGAACAGTGTCTAAGGCTGATACCAAAGGAAATACGAATAGAATAAAAATATTTGTATTCCAAAAAAAAAAAACAAACATCACATTTTCTCAACATCTCTACAAATAAATTTGCTAAACCATCACTGACTATCTCATATTTTAGGTCAATATACTAACTGGAAAAGTGAATAAAGATAATTTAGGCTATGCCATTCTACTCAGTAGTCTGTTGTATTGACCATTTTAATCGTAAATGCCAATATCTTCACTGTTTCATGATTACATATATTGAATTCTGAGCTATTTTAATATGTCCTTACTCAAAATAGCTTTGGCTATTTTGGCTTATTCTTGCATGGCAGGATCTCTGTGATGTTGAGAAGCAGAGAGGCTGCTAGAACATAGCAGTTGATGATTTATAGAATGGGCACCAGCAGGCTACCATAGTCTTACATATTCACAAAAGGCTATTTGCCTTCAGAATATGCCCATTAGCATATATAACAGAGCAAGGAGTTAGCTATGATTATAATAAAAAAAAGAATAAGATCCATTATTAGGATAAGGGAGTCAATTCAACTGTGATTATGCATAAAATAGAATAAATACTAGGCTGGAGAAAATACTCTTTCTGGTCATCATTTGTTTCAATAATATGAGACCATTTATGTACACAAAGTAAATTTCCCCTACTGTTGGTCAAAGTCCACAACGTAGTCTGAGAAAAGGGAGGCATATATATTTGTTGGATATTTATGATACTTCTGCTTTCCCATTCCCTTGGTTTTTATTAGAATAAGTTGGCTCAAATTATTGTTCCTACTTTACTCTTTCCCTAGGCATTGAAAGAGGAGGCAGACATGGATTGTCATAGTACATTAAAACAATGGTTTCCTTGAACCCAAAGGAAACTTTGGAGTAGAAGTGAAGGATTCTTTTACTTCTTTTGGAATCCTTCTGGCTGTCATTCAGAATAGTCGACTGGGTAGTTCTTTGGTCTGGCTACTCTATTTGATGGTGACCGTGCAGCCTCTGTTTGTTGTAGCTGATGAGCTGCGTTTTTCTGACATATGACTCGAGGCATCATGTTTCCATCTTCTAAAGGCCAGAGCAAAAATCCAGCACAGATATTATTGCAAATTCTCAGTTAATAGGACATATCAACCTGGACCTTCCATGGACCCTTCGGAAAAAAGACATGAATAAACAAAGGTAGACTCTAGGGGAGATAACATTTCCAGTTATTTGGTTTTTCAGGATGATGCAGTTCCCATTCTAGCTACTTTGAAGCATAAAGTCTCTACAGAATCTCTACACCTGTTTGAATTGCCTTGGGTTTTGAGTGGGTATCATACTACAGATATTGCTGTCCTATAATATTAGGTAAAAGCAAATCTCTTTCAATTTCCCAGCTTCAGCAGCAAACATCTTAACCATAGAGGTCTCCCAAATAAATATAAAATATATTTTACAACAGGCAGAAATCCATCTTTGAGATTTTCAAATCCTCCTCTTCCTGCTGCTAAAACACCATAAAATCTTCCACCATGAGGCATGCGAATGTATTTTTTAATCTTTCATTTAGAAGTAAAACTGAGTCTTATTTTATTCCTTTCATTAATAAGAAATTATTATTGTATTATTAATTATTTTATTATTAATAATAAATTATTGATAATACTGGGTTAACCAAATAAATTTCTCTTAGTATTTTAGCCATATATGAATGGTGGCAATTTGGTTACTTCTTTTCATTTCTTTTCAAATGCTCTTAATTTTTCTAGCATTTTTAAATGAATATCCCATTTTAAAAATTTTAATATTTAATTTATTTTTAACACTCATAATTTTGGATGTGAAAGAACTTGTACATTTTAACAGATGGATATGCAGAGGGAGAAGGAAAAAATTCATGGATATTTCTGATCAGCTTTGACAATTAGTATTTCTTTGTAATTAGATTTCCCTAAAACATTTAAGTGGCATATAGGAATAGCATCTATATCTTAGAAGTTAAATTTTCTGATTGGTTACATCTTTGAGTTTCTTATTGTTCCACTAAAACCATAACAGTTTCTGAAAGAACAAGGGCCAATCGGAAATATCTTCCAATCTTGGTAGCATATCTAGGCATTAGGAGTTCAATCAATTTTCATATTACTTTCTTGACTGTTCAGAGATGACCCAAGAACATTATCTCTATAATCTATAATCCATGGAGGAATTTGGAGGACTGTGCAGTTCCTGAAGAGATATAAATTTTTCAGTATATAAGAGAATTAAATTCGGGAAGAAATTTGTAAAGTCACAGGAAGGTTTCTAGATTGAATGTATAATGTCCCTGCTTATGCCAAAATTGTCTGACATCTTGGACACAGGAACATTTTGACACCACCAAGAGGCGTCAATATTTATGTTAGCATCATATCTGATGCATTTGTATTCATTCAGGATAGAGTGGGATTTGAGTGTTTCAAGTTATTTTGCTTCTAATTTTTCTCTTGAAAAATCTGTTTCTTTATTGGGTGTGGGGGGGTTCTTCTCTTTGCTCATTTTCACTTCTACTCCCACAGAGTGGTTTTACTTGGATAGTTGCTGGAAGGATGAAGAATGAATTGTTAAATTCTGATGAATTCAAGAGGCAGAACTAAAATTTGCTGCACAATCATATGTGCTGGTCTGGAATATAATAATTTTAATTAGCGATCACAAAACAAATAAAATATGTGTATGTTGAAAATGAGTAAAATGAGAGACAGCTGCCTTAAATCGCGACGAGTACAGAGTAAGGTAAACAAACAACTGCAAACAAACCATCATGAAGGTAGCCACATTTTCAGGATCTTCCAGCAGAGAACAGACTGCAATTCTTTTATGTACACATGCTTCCTTCCGAAAAATAAACAGAACCATTTCCTTGTAGCTCATTCTTTCTGATGGAAAATCTAATCAATGGCAACTCTATTTATTTATGCAGAATTTTTACCTCATTGACATGCCCAAGCAAAATTGCCAACATCCAGAAGAAGGGGCTCCAGTACATGTCAAGGAATTTAAAGTATCTTTCTACTGACATGATTAGACACTGAAACTAACATTGTGTCCAAGGAAAATGTTTGCTTGCCTTCACTAATAAGTCATGCATGCCCACTCATTTATTTTTATAACACTGAGTGCTGGCATTAATGCTCTTTCCCTCTAATTAAGAAGGAAGTTCTATATTTTGATTAAGAAAAAAGGCCTCTCCTAGATGCCTGGATTTAGTGATGTGAAGAAAAATTCAGAAGCCTGTCAAATATTAGGTGCATTATCCTCTTCGTTTTGAAAAGATATTATGCAACTATTAAAACGTAGTTAAAACATATAATTACGGTATGTAACTAATATTTCAGGTGTGTATAACCACAACTCACCTTATAATCTATGTGCATATCAAATTTTTATGCATTGATTCTCTGGCTTATACTCTAGGAAGGCAGATTTTTTTACTCTATTCTTTATGGTGCTAAATTTCAAGTTTTAGTATAGTGTCTGATAGCTTTATGATAAAGCAATTATTTTATTGAATAAATAAAAGAATAGAATGAATGATTAATAATGATACAAAGATGTATTTCCAGTTTAGACTTCCTATGACTTCTTTAATTTGTAAGTGGCATGCCTTTTATAAAACCAAGTTTTTTGAAATTTACTTAATACTCTAATAATTTTTATTAGAAGCTACTTTTTTTTTTTGAGTCACACCCGATGGCACTCAGGGTTACTCCTGGCTCTGTGCTCAGAGATCACTCCTGGCAGGCATGGGAGACCATATGGGATGCCGGGATTCGAACCACTGTTGATCCTGGTCCTGGGTCAACGCTTGCAAGGCCAACACCCTACTGCTGTGCTATCTCTCCGGCCCCTCCTTATATCCATTCTGACAATAGCTCCTGTTTTCTTTTGTGTAAGATAGACATCAGAATTGGGAATGTGACTCAAGAGATAGACAACATGGCTTGAATGTGTAAGGTCCTAATAGTGTATGTACCCTCTGAACATTGCCAGGGAAAATCTCTCTCTTCACATGAAAAAAGAGTATTAAAAAATGTGAACATGCAATGAATATGCAATGTTACAATCTTCTGCTATGTTTGTAAATAGTGTGCAGCCCACAAATATTCTAAAAGTTCTTTCTTTGCAGAGCAATCTTTTAAGCATTGCTCAAAGTTTTTGAGGCCATTTCTGGTAAAACTCAGAAAGTTAGGTCAGAGAATGCAATACTAAAACCAAAGTATGCAGAGAATGGTTTTAGGATACTAAAACTGGAGGATGCTGTTCAGGCTCTTAGTGCTGGGAATCATCAAACAATGTTTGGAGACTACCACTTCTCTACTTGGAAATACTTGTTATGTTCTGTCAATTTGGAGTCCTTCATATGCAGAATATGTGGGGTATACTCTGGGATATTATCCCAATTTCTTATTGTGAAATTTCTTTTTAAAATAGTTATAAAAATTAATATTATTTTTAGCTAATTTTTTATGGTTACAAAGTTGTTCATAATTAAGTTTCAGTCATACAATGTCCAGAGTTCATTCTTTCACCAGTGTACATTTCCAGCCAATTATGGCTCAAGGTGTTTTGCAACTACTCCCCTGTTCTTTTTCCTGCCTGCCTTTGTGACAGACAGTTTTCTTCTCTCCCTTTTTCTCTTTCTTCCTTTTTTTCCTTTTAGACTTTATGCAATATTGTTACTGAAAAGGTATCATGTATATCACTTTACCTTCTTTCAGAACCCAGTTCTTGTCCAGAATGATCATTCCCAACTTTCATTGTCATAGTGTTCTTTTCTCTGCCCTTATTTGTGGTAGATTTCCTACCATGGATGGGGCCTCCTGGTCCTAGTCTCTATTATCTCTGAATATTATCACCATACCATCTACTTTTATATAAATTGTGGAATTTCTTAACTTAAAACTTTATGTTGACAATGGAAGTCAGATCCAAGAAGATACTAAGGTCAAGGGGGATTTTTTCTGGAGAAAAACATTTTTTATGGAGCTCTGAGAGCTCAATAGATCTACTCAGAGATAAGGTGTTCAGATTTCATTTGAACAAAAATAGAAAAGTGATAAAAACTGGTAACTGGAGTGGGACTTCTGGCAACAAAAAACATTAAGCATATTGAAACAGTATATTTTCAGGAATAGAGACCAGAGAGCATGCTTTGTAAGGAAGACTGATTCTGTATTTGGATGACAGTATCTGGATCAATAAGACATGATAGAAGAAAAACACATTGGAGAAGCGAGTTAGTAGGACCACAGGAGAAACCTTTATAATGCTGATCCTGTTTCTACATGCTTAGATGGATTTTGTATTTTATGTAAAGGGGTTGAAAATCTCAATTTGTCTTCTGCTCACATTTATATTGGCTCTGGGATCAGACTGACTAACAAGTAAAAGACACTGCATATGGTAGAGGTCTAGAAAAGCAAGAAAAGATAAGATGAATTTTTTTCTCCCCTCCCCGATAAGATCAATTTATCAAGAAGTTAACACTAAGTCTTCATTCCTAGAAAGTCCACATGTAGAGATATTCTAATGTATATGTCACATTGCAGTACAGTTCGCAAAATATATATATAGCTCTTCAGGCTCTCTAGTTTCATATTTAGGCAAGAGTTTGCCTAAGAGAAAACATATCTGGACTTTGTGAGGAGATAGAATCAAAAATATTGTTGCAATAGGGGGCCGGAGAGATAGCACAGTGGTAGGGCATTTGCCTTGCCATTCAGGATGGGCAGTGGTTCGAATCCCAGCAACCCATATGGTCTCCAGTGCCTACCATGAGCCATTTCTGAGCTGAGAGCCAGGAGTAACCTCTGAGAGCCACCAGGTGTGGCCCCCCAAAACAAAACAAAACATAAAAATATTATTGCAAGAGAAGGACAAATATCATAGCAGATAAAAAATTTTTTCCAATCAGTGAAAGGTATCATCAAATGTGATCTTAAAGTTATTGAGATTTGAAAACTTTCCTAAGGACCCTTTATGTTCTTAGAAGAGATTGTTAATTGGATCAGAATAAGGATGGGGATAGAGATTAGAAAACTGAGAGAGGATAAGAGTTTTTCCCCAAACTGGACAAAAAGCATCTTACTTAGAAAGATTAGCAGTTCCAAAAAAAATATGAGTGTCTGTTAAACCTACGAGTCCTATCTAAGTCACAGGGAGAAGGAAGCTGTTTTTCAGAACAAAAAAGTGGAGATATTTTATTAGCTTTTGCTGATCACTGGATGTCGGTGAGTTTTGACATTAGGCCAGCCTTCTTTGGATTTACATGGACATATTTGAACCCTGAAGAGGCAGAGGAACAGTGACAAATCCTTTGTTCTGTTTCATAATCCTTTTGAGTCAGGTCCCTGTCAGTCTGAGTCCTCACTAGAAAGGAGAAAGAATGATGTCATTGAAGTGACCAGAGAAAGTTCTTGTTCACAGCCACCAACATACCCATTTGTTTAGCTATCTCATTTACAGCAGGTAAGTTACTCAACTTACCTTGGTTTATATCACACACACACACACACACACACACACACACACACACACACACACACACACACCAAAATAAAACAAAAGCATTCTCTCTGCTATAATCATTTTACAAGCATAGAATCGACTCTTTGGACTAAATGTATTGATAGAATTCAGAATATTGATACCATAAATACTAAATTTATACATGACTGACTTTTCTTTTTATTTATATCATTTTAATTCCAAGGATTGGCTTGGCCAAGGTCATAAAAAGTAACTTAATGATAAATAAAAGAAAGGCTGGGATATGTGTTTGCAAACAAAACTATCAAGGGGACAATAGAATTTTATTTTTCCCTGCATATATTTAATGAACAAAGATCCATGTGGTATCAGGCCATTGACCTGGAAGGCAAGAGAGGCTAGCTCCAATATAAATATACTGTTTCTGATTAAGAAAAACACTTATTTTTTTTGTATAAAGAATTTATAAGGTATTGGATTTTATAAACTGTTTGGTCCTGGAGTCTTTATTTTAAAAAGGTTATTCTGAATGCATTACCAAGTATCCTGTGGAATATTTCACATAAAAGGAAGCAGAAAATGTATAAATGTAAACAGGCTAATTGTATGCAGATATAAATTATGGATGTTGGTCTTATGAAAAAGCATTGCTGATTTGCAGGGGTCTTACTCAGCAGCTCTGCATCTTGTCTAAGGGGATATTTAGTATGGCTGTGAGGTGCAGAATTTAAAACAAAACTTTAAGTTATGGAGAATTAAATAGAGCCTGATGATGCTAAGATCATCCTCTTGGGAGGCTGAAAACTTTATTTTATTGCTGGGGATGCTGGCACTCATGAGCTGTTTTCTTCCATGTATTCTTGTTTCCAGCTGCTGATGGGGACAAGCAATATGTGTTTTTTGGCAGCTACTTCTGATTAGGTGGTACCTCTTAGTTCTTCTAATGATACTTTTTTCCTGACTTCCTATATGGTTCCCATTGCTCAGTTGGGTTTGCCATATTCATTAATAAAGACAAGCACAAACCTCAAACAGGGTAAGGCCCTGGTGAGGCCCAGGAGTACTGCGCCTAAACAGTGCCACATTATCAAGTTCTTGTATTGAATTGTTTGGTATGGTTAGCCAAGTATGATTCATAGAGGACCTTCGGGTTTCTGAGCTCTACTTAGAAAATATATTTCCTAGACAGGGACATGCTGTATTCTGTGTGTCTTTTCTATCCATTACTTTTCAGACCTTTAATAAAAATGAACAAGGTCTTCTTTTTCTCACTTTTCAGAGACAAATGTAAAGATTAAATTTGCAAACGATGCCATCATACAGGAAAGTCAAATTGAACAGTGCAAATGCAAAGTTAACCACAGTTCTGATTAGGACCGATATTACATAATTGGCCTTGTCTTCACTAATTTTCATCTCAATGTTCCCACTGAGTATAACCTTGAGTGAAAGACACCCACCTCATATCATCCCAAAGGACAGAGGGAATGTGGGAAATGAACTTAATAGGAATAAAATAGTAGGCCTAGTGTTTTGTGATATATAACATGAAACGATAGAAAGATGAACATAGTCAGCATAAGTCTTTCACTGACATCTGATGTAAATGTTTGACTTAGTATATAAAATGACCAACTACAGAAGCTTTATATGCCTTTGCAGGTATCATTTATGTGTTAGTCCAGTGGAAATTTAGAGATTGGACATATGAGTAAGTCATATTTTTGTTTTGCTGAATCATAAATACTAAACTTAGAATCTAAAATAGCAGAAGGAGTTTATGGGATATGCCACAATGAAATATATTTTTAAGTGACCTAATCATCAACTTTCTGTAAGGAATAGGCATATGTCCTACAACCAATATTTTCCTCATGATAATTGAAAACACAGGCTCACAGTTTGTGCACATCTCTGCTCTTTTCTGGAGTCAATGTGCTTAAGACCAAAGCATACTTGAAGAATGAGCTTTACTATGTGTGCCTCAGACTCTACATCAAGTTATCTATCTGGAAGAAACCTCAGTCTTTCTTATTTTACTCTGTGGATATTGACACCATGGGTTCTGTTTTGTTCCATGTGTTCTTGTCTCCTGCTGCTGACAGGGATGTGAATATGTATTTATTTGGAACTACTTCTGGTTAGGTGGTATATAAGCTTACTCTCACCAGTGCATCTCTTGACCCAACCCACTAGATTTTTTCACTTCCGAGCAACTTCAAATATTTTTAGTCAAGAAGTGTTACCTGGGACATGATGGTTTAATATGTTACCTGAATTAGCTAGATGAAAGTTTTAAATATTTCATACTTGTTGTAGGAGGCATGGCTTTCAATTAGTTCCTCCAGAAGTTAATTGTGAAGGTTATCTATTTGACAAAATTCATTGAGCACTACTTGCATTCCAAAATGATAGAGAGAAATACTCCCTTGAAGACCCTGTTGGATAGGCTGTAATTCATATTTGAGTGATAGATATTAGTGAATAATGATGCTCTTAGATGTTGCATTGACAAAGTACTGTCAAAAAAAGTCTATCAATGGATTTAGTTAATTTATGACACACAACAGCTAAATCTCAATTTAGTCTGGAGTGTTGGCAATCTCTAGTCTCAGATAATCTCTACTGCCTAAATTGATCAGATAATTAGCAAAAAGGCCCTCTCATTTGGTATTAAAATGTCTTGGTTTTGTTCATTTGGACACTAGTTGCATCCATGCTTGTCAGAGCAATGGATTTAACAACTCTTGGGCATTTGCCTATATTGGACCTACATACTGGAGATTGTTGTTTACTACATGTTTGGTACTCACTAGTTATTCCTAGCAAATGATATTATGACTTTCTACTTAACTGTACAGAGTTTAGTTCTCTTTTCCCTTCCTATACCAGTGATTCAATAAGAGTCTCCCAAGGCAAACATTCTCTCTGTGGGTTGTGAACTGGCTTTACTCAAATGATGGATTCTGGGAGGCAACCAAATATCTACTTGTTTATATATATTATCTCAGCTCAAAGAAGTGGACTCCTCACTGAAATATAAAGTTTAGAATAAATTTTATCACTATGAAGATAGCTCTATAAATATAACAAAAACTGTTAATAAAGTCTATCACATCTAAAAATTATTGCTGTAATAACTAGAGCTCTCAATAAAATTTCCAAGAAGCTTGATGGCATATTCTCCCTTGATAGAAATTATACTTGTATATAAAAACTTTTTGGTGCTGTAAAAATGGTATAATAGGATTCTACAAACTACTTCCAATGGGACACATAAAAGCTGAATTATCAGAGAACCCTAGAAAACTGGGAGGATTTACTGATTTAAGAAGGCTTACTGAGGTCATCTCTTCCTTCTCAAATTCTGATAGTTTGTAAATGAATTGAATGCAAGACTCATTTTTAGGCAGAAAGCTGAACAGTATTAATGGATAGTATCATTATCTATTTTTTTTAACTTTTGGTTTTTTTCTTTTTCCAGGTCATTTAATAAAAACATAATATAAAAAGCATTGGCATCCTCTTCCTCTCCTGGAGTGATCCATCAGCTGTCAGTTTGAGCCACTGCAGAGGTCAGAGCTCATCATGTAATATGTGCAGGGCATGGTCACACAGATCTGTTCTCTTACTACACATTTTATATTTAACATTGTCAGACTCTTGGGAAAAGAATTCAATGAGCTCATCCTTTTCCTCCACAGTGCTTCACAAACAAACTTGAGGATGCCACTGATGTCAGAATCAATTTGAATACCCTGTAAGTTCCATTGATTGGTGTTTCCATCGCAGCCCACTACATGCACAACGTTTTTACGGTGGGTGGGTGGACACTATCAGAGTTGATACAGTTGATACAGAGTCAATGTGACTCTATCAAAGTATTAAAACTATGATTCAGGAATTAAAATATGAAGAATTATTTCTGGCTATCAGAGTGCTAATGGAGACATTCCCAGGCAAGCAAACAATATGAACTCAATTCCAGACTAAGTTTCTGGAAGGCCATGCTCAATTATTAGTGTAGACAGATATTTTTACTTGTACTAAAAATATTTACTATCTGAAATCCAGATTTAACTAAGTGACTTGCATTAGAATTTGATAAAACATGGCAATCTTTCTTTTAAAGCAGCATGAATTACAGAATTATTCATAGTTGAACTTTAAACATATACTTTAAACTCCATCCCACCACTTGTGTCCGCATCCCTCCACCAATAATTTTACGTTTCTTCCCATACTCTCCCACAATACACCCCAGTCTACCATCATGACAGGCACCTGTATGAAGTTCAATTGTTATTATTTGGGTTTCATGAGTCTGATACTGTTGACTCTGTGGTTTGGATATTTAGTTCTGTCAAGTCTAACACCACTAATGCATCTAAAGCCTCTTGCCCCCTATTACTTTTCATGTCTTTTTTCCTCTCCCCTCCACTCCATTGCTTTCCTTCTCATCCATATAATCTGGGACCATGAGTTACCTATTTTTTTTATGAAATCATCATATCATTATTCTTGTTTGTTAATGGATGATCTAGTTAAGGTGAACAAAGGTGTGTCAATAGCTCTTTGAATGAGTCTTCGGTGATATTGCATTATATTTTATTCTTAACTTTTTGTGATAGTTCTATATTTTCCCAACAATAGTACATGAGAGTTTACATTTCTCTCCACTTGCCAATACATATTGGTTTGTATTTCTTGAATATATCATTCTCACAGGTATAAGATAATACTTTTTGCCTTCTTATTTGCATTTCCCGAATGTTAGTGGTTATAATTTGTTATCAAAATAAAAAATGTTTGACTGGAAAATGACAACTGAGGGAAAGGAGGAAGGAACTTAATCATTTGGGTAACAAAAACTGGACAAACAAAAAGTAGCATATACAGATATTTAATTACAGTGATATATTCCTTATATATATTATATATATATATAATATTATATATTCCTATATATAATGCTTTAAATCAAAATCTGTTTAATTCAAAATTAAAATGAAAAACAAGTAAACTATCTGCATATACCGTAATGTGATAGGAGCTGTTAAGAAATAGTTATTTTACTGCATCTACAATGGAACTTGTCTACTGTGTACAAAATTCTGACTTCTGTGATTTATACTTATTTATTTATCTATCACTAAATACTGCATATATATAACATAAAGTGTAAAGTATGTGGATCTAATATCTAAAAACTATTTTTGATTACTCACCCTTGCATTCATAACCTCAAAACTTAAGCTGTGTCATAGAAAATTTAGGATGATTTCAGCTCTTTTGTTCAAGATGTCATACTGAACAGAGTGAATATAAAGAGCTCTTGTGAATTGGTAGACTTATTTAAGACTACTCTTTCTGGATGCTCATATTTTTTTCTTTAAAAACTTCTTTCTGATGGTTTCCCCTACATTGATTTGAACAACCCTTAATTTCTATTTGTTTTTGGGCTTTTGTTTTGTTTTGTTTTGGGACCACAGTTGGTGGTGCAAAAGGCTTATTCTTGACTCTGAACTCAGGGATTACCCCTGGCAGTGTTCAAGAGATCATTTGGAATGCTGGGAATTAATCCCAGGTTTGACCACCTGCAAGCCAAACACTCTCCTCCCAATTTTTATTTGTTTTAAACTGAAAAAAATGTTTGCTAATCTTTACAAGATGTGCTCCTGGATTTTTTCAGCTTGTAATTTTCCAACAGTATTTAGACTGTTGTTCTCGAACCTCATTGCCATGATATCTACCAACTCTTTTTGGGAATGATAACACAAGGCAGTTCCGACTATAAAGGCTGAATATTTCTCTTTCTCAAACAATTTTAAGACCACAATAACCTAAAATGTCATTAAAAGACATAGATCATAGTCACATAGTTGTGATTGCACCAAATTGATATTGCCACATACATATAAACTCATTGTGAATCATTGTTGATGCACCACTTTCTCCTTATTTATTTACCAATTCAAATGTCTGAATAAGTTTTCAGCTCAATTACTCCAGCACAAAACAAAGCCAAAGAAAACTCAACTGTCAGAATATTTAGTCTTTTCTGTATGGTCCAGAAATATCTGCTGTGTATTGACTACTGACCCACCTAATACTGACTTAGCAGAAAGTACTATGTAATTGAGCACAACTGTATATGCATAGTCGTCCATGGGAAGATGTTTGTATATATCTATCTACAAATAGATAGATACATATATATAGAAAATACACAATTATATGTATATATACATATATTATATATTGATCTATATATAGATACATATATGACTCTATCTGCACATAGAGACATATATACAAGCACACACAAAGCAGAGTCATAATAAAATAATGCCAGAACCTATGTTTTTGGTATATGACTGCAAATAGACTCAAACATATTTTCAATTTTCCTAGGAAACTTCAAATCATCCTCCGAAGGACTACATGAAATTATTCTCCCACCATTAGTTCAGAAGAGCGTGAAAAAAAATAATATTCTAGCCAGAACCTGTTACCCTCATGGGTTTATTTTGCCAATCTGTGGCTATGAAGTGACATACCTTTGGTTTTATCTACTTTCCCATAAAAAATAATGTGGTTGAATCTCTTATCATGTGTTTATTGGCTATTTATATTTCCTTTGATATGTGTGGGACTCTTGAACTAACTTATTACAGCAGTCAGGGTTCTGGAAGAAAATATATAGGAAAGACCATATTGGAAAATTTAAATTAATAAAAAGACAGTGTTCAAATGGTTGGCAGGATCCCAATACAACTGACAGTTACTGCTACTGGGTACACTGCTAAGTACCATCAGAGATAAGAATGTGACCTATCTCTGATCGACCATCATTTATTAGGTGACCCTCCAGGAAATTGAGTATGTTGGAGAAGGGGGGGGCAAGCTTTGTAACATCCTGTCTTTTCTGCCTCTTCTCTTTTAGTAATGTTTATTTTTGAGTTCCAGAGGCCATAATGGAGCAGGGGACCATAGTGCTCTGATTTTAGTGCAACAGAACAGACAGGACAGAAAAGGGGTAGAAATGGATCTATGAGTGAGGAAGTAATGAGGAAAGTCTTCAATCTATGTGACATTTCTCTAGAGGGTAGTTGGGTCTGTTTCAGTGATTTGCAGGTGTCTTATAATATACTGAACTTTATTTGACTTTTCCTACCATATTTCAGTGTAATAATCTCATGTTTTGACAAGGATCATTTAAAATTTGGTGTGAATTTTCACACTGAGTTAAAATTTGGTTTTATAAACACCTAATTCTTGGTTTATGTTCCAATTCCTCTTAAATGACAGTCTTTCAGATTTTGGAAAACACTTTTTTGAATACAATCTTTATTCTTTATTCCCCACATCCACCAATGTATGACTTAGTGGCATGTTTAGTAGATAGGGGAAACCTATGAAGTATGTACCCACCAACTATGCCTATCCCCACTAGCATAAATACTAAATTCCATTTTGTTTATATAGGGATATTTTTCAGCCTAAATTATCACTGTAGTATTATACCTATTCTATTTTTTGTGCTTGATAGAAATATGAGACATATTTCTATTGGGATTATTATTAAATTTATCCTTTTACAAAATACATTAGTTCTTTTGTAGATCTTGGGTCCTGTGTAATCTTGATCAATGTGAACATCAATTCAAATAAACTCAAATTCTATTCTTCTGTTTGCAGAATATCCTTGTGCAAATTTCTCATCTTTTCTGAGATTCAGTTCTTGGTGGTAAAAAAATGAATTAAATCTGCCTTATAGAGTTATCAGTTACTATTAAAAAACTAAATTAAATTGGGAGAGCTAATTAAGATAACCTGTGAAAAAAACCTTAATGTTAGCGGGTCTGAAGTTTAATTAGAGAGATAGTCACATATAAGGGGCAAGAGTTAATATAGAGGGCAGAGTTTTACACCTTAAATGCACTTTCCTGTCTCACAAGTGTGAGACCTATGTCCTGTTATCAACCTTCATCTGCCTGCAGAGATGCTAAAATTTGTTACAGCTCAAAGGGAGAGCAGCATGTATAGAAATATGACTCTGCAGGAAGACAATCATTTACAAACAATTTTTTTTTGAGAGAATGGTTTATTATCCAGGTTTATTTCTCCTATAGTCTAAGAGAAGACATCACAACAACCTCTTATAAAAGAGATCCTATCTACCAGCTCTACTTGGAATTAGCACAATGAGATAGGAAAAGTTTAAATAAGCATGAAGTCCACCTCTTTTCAAGCTATGTCTCAGGAGAAAAAGTAAAAATAGAGTAAAACTTAGGTGCATGTTTTCTGACTTTTTGCTTGGTGCTTTGACCCGGAGGGTAGAAGATGATCTAATAAGCTAAGAGAAGACCATAAAGTAGGGAAAGGAGTTATTTCTTCTACTGATTTTCTGGGAAAAGGCTAAATTGAATACTGTTATTCACACTGTTGTGAGCAAACTTAGAGACTCATGGTTTTGTAGTAGTCAGGGAAATAATCTCTATTCTAAGTGACAACATTGTACTTATTTCTGAAAGAGCAGCACCTTGACACGGACCTGAGTTTAAAAATGGAACTTGTCTCAGGGTTGCAAAAGTAGGTGTTTGAATGTCAGTTTTAACCTTATCCACCAGAATGGGCTGGGTCTTGGAGAGAGTAACAGACTTAAGTGACCCTACTCATTGCAACAACTGAAGTTCAGATGATCTTGACTAAGGAGAGTCCATGATGGATATTAATCAATCCAAGAGTGACCAATGCAAAGTCACCCCAGTTTACTAGTAAAACCTCAAATGTCAGTCTGGACAAAACAGAAGTCAACTTTTTGAAGAATGAACATTATCTCTTGCCAACCACCTCCTCATATTTAGTGCTGACACTGGGAGACAGAGTAGAGCCTCTGTTTCAGCATGGAAGCATGTGTCCTTACAAACAGGCTACTTATATTAGTGTACTGGATGGAGTTTAAACCAAATTTATCTCCTAATTAAGTCTCTTCCTTCACTTTTTAGTAAATGATGACTCATAGAAGAGAATAACTTCAATTATGTAATCCTTTTTCTCTTCACACAAAATGTTGTAGTAGTAGATGGATTGTATTAAGCTCTATTCCATAGACAGGCTATAAATTTAAGTAGATGATACATTTTTCCCTTCTTTCCCCATAAGCAAATTAAGGAAGTGTTTCACAGCACTGATCTAAATACAGAAAGCAAGATCATTATGAAAAGTAGAGGGCAAGCTCACCCTTGCTGATTTCCCAGAACGTACAAACATCAGAAAACAGACCCAGAACTGTCATTTGGGAGATTTGCATAACAGAACATGATAAGAATTTATTTCAGAGATGGTTTGATCTAGAGATAAGTAAGAATCTCTCATTTATTCATTCTGACTTTAGTTTTCCCTTCTCTCTATGGATCTCAAAGCCCAGGTTTCTGTAGAATATTACCAATATTCTTACAACTTGAAGATTAGCACATAAAGCATGATTTTATGATAAAACATTTCAAAAATGTTTTTTTTTTTTTTGAGAGAAGAATGACAAAGAAAAACGTTCCCAGAATTGAGTCTTATGGACAAGTCAACTACCCATTGCTGCCTCTGAGACAATTCTGGTCATTAGGATGGAATGCTCCATGTGGTCATAATCTAAGTCAGGGGTCCTTTGTAGGAGATGAGAAATTAAGAGTTGGTTTTCTTCTAAACAAGAAGTATTGGTGAAAGAAGATCAGTTTCCCAAAATGATCAGTGTGCTGTTATTGAAAAATGAGGAACTGGATGCTGAATAGAAAACCTTACACATGTCTACCATCATTTTTCAACATTGCTCTTTGTTTCCTGTCTCACTTTAATTCTGAAAGGTTTCTCACAAAAGACTCCCCCCTTGGAAAGTCTCCTAAAGAAGGTTTCCTATGGAAAATTCCCTCAGAAGTTATCTTTAGAAGAATTTCTTCAGAAGCTTTATCTTTATCTAGAAATTTCCTTCTGCAGAAGATTGTCTTTAGAAGGCCCATTAAATAAAGTTTTCTTCAGAAAGCTTCCCAAAGAAGTTTCTCTCAGAAAGAGCCCCTCTATGTATTTTTCAGGGAATGGAATACCTGGTAGAGCACATTACATAAAGTCCTGAGTTTGATAGCCAGCACCATTTATCTTCCCTTCAAGCTCCCTTAGATAGATACTGTGGCCCCAGTATCAATTGCCCCGAGCACTGAGAACCCAGGTCAGCCATATGCAAGGTAAGTGTACCCACTGTATTATTGCTTAACCCTGACCATGACACTTTTATCTGTTTAGATTTTACCTTGATCCCTGTTATTTTTTCTTTTTTAAGTATTTTTATTAAAGGACCACGATTTACAAAGTTATTGATAGTTTAGTTTTAGGTGTATAATATTCCAAAATCAATCCCACCTCGTGTCAGCTCCCGTAATCACTGTTCCCATACTCCATCACCTCTCATCCTCAGAAAATATTTTTTTTTAATTTTTATTTTGATCATATTGGCTTACATATCTTTCACAGTAGTATTTTAGGTACATATTAACATTGAATCAGGGGAATACCCATCACCAAATTTGTCATCCTCCCATCCCCATTCCCTTCCTGCAACCATATCCCTCCCATTATCCCCCGTACTGCTAGAGTAAGTGGTCCCCTCTTTGTCTAACTTACTATTAGTGACAATATATCTGTTTGGTCCTGGTACCTCCCTTGTTTCCCCCTCTATTTGAGATGTGGAGCTCGATAATTCAAGTTATGTGGTTTTGTTTGAAGGAAAGAAAAGTGATAAAATGGAATAAAAAATAAGAAAATAGAATAAAATAAATCAAATAAGCTGAACATGGCGGAGTCTTTCTGGAGGCTTTCAACCTCAGTTTAAGCGAGGATATGAAAAAGATAATTGAAACACCACATCAATACAGAAAGAAATATCAAATTAAATATCAGTGAGCACTACAGCAATAAAGACAAGCACCACTTAATAGTCTCGGTTCTGAAATCACCATGCCAGAGTAAAAAAAGATAAAGATAAAATAAAATAAAATTGGAGACATCAACTTCAATATCTACACCAAAATAAAGACATCAATAAAAATTGATCAATCAATAAATTTATATGTGGAAAAATGATTATTTTGTGCTTTTTTTTCCTTTTTTCTCCCTGCATAGACACAGTAACTATTGGGGGTATTATAGAGAGAATTCCCTTGGCCTAGGAGATAAAGAGTTTTTCCACCCCTGAAGTATACTGTCATGGGATTAACTATAGACTCCTTGCATGATCATTTACTCTTCCCTCGGTGCTTTTTTGGTGTATAGACTTCTGCTTAGTCATGGATGGTAAAATCGGAACTCTGTATCTAGAGAGCTTGGTGTCTGTACAGCTCAAGGAATGGAGCTTATGATGAAGTCTTTCTCTGTGGTTCTAGCAGTTCTGCTTCTTTGGGGTCTTTTTAATCCACCTTCTATAGTTGGTGGTCTTGGTCATTACATTGCTCCTATGATGGAGCCTGGATCCCTGTTATTTTGAATAACGCTTAGTTTCTCCTCGGAAGAGACCATCAGGATCCCTCATTTGAATCAGTGACAAGTGTCAGCTGGTAGCTGAGTTATATACCTCTGAACCATGATATTCCCAGCTTAATTTCACAAATATCATGATCATATGCATGTGTTCAGAAACCCCAGTAGACTGAAAGTAAACTGAGATCATTACTGAGCAGAGTGGAGCACACTGAGAAAAATCTAAGAAATGGCCAAGTATCAACCTCTCCTGGCTGACATAAATGTTGGCTGTATTTTTCTTTTATCAACCACAACCTAATTTTTCAAATATCTCCAATTAAAGTATGTTTAAACTATTTTTTTATTGGGACAACACTTTATTTATTTTTATTTTTTTACCAAAATTTATACTTTGCAGGGGTACAGTCCCTTTAAATATTGCCAGGCTACACATACAACCAAAGTCCTTATAACCTTCCATCATTGTCCATTGGACACTTTCCCATCCCTGGTTCTCCTAATCTCTCCCTATGAATCCAGTTTTGTGGTCAGAGTGCAAGGGTTCATTTGGGTTGTATTTAGTATCACTCCTTGTCTTGCTTTTTATTCCACATTGAAGGTCATCCATTATTTTTTCTTCTGACTTATTTTTTTAATGTTTTAATTTTTTGTGGTTTGGGGGCCATAGCTGGCAGTGTTCAGGGGTTACTCCTGGCTCTATGCTCAGAAGTCATTCCTAGAAGGCTTAGGGGAACCATATGGGATACCAGGGATCAAACCTGTGTCAGCTGAATGTAACGCAAATGCCTTCCCTGCTCTGCTATTTCTCTGGCCCTCTCCTTCTGACTTTTTTCAATTAAAATGATTCCCTTCTTGTCCACCCACATTGTAGTACAAAATGATATCTCATCTTTTCTTATATTTGTGGAGTATTCTTGTAGGCAGCAAAATGTTAGATTCAAATTTTTGATCCATTTATCTACTTTTAATCTCTTCACTGGTGCATTTAGTCCATTGATGTTGAAAGAGATAACTGTCATAGATTTAATATCATCTTTATATAAGAGTTTGTGTGTCTGTTGGTCTGTCTTCTCTTAAAGTAGACCTTTCTTAAAGTTTGTCTTTTAAGGCTGGTTTTGAGTCTGTAAATTTTCTGACCTGTTGTTTATCAAGAAGCATGTATCTTGGATGTACACGGAATCTATTATGCTGAGTGAAATAAGTCAGAGGGAGAGAGAAAGATGCAGAATGGTTTCACTCATCTATGGGTTTTAAGAAAAATGAAAGACATTTTTAACAGTATCTTAGAGACAAGAGAGATGAGGGCTGGTAGGTGCAGCTCATGACATGAAGCTCACCACATAGAGTGATGAGTGCAGTTAGAGAAATAACTACATTGAAAACTATCATAACAATGTGAATGAATGAGGGAAGTAGAAAGCCTGTCTCAAGTACAGGTGTGGGTGGGGTGGGGAGGAGGGAGATCTGGGAAATTGGTGGTGGGAATGTTGCACTGGTGAAGGGGGGTGATCTTTACATGACTGTAATCATACAACTATAATCATATTTGTAATCACGGTGTTTAAATAAAGATAATTTTAAGAAAAAGGAAGCATGTATCTTTCCTTAAAACCTGAAAATGAGACTGGCTTGGTGAAGTATTCTTGGAGAAGCATTCATTTCATTAAATTTTTTCTCTATACCCCATCACTGCTTTTGGACCTTGGGAGTTTCCTATGACAGGTCTGCTGTAAATCTTAAGGATGCTCCTTTGAATGTAATTTCCCTTTTTGATCTTGCTGCTTTCAGTATTCTAACCCTATCTGTGAGATTTGTCATTGGACCAGAATGTGTCTTGGGGTGCTTTTCTTAGGAACATTTTTAGCTGATACTCTTTGGGCATTCAGGATTCGTTCACCTGCACTTGCTAGCTGTGGGGAATTTTTCTATAATTATGTCCTTGACTGTTGATTCTTCCTGGGTATTTTTTCCCCTGGGTCTCTTGGACTCCAATGATTCTTATATTATTTTTGTTGAGTTTATGAAAGACTTCTATTTTCATCTGTTCACATATTTTGAGGATTTTTTCCATTGTCTGATTGTTTTACGGCACTTTACCATTTTTTGCTGTTGTATAGAGTTATTATGTATATCATCTCTAGCTCACTGATTCTGTTTTTAGTGACTGTTACACTGTTGGAGAGGCTTTCCAGTGAAGTTTCATATTGACTATTATGTTTTTTCAGTCCTGTTATTTTAGTTTGAAATTTTTTCATTTCTATTTTAATATCCTCTTGATTCTTATTTGTGGTTCATTCAGTTCATTCCATGATTTCTTTGATCTCTACGAGGATCTCCCATGTTTCTTCTCTAAAGTCCTTATCTGAGAGGCTAAATAGGTGGTGGCACTTTTCAAGTCATCAGAGATGCCATCTTCATTCTCTATGCGTGGTGTAGACCTGTGTTGTTTCCCCATTGTCAATCTCGAAGTGTGGTTTTTCTTTTACTATAATATATTAATTCTTAATATATAACTTCCATAAAAATAGTAATATGTGCTGGTGAGATCAAAGGATCTGTGTACCAGAGACACAGTTGATGTGTGAGGCCGGAGTGGAGCAGAGTAGCTGGGTTCCTCAAAGGAGCATACACAATTTAGAGAAAAGTTTTAAGCCCTAAAACCACCTCAGGCAACAGCCAATTCCAAGGAAATCTCTGTAACATCTCCCCCATTGTCCCAAGTGTTGGCATTTAAATCCAGTGTTGTGTGACTTCAGATTTGTTAATGGTGATCTTTGTCTCTCAAGTTTGACAGAGGTTTTCGGTTCATTCACACTCTCCTCTATTTTGCCTCTGAATTTGATGTTTAGGTCACTTTTCTTGAGAGAATCACAGTTGTGGAAACTTGACAGGGTTCTGTTTGCTTTCTCTTGATTCATGAACTACAAATGAAGTAACTGTCATTTGTCACTATGCTCTCTGTTTCTTTTACAAAGTTAATCAGTCTAACTTCCTTGAGCTGAATATGTCTAAAGAGACATGTTTTTCCTTAATTCTGCTAACTTTTGATTCTGGCTTTGGTTCCAGCTCCTCAGAAGAGCCTGCAACATTTTGTAAATTCAGGGTCTGTACTTTCACTCTGAGAATTTCTGATTGAGGTGGACTTGGTAGGAGGCCAGTCATCACTGTTTCTTATCAAAGCTCTGCCCCTGGCCTCTGTTGTAGATCAGTCTTCTAAGAAACAGAATTGTATGCCTGCTCTCTGTTTTAAGTTAATGATGACAAACATTACCTTACATCTCTTTTGACTTTCTTAGCTTTCTATCCTGAGCCAATCATGTCTGTGCCTGTCTCAGAGATCTATTCCTGACTGGAGGAGTCTCTTAGTGTCCCTTCTGGCTAGCTGTAGTCAGGAGCCATTGCCATGCAACTTCATTTTAGAATTTCTCTTTCCTTAGACACTTTAGCCCTCAGAGAGAACTAGAGTTATTTCTTTGTGTATATTCATTTGTTTTTTATTCCACATCTTAAATAGTAGGCCTATGCTGAAATCCCTGATCTCAAGGACAATCTCATTACTCTAATACTAGAATTTTCCTCCTCTTTCCTATTTTTTTTTTTTTTTTAGATTCAGCATTGGTGGGCTCACTGAAGCAAAGATTGCCTGAATAGAGATTCAAGATTGCTGTAATGGATCCCACAACTTGGCTTCTTAGCTGAGCCCTAGAAGTGGCTGGGCTTCCTGTAGTACCAGTTCTAGGAAAGTTCAGCATAATAGTGCAATAAGAAGGCTTGATCCATTGTTGACTATTGACTATGATTTTGACTCACAAGACCAGAAATATGGCAGAATCAATTACCCACATTTGACTCCAACCTGTATCCTCCATCATATTCCACCTTGAATTAAAAAAGAATAACTTGAATGCACACAATCTAAAAAAAAAAAAAAAGAAAAGAAAGAAAGCACACAATCTTCATGTTTGATGTGACACCTAAACGCCTGAGATATTGATTTTCTTTCTCTCCCTTTCTGGAATAGATAATCTGTTAAAGGAGGGACTTGTTATTGAATAAAGTCTTCCATATAAAGATTGAGAGAGATGGAGATATATTAGTAGACATTTAAATGCACCACATACACCTTTTGTTCCTTATATTTCTTTCTCGCTCTCTTTTTTGTCCTGTGGGCCACACCCAGGGTGCTCAGGTCGCAGGGATCACTCCTGGTGGGGTTTAGGATATTATATGTGGTGTTAGGGATGAACCCAAGTGGGAAGCCTTCAAGGCAAGCACCCTAACCACAGTACTATTGTCCAGCCTCCTTTTCCTTATTTTTAGAAGAAAGTTAATTTCTATGTGTGTGTTTGTACATGTATACACTCATGTGTGTGCCACACCCAGTTGTATTTATGGCTTATTTATGATTCTGTGCTCACTGCTCACTCCTCAGCATTATCATTGGAAGGTACATGAAATTGACACAGTAATCTTAAAAGGTTTAAAAGTACAATGAAAGAATTTGCAATATTTATTAACAAGCAGAGAGAAATGATAATTTAGTGGTTAGAATGCTGGGGTGGAATACCATCAATTTGGATTAGATGCACATTACCAAATTGAATACCTTCTATTCCTGCATAATGTTGGATCATGAATCACACATTTATATATAACACTAGATTCTAGAAGCAATCAAATTATATGTTAGTAAATCTCTAAATTACTATGAATAGAAAAAGCGCAACAGGATTTTGCATTTTATAAAGAACAAGGTTTCTTAAGGATCACTATTCAATCATCTGCAGATAATGTTCTGCAAAGTCAGAAAAATTACAGAGCATCTGTATCAATTGCCTTTCTCTATATGAAAATGGGTGACAGAATGGGTGGTACATTGCTTAAAAAAAAAGGAAAACATCCTCAGAATACACAAGGTGCAGAACAGAGGTGGAATAAACTGGGTCTGACTTAGATTGAAAAGGTTTGGAAATATTCACTGATAATAATATCTGACTCAATCCAGAAAGCAATAAAACTTTCCTGAGGCTTCTCAGAAGGAAAATTGCAAATGGGGCCTATAGAATTTGAAGGATGCTTAGGAATGTGTTTAGTGAGTAAAAGCTCCATCAGGTGTGAACTGTTGGTTCAGAAGGGAAATCAGCCCAGGCAGATGCTCTGCCTGATTTCCGTGAGATAGAGTGCCTTAAATTAAGCATATTTTCTGCTAAGGCAAATATTTAATATTTTTTCATTGAAAGTAATATTTAAGTCATTATGACATATTTTCTCTACTATTTGCATTTGATGTAGCTTATCACACTGGTATCGGAGAATATCTAATTCTCATTACTGAAATACTATTTAAAGCAAATGTGCATGTCAGGCACTTCAAACAATTGCTCATCACCTCCTTTATAATTATTTAAAAATTGTACATGATGAATATCAAAGCATTTTTCTGAATGAGTAGAAGGACTTCTAGGAATGTATTTAAAAATTTTAAATGTATTTTTTAAAAATAATATCTACTGAGGCATAAAAAGAGAAATTAAGCATTCCCTTTAACGAAATGCTATACTTAAACAAAGATATATATATATATAGATAGATAGATAGATAGATAGATAGATAGATAGAGAGAGAGAGAGAGAGAGAGAGAGTTGCAAAGACTGTGGAATTTTTTAAAGCCCTTTCAAGAAAAATGTATCAATCATAAAATGGAATTGGGAATTGTAAAATACAGGTTTATATTAAGCTTAATGTTTTCTTTATTATTACTTGGCATTATTTTCTTTTAAAACTATGTAATGTGTGTTTATAATATAAAAATTTAAGTAAGGTTTAAGATGACCAAAATATTTCTATCTTATTCTTCTCTATTCAATTAATTTCTTCATTTTATTTTTTATTTTTGTTTTATCCATTATTTCATGTTCTTGAAATTCAATATTCTAATGTTTTTAGTATTTGTTCAGTGTTCAACAAAATTCCTATTTAGTAAACTTTTTACAAGCAAGACTTATATGTATCTTCTCTGTGTAATACTAACACCTTGAACTGGCTTTCATTTTCTATCTTCCACTAATCTTGGCACACAACTAGCACTTTATTCCCTTCCAAGCCTCACTCCAAAAACCAAAAGATGCTATTTTGTTTAGTCTAATGGTTCTTTGGTAAGGTAAATTTTATTTACATTCTTCTTTCTAGATTTTATCACAATCTATTACCAATTCTTGGATTGCCACCTATTATTCTACAATTGAAAATCTCCAACATTCTGCTCTCTCCCCCTCTCTATGCTCTCCCTCTCTCTCCCTCTCCCTCTTTCTCCCTCCTTCCCTCTGACTTCCTCCCTCTCTCTTTCTGTCCCTCTTTTTCTCTTTCTGTCCCTCTCTTTCTCTCTCCCTCAATCTCCCTCCCTCTTTTTCTGTTCTCTCTCTCTCTCTCTCTCTCTCTCTCTCTCTCTCTCTCTCTCTCTCTCTCTCTCTCTCTCTCTCTCTCTCTCTCAGTTTTTTGGCCTCACAGGATTGTGCTTAGGGGGTTACTCCTAACTCTGTGCTCAGAAGTTGCTCCTGGCATGCTCTGGGGACCATATGGGTTGCTGGAAATTAAACTCAGGTCTTCTGGGATTGGCTGCATGCAAGGCAAAAACCCTACCACTGTGCTTTTCTCTCTGGCTCCTCTCCTCTCTTTTCCCCTCTCTCTTTTTCTCCTCTTTCCATCTCTTCCCCTCTCAACTCTCTCTAAAAAAAAAGAAAAAAAATAAAATTTCCATCATTCTAATTTTTTAGATTTTCATCTATAGATTATAGTAACTTATTTTAAATAAGATATTCTCCCCAAATTCCACTAAAAATGTTTTGCCAACATACAAAAATATTTAGTGAACAAAATTCTGGCTCGGGGCATGTATAGAATTTAAGAAAGAATCTTTTTTAAAAATAAGTACCCATTGGAATGCAAATGATTATTCTATTGTAGAGTTTTTCAAATGTTCAAAAAGTAAATGAAAGTCATGCAAATGAGAAATAAGGTTACAGTAAATGAAATACAAAAATATAATTTATGGTTCTTATTTTCCCTAGGTGATGTATCACCATCTTCTGTGGGTAAATCAATCCCTTATCTCTTAGCTGCTGCTGTTTGAAATCACACTATAGCTTGAATGAACTGAGTTGCAAGGGTTAGATGAGGTGTTGAGTTTGACTGTTTTCAGAAAGGAGCAGCACCATTTAAAAGACAAACTGCTGGCTAGGAGGTTATTACCCCACTCTACATATAACCCTGCATCCTGGAGCCTCTTTGATGGAGTCCCTACATCTACTGAAGGAATGAGGGTGGAATATATGTCATACTCCTAGAAGATGGTCTCTCTCTGTATCTTATTTGATGTGAAAGAGACATAAGACATCATAGAAACTCAGACTTCAGGCCATTAGATGGAATTATAGAATGATTGACTCTTTCTGCGACTACCACAAAAATGCTCTGGGCCCTTCTGAGCTCGGTTTAGCCCAAACCATCTGAAAGTCCATATGAACTTTTAGATTTATGAATTCATATACAAAACATAAAATATTTTACTATAGGAAAATGAAAGAATCTTTATAGTAAAAGCTGTCAAAAGACAAATGACAACTAGGAGAAAATACAACATTTTGTATAAAATAGAACTAAGTTTTTTCTTCTTTTTTTTTATTAGCAGGTTTGGATCTAGACTCCCTGCAGGAAATAATCTAAACAAAGATGAGAGTGAAATATGCATGGCTGAGAAGCAATCTGTCTCATCAAGCTGAGAGAGAGAGAGAGAAAGAGAGAGAGAGAGAGAGAGAGAGAGAGAAGAGAGGGAGAGGAGAAAAGAGAGGGAGAGAGACAGACAGGACAGGGAGGAGAGGGGGAGAGAAGAGGAAAGAGTGAAAATTCTTAATATATTATATAAAATATATTATATGATATATAAAATACTATAATATATTAATTCTTAATATATTAATAACTCCCATAAAATAGTAATATGTGCTAGTGAGATCAAAGGATCTGTGTACCAAAGACTCAATTTTGGCCTCCATGCACCATATAGTCCACCAAGCACCTTTGGGAACAATCCCAGAGCACTTTCTGGCTTGGCCTCCAAACTAAAAAAATTCTAGAAGATACAATTTGTAGCAAAATGAATGTAAAGAGTTTAAGCACAGGGAGACGGATCAGTTTAAATGACAGGAAGACACATATTAGAACTACACTTTTATTAAAAATTGTCTTAGGTGAGGGTAAGACTCGAAGGAAGTTGAGTCTTTTGATCTGGTTGGCACTGCTGACTTCAACTACATCTATTTCCAAGCTTGACCAGTGCCTAGAGACTGAAGGATGAGGGGGAAGTAAAGCATCAGGCAGAGAGTAGTAGCTACCACTGTAAGGAAGCTGAAGATAAGGAAGCAATAGAACAACTTTCAAGAAATCACTAAAACAAAACAATAGTTTTTTAATTAATTTTTTTAAATTGAATTGCCATGAGATACAAATTTACAAAGTTGTTTTGATTAAGTTTTAGTCTTAAAATGTCCACGCACCCATCCCTTCACCAGTATCTACTTCCCTTCACTAATAATGTCTCAGTTTCACCAAGACCTATCTCAGTGGCAGACACTTCCCTGTGATATGCATAATACCCTTTCAATAGTGGTACTGAAAACCACAGTGCTTAAGAGGACAAAAGACTTCATGTTTGGCAGGAGATAGAGGTTAAGGCACTTGTCTTGCATGTGGTAGATTCCAGTTTGTTTCCTGGTGCCCCATATGGTTCCCAAGCACTCTCCTCCCAAGCACAATGAGGAAAGGCACCAGACCATAAGTGGATGTGACCCAGGTCTTTCCTTACCAACCCTCCTTATATACATACCCCCAAAGAAAGTAATATTAGAGAATTAGAAATAGAGAAGAGAGGGAGAGAGAGAGAGAATAGAGAGAAGAGGTTTATAGACTTTAACACAAGAACTAGAAGGAAGTTCAGTTTTTATTGAGTAATAAAGTTAAGTCACCAGATCAACTTCTCCAGAAAGGTTAGAAAAGTATCTAAATAATCTAAATTATTTGATTCATTAATCTGATTATTCTGATTCATGAGCTGACTAAGCCAGAATAATTGCGAGGCAAAGATTTGACAGAAGATAGAAACTCCACTACATGATCATTGATTTTTTACTAGAGAAGTCATGGATTTTGGAACATTAAGAGATTGAAGAACTGAAGAAAAAATTTTAGATTCCTACTTTTTAATGCCAACTAGTATGATGTACAATAGAGTTTGTCAGGTACAGTAAGGTAGTAACTTTTAAGGCTTTGAGTTGGACCTAAAAATGACAAAAAATTAGGAGCAGATTTTCCTAGACTATGATAGAGACAGATGAATTTACTGGGAGGGTTGTTATTGTGAGTTGATAAAGACTAAAGACTAAATTAACTTGAATTTTCTATGGAGAAAATTTAGAGTCTTGGTCTTCAAATATTTTAATTATATAAAACAAAACTTGTTTATTAATCCAAGTAAACAAGCAAAATCAGGAAGACATAATAGTATAAATTATATCATAGAAAAGCATATAAATAAATAAAGATTATGAAAAATAAGATATATATATTATAAAAATTTAGATCACTATTCTTTTTTTAAAGCTTAATTCTTTAATCCATCTGCCAAAAAGCCCACACGGGCCAACCAAGCCCATCTCCAGAAGTAGATGAATCTCTCCCAAGGTCATTAGGAGGAATATTATATAGGATAAGAGATATAAGGAGGCCTAATGTTTTGATGATCGTTAAAATGATTATTTAGGGGTACCTTCCTACTGCTCCCTCATGTTCTTCCCTGATGGGCTACCCTGTATAGCCAGGAAGCTTGGGACAGAGTTACAATGGTAAAAAAAATAATTTCAGAAATTAAATAACATAACAGTTATGGTATCAATAAATGGGGTTAACTTTATTGTAGACATAGGTAAAGAAAGGATAAGTAAATCTGAAGATTGGATAAGAAAAAGCAATGGGTAGGTCACTTGACTTGTATGTAGCTGATCAAATAGTTATACAGTATATGTAACCAGAAATTATCCCTGAACACAGAGGCAGGAGTATGGCCAGATGTGGTTAAAAATACAAGAAAAATTACAGAGAATTATGAGAAACATCTAAGCCACAAATTAAAATACATAATGAAATAAAATTGAAATTTTATTAAAAAAGGAGAGGGTGAGATAGAATTAATATTTGATAATTTTCCTAAATTAACAAATAAAAATCCCAAAATAAAAATGATCATAAATCCCAATTATAGAAAAATATCAGAAAAAAATTATCTAGAAATATCTCTAGCATAAAATTAAAGACAAAAATTAATTTAAAAGCACTTACAGGAAAAAGCTATATGCTGAAAGGTGAAATTATTCAATTGAAAGATGACTTCTCAATAGACACAAAAATCAGAAGACTTAAAAGGATATTTACAGAGAATGAATTTCTACCATCAGTGGAACAATCTTTTAAGATGGTTAGAGAATAAATATTTCAGATATATAAATAGCAGTATTTACCATCAGTAAACATTCAGTCAAATAACAGAAGATGGTTTTTCAAGCAGATAAGACATTACAGATGGAAACTCAAAGATGAGAGATGGAATAGAGAGAATTAAAATACGTGAGTAAAAAAAATTCAATACTGTACAAGTTGTGAAGAGAGAAAATCAACACTTTGGAAAGGTGTTAAAATGCAAAGTAATATTACATTTATATATTAAGAATGTTTTTATCTCCTGATTAGACCAGGATATTCATGAATTTAAAAAGAGATAATCAATAAATAAAATGAATAAAATTGGGGGCCAGAGAGAGAAAGACAGAGAGAGAGAGAGAGAGAGAGAGAGAGAGAGAGAGAGAGAGAGAGAGAGAGAGAGAGAGAGAGAGAGAGAATGACAGTAAGGTACTGGGACCCAGGGTCTGATCTCTGGCACATAGATAAGGTCCTTGAAGCCCTGCTGAGAATAATCGGTGAGAACCACTGGGTGTGACCCATACCTCATGCCCAAAATATAATTTATGCTGCAAATTTAGGTATTAAGCTTTATGTAAAAGCTTAAATAAAACACAGCACAAATGCAATAAATATAAGTAGAGAGTAAATGACCCAACCAAAGTACAAAGATTGACAAAGTAAGTTAAATTAAAACACAGTGCTGTGTATAAAAGACATAACCAGATTATTAGGATCAAAAAGACCTAAAATTGAAAAGACAAAAAAGATATTCCATGCAAGCACTCACCAAAATAGAGCTCATTTAGCTATATTAATATCCAACTTAGACTTTAAAGGAAATGTTATTTATTAGTAGAGATCATAAAGGAGGATATTTACTAACAGATTTTTTTTCTTTTCTTTCTTTTGGACTATACCCAGCCATATTCAGGGTTTACTCCTGATTTTAGTCTCAAGGGTCACTTCTGGAGAGGTTTAGGTACTGTGTGCTAGTGATTGTACCTGGGTCTGCTATATGCAAGTCAAACAATTTACTCACTGTACTGTCTCTTTGGCCCCTACAAATTTTAATTCAACAAGAGGAAATAATCTTTGAAACTTCTTATTACATGCATAAAAATTCTCAAAATACAGAACTTGAGATTAATAGATTTCAAATCACAGTTTAATATTTTTACATCTTTTATAGGAAATGATTCAATAAACACATAAAATTACTCTATCTGATAAATACATTATTCTCAAATGCTAGACAGTAACTGATACTGAGAGAGGAGGGAAGAACCCTTTTCTATCACAATAGCTCCTACAACAACTGAAGCAGAGGGAATGACTGGTTTGCTTGAGATGGTGCAAGCTTTCACATTTCCCACTAAATGTTCTCTATTACTTTAATGCCCTTCTCTTCTTCTGAGGGAGAGTTCTTACACATTTTTTGAAATATCCAGTCAACTACTTTTTCTTGTTAAGTCTCTCTTCTGGGCTTTTACAAGAAGATGTATTATGTCAAGCCATCTGCTGTTCTGGATTACAATATACAACTTTTAAATTTGCAGCATTCACACTTTGAAGACATAGGAACTTAGTTCTTAACACAGTATAGTTCTTAATATTTCAAAGATGCCACATTCATTAATAATTTGCTAGATCGCTATCCTCATCTTTTCTCCCATTTTACCTCTGTTTTATTTTTGTTGTTAGATACATTTCTTGAATGTGTAGCATCTATTATTTTATTTTTTTAGATTAAGTTTCTAGAGAAAATTGCCAGGTTATGTGGTAAGTGCACATTGAATGGAAAGAACTGCCAAACTTCCAGATTGACAAAACCATTTTAAATTTCTATCTGTAATGATTGAGAGCTCAAATTACTTCAACTTTAACCTAACCTGACCTGATCTGGCAAACAATGGTGAAAGTTGGAAGTATGCATTTTATGACTGAAAATCAATGATGAACATGTTTGTAACCATGGTGCTTAAATAAATTATTTTTTAAAATTTAGCCTTTTTAATAGGTGCCTAGTGGTATCTCATGAAGTTTGATTTGCATTTTCTTAATGGCTGATGCTTCTGAGCTTCATTTGCATGTACTTATTTGTACTTTAAGTCTTCTTTGGTAAAATGTCATTTTATGTCTTCTGGTGCCTTTTAACATTGGGCTATTTATTTTCTTGCTGTTGCATTTTTTAATTTCTTTATATTTACAAGTCCTTTGTTGGCTTTGTGTTTTACAAGGACTTTCCCAATCTGCAATTATTTTCATTTTCTTAAAAAAATCTTTCAAAGTCTGCCTCAATTTAAAAATTAAGCTTATTTTCCTCAAATGTTTTACACACAACCTTATTTAAGGTACTTAAAAAAACAGCCAATGTTAGCATGGTTGTGGAGAAAAAAAGACTCATTCATCAGCTGGTGAGAATGTCAATCTTTATGGAAAACAGATTTGAGCTTCCATATGATCCAGAAATTCTATTTCTAGGCATCAAACCCAAGGGGACCAAAAACTCTTAACTGAAACTCCACTCATTTTCCTGTGTTAATACAGATAGTCAAAATCTGGAAGTGACCCAAGTGTACAACTACAGATGTGTGAATAAAAAATTATGATATATGTACACAATGGAACACTACTCAGCTATAAAAAAAGATAAAATGATGCAACTTGCAGCTATGTGTGTGGAACTGGAGCGTTTTATGCTGAGTGAAGTCAGACAGAAATAGAAGGTACAGAATAGGTACAGAATAATTTCTTAGATATGAGATTTAAAGAAGCATAGTTAAGAATAATAAAAAGCCAAGAACCATAGAATCTAAGAACTTGTCTACAGACTTAAAATTACCATCAGATTGAAATGTGAGATGGGTAGGAAGATGTAGAGGTGTGTGACAGTGCAGGGAGTCCCTAAGATGATTGTGGAAAGAAATGACCATTGGTAAAATATATGGTGTTAGCATGTTGTAAACCTGAAACTGTCTTGTTAATATTTTACAATTGCAAATCACAGTGACTAAAATATAATTAACTAAATAAAAGTACTTTAGATTATTGGGAGTAAACCAATAGTAAAGTGATGAACTTTGAAAAATATTTATAAATATATAAATGCTGTGAGAAACAGAAGGACATTGGAAATTCTTGGCTGAATTGTATCAGGGTTAAAAGCTGAAGATCAGTATTGGAAAAGTATAAAATCGGGATATCAGTTTTGTATATTATTTGAAAATTCATGTGATCAAAGCTCAATGTTCCTGATTTTGGCAGAAAACAATTAATTAAAATTAATAGCACTTCAGAAAGCATTTGCAGGATTTCAATGGATGTTGATATAAAATAATTGACAAATTATTGCTACTCTGGTTGCAATGTGTCCTTGTGGTTCCTGCCACTAGGAAAAAGAATATTCCTTTCTGGTTACTACACTCAGAAGTCTGGTGCTGAACTATGTACCAAATGAACTACTTTGAGGTGGAAAGAAAATGATGGTGGTTATATCTTCTTTGGGATTTAGGGTAAAAAAAAAACAAACTATCATGGGACATCATTTTCTGAAGAATATGACCCATTTATAATTATTAAATATTTCTGTGTATTTAAAAATGTTTTTCTCTGCCTTATTGCTGAACCATCACCAGGTTAGTACATTATCAGCATTGACATTTGCAATCAATAAATGTTTGACTGAATAAATAAATGAGTAAGTAAATGTCTCTGCATTACTATGAAAATCTTAATTTTAAGTTATAAGAATGTGATGCAATATATTTATTTTTTTGGTTTTTGGACCACATCTGGTGACTCTCAGGGGTTACTCCGGGCTATGCGCTCAAAAGCCGCTCCTGGTTTGGGGGACCATATGGGACACTGAGGATAGAACTGCGGTCCGTCCTAGGTCAACTGCTTGCAAGGCAAATGACCTACCACTGTGCCACCACTCTGGCCCCAATGAGGCAATAATTTTTAAAGAACTATCAAAACAAATAAAAACCACAGTTCTGATGGATATTCACTAAAACAAGATATTTTTTACCAATTTTATTTTTAATGTTTTTTATTTTCTATTTTAATTAAGAATAAATTTTACTGATAAATGTTGGTTTACTAAACTGCACAGATAGTAGGGATAAACAATGTCACACCTCTTCAAAATGCATGCAACTACCTTATGTTCACCACCCATCTCCTAATCACCTTTCACAAGAAAGATTCTGTTTTCAATGACCCTAGGAGAGAGTGTGGGCTAAGAGCTTGATAGATTTAAGGGCATGTACTTCATGCACTCTCTCACTAATATATTGTCTTGGACAACTACGAAACAGCTCTGAGCTTTAATTTCCTTAGTGCAAAATTTCTATTAGAATTAAATTTGATAATATATACATAGAAGCTGAAATTATTGAGGTTTCAAGTGCATGAAATCTCCCTGCCTCCCTGCTATTCAAATGGTTAACATAATAAGTTTCAGAGCCAAATTTTACTGACACCTGAATTGAGAATTAGTAATTCTCTTTATTATTATAAATTATAATTCTTCTATAGTTTATGTTTCTTCAGGCATCAGTTTTTCTTTAGTTTCTCCTTCCTTCAAATGTTCTCCTTACTGATTCCTTACTAGACTAAAACTTTAGCATTTAGACCTAAATCTACATAGTGATTTTAAAGTTCTTATATAAAAATATTTTTATTTTCTTGTCTATCATTAAAAAACTTTGATCAGTAAACAAAAAACTGGTTAATAAAAAATTTAAGAACTAACTGTGAAAGACTTGTAATTCACATTGGTCACAATAAAAATTATTTAAAATAAAAAATATGTAAGAACTAGAAAAAAATAAAATTTTACTTGTCTATTTTCCCAAGAGTTGTAAAATTCAATCCCAATGACACAATGAAAATCATACTTTATGCTGCCCAGACATCAAGGTAAAATCATTCAGTAAAGTAAATAGAAAAATGATTCTTTAGATTGGTGTGTAAACATTAAGCTACTTTTCTTTTTTTGTGCTGACAATTTTCCAAGCAATTTAATTTGTCCTTGTAAGCTTTGCAAATGTAAATGCTAGTATGAAGTTCCCTTAGTCTATTACAAATTCACCTCACTGCCTATTAACATAGCTCAACTCTAACTCAATGGCACTTTTACCTGTATTACTCATTTTTCATTATCCCATAATCCCAGGATCTCTGCTGAGACTCTATAAAATACAACTATTAGATCCAAATGCAGAGATATTAGTCTGCTGGGATGTGGATTAGATTATCAATTCATTTCAGTAGATGAAAACCAACTGCCACTCAACTTTAGTGAGAGTCTACAATCAGAATTATTCTAGCCATAACCTATGGTTAAAACTTTCTGGATTCATTTGGAATTGCCTTTAGCACCAACTTGAATTAACTTGCCAAGGGATAGTGTGTTTTACTTAATCAATAAATGAGCAGCCTGGTTTCTTTTTGTATATTTTCATCTAAATGAGAATTCAATACCCCCCAAATACCTCCATCTTCAAACTCTCCAAAGAGAGTTCACATCAAGCTGAAAACAAACTTCCTGTGTTACCAATCTTGGGTCATTTCATCATCTGTCAAAATCAATTGCCTTTCCCCTCACCTTTTTCTTAGGAAAAATTCTAGCAAAATATGTATGAGGTGAAGCTACAACACAACAAAATAGCCTAGGATTGTAGTTTTAAAGTCAGCTTAATGTGAATGCAAAAAGCAATGAAGTGTAGTTGTTGTGAGTTACTGAGAGATTCATCAGAGCATTTCTGAAAAAATTGGAGGGTCCAACAATTAGCAGTTACTTCAGTAGATCATACTATATACATGAATTAGAATGCTATGTGATAAACCCATTTTTACTGACTTCAAAGGAAAATTATAGAATTTTTTATTTGCCATGGGTATACATAAAAATAGAAAGGGCTGGAGAGATAGTACAGTTCTTGCCTTGCAAGGAAGAAAGCCTCAGGTTGATTTTGATTCTGTAGTTTCCCAAACCTCCAGAAATGATTCCTGAACACAGAATCAATAGTAAAGCCTGAGCCCTCCCACAAAAATATACAAGTAAAATTATTTAAAATGATCAGTTATTTATAGGTTAAGACATTTCAAACCACTTCCCTTTACTGCATTATCTGTATTTACTCTTGATTATTTACATAATAGGCAATAATTTCAATATTACTCAAAAGCTATGTTACTGCATTATCTGTATTTACTCTTTTGGTTATTTACATAATAGGCAATAATTTTGATATTACTCAAAAGCTTCGTCTATGTTACTGCTATCTTTCATGCATACCTTTTTGTTCATTTGTTTTTGTTTTTGGACACACCTGGTGTCTTTCAGGAGTGATTGCTGGCTCTGGGCCCAGAAATTACTCCTTGCAGGGCTCGGGAAACCTTCTGGGATGATGTAGACTAGGATTGAATATGGGTTGGCTTCAATGCAAAGCAAACACTTAGCCACTGTGTTATCATGCTGGCCCTTCATGTATCTTTATGACAGTTTAAAAATTGAGTACTGGTTTTACCACTCTAAGACTGTAAGTTCATGCATATATTCTGTTTTAATTTACTAAATCTGTGGAAATATGTCATGTGGCATAAACATTTAACACACTGTTATATACATCTGTGGATTTGTGGAATATCTATAATTCTTCTAGTGTCCAGACTTAGACAGTTCTTCTACTGTATAGACATAAATGAACACAGCCTCCTAGAGAATCAATTTATCAGTTTCTTAAACATTTAAACTCTCTCTGACCACAATTACAACCAATCTATTCTTCCTATTGCTCAATGGAATAAAAAATATAAAGTCACTTCTTACAAAAATTAATATACTTATTTTCACTGCAAATTTATTGCAACTCTCCAAACTAGAAATAAAATGTCTATACTGTGGTATGAAATAAAATTAAATGGAAGTCAAAATAAAATATTATAAATTCAACAACATGGATAGATTTAATTTAATTTTTTTATTTTGGGGCCACACCCGGTGACACGCAGGGGTTACTCCTGGCTATGTGCTCAGATATCGATAGCTCCTGGCTTGGGGGACTATATGGGATGCTGGGGGATCAAACCACAGTCTAGCAGTCTAGGCTAGCGTGGGCAAGGCAGACGCCTTACCCCTTGTACCACCATTCCAGCCCCTTATTTAATTTTTCTGAGGAAAAATAAGAAGATAATATAAGCACTAAAGAGATTATACAGGGGTTAAGGAGCTTGCCTTGAAAGCAGTATATCTTAGTTTGAATGTCCAACATTGCACACTGTCCCCTGAGCAGTCCCTGAGCAGAGCCAGAAGTAAGCACAGTGCAGAGCAGTCCAAAAAGAAACAAACTAGAAAACCCTGAAAGAGAGTGTTCTGTATACATATAGACTGTGGTTTCCTTTGTGCAGACTTCTATATAATAAAAAATACTTTGATAGAAGTTAAATTAATTTTTCACTGTCACTAAGGAAGATAGAAATGGGTTATACAGGAAGAGTAAGAAACTTTTAGGGAGAAGGATATTCGTTGTGGTTGCTTCATAGACATGTACACATCAACTCACATACTCTAGTTTTCTTACTTTTGGTTTGGTTTTGGGGTCACACCCAGCAGCGCTCAGGGGTTACTCCTGGCTCTCTGCTCAGAAATCGCTCCTGGCAGGCTCGGGGGACCAAATGGGATGTTGAGATTCGAACCACTGTCCTTCTGCATGCAAGGCAAACACCATATCTCCATGCTATCTCTCTGGCCCCAAAACTCACTCACTCTATATTTAATTACCTGTATATAAAATTCAGCATTTAATTATGTTTTCATGATGTAGGTCTTTTTATAGCATGAAGAATGGGAGGAAATTCATAGTTTTCTTCCCTTTCTCAACTCTATTTCTAACTAATATGTGATCTTCAGCAAAACACTGTATCTCTACTCTCCACAAATTCTTCTGTAAAATGGGTTGATAAGATATTTTAGAAACTTTCCTGCATATCTGGAATCATAGTAGCTGTGTGTTAACTGTGCTTTATGAACCCCAAAGCACTGTGCTCATTTTTCATCATGACAGGTAATAGAAATTCATGACTTTTCCAAGATTAGAAAATGAGTCTTGGTAGATCCCAGACTCAAGAATTCAGACTGTGCTTTTAGTCAGTCTGTGCTCCAGCTCCAGAAACAATTGTTTGATCAGTGTACAGTCTGGAGTCACCTTCCTTCTGGATTAGCCACTTTCTATTCCTGACATTTGACTGAGCTGTCTCCTCCTCTTTGCTCTCTCCTCCCATGGTTTAGCATCTGGTGCAGATAATTTGTCGTGTGATTTGTGGAATTTAATAGCACAGCTCTTATTAATGTTAATGCGAGTCAGAAAGCAGAACTGTATCTATTGTGCTGAGAATTTATACCCGATACAATTTCATCACTAACATAACAGTTCACAAATTACAAGGGTTTAATATAATTCTGAGCCTTACTTTTTATATTCTATTATTGCCTTTTCACTCAAGAAGAAAGATAGAAAGGGAAAAAACTCATTGTATATAGCACAATGCATCAACTCTCCTCATGGAATTTAACTGTACTTGGAAAAAGATATGATACAAATTCTACATATCCCCAGAGATGTCTCTCTCTTAGGACATCAATTGTATGTGTTCTTTGTCTTTTGCATGCATGTACCAATCTTGAGAGGGATGTGCCCAATCACCTACGATCCAATGAAGCATAGGATACTGATTAATTAATTTAGAGGCAGAAGACAACAGACTCAAGAACTGTTACCATCACATTTCAGCCCAGGAGGAGTTTCATATCTAATGTGGCTTTCTGGCTGCTGCACATAACAACAAGGAGACAAAATGGATTAAACATCATCTACCCCCTGTTAGCTCCGTGCTCATTCCCCATTCATGCCCTGGCTTGGGTTTCTTATGATTGATCCCTAATGAGGGTTGCAGAAGGGATGGGAAGAAACTTGACAAATAAAGTTAATAGCACAAGGATGCATAAACCAATCCAATACAGCAGTTCTTTTTTGATTGTTTGCTTTGGAGCCACCCCCTGCAGTGATCAAGGATTACCTCCTGGTGGTACTTGGGAGACCATATAAAATGATGGAAGTCGAATTCTAGGTCAGCCAGTGCTAACACAAATGCCCTACACGCTAACTCTCCAGCCCCAAGGCAGTTCTTTTCTGCTTGTATTTTCCTTTTTATCATCTATCTGATTCTTCCATCTTCTGATTAATCATTTTTCATCTATCTGATTTTCTTTCACTTTCCTTTGTATTTTTTGCAGGAACTTTCCAAGGAGTACTCAGCAATCCATGGGGCCACTTCTATCTATATTAGGTCTACCCAGGGCTGCCCATTCCAGGCCAGGGTCAAAAAGGAGGAGCTGTGCTCAAGCTCTGCAGGCCAGTGACCCACAATGACTACCCTAGTAGAACTCAGTGCTGTGAGGGTAGGAAGTAGGGACAGTTGGTTTTGGGGTTAAACTCAAAATCCCAACATGGTTGGTCCTGAATGCTAATCTGTCTCATCCATCCTCTACCTGATATTTCTTTAGGGTGATTCTCTTCTCACATTTTTTTTTAGAATCAAGAGACTAATACAATTTAGTAATGGAGGGCACAGCTTCAGTCATTTTCTCTCCTGCATACCCTTCCTATACTTTTCTTAAAGCTATGTACCCACACAAAGCATGTAAAGAGAGTGATGATTATTAAAAAACAACTTTCATAAGCAGGAAGCACACTAATTTTAATTGTGCTGCTTTTTGAGGTAGGACGGTATACCTTTTTGTATCATAATATTGAGAAAGTAGGGGCCAGAGCGATAGCACAGTGGCAGGCACTTGCCTTGCACGTGGCTGCCCAGGATGGTCCTGGGTTCAATCCACGGAGTTCCATATGATCCCCCTGAGCCAGAAGCAATTTCTTTCTTTTCCCTTTCTTTCTTTCTTTCTTTCTTTCTTTCTTTCTTTCTTTCTTTCTTTCTTTCTTTCTTTCTTTCTTTCTTTCTTTCTTTCTTTCTTTCTTTCTTTCTTTCTTTCTTTCTTTCTTTCTTTCTTTCTTTCTTTCTTTCTTTCTTTCTTCTTTCTTTCTTTCTTTCTTTCTTTCTTTCTTTCTTTCTTTCTTTCTTTCTTTCTTTCTTTCTTTCTTTCTTTCTTTCTTTCTTTCTTTCTTTCTTTCTTTCTTTCTTTCTTTCTTTCTTTCTTTCTTTCTTTCTTTCTTTCTTTCTTTCTTTCTTTCTTTCTTTCTTTCTTTCTTTCTTTCTTTCTTTCTTTCTTTCTTTCTTTCTTTCTTTCTTTTTTTTTTTGTTTTTTGGGTCACACCTGGCCTCACTCAGGGGTTACTCCTGGCTCTATGCTCAGAAATCACTCCTGGCAGCTCAGGGACCATATGGGATGCTGGAATTCGAACCACTGTCCTTGCAAGGCAAACGCCCTACCTCCATGCTATCTCTTTGGCCCCCAGAGCCAGGAGCGATTTCTGAGAGCATAGCCAGGAACAAACCCTGAGCGTCACAGGGTGTGGTCCCAAAACCAAAAAAAAAAAAAAAGTAAAAAAAAAAAAAAAGAAAGTACCGTAGTTTTATTTGGGACATAGAACATACAGATTCTGCTTTGTGTTTACATTTAGGGTCCAACACAATGTGAGCTATTCATGTGAGGCCATGATAAAATGAAACCAAAACACCACCTGGACTTACAGTTTCTTCTCTGAAATCCCAATCTTCAAGGCATCTTCCCAAGCCATGTGCAGGTTGGACTTAGTCACAAATCGGTCTTATTTGAATATTACACAATATTAGCATTTCTAAATCAGTTTTCAAAAATTAAATATGTCCCAGACTCAAATCCAAATTTCAGTTCTCTCAATCCCAAACCCTGGCAAGGCAGTGCTGGCATTTTGCCGCTCTGGACTGAGCAAACTGAAATATCTAAAGTTTGCTTCAGTTCCCCAAAGTTCTGCTTTACTCACTGACACTGTGAGAATGGCCTTTGAATTGACCATCCTGACACTCAATTTGTGCCTTGTTCCAACAGAAGCACCCAGTTCACTTTCCAATCATCAAAACCTTTTCTTTTTGATGCCTTATTTCCAGCAAAGCTTTTGCAGTTCTGTGCTTCGTTCAACTGTGAACTCTTGAGCACAGCTTGCCTTTTGATAAATCTCTTTAGGCAGGGTGTATTGCTCCTAGTTCTGCGTGCCCCTGCGGACTATTTCTCTTCATGAATATGGAACATGTCACACTGTCTGTTGTTTGCACATCTGGACTGCTTTCGAGACTGCAATGTCCTCAAACATAGGGCAAATATTTGTTGTTGCTGTTCTCCGGTCTTTGGCATCTAGTTTGTTGCCATCTATACACAAAGCCTCTAGAGGCTTACAACCCATTTACCAAAACTATTAGATTACATTTATTTTTAAAATCATAGTGCATTTATGTTATTTATTCTAGTTGGCAGAAAATGGTGCCTTTTCTTTACTAAAACATGGAGAACCTGCACATTTAGCCTCAAATTCTAATAACAACTATACACATATACATGCCTATCCATATGTATGGGCCTAGATGCTTATGCAAGCATAAATCTTTCCCTAGTACATTGATGATATCCATCAAGAAGTTATGAGTTAGATTCAGTGGTCATTCCCTTAGAGGATATCTGAAACAGGAAGGCTATCTGCCTCACTGGTAGGAATTTTTAAAATCTAACTTCCCACACTTGGAATGATACATGTTCCTATTGTACCTATTTGACAAGTCCTTTTACATGTGGGCAAAACAAAAGTCTAAAATAAATATATTAATTACAGCTTTTCTAAATTGGAGATTTTTTGATCAGAAAGTTTCTGAAACATAGGCATGGTCCTTTGTTAAACAATGTTCCCTGGAAGATTTCTTTCATTTTGGCAGTTTATGATCAGATTTAATTCTATTTATAAATGATAACATTTATTTTGGGTCACATTAACAAACCATTATGCTACAAGTCTTTTGTTAGATTATGTTGGAGTTCAGAAAGAAGCCTTGGTAGTGGGTACTAAAAGGAAACAAGCAAAGTAGAAATGTTGGATTATATGGCAGCCCAATTCTGAGTGTACTAAAAACCCTCCATAACATTTTCAACCCATAGGGGTTAGACCAAACAATACTCCCACCAGCAGTGGTCCTTTTCACTACATCCCTACCAATACAGATTGCTCCCAGTATTTTTGGTATGTGCCATTCTCACTCATGTAAATGATAGTTCATTTTTGTCTTGATTTGGATTTTTAGATATAATGATAAAAAATGAAACATAAAACTTGCTTTGAGGCCAAGTGATAGAACAGCGGGTAGGGCACTTGCCTTGCACGTGCTCGACATGAGTTTGGTCATCGGCATTCCACCCGTGCATGCCAGGAAGGCATCCTGAGCAAAGCTAGGAATAGCCCCTGAGCATTTTTAACCGGTGTGGTTAAAAAACAAACAAACAAAACAAAACAAAACAAAAAACTTGTTTTATGTTTTTAGTTAAGTTATTTTTTTCAAATTTTTTTAAAAAATGCTTAAGAAAAAAACTGTAGAAAGTTAAGTAATGAAAAAAAATCTAGTCTATTAAAGCATTAGTCTATCTCTCACAAGTTAGTGGAAGCAACTGGAGAAAAAGAATATGTATTTAATATGAAAGAAAGCTCCAGCCAAAGTCCAGGGAGTGGAGTGTTAGACCACGTATTCATGCAATTATCAAGTAGAACCTTATGGCATGAAACAGTTGGTTGGTATTGGAAGGCTATGTGAATTACAAGAGCTGAGGAGTAAAATGATGTCTCTATAGAAAGTGTACCTGAGTTTAGATTTGCAACTTGTATAGATAGTGAGGAATCATTCGTTATGGTATAGTGAGGGTTCATATTAGAAATAAATATTGGAAGATGATCAGCATATTCTACTGTGAATTCTGCATTTAGACTTATAAAATTGAATTTAAATTTAAATATTTTTTTGCTCTTTCTCGCATATGTATATATTAATGTTATTGTTGACTCAAGGAAACAAACCTTGTCTGTTATCCAGGATATTCAATTTTTATGGATATTTTTCTTAGCATGTTAGGGTTTATTCGACCATTTGTGCTGGTATATGTTGTTATTAAAACAAGTTTATTTCCAATCCTTTAAAATTTTGATATAAAGAGCCCCTCCCACATGGTACCTCCAGACCCCTGAAACTGTAGACCAGCAACTTGAGTCTATTGTGCTATGGTAAAACAAAACAGAACAAAATCGGAAGCCCATAAATCCTGGAACTGTGAGCATCAGGGCCAAGTGAAGATCAGCAGAGCGCCTGCATTAAGACTTGTCTTTTTCAAGACTCTGATGGATGATTATAATTTTCTTTTTTCCTACTGATAATAAATTTATGCTTTCTTTTTCACTGCATGAGTATTGCAAGATCTTTTCTCAGCTTAACCCTGATAAAATTCTCCCTAATGAAAGGCTTTTGAGCTCTCTCCCTGGCCCCTCAGGGCTGAACTCTTGGAGAGCAACTTTCTCTGACTTCATTATATGAGAAAAAGAACTAGAAGAATAAACAAAATCAAAATATGGCAAATCCTTGAACTTTGACTGTAGAATTGAGGTGACCAAGCAATGAGGAGTATAATAAGGAGGTAAAAGTGAAATAGAAGGAACATAGGATAGTGTTGGAGGATCTTGAACAATTTTTGAGATGGTTGAGATGCAATTATTATACATCAGTCTATAAAAATCAATACTACCACAACCATGTTATCTACACAATAGTTTACAAAGAAAAATATTTGGAGCAATAGTACATTGAGTATGGTGTTGCCTTGCATGTGGCCAACCCTGTTTTGATCCCCAACTTTTCATATATTCTTTGTGAACTACCAGGAGTATTTCCTGAGTACAGTGACATGAGTAACCCCTGATTACAGCTGGGAGTTCAAAAAGCCAAAATTTAAAAAATATTTAAAATTAAAGAATAAAAAGAAAAGAATCAACCTGAGTCTTAGCAACTTCATCAAGAATGAGCCTTGAGACTTAGTCTTCGCCAAGATTTGGCCTTGAGACTTAATGTCTTTGCCAAGAATCAGCCTCGAGGCTTCACATCTTCACCAAGAATCAGCCTTGAGACGTAGTTTTAGCCAAGATTCAGTCTTAAGACTGAGAGTCTTAGCCCAATGACACATTCCCCACATGAGGCAAGAGTCCAAAATCACAGCCAAAAATCAAAAGGATAACAGATGACATCATTTCTGCTGAAGATGATGTTGGTTGAGTCAGGAAGCCAGGGACACAGAATCCCAAGGACCCTAATATATTTGACATGCAGAAGCATGATTTGTCACTTCAACAGAAAACCATCAATGAACAAAGAATCTTCCTAACACAATATTTTCAAGAATAATTAAAGCTCTTCCTAGTTTGCCTTATTCACTCCTCATCAGAAGACTCTCCACAGGCTCATTAGGTTGTCAGACTATAATGACACCATGTCCTGTTGTGAGGGGTTATGTGAAGAGAGGGGAGTGACAGGTAGTGAGATTTTTTTCCATGACACTGTAGAACAGTGCTTCTCAAATAGTGGGGCGCGCCCCCTGAGTCTCCTTAAAGGGGGTGGCTTTGACCTCGGCAAACTGTCATAACAAGCTAAGCCCCTATTTATGTCCCTGTAAGTCTCTGGAACTGAGAGTTGCTGTGTCCTGCTTCAAACGCTACTTCGAAAAGCTATGCATTGCAAACTGTGCTCATTGTAGCCATTAATCACCTCTGATTAAAAGATCAGCTCAAATTATTTTATATATTTTTGTTTTACAGGTTAAAGTTTATTTTTAAAAAAGATACTATTTACAGTGGTGCGGTGGGCATGAAAAATGTTTTCTTCTTCCTAGGGGGACATGACAGAAAATAATTGAGAAGAACTGCTGTAGAAGGTTTCAATATCAGATATGTATAGCTTGGACTGGTATATCACAAATAGGAAATAAGGAGGCACTGAGTAAGGGGTTAGTCCCTCTTTTCCTCTCTATGAGAAGTGACCCAGTTTCCTGGATTACATATTTTAATTTTTTATTAATTGCTTTATTTAATTTACAAAATTGTTCATTGTTGGATTTCAATCATAGAATGTGCACCACCCTTCACCAGAGCTCTCTTCCCCCTCTGATGCTTCCCTTTTTTGAGAGATAAAAATTAGGCATGGGTTTTGTTGTAGGTTCTTCATTGGATCATATCACTGGGTGAGGAAGCAAGAGATCTAGAGCAATTCTAGCAGTGGGGAAATCAAGATAGTCTGAGATTTAAGGAGAATGTTATAATCTGGTGGATGTTTATCTCTGGGCTGCACAACTAAGAAGGAAAATATTTCTGACAGTGTGCAACTGAGAGATTTCCTCCTGGCTATCCTAGCAATCTCATTCTAAAGGAGAGAACTTTCTAGAAATGTAGTTATTAAAAACTCTTTCTTTGGAAAGTCAAAATCCTATGATTACAGTCTATAACTGAAGAAGCCAATGAGCTGAACCTGCTCCCAATGATAATCTGAGGTTTAATTAATTAATGACTAAAGTACTTTGGAAACACAAAGGACTATATAAATGCTAAATATTATTAAATGTTAATAGCCATGTTCTTGAATAGCATTGATATTAATTTAAATTCCTAAACCTTATTATCAGAATGAAATGCATGCTAATGAGTCTTTCCTAATAAATATTTTGTTTATGATATATTTGGATTGGTATTACTTATCTTGCTAGAGCAAGTATAAATTACAGCACATGGCAAAAGGTTTGCTGCTTTTTATTCTTGATAATTAAAATGGAAATGCAGAAAATAGAATGAATATATTAAGTAAATGTAAATTGTGTTAGAACAACTGACATTTTCTTTGTGATCCAGCCAGTGGTTCCATTTCTTTTGAAAGTGGTGGTTCCAGTATTTAGTTGGTCTAATTTTTATCTTCTTAGACTTTTCTATCAGTATTTATTGAAGCATTTAAATTTTCAACCAACAGAGTGACATCACAATTTGTAAAGAATTTTCTGAAACTTGCATGGCCTATCTATCCCTGAAGATACCCTGAGGTGCCTTCTGACATGATTTCAATTCTTTTTCATACTGCTGCTTGCCAGAGACAACTGACAAACTACTATCTTTGCTACACAGATGGAAGCAGGTTTGTGTTTGTGTTGCTTTTTATTCTGTGCCTGGACTAACAATGCCAGAGGTAGCTACTTAGGGCATCGAGTCATTTGTGCATCAATTAGTGAAGATCTGAGTGAAATCCTCAGGTAGAATATTTCTAGTCATGTATTTATATAATCATCCCCACATCTCAAACCGCTATGGCTGCTTGCATACTGGTAGCTGAGCATGGACATTTCAGAACTAATTATTAATAGTATTGTAAACAAAAACATAAAGTAAACTTCCAAATGTGTACATACTTAATTGATACTTCTCTAAATTCTCTAAATTTTATTGTTGCTGTGTTGTTTTGTTTGGGGACCATCATTGAGGCAGAGGTAGAAATATTTGAGATTTTAAAGAATATACATAGTTTGGGACTGAACCAAAAGCACAGCTGGTAGGGCATCCACCTTGCTTGTGACCCACTTGGGTTCAATCTACAGCATCCCATATGGTCACCTGAGCCTGCCAGGAGAAATATCTGAATGTAGAGCCAGGAGTAACCCCTCCATGCTACTGGATGTGGCCCCAAACCAAAAATAAAATAACAGAAAAATTGAATATATTTTAAACATCATAGTCCATTCTCATTTTTAATAACATTAAGTATAAAGAAAGTGACATATTCTGTCATATCTTTGTTTCTGCATTTATCAAAAACAATTTCACATTCATGGAACCAAACCGATAGCATAGTGGGTAAGTTACATTCCTTGCATGTGGTTGACCCAAGTTTGTTCCCAAGCACCCTATAAAGCCCCCCAAATTCTCCTGGAGTGATCTTCAGATGTAGAATCATGAGTAAGCTTGAGCACTGTCATGTGTGATTCCCCAAAAAACTAGAAACAAAAAATACCCTCAAAAGACACATTTAAATGACATTAATCAGAGAGGGAGTTTGAAATCAAGGACGATTAATGCTGAGAATGGAAATGCTTCAAGATACTTTAGCAAGTAGAGAAAGAGGAAGAGAGGCAGAAGAGAGAAAGAGAGAGAGAAAGATAGAAAGAGAAAGAAAAAAAGATGTATATGCAGTTTTCTAAGGTATAAAATTCTAGAATTTTTCAAAGCCTTTAGATTAGGGGTCAGAGAACTATGGCATATAGTTTAAACACAATTTCAATGGGCACTAGCCATTTGCAGAGTTTGTTGACATTTTTAGACTATTATGTGCATGGCACGATTACTTTTTTCCTAAAACGTTCAACATAGCCAAAGAAAGATGACTTAAAGAGCTCATCTGGCTTTATTTTTTACAATTTTTTTTGAGAAATAAATCAATGAGAGCTATAAAATAAGTGTATTGTTCCCCATGTAGATTAAAAAATGCAGAAAAACCATAGGTTGAAGGGTACATTACTAGGGGGATAAAACAAAATCTAACATTTGGCTTAGAAGTGTTCACTCAGATTGGGGCAACTATATTTAGAAATGTCAGACCATTGAGAATGGCATCATATCATTCTGAAACAGTTAGGGGAAAAATCAGAAATTGAGACTATGAGAAGAAGAAATGTTTCCTTTTTAATTTAGAATCTCCTGATTTCACATCTGTCTTTTTTCTCCTCCACTCAATTCCCTTTTTTCTCCTCACTATATTCTGGGTCCAAAAGTGTCTAGACAACCTCCATTTAAAATTTGTTTCCTATTCTAGAAATTTAGGAGTTGAAGAAGCTTTCTTTAAAATAAAGATAATATATATATATATATATATATATATATATATATATATATATATATACACACACACACACATATATATATATACATACATGTAAAAGTAAAATTGGCTACTCAAAGTTAGCACAAGGTAAAAAATTGATTAAAAGACTGAAGATGGCTGCTCTGTGAAAAGAAGTCTGAGCCAGGTTAGTGGGAAATTTCTATAGTCATATTCTCTGCATGGTCTCAGCTTTTGAGTGATGTATGTAGATAATTAGCTAACAATGAGTATCATGAGTGCTATTAGAACAAACTCTGATTTCTTTACATCACTGACTCAAGTTTTACATTTTCTTATAGGAAGAAACATATCTGGAGGATTGAGAGCAACATTTGTGAATTTAAAATAAACCCAATGATTTATCTTCTGGGAAAGTTTAAAAAATTTAAAGGGAGCTCAGTGAATTGGTCTTGACTATTTCACCTCTCTTTTCCCTTACCTACTACAATGAATATGTGCTGTTAGAGGTTATAGCTTGTTGGCTGAGAAAAAGATAATTCATTCTACTGAGACCCTTTGTATAATCTTATCATTTATCACCCTATAGAGAAATAAGTATATGGGTTTTTATTAATCCTTGTAGATGAAGTTTAGCTATAGACTTTTTGAGACTAAATTTTAAAATGTGGGTTCCCCCTACTAAAAATGTCATTACCGAGTGCAAGTGTCACCATAGCAGATAAGGCACTTGCCTTGCAAGTGGCTGACCCAGGTTAAATCCCTGATATCCCATATCGTTTACTGAACACCATCAGAGTAATTCTTGAATGCAGAGCCCTCTGAGAATCATAGAGTGTGGCCTAAAACCCAAAAGCCCCAAAAGTTATTATAATTACTAAAACATAGATCCATTTCAGTATGTTAAATGACTAGAGCCCTACTCAGAATCTTCAGAAAAATTGATGCTCAAGGAAGACAGCTTGTTTCTTGACTTTACATAATATTCCCACCCAATTTTTGAGGTAAAGCTGCACATAGCACATTCAACTTTAATTTTTTCTCCAACAAATCCTGAGAACTTACTATATAGATGCAACCAGGCTGTGGATTCAAGGGTAAGCAACACCATGATATCTTTCTAGACACCCAAAGTTCTAGTCTAAAGCCAAGATTATCATCTAGCAATAGCCAGATGTGTCACAGAGCTGAAGTTGATTTTATTCATAAAATGCAAAAAGAAAATATCTTTAAAAATTATTTTTCTATAATGGAGTCCATGAACGACAAGAACTTCAGTCTTTGAAAGCATGTTTAAAAGTGTGGCTGTGGGTGATGGTGGATGGAACTGGATTAAGAATGGAAGGTCAAAAAAAATTGAAGGTCTATTGTTCTAAGGTTTCAGTGTGGATTCATTAGGATGAACGAATTTCCACCCTGGCCAACTGCGCTAGGCTTAATGGCTGTGAAATACTTATGTGCTGAGACAGGATGAGCCAATGACCTTGCTCCTGGTGATCCATTTGTGGATTTTTATGAGACTTTTCCACCTCACTGGACAGTCGTCTTAGTCAATCAATTTTACGTATTTGCTTTGGACTACTTTCCTTAGGTAGATTGAGATCCAAGTGCGCTATGTGTTTTTAACTATATTAATTGCTTGAGCACCTCCCATTTTGGAGGGGCTCAGAGAAATGCTTGCACACATTTTTCTCTCATCCTCAGCTGTTTCCCTTCTCCTTTGTTAACCCTGTGCTTGCCATGCAAATCTTAGGTTTGGCATTTCTGGCACTGATCAATGACATCTATATTTTAATTCTATTAGAAATTTGATTGATCTCATCCATTCTGGTGGAATGCCGGAAATCTAAAATCTGACTCACTGGAATGGCAAATAAGTTCTTCTTCAAGCAAGAATTGCTAACTAATTCAAAATGGGAAAAGAAAAAGAAAAATATCAGCATATGCAGACGTCCATTATTCCATAGGAAATAAATTTCTGGAATTGAAAAATGTTTAATTAAGCATGTTGAAATAGTTAACAATAATCTCATGAGAAAATAATATATACATAATCATTTGAATATCCCCAATTTGTGCATGAAAAATAGCAATGTTGACATTTAAATATTAAAAAAAATTGAAAGTACACCAAAATATCCAAAATTATTCCTAATGGATTTGGATATTAAAAATGTCCATGCAATCTATCAGATTTCAATTTTGCCAATAATGAAATAGCCTTTCACAGCATTTGTGTAGAAGTATCTAAGCAGATAACAAAGCATGGTATTAAGTGAAAATATATAATTTTTTCCAAGTACTTATAAATAATGAGTTTGTGTGACTAAGATATTCATCTTTCATTTTGGTTAATATTTCTGGTGTTAAATAAAATTGAAATTTTCTAAAATAGTATACAATAAAGAATTAATTGAATTACTAAAGCATTTAAATTTTTAATATTCTCTTACCAAAAAAATACAAATTGCTATGGAGATTTCTCCTTACAATAATGACTGTTCACTTGAGAAGAAAAAAAAGAATATTTAAAACATAAATGGCCTTTAAAGATAATTTGAGATTTCTCTAATCATTTCATTTATGTATGGATACATTTTTATTAATTATTACTTATATCTTACCTTCAATTTATTAAATTCCCCAATATTAACCCGTGTTATGTATACAAAAATATCCATTGCCTTTTTGTTGCTCCACTTAGGTCTAGTCAAATATTCTATATAAATTGGACAGAATCTCTGTACTCTTGGCCTCATGCTTTGGTTTACATATTTTCAAATGATCTGAAATTGATTCACCTACCTAATAGCATTCAACTTGACCTTCATTTCTCAATACAAAAAACAGCTTCTCTATCAAGTTGTCTCTGAAAATGATCTTTCCTATCTTTGAAACAGTACATTTAGACTTTGAAATATAGCTTGAATAAATGTATAGAAGCTTGGAGTTGGACCTAGCTCTGTTGAGCACTGGTTGTGTATCTTTGGCAAACTACTTGGCCAACCAGAAGCTTTGATCGTCAGAAAGATATGAATAGTAACATCATTATTGTTGTAGAATTTGCCAATAAGATAACTATGTAATGTCTCAGTGTAAAGGAAATACAATAGCAGACATTCAGAATGAGTCATGGTTAATGTTATGCTCACATTTCATCTTTAACAAATTGGTTTACTTGGAAGAGACAAGTTCATTTCCCTTAACTAACTAGTTGGCAGGTCTTATGTTTCTTTATTTTTATCCATCTCACTAGTGTCTAATACAATTAGCAGTTTATTCCATGGGAGCCTTACATAGTTAGAAACTTACATAGTTGGTTTTTTTTTTTAATTAAAAGAAGAAGGAAGAGCCAGAGAGATAGTATAGAAAGTAGGTATCTTGCCTTGCATGAGTCAAGCAGAATTCAATCCCTGATAATACAGTCTCAGAGCACATCCAAGAATGATCCCTAAGAACAGAGTCAGAAGTAAAACTTGAGCACCGCCAGGTGTAGGTCTTCAAAAAAGAAGGTACAAATAATAGAGAAGGCTGGAGTGGTGGCACAGCTGTAGGACTTTTGCCTTGCATGTGGCCAATCTAGGACAAAACACGGTTCAATCCGCAGGTGTCCCATATGGTCCCCCAAGCCTGGAGCGATTTCTGAGCACATAGCCAGGAGTAACCCCTAAGCATCACCAGTTGTGGACCAAAAAAAAACAAAACAAAAAGAGTAAAAGAGAAAGTAAGTGAGAAGGAAGGAAGGAAAGAAGGAAGGGAAGGAAGAAGGAGGATAGGGAGGAGGAGAGAAGGAGGGAAGAAGGGAGGCAGGAAGGAAGAATGGGAGAAATAAAGGAAGGGAGGGAAGGAGAAAGAGAGGGAGAGAGAAAGGGAGACAGGAAAGAAGAAAGGAAGAAAGAAAGAGAGGGAGGAAGAAAGGAAAAAGGGAGGGAGGGAGGGAATAAGAGAGGGAGGGAGGAAGGAAGGAAAAGAGGAAGGAAGAAAGGGAGGGAGGAAGGAAGAAAGGAAGGTAGGGAGAAATTAGGAAAGAAGAAGGAATAATGAAGAAAGAGAGGGTGAAAGGATGGAAGAGAGGAGGAAGGAAGAAAGGAAGGAAGAAGAGAAGGAAGGAAGGGAGAAGGGAAGGAAGGAAGAAGAAAGGAAATAAAAAGAATTTAAAAAGAAAAGAAAAAGAAAAGATCAATGCAACTTGTCACATTAGGTAATTGCATACACACATTGTGTATGTTTTATGTGCTTAATGTATTCGTATGAGCACACATACCTATGTATCTGGTAACTTCTAGAATAAAAAATCTGTGTGGTAGGGCATTCACCTTGCACGTGGCTGACCCAGGATGGGCCTGGGTTCATTTCCCAGCATTCTGTATGGTCCCTGGAATATGCCAGGAGCAATTTCTGAACACAGAGCCAGGTGTAACCCCTGAGCACTACCGGGTGTTGCCCCCAAAACAAACAAAACAACAACAACAACATCAAAAGATAGTAGGTACAGCAAGTAAGGTGTTTGGCTTGCATGTGGCCATCCTGGGTTCAATGCAGCATCCCATAAGGTCCCAGAACGCTGCCAGGAGTAATTCATAAATGCAGAACTGGGAGTAACCTTTGTGTATTTCTGGGTATGGGCCAACCCCCCCAAAAAATGCAAGAAAGGTATCACAATTTATAAATTGTTACTAGTAGGATATTATACATGGAATATTCCAGCACCACACCCTTCACCCAGGTTTCTATTTTTCTCCACCATTGTCCCAGAATCTCTTATTTATCTCTTTTCTTTATAGTAAGCTTCCTACTGAAGACAGGTTCTCAGTTTCTGTTGTCTTGGGACATTTGTTATTCCCTACTCTGTTTCTTCATATTCCACATATGAGAAAGATCATTTTGTGTCTATTCCTCTCCCTCTAACTAAACTCACTTCTGTGATACTTTATTCACGTGATATTTTTCTTTACAGTGAAGTAGTATTCCATTGTGTATATGCATCACAATTTATTTGTCCAGCTATCTGATCTTGGACACTTAGGTGGTCTCCAGATTTGGGGTATTGTGAATATGCTGCAATAAACATAGGCTGCAGACACCTTTTATAATTTAAGCTTTTGAGTCCTTGGGTAGATGCCCCAAAATAAAATTGCTAGGTCTCCATTTTAGGTATTTGGGAAGGGTCTCTATTATTTTCCAAAGGATTGGATCAGTTAATATCCCCAACAACATTGAATGAAGGTCCCTGTTCCCTATATCCATGTCAAAACTTATTGTTTTTGTTCTTTGTAAATTGTGCCGTTCTTATCTAGAGCTGGAGAGAATATCTCATTGTTCTTTTTGTTAAATAATATCTTTATTTAAGTACCACTATTACAAACGTATTCGTAGTTGGATTTCAGTTATAAAAAGAACAACCCCGGGGCTGGAGAGATAGCATGGAGGTTAGCGCATTTGCTTTGCATGCAGAAGAATGGTGGTTCAAATCCCGGCATCTCAGGGATGCAGCCAGGAGCAGGCTGATTTCTGAGCATAGAGCCAGGAGTAACCACTGCGCACTTCCGGGTGTGACCCCCCCCAAATAAAGAACAACCAAAGAACAACCCCCTTCACCAGTTCAACCTTCCCACCACCAATGCTCCCATCTTCCTCCACCCCGATCTCCTGCCTGCATTCAGGACAGGCATTCTATTTATCTCATCTGCATTTTCCTAATGATAAGTGAGGCAGAGTATTTTCATATACCTTTGGCTATCTATTTGCTTTCTTTGAGCAGGTTTCTGTTCATTTTTAACCCCATTTTTTATCTAGCACAGCAGGTAGGGCTTTACCTTCAGAGGTGGCTGACCCAGGTTTGATCCCCAGCATCCAATATGGTCCCAGCGCCTGCCAGGAGGATTTCTGAGCACAGAGCCTGAGACCCAGGGGTAATGCCTGAGCACCAGTGGGCATGGCCTCAAAACAAACAAACAAACAAACAAAAATTAACTCACCATATTCCTGGTGGTATATATCTGGACTCTCAGTTCTGTTTCATTGTTCTAAGAGTTTACAATATTTCAGTACCATACTGACATGATACTAGTACTTTGTAGTATAGTTTTAAACTGGTAAAAAATCCAAAACACATTTGTGATAAAAAAAAAACACTCAATAAAATGGAGTGGAAGAAAGTTTCCTTAGCACAATTAAAGTGCTTTATCATAAGTTAACAGCAAATATCATATTCAATGGTGAAAAACAAAAGCCTTTTCTCTACAAGATTGTCTACTCTCTCCACTACTATTCAATCTGGTATTGGAAGTTCTTTCCTCAGTGATTAGACAAGAATGAGATATTTAAGGGCATCCACATAAGACAGGAGGAAGTTAAAGTCTCTTTATGCAAATGATTCAAAGAATATCCCAAAGACTCCACAAAAATGCTCCTAAAAACCAAAGAACTTTATAGCAAAGTGGTAGGCTACAAAATAAAAGTATAGAAATCCATAGCTTTTCTATATGCAAATAAGATAACAAGAGAAAGAAATTAAAAAATCAATATCATTCACAATTGTGTCTCAGAAAAGAGAGTACCTGGGAACAACTCAACAAGAGAGGTAAAAGATTCACACTAAGAAAACCATAAATCATTACTAAAAAAAATAAAGAGGGGACCGGAGAGATAGAACAGTAGTAGGGCGTTTGCCTTGCACACCACTGATCCAGGACAGTGTGCCAGGAGTGACCCCAAGCGCTGCCGGATATGACCAAAAACAGCAACAACAAAACAAACAAACAAGCACAAAAAAGAAATAAAAGAGAATTTGAGGAGATGGAAACACTCCTGTTTATGGATTGGAAGGATTAATATTTACAAAGTGACATTTTGCAAAGCATGATGCAGGTTCAGTGTGGTACCTATTAAAATAGGCATAGCATTTTTTAAAGACATAGATCAAATAGTCTTAAAATTTGTATAAAATAAGTCCCCCTGAATAGCCAATGCAACTCTAGAAAAAAATAGTTATGCTTAACCAATAGACATAATGCAATTAGATGTGATAGTATTTTTATTGCAGAACTGACTAGAGAATAACTCAAAACAAGTTTTCCTAACAACAAATTCTTAACTATTTAGACTACTAATCAATGATATTTAGTTTAGAATCAAGTTTTCAAAAAATTTTACCTTTATAAAATTACAATTTCCTTAACCACAACTTAAGAACTAAAAGACATCTTGCAAGCATAATTTTAAAGTGTTCAGTGGTGAAAATAAGAAAAATTAGCCTTTGAGTGAAACTTAAAACACATTTGTCAAAAGCTAGCAGCCAAAACACCGGAAAGCAATTTATCCAAAATTAGATTGCTTTGAAAAACTAAGGTTAATGGAATCAATGGAGGCAAAAGGTGGTGAGATAATGTGGCACAGTTAAAACCTTCAACTTCAATGGGAGATAATCTAAGTTAACAACGTGAAATTAACTTATGTCTTAAAATGCTCCAAACAATTGGGAGCTGCTAAAAAAGTATTTTAAAAAAGAACATAGGTGTTTTGGGTATTTTTTCCTGCCTGCCTTTTGAAAGAATAATTTGATACCTATGAAATCCATTTTAGATGAAGCCATTTTTAGCATGCCAAAAAACTTGACTAAAAATCTAAGTCTACAAAGATAGACTGAGTTAAGATCATATGACCCAAACAGGATTAATCGGAAAACCAGGAAAACTGAGCTTATTGTTTGTATAATTAAAATATGTGTTATTGCATTTTTACAATAATTCCCCAAGACAAAAGAGAGGAGATGAAGCTCACCACAGAGTGATGAGTACAGTTAGAGAAATAACTACATTGAGAACTATCTTAACAATGTGAATGAATGAGGGAAGTAGAAAGCCTGTCTAGAGTACAGGCGGGTGTGGGTGGGGAGGAGGGAGACTTGGGACATTGGTGGTGAGAATGTTACACTGGTGAAGGGGGGGTGTTCTTTACATGACTGAAACCCATCTACAATCATATTTGTAATCAAGGTGTTTAAATAAAGACATTAATAAAAGTATGTGCTATTGGTAGCTCTTAGAGAAGAGGAAAGAATCAAGAAATGAAATGATGTAATTTAAAGATAAGGTGACTCACGTTACCTCAATCATTTACTTCTATTAATGTCACTCATCATTTTATTAATACTCATTTATAATCATATAATCATCTGTTTAAATGTGTCCTAATAAGTATATCCATTTTAAATCCAACTCCAATAAAATGGAGTCATATATTTTGCTTTCCTTAAGTGGAAATGAATAAGAGCCACATTTATTTTATAGTCCTCTTGGGATGTACTCAATAAATAATTTTTAAAAATTAGTGAATTTCTGTTGGAACATTTTTTCTTTCTTCGAATGCTAAGAAACCAGAAAGTGTAAATTAATGTTATTAGTATCCAATGATAGAGTATTTATATATTTTTTTGAAAAGAGTAATATTATTGGTTAGAGATTTTGTTCAGTCATTTATAAATAGTCACCTTTGTAAAGCATGAAATAACCTTGTTTTAAAAGCACTGACATTGTTATTCCATTGTCACCTGCTGGTAATTGAAAATGTGTTTCTGTCAGTTCTACCTAAGATGGAATGTAATTCCTTCTAAGATCTTGATCTTAAATTGGTAGCAAGAAAGTCAAAGAGGAAAAAGCAAGAAGTCTTTACTTGTTCTTTGCACAAGTAATTTTGTACTGCCCTTTCTGATAATGTGAGATATTATTCTTTGTGACTCTCCTAAGGCAGCAATAGGTTGTTGTTTTTTATTTTATTTTTTATGGGTCTCTGTTTTGCTCAATTGATATGGAAGTGAGCTGCTGCTTGGTTTTGGAACACACATTTGTAATGTTTATTTTAAAAGAAGATCCAGATTGCTTTGTTAGAATAAGCATTAACGCAGTAAAGAACCAAGTCTTTGCCAGAAGCTCCTCAGAGTCATTTTTCCTCCTTGCAAACTTGTTTTAGAACCTCACAGTCCAAGTAAGTATCACACTTACTAGGGAGAATTAGCCTCAAAGTCCTGGGTCCACAAAACTATTATTACCAGCCTCAAGTGCATAGTTATCCAAATCTAATGTTTCAGAATAATCAGGCACTGCAACGCTTATCTATATTTTAAGGAATGCAAATAGAATTTTAATTACACTGTAACACTGCCTCTGGTAATCATGTCACAGAAAATCCTGAAACATTTTTCTCAGATTTATTTTTTTTTTCCTATTTGAAGAAATACAGAGGGCAGATAAAAATAAGACTTAAATTCTTTTTTAATCATGAAAGAATCTGAACAATAAACAAGCTGATTGGGAAGAGATTATAACTCCTCATCAAGCAAATATGAGATGTCACTGGATCTTAGTCTTAGAGTAGATTTATGAGGTCACAGAAGCAAATCTCGGTACAAAAGCAATGAATCCACTTAAGCTATTCTGGACAAAGGTCATCCTGCCTCTTTAAACACTTCTGGAAACTGCAAGTTTCTTCTTAGCATTCCAACCCAATCTGTTTTTATAGAGTTCTAATTATTTTCATGTTCCCCACATAGAGACACACAAAAAATGTAACCTCCTTTTGAAATTTCTCATTTTTCTTTGTGCTGTCCTGTGGCATTAACAGAGTAAATCTAATTGATTCCGTTTCACATGATTTTCTTCCAAATATTTAAAGATGCTTACCATGACCAGTGTTTGGGAAACTGATTCAATGTCATTCATTTTATTTCTTTTGATTTCCCATACACTGCAAGGAAGCCTCCTATTTTCTTTTTAACCACAATAAGGTATCTTTTTTTTAATGAAAGCTATTACTTGCACTGCTTTGCAGATATGAGGTCTTGGGTTTAATCCCTGTCATGAAAACAAAACCAAACCATTACAGAAAAAAAGTTATTCCTCTGTTACCTTTGTACAATCTCTTTGTTAAATTATGTGGCATACCACTACATATATATTTTATATTTTGATGTTTAACTAGTTTACAGAATTAGATTATTAAGGGTAGGGAATGTGAGGCCGAGTTGGGAGGGAACCCTGTGACAATGGTGAAGGGAACTGGACACTGGTGGAGAATATGGTATTTAAATATTGTATGCATGATACCTTAATAAAATCATTGTAAATCATGGTTCTTTTCATAAAATAGAGGCCAGGATGCTAATATAGCTGTAGAACACTAACTTTATTCATGGATAGCCTGGTTTCAATCTCTGGCATGCCAGATGGTCCCCTGTCAGGAGTGATCCCTAAATGCAGTTAGTAATTTTTTCTGAGCACAGTAAGGTGTGGCTCCCAGACCAAAAAGTAATCGATTTCAAATAAAATTAATGAAAGAATAAAACTGTAGGGACCAGAGTGGTGGCACAAGCTGTAAGGCATTTGCTTTGTGCACACCAGTGTAGGACAGATCACAGTTTGATCCCCTGGTGTCCCATATGGTTCCCCAAGCCAGGAGCGATTTCTGAGCACATAGCCAGGAGTAACTGCTGAGCATCACCGGATGTGGCCCAAAAACCAAAAAATAAAATAAAATTAAACTATATAATTAATAGTCAAACTTTAGGACTTTTACACATGAAGATATATCATGGAAATAATAGCAATACTGATTATAGTCAGCATTGAAAAGGAGAATCTTATATGCCTGATTTTGTGTCATTATATGTCAGATCTCTTATGTCAGATTTGTTACATTTTGTGACATTAAAATGTTTTAAGTATATGATATAGTCTGAAAGTGGCACAATATCACCCAAAAGAGATAAGTAAAAAGTAGTACTTATCTGCTTAGGTTGCAAATAAATTTTTGAATAGATAAATTACTTATCAAGTAAGTCAAATAGTTGGGGCTGGAGCAATACCACAGCAGGTAAGGCATTTACTTTGCATGTGGCTGACCTGGGTTTGAGATTTGACATCTCATATAGTCCTCGGAGCACTGCCAGGAATGAGCCCTGAGTGCAGAGCCAGGAGTAACCCCTGAACACCACTGGGTGTGGCCCTTCAAGAAAAGAAAAAATAAGCAAAGTTAGATAGGCAATAGGTGTAAGTGATATAAGACAAGTAGGAAGTCACTTTCATAAAAGTAAATAAATTTAGACTGCCATAATGAGGAGGTTTCTTGGTAAATTTATTTGCCGAAATATTCTGACACAAACATTTTGTTACTGGGGATCAACGAATTACAGAGCCTGTACATACTCTGCTGAAGCCTGAAACCCTTTTGGCATGTTGTTCAGAAACATGAAGGTAGACAGCATCATGGTGGTAAGCCAGATGAAATCCTTAATCTCTAGCTAGTGAAAGATGCACAAATATTTACCATGTCATTGTACAAGGCATCTCCCTGTATAGAAATCATACATCAACTAAAAAATACCAGAGGGGAAGAAAAGTCAAATGAATTTTTAAGAAAATTTTCTGAGGTGACATAACACTCTTCAGACATCATTCTGTTTTTGGCAAAGGAATCATTAGGACAGGATTTTCAACTGTTAATACCCGAAGACTGAAATCTTCCAATCTAGAAACAGAAGTAGTAGAAACTTTAATTTATAAGGGACCTTCCACACATTCAGAGGAGGAAACTTGGTTTTGTGACTGCGGTGATGCAGAAATCCCATAAAGCTAGTCAGCCATCGATTGGCTAATGTTCTAAAATCCCCAAAGCATCAGTTAAAGCAGAAAGTAGTAGTCCCATTTAAGCGGGCATCTAAGATGCTTTACTGATAAAGCAGGACCAACGGCTCTGTCTGAGCATTACAGCATAGCATCCCCCCAAAACTAATGGGGTCACCATACTTTTATTAGCCTTTTTTTTTTTACAATGTCCGTTTAATGAAGCTTTGGGTAGGAATTAACGTTTTTCTCCCTTTGGTGCTCAAGAGTCTATCTAGTTAAATTCACCCAATTTAAAAGCATTTTCTTTACTGTATCTCACATGCATCAACAAATCAGAACTCTAAATTTATTTCCGCAACAGAATAGCACCATCCCTGGTGAAAGAGCTCTATAATGAGCAGAGAATACCAAATTACACACACCATAGACTTTCTTGGGCCCAATATAAGTATAGTCTTATAGAGATGGATAATTTTAGAAAGTGCTCAGACACATAAGACACATAAGGCAACAATTATCTTCTATATAAAGCATTTGCCCCTCAAATCCTGAATGATTCATATATTTATGTCTTTCTTAAGGCTATTTAAAATATGGAGTCAAAAGCATGCCAATATTTAGTTTTTTGAAGTTACCCCCTTCACATTTTGTAGAACATAATGTTAATATCAATTTAGAATTATCACAAGAAATATGGCTCGCAGTTAAATGTTATTTTTACTGTTATATCTACTTCCATTTTGGAGCTGAAAGTTTCAAGAAAAAATCAATGACAAATCATTAAAGAATGAATTTAAATCTGCAAAATGTGAAGAAAAATATGACATGATTCTTCAAAGATATTACAATCTGCCTAGAAAAGTAATGCAGACACACAATGATATTTTATCATGTTTGTTTGTCTTTGGGCCACAATTGGTGGCTCTCAGGGAATACATCCTGGCTCTGTGTTCTGGAATTACTCCTGGTGGACTCAGAAGACTATATTTAATAATAATATAGGCATTATGTTAAATAATCTGATATAAAGAGCAAACAAAATGGGGGCCTAGATTCTAGAAGGGAGCATTAGAGTAGCTTATGTTGTTATTGGTGATGTCACAAGAGGTGTGAAGCTTCTAAGGATTAGTGATGGTGGCAATATTGGAAGTGGGAAATAAGAATAAGGAAAATATACACTTCTCTGAACGGATTTTTGGGATAGTAATGAAAGGCGAGGATTTATAGATGCTGAAGAATGATGGAAGGTATAATCATTTCAGAAGACAAATTGACGTGAGGTGAGACATATTAAACAACTTGGGAAGTTTTGAGTGGGGGATAAAGAAGATGGAAAAGGTATACATAGCAGAGTAATAGTGGATGGAATCCTTCCCTTATCTGGGAGGGCCTCAATGTTTGAGTTTTTGACCAGTTTTCCACTGAGCTCAAATATAGGAGCTCAAATAGCTTAATATGGTTATGTCTAAGTTTAGATTTCCATTGAATGAAGTAAATAACTGTTGTTTGTCTCAAAATGTGCTCCAGGTTAAAAACGTGACTCTGAACCAGCTGGTATTTTATACAAAACACCAATTGTCATAACTTGCTCACTTATTACTGAGCAAAATACCATGCAAGTGACAATGAAAATTACTGATAACTTTGATTATATACTTTAAAATATGTATTTTACTAATAATGTTTTACCATTTTAATTGACTAATATGTAATAATGATTCAATTCATTATTTTTATTTAAGGAAGGAAAGTAAGAGAATTTCCAAATGCAAGTAGTTCATCAGACATAAGAAGAGATGAAGTATGTTTCAGGTACATTTCACTCATCAACCAAAAGAATGGAGATGACTACAATAAACTTCATAAAAATTAAGTGAAATTATCAATTGAGAAATTTGGGCATAATTGATGAACAGATATTTAGTCAAATATATATGTCCAATAGGCACATGATAAACTATTTTTTGTTACTATCAAGAAAATGCAAATCATAACTACAGTGAACTATATAACCTCACATCAGTGAGACAGGTCTATCTCAGAGATCAAAAACATGTTCTGGTGGAATGTAAAAAGGGAATCTTTTTTCATTATTGATGGGAATGTAACATTCCAGTCATTATGGAAAGTCTTCAAATATTGGAAGTAGATCTACAATATAACCCAGCATTATCACTCCTAAGTATTTATCCCAAAACAACAGACAATAATCTGAAAAGTTTTATTTATATTTACTTTACTGCAAAACTATTTACGGTAGTTAATAAAAACCTTTTTAACAATATAAAAGAAATTCTGGAACTACCACACTTATTCAATGACAGATGAGTGGCTACATAAGATATACAAATCAGAATATTTCTCAGTTATGAGAAGAAATAAAGTTTTGAATTTGCTACAATATGGATGGAAATGAAAATTGTGTTGCTTAGAAAAATAATTTAGAAGGATGAATACAGACCAGAAGATTTCTCACATAGGTGGGAATAGAAAGGCAAAGAAAAATAATAGGTAAAACCAAATGGAAATAAACACTTGAATTCATACAGCAGACTTAAGCTATCAAAGTGGGAGATGAAAGGAGGAAATAGAAATTGGTAGAAGGACTAGGATAAAGGGATATTGGGACTTTAGTTGGTGGGTGTTTACATTCTGAAGAGGTATGAAATTGTACTCATAAAATATAAAATAAAATTCAATAAAATTACTGTACTATAAACCAATGATACTAAATTGAGAAAATGTCAATATGTAAAAGGAAAATGAACTTTTCATCTGTAACAGAAAGCCAGAAAAGACTACTTAAAAACATTCCATTAGAAAAAAGAGATAAACAAACTCTTGTTTCAAATCCATAAAAACTGCAGAAAGGCTGTTAGGTGAGTATAATTTGACATTTTCCATAAAATATCAGGTGTGTCTATTTCAGTGACCCCATGAATGTAAGACTGGCAAAGACTATCATGCAAGCTTGTGATAGCAATGAGTTAAGAACTGAAAGGTTGGCAGACTTCTAATATAAAATGCCTTAGAATGTTCTCGTCCCATTAAACTAATAAAAACAGCACACCGAGCACTGAGCACACCGAGATACTAAGGATAGACATGAGATTGCTCCCCAAAGGGAATGATATTTGAAGATTTGCTTTGTAACAAATGACAAGGTTGATGAGTAAGCTGGTAACAGGCATGCCTGTGGCTGTGGTCTAAGAAAATATGGAAGAAAGTTATCAAAGAACTTCTGACACAAGACGTTTCCCCCAAATCAGGACAGGATACACATTTACAGATACTTTCTGATGGTCAGTCTTACAATTTTCTATTACTACTTTTCTATTCATGCCTATTCATGAGTCAATTGTATGGTTCAAATGTGACTCCCTACTAAAGAAGGACTGAAGTTTTCAGCCAGTACCTGTGAAGATGAGCTTATTTAAAAATAGTTTTTGCAGATAAACTTAACTTTCCCATTTCTATTGAATCACCATGAGTTATAAACTTAAAAATATATTTGTTATTGAGTTTCAGGAATACAATATTCCAACACCCACCCCTTCACCAGTGTCTGCTACCCCTTAAGAATGTCCCCTGTTCCTCTCCCACTCCTCAGCTGCCTCAGTAGTAGATATTTTCCCCCCTCCACTGTGGGGTCCTACTGTTCTCTTTTCTACTTCCCCCCTGGAATTAATTTTTAAGTAAAGATGAGGACATACTAAACATTTTGAGCCCTTAACTAAGATAATTAGTGCCATATAAGAAATGACATATGCACATGCATGCATACTCATATGACATACACACAAACACAGAAAATGTGTTAATGGGGGGAGATAATGGAACCTAAGGAAAAAGATTGATAGAAGTACCTGAAGTTAGGTGAAGAACGTGTCAGATCCCTACAAGAAATTTCAGGGAGATCATTGCCCTGAAGATTACCATTTTCAGAGTTGTAGGATCTAGACCTATGGAAAAATACTTCCTGTTGTTTTAACCACCCAGTCTATGTATTACCATGTATTTTGTTCAAGCAGCCCTTGGAAAGGAATGCACAAGTAAGTTTTCATGATTTCTTTTTTTTTTTTTTTTTTTTTTTTTTTGGTTTTTGGTTTTTTTGGGTCACACCCGGCAGTGCTCAGGGGTTATTTCTGGCTCCAGGCTCAGAAATTGCTCCTGGCAGGCACAGGGGACCATATGGGGTGCCGAGATTTGAACCGATGACCTCCTGCATGAAAGGCAAACACCTTACCTCCATGCTATCTCTCCAGCCCCTTTCATGATTTCTTATTCCATGTACTTGTCGTACTTCTGTCCATGAAAAAATGATCTCCAGGAAAGCATGATCCTTCTTTTCTTATCTGTCCCCCCACACCAAGTGTCTTGTTGCTGTTACAAAGAACCCACACCTTTTCATGTAGCCACCAGGCTACATGTTATGAACAAAGTTCAGACTATTGAACAGGTGGCAAACGGGTGCTAAAACCTGCTAGATGCTAATTGCCAAATGGATGAAGTCTCTGGAGTGTATTTGTTCTAAAGCAAATCACTGTGTATTTTATTTCATAATTGTTTTCTAATGATTTCTATGTTGCCTGCCTCCATAAAATATTTTACTTGAGTGATATAACTAATGAGCACAAGACAGGACAATCACACAAAATGGAAAATGGTGGAGAAAATGAAGGGTAAGGGAAAAATTATGTACTGCAGTAAGTTCTTCTTACAATTGAGGGTTAAACTTTGAATTTTTGCCAGACAAGGAAAAAAATGTTTTATGTTGGCATTGAAATAAAGAAATTAATTAACTTCACCTGAACAACAAATCTTCTTGGTAATGTAAAACCTAGAAGAAATTTTATGTGAATTTTTACAGGGAACTTTTATGCAAGAAATATATACATTCAAGAAGCTCATTGCTTAGATTCTTCGGTAATTACTTTGAAAAATATATTGGTATAATTTGCAAAACAACAGCAACAACATTTTTAAGTAACTCCTTAAAGAACAACAAATACGCTCTGGTTTAGTTCTTCAACACTCAAGTTTTCTGTTTGTTTGTTTTAGGGCACCTAGTGGCACTCAGGGGTTACTTGTGGCTTTGCACTCAGAAATTAATCCTGGCAGGCTCAGGGGACCATATGGTATGCTGGGAATAGAATCTGGGTTTGTCCTAGGTTGGCAGCATGCAAAGCAAATGCTCTACAGCTGTGCTATAGCTCTGACCCCTAAACTGTGTAGGACCTTATAAATAATACTGATATATATATATATATATATATATATATATATATATATATATATATATATATATATATATATATATATATATATGCCACAGTTCTGAAATAACTCCTTTCTCAAGAGAAGACAACTCTATTTTTATTAATTACTTTAATTCAACATAGTGGACACAAGTTTGTTCATAACACAGTCATTATTTTTCACAGATACAGTTATTCATGATTGAATGAGAGTCATACATTGTCCAACACACTTCACCAGTGCACATTTCCCACCACCAAATCCCCAATTTCTCTCTCGCCCTCTCCCCACTGCCAAAGAAAAAAAGTTTTTCTTCTCTCTCTCACTCTCACTCCATTTCTCTCTTTTAAAAGGGAGAGGTCCTTGTAAACTGTAGTTTGCAATATTGTTAGAGAGGGTTAATCATGTCTATCACTTTATCTTCTTTCAGCCAAATTCTTATCCAGAGTGATCATTTCCAACTATCATTGTCATAGTCCCTTCTCTGCCCTAACTGCACTTTCCTTTTCATGGGAAGCTTCATAACAAGGGACTGGTCTTCCTGGACCTTATCTCTATTGTCTTTGATATTATTATCATCACACTATTTTCCTTATATCTCACAAATAAGATCATTCTATTTCTACCCCTTTCCCTCAGGCTCATTTCACTCAACATAATGCTCTCCAGATACATCCATGTATAAATGAATTTCAGAATTTCATTTTTTCTAGCATCTGTATAGTTTCCATTGTGTAGATGGACCAAAAATTCTTTATTCACTCATCTGTTCTTGGGTTCATCTGTTCTTCGGCTGTTTCCAGGTTCTGAATTATTATGAATAGTATTGTGATGAACATAGGGATGCAAAGGGCTTTTCTACATTGTGCTTTTTGGGGCCTTAGGGTATAGTCCTAAGAGTGAAATTGCTGGTACATATGGAATCTCAGTTTCTTACTCTTTGATAAATATTCATATTGCTTTCCAAAAAGGTTGGACCAATCAACATTCTCACCAGCAGTGAATGAGAGTCCCTTTCTTCTCACATCTATACCAGCTCAGGTTGTTCTTGTTCTTTGTAACGTGTGCCAGTTTCTGTGGTATGATATATCTCGTTGTTTTGATTTGAATATATCTGATTATTAATTGGTGGAGCATTATTTTGTATTTCTTTTGGTCATCTGGAAGTTCCTTTGTTAATTTAAACACCATGGTTATAATGTTGTCATAATATAGATTTTTTTACAGATAAAGTTATTCATGAACAAGTTATAGTCATACAATGTACAACAACCTTCACCAATTCATATTTCTCACCACCAAACACATCTAACAATTCTTAAAATAGGCAAATATAAATTTAAATGTGGTAGGTACAGTAGCAACAACAATAAACAAAGTAATGGGTTGGTAGAGCCGATCAAAAGAAACTCAGCACAAGAAATAACGAGATAAAATTCCATTAGAGCTAATATTACACAATCCAGATAAAGTTCTCCCTAGTAAACTGGCAATGCTTGGACGGAGCTAGATAACAAAACAAAGAAGAAAATAAAAATTTGTTTTCTGTGGGTCTACTCAGATTAGGTCCATAGACCACTAATTTTCAATTTTTTCTTTTTTTCCTCCCACAAATATTTGATATTTCATTTTTTTATAGTAGACATTTATACATTAGATGTCTGGATTTTTTCAATGGTAGTACTAAGTCAAGCAGCAGCAATTGACTACAATTAGGTTGGAAAATCATTCAGCTGGTCTTCAACGAAGACCATGATGTTTTGGGAGCAGATTCAGATGATGGATAAATTCTCCAATGAGCTCCCAGTGATAGCTTGATTTATAAACAACAACAACAACAACAACAAAACATGTTTATAGATCAGACATTCTTTATTATTTTGTTGTGGAAATGTAATTTTATTGGAGAGCTGCAAAGATATTAGTAAAATATGCATGTTCCTTTTTACCCCCCAAAGAGTTTAATCTGCCCCAGCACTGAATGGACAAGTATTTCTAAGACAGACTCACAACACTGAATATGGCAATCAGATTTGAGAGTCCTAAAAGCATAATCACAAAGTCCACCATTTACTCTTTCTTTATTGATGGTTGACAATGTATTTCATACTTTATATTTTCTACTTTGATCTTTATAATGATTATAGTCTAATTTATTATTATATTTTACCATATAGAAATCTGATCCTTGGATATATATTCAGCAACATTCCTATGGTCACAGAAATCATAAATGACAAGCTTGAAATTCAATCCAGGTCTATTGGTATATAAGTTGGTGTAGTCAATTAGGACATTAGTAGGCCTATCATATGATCCAACCATTGAAAGCATTGATAAAAATACTTATTAAAACATTAATTTAAAATAATATTCACTTGTTGAACTAATTCTTATGGCTATTATAGAATTTTAGAAAAAATAAATCATAGGAACAAAATGGATATATTAGATAATTGGGTAAAAAAATATCTAGGGCCCTAGAGAAGTAATATGGTGAGTAGGGCATGCGCCTTTCACATGGCCAACCAGTGTTGATCCCTGGCACCCTATATGGTCCCTGCATCAAGAGTACAGAGTACAGAGCCAGAAGTACTCCAAAACCAATCTAAAATGAGAAGCATTGAATTAGTTCACTCATGTACAATATTAAACATAAAACAGATGAACAGGCAAAATAAAATATCTGAGATAGAGAATTGGAAATGAGAAGAAATAGAGGGACGTAAGATAGGATAATGGTATTCTAACAAAATAAAAATTATTGAAATAAATGCCATTTCATGAGAAGAATAACAAATCTAGGATTTTTTAAGGTTAATTCAAATTAATTTATTATGATTTAAAACTCTCAATATCAAAACTATTTAAAACTATATGGGGGACAAACATAATTTTACTCTCTGCAAAACTGACCTTGTACGTGTCTTCAGTGATATAATTTTACTGGCAAATAATACAAAAGCAGAAATTACAAGTGGGACCACATATAACTAAAAAGAAATTACAAAAGAAATTACAAAAGAAATGAGGCCTAAAATGAAAAGGAATACATTTGTTGGGTGAAAAATCTTTGAAAAACTAAACATAAAACCAAGACACACTTTGAGGTATATTGATTTTCAAAGTAAAACAGAAGGTCTAATATTTTTTGGGGGTGGGTGGGAAAAAAACTGATCAATGAAAAGGTAATTTCGACTCCAGCCATATGCTCAAGTGTAGATTACATACTTAGAATATCAAAGGCTATATTTTTATATATATTTTATTTAAACACCTTGATTACATACGTGATTGTTTTTGGGTTTCAGTCATGTAAAGAACAACACCCATCACCAATGTCCCAAATCTCCCTCCTCCCCACCCAACCCCCACCTGAACTCTAGACAGGCTTTCTATAACCCTCATACATTCTCATTATTAGGATAGTTCAAAATGTAGTTATTTCTCTAAGTACACTCATCACAATAAATCATGAACTACTAAATACAGAACTATACACTCTCCAAAGCCAAAAGTCAAAACAAGCTACAATAATTACAAACATATGCATGCACACATATACAGTCTAATGCATACACAAGATAGCAGTTTTCAATATGTTACAATTATAACAGCCATCCTAATTGAAATAGTCATCAGATTTATGTGTGCGGTAACATTTGTGGACTTAATAGACTGACTAGATTTTAGTTACAAAATTCTGCCAATCTATAGGACTAAAAACGAATGGGAAATGGTCAAATTGTTCAGAATGCGATGTTGAGAAATATGATTCATTATCATGAGAATAATTAAGATGGCTATGGATTAATAACATATCACCATCATTTTCTTCACAAAATTAGAATTCAGGGAAAAGCCAAATGTTCATGAGAGTGTGGAACAAGGACATGGGCTCTCAGTCTTAGTTATAGCTTGGAATCACCTGGGAAGTTATGGCCTCATTTCCAGTCTTGAGAACTCTGTTTAATAATCTCAGTTATATCCTAGAAGATGTCATCATTAGCATGCCACATAAGAAACTAACAGCCAGATTCAGTGTTAACTCTAGGGTGGAAGAAAATCTGCGTTCACACAGTCATTCTGCAAAGCAATTATGCTATTAACAGTATGCTTGTTGATCATTGATCCAGAAATTCTGCTTTAGTGTACAGTCTAGAGAATCCAGTACAATACAGAGTTTTCAAAACAGCTCAGACAACACATGTTCAATGACAGTTATCCCCTGGTTGTAATAGGACTGAAAATACTCTGCCTATCCATCCCAAGAGTAAATGAGGTTTACCAAGGGACCTTATAGAGCAGCAGGTGGGAATAAGTGGTCTGAGTGAGGTCTAGGTAAACCGAGATATTATTGGGCAGAAGTGTTTAAAGTCATGGGACATAATGAAGCAAATTAAGCTATATTCTTATAAGAAACAAAGACCAAAGCTTAGTACCCTTGTTTAGATAATGGGACTGTGAAAGAACTGATAAATGCAATTAAAATGCTCTGGCTGATGAAGAGGACAGGGAATGTGGGAACAGAGTCCAAAGGAGGGAGTCAACTTCCATGCTACCTACCACAAGACTCTAAGGAGATATAGGCTGTTCTTGACCTTGACAAAAACTGCTTCATTTCTGTGATGGGAACAAAGAATCAATTTAAATGGATTGAGACAAGAATAGAAGGCATGATCGGATTAAAATCCTTTGGAGGAATTTTGCCAGCAAATACAGGATGCTACCTAAACATTTAGAGGGAGATGTGGGCCAAGATGGATTTTGCCTTAAAGGATGGTTATCATTAAAATGTGTGTCTTGAAGAAGAATAAGTTTGATAGTTGCTATAAGAGCAATAAGGAAAAGATCCTAGTAAAAAGGAGAGGAATGGATTCCAGCTTGAAGCTGTGATACAGTTAGGTGGGTTGGTGACACTGATGTCGTTGTTACATGTTTGACCTCTAACTATAAATATGAAAAATAGCCATATTCAAAGTGAAACAGGGAGGGAATATTAGAAATGTGATAAGAGAACTTGTGATGAGATCACAGTTAGTGCAAAGAGCTGGAATTTGCTCCTTAGCATCATGTGGCATATAAGGTGATTGCAGCCAGTTTTAGGATCCTCAGTTCCACTGGAATAAACACTCAATCTTCACTGTAAGGAAGAATATCACCATTGTGGTCTTTGGGTCCCAACCCAATAACAAAAAGTTAATTTGTTAAATCTTCACCTCAGTTACAAGAGAACTGTTAGCCTAGATCACTGGTAGTGACAGAGGACATAATTTGAGGGTGCTTAGAAAGACATTCTCTTGGCTTTTTGAATTCTTAGTTCTCCCTATCATAACATTCATATGTTATGTTATTATGATTTTTTTCACTAGACCTCTTTCTAAAATATCTTTGATTAAAGTTAGAACTCCAGAGTCTGGCTTATTTTGCTTCATAAATATTTGACAAATGAGGTGGCTAGAGTAAGTTGCCTTGCACACGGCCAACCTGGGTTTTATCCTGGCATCCCATAAGGTTTCCAGAGCCTTCCAGGAAGTCATTTCAGAGCACAGAGCCAGGAGTGATCCCTGAGGACTACCATGAGGGATCCTCTAAAAGAACTGACACATGAAGAGAGAGAGAGAGAGAGAGAGAGAGAGAGAGAGAGAGAGAGAGAGAGAGAGAGACTATATGTGTGTGTGAGAGAGATTGAGAGAGAGAGATCACCAATATGGCTGATGCCTACTTTAAATAAAACAGATTTTAAGTCCAAATTTAAGATAATAATGCATAATGTTATTACCTGGATAGAAATTTAAGTAATTCTCTTTGCACAATCACACAAGTTGTTTATGAATCATTGGGACAGATAAACAGACACCCTTAAAATTTAGAGAACAATAAAGTGGCTGACAAAAATGTAACCTTCTCAGTGCATACCTTGCAAGTAAACCATCTTAGCAAAACCAGTGTCTCAGCATTAAAATCAATAAAATTATACAGAAAGTGAAATGGGTTAAAATGTATTTCTCATTTTATACATCCATGGGATCTATATACTCTTGATAGGCTGTGATTATTTTTCCAAGAAAGTATAGCCAGATTTAGAAGGATAAACTCATTATTACATGTTTTAGCTAATCCTTTAATAAGTGAAATCAGTGGGAGTAGCTGACACTAAGCTGCCCTTAAAATTGATTTGGTTGAATGTTGGCTGAGAAATAATGTAGCCATAGGCCAGAGAAATGCATGAAAATATTTTTTAAACAACTGGGCTTTTTATAGCCATTATTGTTCACACTGGGAAGAATTCCTTTAGATATTAAAAAATTCAAATCATTTTTTTACATTAAAAGGAAAAAAGCAACAAAGCATGTGTAGTGAGGCAAGAAAGAGAGTGAACGAGAATTGTATAACACAGTAAAATATTTAACTTATTTAGTGTAACTGCAAGTTTCTTTTCTTCTTTCTTGTTTTCTTTTTATCTTTCTCTTAAACATGTATTTATCAAGAGCAGTGAGCTCCCATTCGACACAGCTATTCCACTCCTAGGGATATACTCTAGGAACACAAGAATACAATACAAAAACCCCTTCCTCACACCTATATTTATTGCAGTACTATTCACAATATCCAGGCTTTGGAAACAACCAAGATGCCCTTCAACAGACGAATGGCTAAAGAAACTGTGGTACATATACACAATGGAATATTATGCAGCCGTCAGGAGAGATGAAGTCATGAAATTTTCCTATACATGGATGTACATGGAATCTATCATGCTGAGTGAAATAAGTCAGAGGGAGAGAGAGATGCAGAATAGTCTCACTCATCTGTGGGTTTTAAGAAAAATAAAAGTCATTTTTGCAACAATCCTTAGAGACAATGAGAGGAGGGCTGGAACTTCCAGCTCACTTCATGAGCTTTGTAGTTCCTTCTGTCTGCCCATTTTTGGTTGATTTTATTGATCATTATCCCTTTTTAAGCTGTGCCATTCAGTTATTTATATAGGCTTTTCCTTCCTTCCTTCCTTCCTTCTTGATGAATGCTTGCAAAGTCATGAATTTTTCTCTTAATGCTGCTTTTGATTGTCTCACAAATTCTGATAATTCTTGTTTTTATTCTCATTTGCTCTAGGAATGTTTTGATTTCCTGTTTGATTTCATCTCTCACTCACTGTTCAATAGTGAGCTGTTTAATTCCCAGTGTTAAATTTCTTTGTCTGTGTCTGTTTTGTAACTCACTTCTAATTTCAGTACATGATGATCTGAGAAGGTAGTTGATACAATTTGTTTTCTTTTGATTTTATGGAGGTATTTTTTGTGACCCAGTATGTGGTCTATCTTGGCGAATGTCCCATGTACATTGTAGAAGAACGTGTATTCAGCTTTTTGTGAATGGAGAACCCTAAATATATGTATATATAGGTGTATATGTACATATGTATACACACACACACACACACACACACACACACACATATATATATATACCAAGCCACTCATTACCATTTATTTTTTCAGAGCCAGTGTATCCTTGTTGATTTTCAGCCTTGATAGGTTGACCTATCAAGGGGTGAAAGGGCAGCATTTTAGTATCCCACTATTATTGTGTTGTTACTGATGTTTTTCCTCTAATCTAGCAGCAAATTTTAAAAATATTTTGCTGACCCTCTCACTGGTTGCATATGTTTAGGAGTTTGATTTATTCCTGTTTTACATATCCCTTGATTATTAAGAAATGCCCATATCTATCTCTTATAACCTTTTAAATTTTATAGCCTATGTTGTCTGATATTAGTATGGCCATTCCACCTTTTTAAGGAAGTTGTTTGCTTGAATGATTATTCTCAAATCTTTGACTTTGAGTCCGTGTTTGATCTGACTATTCAGATGTTTTTCTTTCAGGTAGCAAAATGTTGAGTTCAAAATTTTGATCAATTTTGCCACTCTGTTTCTCTTGATTGGTGCAGTTAGTCCATTGATATTAAGATAAATGATTTTCATATGATTAAGTGTCATCTTGTTGTAGAATTTTTGTGTTTGTTGGGTCTGCCTTATCTTAGAGTAGCCCTTCAGCTCTTAAGGTTGGTTGTGAATCTGTAAAGTTCTGAGCTTCTGTTTATCCACAAAGCTGTGTATCCTTCTTTCAAACCTGCATGAAAGTCTGGCTGGGTAAACTATCCTTGGCTAAACATTCATTTATTTTTTTATCAATATTTCCCACCAATGCCTTTGGGTCTTGAGGTGTGCGTGTGACAAATCTGCTATAAATCTTAAGGATGCCTCTTTATATAATTTTCCTTTTGATTGTGTTGCTTTCAGTATTTTATCTCTATCTGTGGATTTCATCATTGTGACTATTATGTGCCTTTTCGTGCTTTTTTTGTATCACTTTTAGCTGGTACTCTTAGGACATCCAGAATACAGTTGCTTGCATTCTTTGGTTCTAGGAATTTCTCAGCAACAATGTTCTTGACTGTTGATTCTTCATTGGGGTCTTCTTCTTTGGTCTCTGGGACCCAAATGTTTCTTACGTTGTTTCTATTGAGTTTATCCCAGAATTCTATTTTAGTCTGCTCACTTTCTTTGAGGATTTTTTCCTGCCTCTTCTGTTGTATGGAGGTGTTATGCAATTCAACTTCTATATCACCGATTCTGTCCTCAGCTGCTTTACTCTGCTAATGAGGCTTTCCAGTGAAGTTTTCATTCACCACCATGTTTTTCAGCCTGATATTTCTGTTTGAAGTTATCTCATTTCTACTCTCATATCTTCATGAGTCTTCTGAGCTGTCCATTTCATCATTTCTTTAAGTTTGTTGAACATTTGTAACATTTCCTATCTAAAGTTCTAATCAGAGATTTTACATAGGTAGTATGTGTTGGTTGGATCTCCAGAACTAGCATCCTCAGTCACAACGTGTGTTGGGTTTCAGTAAAGTTTTACCATTGTGAATTTTTTTTGTATAGTACTGTTATTAAGTGATGTGCTACAGCTCCTTTACTGGAAGAAATGCACAGCCATGGAGGAATGTGGAGTGGCTGTGCTCTTGCTGGTCTCACACTCAACTGTATTCTAATGGGATTTTACCCTCCAAAACTCTGCCACAACCAACATGCAGTTGGGTTTGGGTTCGCATACCTGTTACAGAAGTCAATCCAATCTCTGGACACTGCTCATAGTTAAGCTCTTCTGGTCTTACACTCAGCTGAACTCTAACTCCTCCTTAGTATTTTTATATTTTTAAATAAAATTAGCTTATTAACAGAAATAAAATGATTGAAATATATTATTCAATTTATAATATAGTATGTACTGTACACTATAGTATATATTATTGTATATGTATTGAATAAATTTATATAACAGTATATAGAAGTGTATTGAATGTAACAAACAAAAAGCAGGATAAATAGAGGCATATAATTCCAAAGTTCTTACATTTGTTTTGCATAAAGTTGTACAATCTTGATTCTTGAAGAAATAGAAAATTTCTGAATATCCATTGCTATTCTTAATACATTTATTGAACTAATCCAAAGAAGTACAGCCTAAATGATTTCCTTTTATATGTATTTATAATACTCGCCTGTTGCTGATGTAGTATTTTAGATATCATTTGTCTGCAAAAGTCTTTTTTATGTATTTGGCTTTTTGCTATGCATGCAATTTTATGGTTTGATTTCTCTTCTCCTCCCCTAAGCATCTTGATTATTTTATAGGGTACTGACTGGTATTCTAAGAAAAAATAAATATGCTCATTTTTACTTTTGTCTTTCTATGTGGAATTCATTGTCTAGATTTTTTTTTTGTATTTTGTTTTCAGCAGTTGGACAAAGACTTGTTTAGAATGTGTTCTGGCATTCACTGTATTCGTAGCTGTAGTTTCAAACATTGTTGAATCTGTCAATTCATATTTATTATGAATTAATCATATTTATAAAATTATGGCTAACACACATTTTCAAATATTTTCTTTCACTTTTCTTTCTTTTGTTCCTTGGGCTTAAAGACTAAAAAAATATGAGTTTGAAATTTTACATACTGTTAAAATGTGTCAACCTTTACACAAATTATAAAGAACAAAATATTTTTTAAAAATTATTTAATGGTGTGTAAGGTTTGAGTAAATTAAAATAATTTTATATTACTAAATATGGTCATAGCCAGAAAACACACACAGACACACACAGAAACATAGAAAATGGAGACATCTTGAGAAAAATAATTAACAATCAGCCAAAAGAAAACCCTCTCATATGGCTATATTTTTGTTATATAACTTTAATGGGCTTTTTTGGAAAAGAAATATTGGAAACAAATATCATTTTTCATTTTCTACAAAGAAATTACAATGAGACAATTTGCAATTATTTTATAATCTGTTTTATATTCAACACACTCTACTTATTTTATGTCAGAAAATGTTTTCTTCTTTGGTATTTAACTATTTCCCTACTATGAATAAACATTTATGTTTTCTGAAAAGTTTTCCTTAGTAGTATCAGATAGTATCATTGCTTCTAAGCAAAAAACCTGAGAATTAGTATCTTTAAACATAGACCTACTTTAAAAACAATCATCTAATATGCTACCTAGATTTTTACTCATTTTGTTTTATGAGTCCTTCCTTCTTCATTTTTTTAAATTATAATTAATCCAATCTCCATGCTGATTGAACCATGCTGATTCATTTGCTATCACAAACATAATATTTTGTGAGTTAAATTTTTCGATCAAGAACTTCTATTCTATTTAAAATTGTCTTATTGCTTTATTATTTATACAGAATAAGGTTGCTTCCTTTAAGCTGTTCAGAGCAATATTTTAAAAAGTTTGCAATTATGTAAGTAGCACCTAACCTAATTTATAATATCTTTATAATTTATCATAAAAATATCATTCTACTATAATCACTTATCCCACACCCAGGAAATCACTGTTCATCCTTGTATACATCAGCCTATTCTAAATATTTCTCTTAAGTGCGATTATACAATATATGGTGATTTATGTATGGCTCATTGACAGCATAATATTTTGGGATCTCATTCATGTGGTGCTTTTCTAGGCTTTTTCCTTTGACTGTTCACTGGGAACTGGGATTCAATTATATGACTATACCACATTTTGTTTATCCAATCTCAAGTTGATGGACATTTGAGTTGTTTCTACTTTTTGATTATTATGAATAATACAGATATGATCATTCAGCAACAACTTTTTTGTGGCATATGTTTTTATTTCTCTTGAGTTGATAATTAGGAGCAGAAATGATGGGCCATATGGAAAATCTATCTTTAACATTTTAAGACACCATCAAACTGTTTTTCAAAGCAGCTATACCATTTTTTTGCAGTAAAAAAACCTTATAGTTCCCTTCTCTCCTCTCAAAGATTTGTCATTGTCTATATTTTATTCTAACTATTCTTATATACACAAAATGGTATTTTATTGTGATTTTAATTCTAATTTGCTAATCATTATTGATTTTGTCAATCAATTTGCTTATTGACTATATATTTTGTTCATTTTTTTATTTCAACCTTCTATTGATTTTTATTTTCATTTTTAAATAGACTTATTTAAATTCCTGCTAAGGAAGCAAAGTTTCTTATATTTTCTGAATAAACTAGAAAAATCAATACTACTAACTTGCTGGTTTCTATTTTATTTCTTATTATTATGTTTTTAAATGTGAACATTTTTACTCTGACCATACCTAATTTATCAATGCTTTCATTCATTCTGTGGTCAGAAGAAATTTTACCTATGTAATAAAGACTTTTATGCCTATTTTTATTTGAACAATGATAACTCTTCACTTTAGTTTATAGCTCATTTATAATGAATTTAGATGTATTCTGTAAGGTCGGGTTCTCCTATGTGAAGAGCATATGGATATTATTCTCCATATAATTTGTTGAAAAGCCCATCCTTTTCTCATTGAATTACCTCTACATGTTTGTTTGTACAAATTCTTGTTTCTAAAATATTTTCATTCTTTTTTGTTTGATTGTTTATTTTTTGTTTGTTTTTTCTTTTTGGGTCACACCCGGTGACGTTCAGGGGTTACTCCTGGCTATGCGCTTAGAAATCGCTCCTGGCTTGGGGGACCATATGGGACGCTAGGGATCAAACCTAGGTCCGTCCTGGGTCAGCCACATGCAAAGCAAACGCCCGACCACTGTGCTATTGTTCTGGCCCCTCGAATTTTATTCTTTTCCATCACTTGACTTTAATGAATTCTGAAATCAATAATGAAGTCTATAGATTTTTATTTATAATTTTCAAGGTTCTTTGTTACAGTTTTCAAACCAGTTTCAATTATTTAAATGAGGTTTTCTTAAACATTTAATTTATCAGTTGCATTACTTTGAATTATACTAATTATACTAATAATATAGTAGTAATATACTAATAATATATTAATATATAATATACTAATAATATACTAAAATAGTAGTATGCTATATACTATACTATATTACTAGTATACTAATATACTAATAATATACAAGTAAGTAATAATATGGTTGAATTATACTAATTATAAACAATAGAAAGCTATTTTCCACTTCTCACTTATAATGGATAAAGGGACCAATGAACAATGGATAACCTATCCATTGGTACATTATAGTTTGTCAAATCTCTCTATATGTCCACATAATTACCTGTTACAAAGTGAAAGTTATGCGTTTAGTTGAATGGTCTTAATTCCTAACCCAAGTTATAAATAGGCATGCCACAGTAAGAGGCAATGTTGAATTATATGCTTTTTGATTTGATATAAAACATGACTTAATATTGGAAATATATTCATTGCAGCACTATTTACAATATCCAGACTTGAAACAACCAAGATGCCCTTCAACAGATAAATGGCTAAAGAAATGGTGGTATATCTACACAATGGAATATTATGCAGCTGTCAGGAGAGATGAAGTCATGAAATTTTTTTTTGTGGACACAGAAACTATTATGTTGAGTGAAATAAGTCAGAGGGAGAGAGATAGACGTAGAATAGTCTCACTCATCTATGGATTTTAAGAAAAATTAAAGACATTACTGTAATAAGGCCCAGAGGCAATAGAGTTAAGGGCTGGAAAGGCCTGAAGGATCAACTCATAATATGAAGCTCACCACAAAGAGTAATTGGTGCAGTTAGGAAAATAACTACACTAACAACTATCATGACTATCTTAATGAATGAGAGAAGTAGAATGCTTTTTATCAAATACAGGCAGGGGTTGGGAAGGAGAGGGGACATTGGTGGTGGGAATGTTGCACTGGTGAAGGGGGGTGTTCTGTTTATGACTGAAATCCAACTACAATCATGCTTGTAATCACAGTGCTTAAATAAAGATTTGTTTTTTAAAAAAAACTAAGTGTTATTTAAGATATATTTATTTTATTTTAGGAAGATTTTTTGAGGGGATAGTGTGCCTGGCAGTGATCAGTGCTTGTTCTTGATTCTGCTCAGGGATCACTCTTGGTGGATTCTGGGAAGTATATAGGGTTCTGAAGATCAGTTGCATGTAAAGAAAGTGCTTTACTCACCGTGGCCACAATTTTAAGTGTTCTAGTGAAAAATTTTGACCCACTAATCAAATAACAATCAAAAAACAATAACAATGTAAGAAAATATCAGAACAAAATATTTAAAGTAAAACCATTGAGATCAGGGAAGAGAAGTTTCTATTATCTCAAAAACTTTCCATGAAAGTAGATGATAAAGAATTTAATTTATCAACCAGAGCTGGAACTAAACATCACACCTTCCTTCCTACTCCATCCCAAACCTGATAATACATATCACAAGCCTATGCTGGCCTCAGAACTTGACAGTATTAAATCAACCCAGAAGTGTGAAGGAATTGAGAACATTCTGTCAATGATTTCACTTTCTCACTGCCCAGGAAGATCTTTCCTAATTCACTTTATTCTTTCATTCCTTAAAAAATATCATTGACTAGTTCAACCAGCTTCATTAAGTGACTACTGTCAAATGCTTTTATAATCTTGGCGAGGTGTGTTACTATTTCTTCTTTTTGAAACTTTAGCTCCTAATTACACCCTATACTTTCGACATCTCTATTGGTCTGATGTTCATGTCAGGCTGTCCTGATTCATGCGTTGTATTGAAACTAGATATTGAAGTCACTGAAATATGAATCACTTGAGAAATTTTGAAGTGTTCTGCTTACAAGCCTTTTTTCTTTTTTATAACTTCTGTAGCACCTAGAAGATTTATGTTTTGAGAAAGAATAAAGTCTTATGAGTGAAATTTTACATGATGTTAGATGTGCTTTCACTTATGTTCAGATGAGAAGGGAGAAAGACACAGAAGTTAGTGCAGTAGTGTATACATTTTGAACAAATTAAAATACTTTAAATGTTTAATAAAATTAATATACAGTCAGACTATGAAATATACAGCCACACAAAAATAAAAAAAATTTAAAATAAAATAAAAATTGGCCATATTTTAAAAAAATTTGATAGATTTTGATATATGTCTAAGTAATGTTGGTATATAATTATTAATAATATAATGTGATTATACCAGAGGTATTTATTTTATAATCTTTACATACACTTACATTTATTTCTTTCAAATTGCTAAAGTTAGTTGCTAAAAAATTAGTTCTGTCATATTCAATTCTTTTGTATTTAATAATACTACTTGTGAACATTTGCATTGTTAGAACATTTTTCTTAATTGCAATTTGTCTTTCAAAACAACTGCTTCTCTCTTAAAACATCATTCTCACAAATAGGCATCTCGAGTGTAGAAACTCAGCCTATTGCCTTCCCAGTTGTATTTTTTTTTTTTTTTTTTTGGTTTTTGGGCCACACCCGGTGACGCTCAGGGGTTACTCCTGGCTATGCACTCAGAAGTCGCTCCTGGCTTGGGGGACCATATGGGACACCGGGGGATCGAACCACGGTCCATCCTAGGCTAGCGCAGGCAAGGCAGTCACCTTACCTCTAGCGCCACCACCCGGCCCCCCCAGTTGTATTTTATGTCAGGTAATCTTTGCCTTGAAAATTTGGGAAACATGCATAACAAAACAAAGCCACAAATGGGATTCTTGAGTTCTTAGCAAGAAAATAATTCTATATGAGATCAATGATTTTGAGGACAGTTTACTTGAACTGATCCAGCTAACCTAGTTTCATCCATGTTGTTTTAGTTCCATGTTCTGATGAGTTAAATTTTGTGACATATCCTAAAGATAATTTGCTAACATCATTTTCCTTCCCTTGTAAACAATAGTTCAAAATAGGAAAGAGAGAGATGATATGGAGAAGGGGTAAGGCCTCTGTCTTGCACATGGCTGACTCAGAGTTCTATCCCTGATATTCCATAAGATTCTCTGAGCCCTGCAGGTGTGGTTTGAGTTCAGAGCCAGGGGTAAGCACTAAACACAGCTGGGTGCAGCCCAAACCCCCATAATTTAAAATACATTGGAAATTTTATTGCCTAAGGTTGAATATACTTTTGTATTAATTATATACTTTTTGTGATTTAGAAAAACTTAATATATGCTCAAGTGTTGTTTTTAGTCTGAATCTTTAATCTTAGGTTGTGATTATGACAACTGGCCTATTTTTTGCTAAAAGAGAAAGAAAGCACAATGAATTTATGATGAAATGGAGGTTTAATTTATGTTTTATTTTATTTGATAAAGGCCTTACTATATAGATCCAAGTCAAGAAATGACCAAATAACCTTGGTAAGCGCAAGCAATTGTTTCTTCTTTCACTGAATTGAGGAGATAATGTGTCCAGTACTCTACATAAACTTTGTTCCACTGAGACCTGGCAGAGTTCTTGTGAAATGTGTCATATGAAAGAATTATCTGATTCAGAGACACCCTTGCAATCAGGATTACATTCAGGTCCCTCAAACTTTCTAAATTTCATTGGTACTTATCCTATTAGTCTAACAGTGAGAAACCTTTTGAGAGGTTCTTCTCTTAGAAGTCTGTAAAATTTCCACACTCATAATTGATCAATATAAATTGATTCATATTTTGAATTTTCAGAATATATACACTTCTGATTTTCGACATTACTCAAAAGGCTAGATTCATTGTCTAATTTAAACAAAGAACATTTAACAAAAGTGTGTAATTTTTCTACTGAAACTTATGCTGATCTATTGTAGATTGGCCTAGAAAGTTGGCATCAACATAACAGAATTACTGGAATAATTTGTGTTGGTTGGATGTTGTGAGAAAAAAACACTCATTCACTGCTAGTGGGAAAGCTGCCTGTTCCAAACTCTTTGGAAAAGAATATAGAAGGTTCTCAGTAAACTCAAAACTGAGCTGTCACATGACTCAGAAATCCCATTTTGGGGTATCTAAACCCAGGATAGAAAAGCATTCATCCAAAAGGTGTATGCACACTACTATTCAGTGTAGCATTCAGTACAATAGCTAAGATTTGGAATCATCCTAGATGTTTAACAACAGACAAGTGGATCATGAAGATGTGGTACACACACACACACACACACACACACACACACACACACACACACACACACACACACACACACACACATATATACACACACACAATGGAATAGCAAGTAGCTGTAATGCATGATGCAATCATGCACTTTGCAGCAACATGGATGGAACTATAAGACTATATAACTACATAAGGAAATAGACTGGTCTAAATTGTCTCAAACAACTATCAGAGTATAGTGAGTGGAAGAGGAGAAACACAAAAGCTTACATTCTCTTATACTTCAAAGAGACCTGCAGCAACAGATACAGCTGTTTAGATTGAGCAGATATTCAATTAATTGCTCTTTACAGATGTCCATAATAATGTTTTAATGCTTTTACCCGCAGAAACAGGCACAGAATGAGTTTGGAAGCCATGAACTTGCACTACAGTATTCACTATAAGAAAGTTTCAGTGTCTTAATTTTAATATGTCTATAATAACTCTTTAATCTTTTGTTCACAATGATTCTTGGATATATAGGTTGGTTTTCCTAGTCATTTATTACAGTGCTACATCACTAGACTCCAAATATAGTGCTCATTATGATAGGCTTGACAAATATTCTAATCTATTCATTTTCCATTTGATTCTGCCTGCTAATATGACCTAATGTTTATGTCCACAGATATCACTGGAAAGGGAAACTCTTGCTATAGTGCTCATTTACTGAGTATGTTTTGTCAATTTATTTTCAATTCAAGCTAGTTTACTGTTATATCATAATGCCATGTTTGTAGCTTGATTTCAGGAAAGTAACCTGGATGCTCAAGACCTGTTAGATGATACTTCATATAGACTCCTTTTAAAGTGTTCATTACCATATTTCATAGTATTCTAGATTTGAAAATTATGATCATTTGAATGCTCTATGTGCAGTATAACACAGGAAACCTTTCTTCAGCAAAGTTTACCCTCACCAGTGATGATTTACCCTCACCAATAATGATTTTCACCTCCTAGCTTTATATTTTTTATATTTTTAAGTACTCTGACCCATTCTACCTGGGTCAGTTTTTCAACTGCAACCAATGGATTGATCTTCATTGTCTATGTGTGTGTGTGAATGTATGTGTGTGGTGGCCACCTCTATGTCTGTCTATTTTTCATCTGTATTATATGTAATGTCTATGTTGTATATAGTCCTTTACCTTGCAATATATAACCCCTCCTACTCCTCCTCCGCTTGCCACTTTACAAGTTCTTTACTGTCCTTTTGCTCCCTCACCCCTGATTTATTATTTCTCCCTATTAACCCTTTTACCCTCAGTTTTTAACTAACTCCTTAGGAACCAAAACACTCTCCCCAACCCAATCTACTGCCAGCCAGTTCCCAAAGTGAAAGGACATCCTCCCAGCCAGCCTTGCCTTGGCCGGGAAAGAAGCTGCCACCACTGCTGCTGCTGATTTGCTCTTGCGACACCTTTTCTCAACCTCCCTTCACCATGGACTGTTGTTCAATCAGGTTGGCTTTTGAGAGACCCTCAATTAGAGGACATTTCCTGATATGTGACTCCTGGGAGTCTTTTTCCAGACTTTACAAGACCCTGTCACAGGCTAACGCTATGCTCCAGATTGTATTCCTCCTCCCCAGACTATGTTAAAAGGCTTAAAGAGATACATATATTACCTTTGTATATTTTTAAGTGCATTTCCTTAACAGGTATACTTCTTATTGTTTATCTCCTTATGTAGATATAGTTTTTTCCACCTGTTTTGTATTTAGTATGAAATTCTAGTAGACAATTTTTTTTTTGAGTTCTGAGTTCATGGAACTGGCATGGTTTTCTGCACTAGCACCAGAAATCAAACTTCTACTAGAGAAAGCTCTAATGCTGCCCTGGCACTGACTTGCTTTATGTTGGGTTCATATGACACTCTGACGATCAGGAAACAGCAACAACTTGCTTTCAGGATGGGTTTTTCTGCCTTGCCACCTAACGGTGAGATGAAACCAGAAGACACTGTGGCACCCTGACTTCAACATAGATCTGTGTAAAAACCAAGATCTCTAATTACTGAAGCTGACTGTAACAACCATGATTAAGTAGAACTTTCCTAGAACCATCGAGAAAACCTTTGGAGTTAGACAACTTAGTATGCCTGAGCCTGCAGTTGGTCTTATGGCAAGATGCTTCATGGGTAGGGACACCCTGGTTTTAGGCCAAAGGTTTTTTCTTCAATTTTCCCTAACTATTGGTGAGCCTATGCAAAAAAACTCCCACTCCATTTTTACTTTTTAGATAGGGTCTAAAAAGGATCTCCAGCCTTTTTTTTTTATAGAAACTTGGAACATAAATTACTTTGTTTTACCACATATTTCTGCAATTTTCTATAAAATTAAGAAAAATAAGGATCAGTTGTAGGAGCCAGGTGGTCTCAAGTACATTGGTGTAGATAAAAAAGACAGACATTACTATCCAAGCCAAAGTGAACAACAATAGAGTAAAAAGTCCGAAACTATAACAATCTAAACTTAAAACAGAGCTGTTATATTGGCAGACCAGGGTGCAAAAGGTGGTGGTATAAGTTGCATTCTGGGAACATTGGTGAAGAGATGTTGACAATGGGTAATATTGGTGCTGATTCATTGTATGTCTGAAATCTAACTATGAAGGACTTTATATATCACAATGGTTTCAATAAAATAAAATTTTAACAGAAGGATAAATATATAATAATATTGTTTATATGTTATATTTAGAATTACTGCATGAAGAAATACAATGTTTTAAATAAGAGTTATATTAAGCACCATTGGCCCCAGAGTATAGTAAGGAGAAATAAAAAAACTGATTGGAGGAGGAGAAACACAAATATGAAAGGATGGGGGCTAGGGGCCAAGCGGTCTCAGGTGCATTGGTGGTGTCAGAAAAGGACAGAACTAAGCATCCAAGCCAAAGTCAAGAACAATGAAGTCAAGAAACCCAAACTTTAACAATAAACTTAAAATGGACCTATTATACTGGCAGGCTGGGAGCCAGATTATATGGAAAGCATTTTTGGAACATTGGTGAAGGGAAATTGACACTGGTGGCAGGAACGGACTGAAACATGTCTAAAACCCAACTATAAAGAACTTTGTAAATTATAATGGTTGTAATTAAGAAAAAGAAAATTAACATCAATAAGTGGTCTTTTATGTTGGAGCCAGAGAATAGAATATCAGGTAGGGTGTTTGCCTTGCACATGACAGACCTGGATTAGATTTTCAGAATTACATTTCCTGAGGCTACCAGGAGTGATTTCTGAATGCAAAGTCAGGAGTAACCCCTAAGTTATGTTGGGTGTGGCCCAAAAACAAACAAGAAGAGTGGTTGTTGAAGTATTTGGCAGATATAAAATAGGCCTGGAAAAATGGTATTGTTCAAATCACATAAATAAGTATAAAATTATGTTTATAATACTAACTGGATACCACAGTTGTCTATATAGACAGAACAGACAATCCTAAATATGACTCTAGATTAAAATATTTTACTCCTAAAATGTGTTAGGTAAAAACTTTGAATATAAAGTGTCTTATCCATTAATTTAATTTAGATTATATAATTTGCCTTCAAGAAATGGAAAATGGTCTCTCTCTCCTTTCTCTTCTCTCTCCCCTCTCTCCTCTCTCCCCTCTCCTTCTCTTCTCTCTCCCTTCTCTCCTCTCTCCTCTCCTCTTCTCTCTCCCTTCTCCCCTCTCTCTCCCCTCTCTTCGTTCTCCCTTCTCTCCACTCTCTCTCTCCCCTCTCCTCTCTTTCTTCCCCTCTTTCTCCTCTTCTCTCTCTCTCTCTCTTTATCTCTCTCATTTCTTAAGGGCAGGAGACTTTGAGTGGGGCTCAAGAGCCTTAAAAAAAAAAAAAGAAATGGGGCCCGGAGAGATAGCACAGCGGTGTTTGCCTTGCAAGCAGCCGATCCAGGACCAAAGGTGGTTGGTTCGAATCCCGGTGTCCCATATGGTCCCCCTGCCAGGAGCTATTTCTGAGCAGACAGCCAGGAGTAACCCCTGAGCACTGCCGGGTGTGGCTCTCCCCCCCCAAAAAAAAAAAAAACAAAAAAAAAAAAGAAAAGAAAAGAAATGGAAAATTAGGACATTCTTCCCTGAGGGTTTGCCTTCTTCAAAGATGAGTCCTCCTGCCCACAGAAGATGGAACCAGATGATTACCGCTGTGTGTCAGAAGCACAGCAGACATCTTGGGCCTTTTTTGCCTTCCTGAGGCCTGAGAATTTTATTCTTCTTAGCATTCTTCCCCTGAGAGCTCGCCTTCTTCAGAGGTGAGTTGTCCCACCAACAAGAGTGGAACCAGCTGATTTCTGATGTGTGTCAGAAGCACAGCAGATATCTTAGGCCTTTTCTACCTTCCTGAGGCCCAAGAATTTGATTATCTTCTGCATTCTTCCCTGAGGGCTTGCCTTCTTCACAGGTGAGTCATCCCACCCACAATAGGTGGAGCCAAAGGAGCACAGCCCCGCTTTGCGGCCACATACATCTTCTAACCGATGAATACCACCATAATATGTTGAAAAATCCACATTACAAGCTGGACAATGGGGAAACAACACAAGCCAACACCAGGCATAGAGAATGAAGATGGCAACTCTGATAACCCGAAAATGGCCAACCACCTAGTTAGTCTCTGAGATATGGAGTTTAGAGAAGAAATATGGTGGATGTTCACAGAACTCAAAGAAATCATAGATCAAGTTGAATGGAACACTAATAAGAATAAAGATGATCTGAAGATAGAAATCAGAAAACTCCACACCGAAATAACAGCTCTGAAAAACTCAGTAGATGAATTGAAAACCTCAATGGAAAACCTCTCCAAAAGGGTAACAGCAGCTGAGGATAGAACCAGTGAGCTGGAAGATGAGAGGCATAACTACTCCATATAACAGAAGAGATTGGAAAATAAAACATTAAAGCAAATGATCAGACAATGGAAAAATTACTCAAAGAATGTGAACAGATGAAAATAGAAGTCTTTGTTAAGATCAACTAAAAACAACTTAAGAATCATTGGAGTCCCGGAAACACAGGAAGAAAATCCCCAGGACAAATCAACAGTCCAGGACATCATTACAGAGAAACTACCAGAGCTAAAGAGTACATGCAACCAGATCCTGCATGCCCAAAGTGTACCAGGTAAAAGACATCCACGGAAAAGCACCCCAAGACCATCCTAGTCACAATGACAAAACCCACAGATAGGGATAGAATACTGAAAGCAGCTAGATAAAAAAAAAAAGAAATTACATTCAAAGAAGCATCCTTAAAATTTACAGCAGACCTGTCACAAGAATCTCACAAGGCCAGAAGGCAGTGGTAGATCATAGTGACAAAGCTGAATGAAATAAATGCTTCGCCTAGAGTCCTGCACCCAGCAAACTCACTTTCAGGTTTGAATGAAGCATACATAGCTTCACAGATAAACAACAGCTCAGAAACAGCTCAGAAAAAACAGAATCAAAATCAAAGACTGGAGAAAAATCATCAAAGCAAACAACACCCTTAAAAAACTGGAATGGCCATACTAATATCAGTATTATTACTGATAATACCGATTATCAGACTTTATACTCAGAAAATTTGTAAGGGACAAAGATGGACATTATGTAATAATCAAGGGATATATACAACAGGAAGAAATCCTAAACATATACACACCCAATGAGGGGCCAGCAAAGTACTTAATACAATTGTTGACAAATCTGAAAAAAGATATCAATAGCAACACAATAATTGTGGGAGACCTCAGCATTACCCTCTCTCCCCTTGATAGGTCAAACTACACTGAAACCCAAGACAAATATACTAGATTTGCAAAAAGAAATGGAAGAAAGTGGACTAGTAGTCTTATATATGTCATATATATATGGCACTTCATTCCCAGAAACCTGAATACACATTCTTCTCCAATGCACATGGGTCATTCTCCAGGATAAACCGCATGCTGGCTCATAAAACATATCTCCATAATATCAAGAGGATAGAAATTGTGCAAAGTACCTTTGCTGATCACAAGGCACTAAAATTAGACGTGAACTACAAAGGGTCACAGAAGAAAAACTTTAACACCTAAAAATTAAACAGCACACTGCTGAACAACCAGTGGGTCAAAGATGAAATTAAAGAGGAAATCAAAACATTCTTGGAAACAATAATAAAGATACAAATTATCAGAATTTATGGGACACAGCAAAAGCGGTACTGAGAGGAAAATTTATAGATTTGCAAGCACACATCAGGAGGGAAGAAGGGGCCTATATGAATACCTTAATGACAGTTTATAAAACTAGAAAATGATTCACAAATGGAAGCAAAAATTGGTAGATAGAAGTAACTTAGAAAGCTTAGAGCAGAAATCAATGAAGTGAAAATAAAAAAAAAATCCGAAAGATAAACGAAAGCAAAAGTTGGTTCTTCAAAAAAATAAACAAGATTGATAAACCACTGGCAAAATTCACAAAGAAAGCAAGAGAGAGAAAATTAATAAACTGGAGTAGATATGAAAAGGGGGAGATCACTACAGATATTGCAGAAATTCAATGGGCCATCAGAGACTACTTTGAAAAACTATATACCACGAAACATGAGAACCTAGAAGAAATGGATAAATTTTTGGACTCATAACTTTTCACGATTGAATAAAGATGAGGGAGCATATCTAAATAGCCCCATCACTATTGAGGAAATTAAAATGGTGATAAAAAATCTTCCCAAAAACAAAAGCCCAGGCCCAGATGGTTTCATAAATGAATTCTTTCAAACCTTTCAAGAGGAACTTCTACCAATCCTTTTTAGACTTTTTCATAATATAGTCAAGATCATCTAACACTAACCAATGGCAAATATTATTATCAATGGAAATAAACTAAATGCTTTCCCCTAAAATTTGGTACAAGACAAGTTTGTCCTCTCTCACCACTCCTATTCAACATAGTACTGGAAGTACTTGTCATAACGATTAAGCAAGAAAAAGATATCAAGGGCATCCAGATAGGTAAGGAAGAAGTCAAGCTCTCACTCTTTGCAGATGACATGATACTATATTTAGAAAACCCTAAAGACTCTGCCAAAAAGCTTCTAGAAAGAATAGATTTATATAGCAAATTTTCAGGCTACAAAATGAACATGCAAAAGTCAAAAGTCAATGGCCTTCTTATACACCAATAATGATAGAGAAGAAATGGATATTAAAAAATATCTCATTCACACCAGTGCCCCACAAACTCAAATATCTTGGGATCAACTTAACTATAGAGGTGAAGGACCTATCCAAAGAAAACTACAAAAGCCTGCTTCAACAAATAAGAGAGGACACAAGGAAATGGAAACACATACCCTGCTCATGAATTGGCAGGATTAATATCATTAACATGGCAATACTCACCAAAGCATTGTACAAATTTAATGCAATCCCTCCAAAGACATCCATGACATTCTTCAAAGAAGTGAATCAAACACTTCGGAAATTCATTTGGAAAAATAAACTCCCATGAATAGCTAAAGCACTTCTCGGGAAAAGGAATATGGGAGGCATTACTTTCCCCAATTTTAAACTGTATTACCAAGCAATGGTTATCCAAACAGCATGGTACTGGAATAAAGATAGATCCTCAGATCAGTGGAATAGATTTGAGTATTCAGAGCATGTTCCCCAGATATGCAATCAACTAATCTTTGATAAAGAATTAAGCAATCCAATGTGGACCAAGTAAAGCCTCTTCAACAAGTGGTCTTAGCACAACTTGTTAGCCACTTATATAAAAGTGAACTCAGACCCCATCTAATGTCATGCACAAAGATCAAATCCAAATGTATTAAAGACCATAATATTAGACCTGAAACCATAAGGTATATAGAACAACACGTGGGTAAAACACTTTTTGACATTGAGACTAAAGCCATCTTCAAGGAGGAAAGAGCACTCTTCAAACAAGTGGAAGTAGAGATAAACAGATGGGACTATATTAAGCTGAGAAGCTGCTGCACCTCAAAGGAAATAGTGCCTAAGGTACAAAAACCACCCACAGAATGGGAGAAACTATTCACCCAATACCCATCAGACAAGGAACTTATATTGAAAATATACAAGGTATTGATAGAACTTCATAAGAAAAATTATATAGCACCATCAAAAAATGGGGAGAAGTGAACAGATATTTTCTCAAAGAAATACAAATGGCCAGAAGGCATATGGAAAAAAAATGCTCCACATCACTAATCATCAGGGAGATGCAAATCAAAACTACAATGAGGTACCATCTTACACAGCAGAGACTGGCATACATCACAAAGAACAAGAACAATCAGTGCTGGCAGGGATGTGAAGAGAAAGGAACACTTATTCACTGCTGGTGGGAATGCTGTCTAGTCCAGCCTTGATGGAAAACAATATGGAGATTTCTCAAAAAAAAAAAACTGGAAATAGAGGTCCCATAGGATTCAGTTACAACATTCCTAGGAATATACCCTAGGAACACAAAAATACTATTTAAAAATTTCTTCCTCACACCTATATTCATTGCAGCACTATTTACAATAGCCAGACTCTGGAAACAACCAAAATGCCCTTCAGCAGACGAATGGCTAAAGATACCGTGGTACCTATGCACAATGAAATACTATGCAGCCATCAGGAGAGATGAAGTCATGAAATTTTTCTATACATGGCTTTCCATGGAATCTATTATGCTGAGTGAAATAAGTCAGAGGGTGAGAAATAGACACAGAATAGTCTCACTCATTTATGGGTTTTAAGAAAAATAAAAGATATTTTTAAAAATAATTCTCAGACACAATAGATGAGGGCTGGAAGGTCCAACTCACAATATGAATCTCACCACAAAGAGTGGTGAGTGCAGTTAGAGAAGTACACTGACAACTATCATAACAATATAAATGAATGAGGAAAGTAGAAAGCCTGTCTCAAATATAGGTGGGGGAGGGGTAGAGAGGAGGGAGATTTGGGGGATTGGTGATGGGAATGTTGCACTGGTAAAGGTGGGTGTTCTTTATATGACTGAAACCCAACTACAATCATGTTTGTAACCAAGATGTCTAAATAAATATATTAAAAACGGATAATTTGAATAAAATAAATTCTTAGTGCTACATGTCATTTACTCTTTTTCTGAGTCATGAGGAAAACATGTTGAACATCATTTTGAGGACAAATTAGTTTCCTAAGCCATCTTGATTTGATTTCCCAGAATAAAACATGCTTTAATCTTTTTATCCCATTTAATAGAATGTAGAAAACAAGAGCTGTATACATTTCTGTTTAAAATTTTACAACTAAATACACTTCATGTGCCCAATGGTTTTTTATGAGCTCTGAATTTCTAAATTGGCAATGATATGGGTAGTGACCTCTGTGGAACAATATGAAAATAAAAATTGGTTCCGTTAATGGACTATTTTTATAAGATAGAGTATCCCAAAGTATAAATAAAACTCAAATGGAACAACAATACCTATAGAATACAGAACAGCATATGACATGGAACAAGGCCATACAGAGTAGCACAGAGGTCATGAAATAATATAGAAATACAAAAAGAGCATCTGGATATGCTATACGTTATATATATATGTGTGTGTATATGTGTATATACACATATATATGTAAATCAACATGCAAATTGAGCACAATAAGATGCTGTGGTCTCACTAGTTCTTAAAGATTACATATAAGGGCAGAGCTGGATGTAGTGTTTTAATATTCTGTTGTACTAAAAGCTCTCACAAACATTGGAGAATAATTTTCCCAATAGCGTTGTTTCTATATTGTTTATTATCATACAAATTTTGTTAACAAGTAGGTTGAAAGTCTTGGACTAGAACAAAACATCATTTTTTTAAATTTAGCATTACTGTTTAATGCAGACATTGAAGTAATTTTGCATATTGATGCCACTTTAATTTGTTTATTTACAATGTCTAAGGTGCTATTTACTAAATTATCAGGCTTTGCAAGAGCAAAGCTGATGCATACAGCTCTGACTTCTGACAAATCTGAATTAATCTGTTTGATTCAATTTATAAATACAAACTTGAAATTAAATAAAAATTTCAAATTGCTACCTGGATCCATTCATTTAAGAGGGTTTGTTTATTTGGACTTCATCACTGTCTTGTTTTCTCAGTAAGTAATCAGTTTATTTTAGGTGTATAACTTTAGAACACTTAAGAAAAGCAGATGTCAGGTGATTTGAAAGGCACATGAGAAGAACATGCAAGGGTAATTGATCAGGAGAAACTATCTAGTCCTTACAGGAGGTAAATCCTTCATGAGCCTTGTCATACTTTCTGAGCCATTTCATCTAGAAGGGTGGAACGTGCTGGTATTGGAGTTCTATCTAAATAATATGTTCCTGATAGGCTGTAATTCAATGATCCTTCCCAGTCATTTGCTATCTTAACCCCGGACAGTTGACATGTGCTGAGAAGATACAGACATGATTGTGCTTCCAATATTAAATGACTACATGGAAACTTATCTACCTTTCTCCTAAGCATTAATTAAATATCTCTTGCTTTCTTGTTAAAATCCTCCTTCTTCCAGATATGTGTCTGACCCATGCCTATTGGAAGGCTGCTAGCATTTTTTAGTTACTAAGGGAATCAATTTTTGTAAAAAAGTGTTTGAGACTGTTCCTGAAATAAATTAATATACAAACTTTTCAGTTCAGGCCCATCATTGAACCTGAGCTTCAAATTTTGTGTGAGAGGTTCTGTGTCAATCTTCTCAAAACATTCATCTGAAATTACGTTGTAAACTAAAAGTAAATAATGAAGTTTTATTGTTGGCTTAATAAAATTAGTTATTTGTAAGAAAACAAATTTCTAATCACTAGGGTATATATAAACACTAGGGTATTTATTTAATTGTATACATCAATATAAAGTAAGTTGCTGAAAAGTACTGCAAACTAAAATTATATTTAAGTTAATTTACAGAAATCTCAAATATTGGGAGAAAGTATTACTGAATTATATGCAGTTGAATCATGATATGAAGTTTACCACAAAAATGGTGAGTGTAGATAGAGAAATAGCTACACTAACAACAATTATGACAATATTAATATGCAAGAGAAGTAGAATGCCTGTCTTGAATACAGGCAGAATGTGGGGGAGGATAGAGATGGGACATTGATGGTGGGAAGGTTGCACTGGTGAAGGAGGTGTTCTTTTTTATGACTGAAACCCAACTACACAGTCTTAAATAAAGGTCTTATTAAAAATAATTGTGCTTTGAAATAAAAGAGTAAGAATGAGAATACTGGTGAAGGCTAGGATGCAGAGTAAAAGTTTATTTTTATGTCTTAAGAGCAAAATATTTGCAAAATTAAGGAAAGACCAAATGAGATTAACATTTTTTAACTGTGAACATATTTTTTGAAAAGACACAAAGGGCTTACTTATTATAATTGTAATTATTTGAAACTTTGCCATCATTGTCAAAACTGCCTTATTTATGGATGACTCCTCCGGCATTAAACTGTTTCCCTCTTCCTTCCCCTGCAAAAGAAAATATTTAATGGTTTTAAGAGGTTCCCCTGGTTGAAATCTTCTGTACAATACTTGTTTAATGAGCTGATTAATAACTGTTACTTAGACTTAATGAATCAAATCACAGTGGTAATTACCATATTGCAAATCACTGTGTTGTATTTGGTTATGATAGAACCATACATTTTATAGTGATGACTCTTGAATAATGAAGGTATCTGAACAGATTGTACCCAAGGTCTCATTGAAGAAATTCCTATATCTTGGATATAAGATCGTCTTTGGAGTTCCCTAAACAGCAAACCACAAAACATTCTATTAGTATAATATTGCCCATTAAGAACAAAATGCTTTTTGATTTTAAATAATCATTCAGAGTGGTTTTTAAAACCTATTTCAGTTTTATATACTTATCATCATCCAAACACATAGAAATGCTGTCATCTGATTAAGCATCTGCTTTAACATGATTTTCGCTGGAATGGCATATAAATTCTAAAGTATTACTGTAAGGGGATTTATGTATTAACCATATGCTTCTATCTGGCTAGTTTTTGGTTCATAATATTTAAAAACATAATATTCTACATTTAAGATTAGTTCTTAAAAATCTCTTAGTCTTGGGGCCCGAGAGATAGTTCAGTGGATAAGGTGCTTTTTTTTTTTTTTTTTTTTTTGCACTGGGCCTAAAGAAATTCAATTCCCGGCATCACACATGGAACCTTGATTCCCACCAAGAATGATCCCTTAGCACAGGCAAGAGTTCTTGAGCATTTCTGGGTATGATTCAAAACACAAAAGGAAAAAACATCAACAGACTCTTAACTTTTGAACCTTATTATTGAATGCTTTAATAGTTAATTATTGTGTCAACAAATCTGTTAAAAACAATGAAATTACATAGAATAGACAGAGAGAATAAGAGAAAATGAGAGAAAGACACAGAGAGAGAGAGCGAGAGAGAGCGAGAGAGAGAGCGAGAGAGAGAGAGAGAGAGAGAAAGAGAGAGAGAGAGAGAGAGAGAGAGAGAGAAAGAGAGATGTCTGCCCCAGAGACAGGTAGGCAGAAGAGCAGGAGGGAAACTGGAAGCATTAGTGGTAGGGAATGTGTACTATTGAAGTATATTGTACATTATATGACGAAAACTTAATCATAAACAAATTGGTAATTGTGAAAAAAAACACAACTGAATTATTAACAGCCTTGTAACCATGGTGTTTAAATAAAGTAATTAAGAAAAAAAGAACAATGAAGTGGTAGCTATGGGTTTTTATGCAGGAAAATGTATACTGTAATAAGTTAATATTAAAGTTAGAGGTAAATATTATTTTTGTATTTTTTCTAAATATTTAGTTAAAAAAGAAAAATTGCTCATTAGCATTACATACAGAGATGACAGAAGTTTCGTCTTGCTCTATAGCCTCATGGATCAATCTGTATTATAAGAATGGAAGACAATTCAAAAAACTAGAGCATGTGCTCTGGGCAGGAGGACTGGGTTTGATACCTGGTACAGATGAGGAAGATAACCAAAACATAGAGCTTGGGATAGATGTGGTCCCAAATCCAAACAAGAATGTATTTGAAATGACATTGACATACTAGTTAGAAAATGACTCTGAACTGAATAATCATAGTGCACTCAAGCCAGATGTTCAGGTTTAATATTATATATATATACATATATACATATATATACATATATATACATATATATGTATATATAATATCACATTTACAATATTTTAAACAACTTCTGCATTTATAAATTATTCTAATCAATGTATAAAAAGTCCATTTAATTAACATTGACTAAATGTTTGATATGTGTAGATTTTTTTATGCTTTTTGGGCCACACCCTATAATGCTCAGGGGTTATTCCTGGCTATGTGCTCAGAAATCGCTCCTGGCTCGGGGGACCATTGTGACGCCAGGGATCGAACCAAGGTCTGTTCTAGATTGACTGCATGCAAGGCAAATACCCTACCGTTGTGCTATCACTCCGGCACCATATTTGCAGATTTTTACCCAACTGTTGTGCTTTATTTTTTTAGTTTTTATTTTTTTTTACCACAGACAGCAGTGCTTAGGGCTTACTATGGGCTCTGGATAGACGGATCTTTCCTTGCAGAGCTGGGTGTATCAGGTTGTTTGATGTGACACAAAGACCTTAATCTAAGCCATATCTCTCTGGGCCAAACAACTGTCATTTTTAATATTAGGTAGACTTCAAAGAAGATCTCTATCTTATACTCCTATTCAGTTTAATTTATGCAAATTTATTATTTTACTCAACCTTTTTTTTTTTTTTTTTTTTTTTGGTTTTTGGGTCACAGCCAGTGGCACTCAGGGGTTACTCCTGGCTTTGCACTTAGAAATTACTCCTGGCATGGGGGACCATATGGGATGTCAGTGATTGAACCCAGAGGTCCATTCAGGGTGAGCCGCATGCAAGGCAAACGCTCTACCACTGTGCTACCACTTCAGCCCTAGTTTCCTCGACTTTACCCTTAAACAAATTACCTGGTCACTGCCTTATGATATTCCTGGACATTCTGGGTCTTCCTTTCAGCAGGTGAAAGGGGAGTAGTATAAGTTTTGGGCCATATTGCCTGGCCAAGACAATGGGCTCCACCACTGGCTAACTATGTGATCTGACACAGGTAGTTCAATTGGTCCCTGTCTCACTTCTTCATCTATAAAAATCAGTATCTCCCTAGATGGGATTGATAAAATGCAATGAGCCAGTACAGATTAGTTGAAAATAACCTTCACTGAGTAGGCATTAATTGTGATAAAAAATAAGAACTTAGTCTATGATAATTATGTCCCCATCACATTATTTCTTGCCCCCCTCAAATGTTGAAATTATGCATGAAGCATTCGATTTCATAGATTTAAAAGCTGAGTAACTCAAAGCATCTTCTTAAAGCACAGTAGCTCTGCTTAAGAGGTGGCAAAGTGGAATCATTTTAATGTTGAATTCAAAGTAGAGAAGCAGAGGAGGGAAGAGAGAAACTTCAATGGAATATATATTCATATATGTATTATATGCAATATACATGGTACATTGAAAATAGTCTAATTTTATCAACTATCACCTTTAAGATACAGGGTTTCAATATACATTGACTCAAAGGTATTTATTAGAGGAGCCGGAATGATAGCACAGCAGCAGGGTATTTGCTTTGCATGAAGCTGATCTGGACGAACCTGGGTTAGATCCCCAGCATCCCATATGATCCCCCAGCCTGACTGGTGCAATTTCTGAGCACAAAGCCAGGAATAAACCCTGAGCACAGCCTGTGTGGCCCCAAAACAAAAAAATCGAAGATATTTATTAGAGTAGATTTCAAAGAAACAAGATTCAAGTCCATGTTGTCCTTAAAAAATAATTTTCTCACTTTTTTCCTACTCTGGGTAACCTTGATGGTTTCCAAAAGTATTGCTCAGGCATTTTGTAGAATGTCTCTTATTTTGGATTGGTGTGTGGCATTTCCTCATGATTGGACTGAGGCTGTATATTTGAGGGAGAAGTATTAAAGAAAGTGGCTTCTCATCACAACATATCAAAAGTGTTTTCTATTAGCATGATACTATTGATAACAATATTGGCCACCTGGATGATTGCACTGATCCCAGCTTGCTAAGAGCATGAGTACACTATGATGCCCTATCATCTTACACAGACATTGCTGGTAACTTTTTTTGTCCTTCAGATTTTGAGATTTTTGGTCATCCCAGTCACAGAAAATTATTATTATGCAATTTGTTCAGTTACATGGAGCTTTTCTCTTGGAAGGATATGTTCTCTCTTGAATGTCAGATTCCTGAAATTCATGATAATCTTGAAATTTCACTGATTTTTTTTTTAAAAAAAGAAACCAGGTTGATCATCTAGGCTCATGACTCCCAAATGCCAGTGGTACTTTTTTTTACTCATTATTCTTTTGTACCTGTCCCTTAACTTCTTAGATCTTTACTCTCTACCCTAAATGGAATTAAAAATACTTAATAGCTGCAATGCTGTTCATGATCATGTTTTATTCATTCCAGATTTTGGCTATCATAGTTGCTCAATAAATTTTTGTTGACTTTGATATTGTTGTGCTGATAATGAATTCAGTGTTAATTTCAACTATATCAGTTTTCAAAGATTGTCAAAGATGTCAATGAAAAGACATCGCAAATTATAATAAAATGAAGACAAATTTTACAAAACATAAAAATAATGAGATTAATCAACACAATGAACAAATATGCTAAAAACCCAAGCAGGAGAGACATGGAAAAATAATTAATGTGTAATTTACCTTGAAGAATTTTCCAACTGTTTCTTGTGCAAAAAGAACTGGATATTTTCCACTTGTCACATGGGGAAGAAGTAAGAAATGGTAACACCCCTTCTATAAGTGTATTCACATTTCCAAAGCAATAGAGAGGAATGGGTAGATACCAGGTCTGTGTAGTCATAGACCAGTTATCAGAACTCCAGGAGTCTTCTGTTAACTAAGTTCTCAGAATTCTGATTATGAGTCACTAGGTCACAAAGGAAGATCTAGTCATCTGCCTTTCAATAGGCGGTATAAAGAATTCTCATAATAAAAAAAAAGAAATTAACCAGTGGGGGGGGAAATAATTTTCATAATTAAGAAAGTTTGGGAAACATGGTGGTAGTAGTAACATTTTTTGAGTGAGAACATTTCTTTCTATGATAGAAGATGCCTGTTTTCTACAATATCTCTGATACAGCCTTTTCAGTTCTTCTCTGTCATATCATTAGCGTAAGATGGTGTTCATAAACACTGTGCTCTTAGGCTCATTGTGTAGGCATGTCCACTGAATGGACCTGAATTCAGTCTGTGCTTTCAGTGTCTTCATATAAGGCCAAATTCTGAATTTTCTCAGCACCACTAAGACTTTCTCCTAGAGACACATGTACCCATTAGCTTGTGGTTTGAAAGTTTCGCCACAGACCCTCCATGCCTCCCTCATTTGGCTGACATGAGTAGGGTTGTATAGTCTGAGACCCACCCCAAATGTAGCAAAGGATAAAATGTGACATAAGAATTTCAATTTTTTTTCCATTTCATAGCAATCATAGTTTGGTTCTACTCCATAGCTTTATTACATGTTATCTAACCCATATTAGGATCTAACCAATTTAGGATCTAACCAATATTCTTACCTTGTTTCTAAAAAAAAAAAGGCCAATTGCCAATAGACTTGAAAATTAACTTTGAAATATAACATTAGTACATATATTTCCTAGGAAGGTTCTGCACTCAAAACTCCAAGCATGACACAGGAACTAGAAGACACATACATAATCTATACAATACAATCTATCAATAAAGAAGAAAACATACAATTGGCAACCTCAGACTCCACTGCCGTCTTAAAGAGCACTGTGACCAGGGTCCAGACAGGAAACAGAGTCCCTCAAGGACACACAGAGGGAGTGTGGAAAAGAGGGGGAAATCTGTCATTAAATGGGAGGTCACAGAGCTGAGAGGAGGTGCAGATGCCCAGAAATAAGTCAGAGGGTGGCTTGGTTTCTACAAACAACTCCTGCTGATCCTGCATCAGGAATGAAGAGCCATAAGTGCTAGGAGTGGTAGCATCCCATAACCCCAAAGCTGATAATGCTGCAATCAATGTGAGGGCCTATAGGTCACCAGGAAATCTTTTCAGAAATACTTTCTTACCTCCTAAGAAATAGTATCAGCCACTCACTGACTTCTCTGGGGAAGGGATGTCTTTATGCACTGTAATTTTTTAAAGATAATTTAGGATCCCTGTCCCCTTTTGTAGCTATGCAAGTTATAAATTATAGTGTTCCAAAATATAACCATTTTAGTTCCCAGTGGGTCAGGTTCTTTGTGTGTGTATTTATCCAATTGTCTGATTCACTTAAGTTTGTAACTACAGGGTCTTGCTCTGGTTTTAAAAATGAATAGCTCGAAAAGTCAAAGCAACAATCAATTCTTTAAAACCCAGATCTGCCCTGCTTGTAGTCATATAAGGGTAGTTACATGATTATCCAAAACAGCATTGACCTAGAGACGAAAGATCTGGGTAACTCTCTATGGCAAGTGAGCATGTGATTTTTCTCTCTGCTCTGGTGGGACTCAGCCAGTCAAGACCACTCCAAGTGATATCGATCTTTTAATCCTTGATAAAAAGTGAAATGGCCAGGTCTATTTTGGATGATAAATTGATAAGGATTAGAAATTCACTTTGAGGAAAAATAAAAATACTGCATCTGACCTTTTATATATTCCTCTCTTACAATAAAAGAAAGTTAATATACTAAATGTGGAGAAATCATCTTTTCTCCTCAGCTATTATGATGGTTTACAAACCTCAAAACCTGCTTCTGATAGGATTTTAATACTTTTCAAGCCACTAAAAGAATCATGTATTTTTATTTTTTCTTCACATCTGTACTAAGCATTACTGAAAGCTTTTGCAAAGAGATATCACATAAGCTTTGCCACCACAACCCAACCTAACATTTATAATAAAGTCCTCTGTACCGTCCCTATTTGTAAACACCTGCTACATCTTTTTATTTGTGACTTTCAAGATTCTAACATAAATTCAATTTAACTTTTACAGAACCCATAGAAAGAATGCCTGAAAATCTGGACAGCAATAAAACAGGAATATTAAAAAGAGATATGCATTTCATTACTCCCTAGTCCCTCCAAATAGCCAGATAGCTGAGTTGCTTGCTTGCTTTTGGATGCATGTGTTTATTAAGGATTGGTTTGGAGCACGCACTTGCCAGAGTCTTGGAATTATCTGAGAAAAGAACAGACATGCTCCCTTTCTTCTCATAGGTAATTCATTCAGGACAAGAGGTAAGCAAGCCAGAAATTTCAGCATTGTCTGTCTTGCTGAAAGCTTTTATGAGGTGAGTATATATGTTCTAGAAACACAAATCAAAGGCACCTTTATGCATAAGTTGGTCAAAGAAGGCCTCCTTACCCTCATGTGTGGTAGAAACTAGAATGAATTCACTATATTTCAGTATAGTTTCTTCAAGTGAAGAAACACTGTCTTAGCAGTTGGTGATGGGAAATACAGATTGATGAAGGTTGTTGTATACTGTATGATTGTAACTCAATCATGATCAACTTCATCTGTGGATAAAAAAAAGCTATAGTATAAGCAACTTTTAATCATGGTGTTTAAATAAAATAATTTTAATTAAAAATATTCCAAAAGAGTCTAGGAGACATTCTCAGATATTATGTAACTAAGAACAAAAGCGATGTCACTGAAAATTAAAATTATTATAGTTTAGGTTGCATATTTCAATTAGTGTTAACATGATTTTGATGTAGACAGCTCTCTCACCTTTCCACAAGTTCCTCTCACAATGTTGTTATTGTTCTGTTTGTTACTCCCTCTCCACCTTATCCATTACTTAGGAGAGTATCTGACTTCTGTAATCTCAGGCCAACGGTTTATTTTCATTTTATGCTCTCTATTTCAAAATAATGGCATTTTAAGGATCTTAATATATATGAAAAACATGGTCCAGAAAAGATTGTAACTGCCACTGGAGGATATCACCAGTGCATGACTCAAGTACTGAGTATGTTTGTAGCAGTTACTACCCCAGATTAGAAACTGCTGGACTTTATTGTTTATAATAGTAATTCAAACAACTTACAATCACCAGGCTCAAAGATTACTTATAGTCTGGGCCAGTAGGTAAGCATCTTTTATAGCTAACCTGGTTGTCTTATATAAGAATTTCAAAGAATATATGTTGAAAACATATTTGCTGAGTAATTACTGGGGATGCCTTTTTATTCTATAGCTAACTGAGGTTTGGTAAATGTAAACTTATCAGCTTCAATAAATAATTACAAACATACCAAAAATCTTATAAATTTTTAATTAATTAAAAATAATCATGTATAAATATGAAACTATAAGGTATATAGAAGAACACATTGATGAAACACTCCATTACATTGAAATCAAAGGCATCTTCAAGGAGAAAACAGCACTCTTCAAACAAGTGGAAACAGAGATAAACAGATGTGACTATATCAAGCTGAGAAGCTTCTGCACCTCAAAGGAAATAGTGATTAGGATACAAAAGCCACCCACAGAATGGGAGAAACTATTCACCCAATACCCATCAGATAAGGGACTAATATCTAAGAGATAAAAAGTACTGACAGAACTTAACAAGAAAAAAAAATCTAAACCCATTGAGAAATGGGGAGAAGAAATGAACAGAAAATTTCTCAAAGAACTGCAAATGGCCAAAAGGCACATAAAAAATGCTCCATATCACTAATCATAAGGGAGGTACCATCTCATGCTGTAGAGATTGGTACACATCACAAAGAATAAAAACAATAAATACTGGTGGGAATGTGGAGAGAAAGGAATCCTCATTCACTGATGGTGGGAATGCTATCTAGTCTAGACTTTATGAAAAACGATATGGAGATTCCTCAAAAAACTGTAAATTGAGCTCTTATATGATCTATCTATATTATTTCTAAGGTTATAACCTAGGAACACAAAAACACAATACAAAAATGCCTTCTGCACATCTACATTCATTGCAGTGCTATTTACAATAGCCAGAACATGGAAATAACCCAGATACCCAACAACAAATGAGTGGCTAAAGAAACAGTGGTATATATACATAATGGAATACTATGCAGCCATCAGGAAAAATAAAGTCATAAAATTTTCCAATACATGGATGGAATTAAAAACTATTATGCTGAGTGAAATAAGTCAGAGGGAGAGAGACACACAGAATAGTTTCACTCATCTATGGGTTTTAAGAAGCATAAAAGACAATGTTGTAATAATGCCCAGAGACAATAGAGATGAGGGCTGGAAGACCAGCCAGCCCAGATATGAAGCTAACAAGAGAGTGGTGAAATAACTACACTGACAACTAACATGACAATGGTTGTGAGTGAAAGAAATAGAATGCTTATCTTGAATATACACAGGGAGTGGAGAGGAGGGAGATGGGGTTTTTTGGTGGTGCACTGGTGAAGACGAAGTTTCTTTTATAACTAAAACCCAACTACAAACATGTTTGTAATCATGGTCTTTAAATAAAGATATTAATTAAAAAAATCAAAGAGATATTAAAATGTATTATAAAAACCTAAAAAATTTTCTTGGCACAAGAGGAAAATTAAGATACATATTTTGGCTTAGAATTATGATGAGAGTAGTAATAGTGTATGATAAATAAGAAACCACAGAGCTGAGTTTTTCCCATTTTGGGACAATTTTCATTTGTTGATCATTATACTTGCTGTTATTTTTCTTGACATAGAAAATGTTTAGTTGGGTTTATTCATAGACAAAAAATAAATCTCAAATTCTATTTCAAAAAATAATCATTTAAAAGTAAGTGACACAAAAATGCTGCACTTTACTACCACATATCTTTGAATAGTTTGTAGTCCATGTATTACATTATGTTGTGGGAAAAGGATAACTATAATCAAAAGAGGCATGTTATGAAGAAAAAACTCAGAGAAGAATAAATTTTGGTGCCACAGAGATCAAATATAATTCTTCCAACTTTTTCTTTTTTGGTTTTTGGGCCACACCCGGTGACGCTCAGAGGTTACTCCTGGCTATGCACTCAGAAAGCACTCCTGGCCTGGGGGACCATATGAGACACAGGGGGATTGAACTGCGGTTTGTCCTAAGCTAGCTTGGGCAAGGCAGATGCCTTACTGCTGCACCACCGCTCTGGCCCCCCAACTGTATTTTAGTATTGACAGAATTTTACAATATAGGAGAATCCAGAAGTATAAATAAAAATAATAGTTTCAGGACTAACTACTATGGTCACAATGATACTTCTATCTTATTCATATACATATATTTCATAAATATAAATGGATGGAATGCTCTATGGTCATTGATTTGTTAAGTTTATTTTAGAATTCTGGTTATACTACCTTTACTTGACATCTGATATTGTAAAATTCTTTCTACAAACATATCTTGTAGAAATTAGAAAGGTTTTGTATGAAGAGGTTACCTGGAATGGTTCGGGGGATGCAGTCAGACAAGAAAAGAATGAGAAGAAAGATATTGGAGGAGACAGTGATGGGATGAAATGGAATAGAGATAGCTACTCAATGAAGGTAACAATGATCAGAGATTTGTATGAGGCTATTCTATATCCCTGATAAATTCAAAACAAAGAAGCCAATTCCCAGAGCACAGTGGACCTACAGGATAATATGGGAATGGAGTCATAAAAATGTCTCAAAAGTATCATCCTACTTTGAATGTCAAACCATGGAGTTATGAGTTTGTATTCTAAACTATAACAATGAAAACACTTCTCCAAGATGCTATGTCCCAATTTTTGGAACCAAAATATATTACTTTATTAGTAAAAAGTTTTTACAAATATTATTAAGAATTTTGAGTTGGAGACTTTATATTGGAACCTAAAAGCCATCCCAGATGTCTTTGTAAAAGAGAAGTTGACTGGCACTTAGAGAAAAGAGGAGGTAATGTGACCAGACAGGCAAGCATTAAAAGCTATGTGGCCAAAGTATGCCTGCAGACCCAGAAGCTAGACAAGGCAAGGAATGAATTCTCTAGAACTCCCAGAGAGAGCTCAGTTTCGCTGCTGCCTGAATACATACACTGACACAATTTTGAAGAGAGTAAGAGAGAACAAATTACTATTATTTTAAAGTCACTGAGTTTGTTGCAGTTGGTTTCAGAATCTTTTGGATTCCAGTATATCTGCAAATGAATGATATGAACTAGATGGACATACACTAGATGGTATCACCAAGGAAAGAATATGGAGAGAAGAGATGTTTGGTAAGATGCTTCTAGTAAGATCTGAGAACTTTAATGTTTATAAGTAGAGAGGAAGAACTTTGTAGGCCTCTATGTGTGGGTAACAGTATGTGTTCCTTAGTGGGAAAATGGTCAAACAGAATGAAATGATGGATGTGTATAGAGGTGTAGAAATGTATTTAATACAAAACTTTTAGATTATTTGAAAGCATAAGAAAATACTAGATTCTTTTTTGTTTTACTCTCTATTGAGTTAACTCTAAGTGTCTGATATAAAAATTTGGCTTATTTTTAATATTGGGTAAAATTCACAGCTTGAAATGATAATTAGTATGATGTTGTCTATCTGACATCTTTGTGTATGTCAAAACCTGATTGATGATTGAACAGACAGTGGCCTCTGACAAATTTATCAGTACTGCAAAAATTGAGGACTTACTGTTTAAGTCATGGAAGATTTCCTAGTGTGTTATGTCATTTTAGTTAGTTAAATTGTAAAAATAAAAAGTAAATGATTTACTATGCAGTCCTTATATAAAATAATTTGCCTAAGAACAAAATTTCAGGAATAAAATATAAAGTGATATATATTTGTCTAGGAATAAAATACAAACACAATATCTTGAATAAAGTTAAGTGAAAGAAAATCTATATAAGGAGACAAGTTACTACTTTTTAGGTGAAAGCAATCAAGTGATGAAGCAATGAATGTGTCCATGAGTAAAATTATTTTTCTTTAAGGTAATTAGAAATTTATGACCTAGAAAATTTTTTACATATTAAGTGACCCAAAAGTCCTATCAAAGTAAGGACATTTTTGGGAATGACATGCCAGATCTGGTAACAATATAAATGTAATTATTTTCTCTTGCTTTCTTTCCTCTGTTCTCACTTTTTCTCTCCATTTTTTTCCTCTAAAAAGATTCTGTTAGCACAGACAAATGAGGCCAGTCAATAAAATTCATGCAAACAAATAGAATATATTGAGCTAACTCAAAGCTGAGTGAACAACAGCTGTGGTCTTGCCTATAAAATTAGTTCAGAGGTGGTTTCTGTGTACTGGAGCATCAAAAAACTTTTATTTGCATGTTCCTATAAATAGACAAATATGGACTCATGTAAAGTATTCTTTGCAGAAAGCTGGCATCTAAGTTTGTATATGTGGGCAAGAGACAAGATAAAAGAGAGGAGAGAAATATTTGTAAGCCTATTCCAAATATTTTTAGAGCAGGTAACCATGAAACAGATTGACCTTTTATTGCTTCTGAATTGAGAATAGATTCCTCCCATTAAAGCATCCATTATATTGCAAGTTTTTATGATTTTGAAAGATACTCTGATAGCTTAAGCAATGAGCCCAAACTCAGCAGTTTAGCATATTGAACCAATGCCATAAACCTGTAAAGATTATCCAATCTTGTACCAAAAAAATACCTATTTATAATGATTTTGACTTAAATTTTCAAGTTCATTGATAATGTATGGCTTATAAGAAGTACTAGTCAAGTAAGAATAAAAAAAATAAGAACTGGAGAAATAATACAGTCAGTAAATCCCTTGCTTTGAACCAGTATCTTTGAAACCCAGTATTCTCATTTTGTACCCTGAGCATCAGAAGGATTTATTCCTGAGCACAGATGTAGGAATAAGTTGTGAGAACTATTTTGTGTGGCAAAATAAAAATTAGTAAAAGAACAAACAATAATATAAAAGGGAGAAACTAGAGAGATAGAACAGGAATTAGGTGCTTGTGGTGAGCCCTATTTTGATGCCCATAGAGTCCCCTGAACATCTCCAACAATGATCCCTGACTGCAGAGCTCAGGAATAAGACCTGAGTAGAACAAGGCATGGCCCAATACCACCTCAAATAAAATAAAAAATAAAGAGGCATATATATTGTAATTAATTTGAATATTTGTCTTACAATTTAAAGGCAAATTTCACTTATGTCAGCCATTGAACTGTTTATAATTTTATTGGCATTTCTTGCATTTCAAGGAAAACTTAATCTAGCATTATTCTGTTATTGATGAAAAATTATTTTCTCACATAAAATTTTAAAATGAAAAGGAGGTTATAAAACTGGTAGATATTATATTAATCCAATTTGATTTATATACACTTTGCATATATTCATATGTATAACCTACATAGCTACATATATACAAAGGCACAAAGTGGTATTTCTGAATTTGGATATTATACATTTTTTATTTTCTTGTTTTCTGTTTGTTTTGAAATTTATAAATAAAACATGTTTTTGAAATATAAAGTCTAGAACACAAAAATTGAAATCTAGTAAGTTTAACACCTAGTATTTTGCATCTGTCATAGAATTATTAACATAAAAATGTTTTATTTGGGGGACAGAGTGCTAGTGCAGTGAATAGAGCACTTGCTTTGTATGTAGCCCATCTGATTTCAATTTTCCGCACCCCATATGGTTCCCAAAGTACTACCAGGAATGACTCCTGAATGCAGATCCAAGAACATCTTGAACATCATCAGGCATGACCCCCAAATACAAACAAAATACCTTTTTACCTTACTCCCAGATATCAAAACTGGACAACATATACAAATGTAATTAAGTATAGCAGGATGATACAAAGAAAAAAAGTAAAAATATTCTAAGTTGTACTTAACATTAATTTAATTTCTGCCTCAAAGCTCCTTCCTACGACTGCACACAATGAGGAACAATGATCTATTTAGAAGGATAAAACAAATTTATATCGAAGCATATGGAGTTGCTGTGGAGAGAAGGTTTCCTGAGTGATAAAAGATGCATAAAAAATGAACCTCAAAAAATCGCATATACTTTCTCAGTCTTTGGTCAGATACTAAATGAGATTGAATGCAGCAATAGATTTAGTAGAATATAAGTACTTGGTAGCTATACAATTGATAAGGAGAGTGGAACTAGAAACCTCTGGAAGTTATAAGCTTTTAGGTATCCATAGTGGGGATCAGGTTCTTAAAAAGACAACCTATGCATAGGGCTATGTTAGCTTTCAATACAGCACATCTAGTCCCCAAATTTCTATAATTTAAAACTGCCAAAACAAAAGTCTTCAAGAAAGCAACCATTTGCAAAAAGAAAGAAAACATCATAGACAAACTCAAATTTATCATCCCAAGAAGATACCAGAAAAAAATAAATTTTTAGACATATAAAAGGAAACAGCCAAAAAAATAGCCACAAAGAAATATAGCCATGATACAATAAGAAAAAAATTGCTTATTTAATCAATACAAACACTAAAATGAGAATAATAAGATTATATTGGCATGACTCCAGCAAAAGAATGGCACCCAAAGTTGTGAAGCATCCTATATTTTTTGTATTTACTAGATAACAAATGCAAAATCAAAAAACTACAAGCAACGGAACCTAAGTCTTCTACCAGAACAGAAATAACCATGGTAGTGAGACTAGAGTTGGAGGAGGAAGAGTTGTTGAGAGAAGGATTTCAGGGGGAATCTGGAGACACTCTTGGAGAGAAACTTAAAAATACCTGAGGATATAATGTTGGAATGTTGGATGTATGAAACTTTACCATGGGCAGTATTGTAAAACTGTAATGCTGTAAATCATAGTGAATAACATTTTAATATAATAATAAATCCCAGCCAAAATATTAATAGTAATATGTGAAGCTTTCAGAATGTAATATATAAAATAAAAATAGAAAGGGAAAACATTACTAATCATCAGGGAGATGCAAATAAAAACAACTATGAGGTACCACCTCACACCACAGAGATTGGCACATATCACAAAGAATGAGACCAAGCAGTGTTGGCAGGGATGTGGAGAGAAAGGAACTCTTATCCACTGCTGGTGGGAATGCCGTCTAGTTCAACCTTTATGGAAAGCAATATGGAGATTCCTCCAAAAACTGGAAATCGAGCTCCTGTATGACCCAGCTATACCACTCCTAGGAATATACCCTAGAAACACAAAAATACAATACAAAAAGCCCTTCCTTACACCTATATTCATTGCAGCACTATTCACATAGCAAGACTCTGGAAACATCCAAGATGCCCTTCAACAGACGAATGGCTAAAGAAACTGTGGTACATATACACAATGGAATATTATGAAGCTTTCAGGAGAGATGAAGTCATGAAATTTTCCTATACAGGGATGTACATGGAATCTATTATGCTGAGTGAAATAAGTCAGGGAGAGAGAGAGAGAGAGAGAGAGAGAGAGAGAGAGAGAGAGAGAGAGAGAGAGAGAGAGAGAGAGAGAGAGAGAGAGAGAGAGAGAGAGACGTAGAATGGTCTCACTCATCTATGGGTTTTAAGAAAAATGAAAGACATTCTTGCAATAATTTTCAGAGACAAAAGAGAGGAGGGCTGGAAGTTACAGCCCACTTCATGAACCTCACCACAAAGAGTGATGAGTTTAGTTAGAGAAATAACTACATTGTGAACTATCCTAACAATGAGAATGTATGAGGGAAATAGAAAGCCTGTCTAGAGTACAGGAGGGGGTGGGGTGGGATGGAGGGAGATTTGGGACATTGGAGATGGGAATATTGCACTGGTGATGGGTGGTGTTCTTTACATGACTGAAACCCAAACACAATCATGTATGTAATTAAGGTGTTTAAATAAAATATAAAAAAGATGTAAACACCTCCAATACCCCATTAATGAGGTAGTTTTCAAGCTCACTCATAAAAAGAAAGTGTAATGAATATTTCTATCCCTTCCCTGAAACACTCCTCTTTAAAAAAAAAAAAAAAGAAAAAAGAAAACATTGCTAGTGAAAAGGGTATAGCCACACAAGTATTTTTTAAAATGGAAAATAAATGGTTGAAGTGATTACAGTGAGTAGAGTGTTTGCCTAGCATGTGGCCTACCTAAATTTAATCCCTGGCATCCCATATAGTACTTGAGCACTACCAGGAGTAATTCTTGTGAGTAGAGCCAGGAGTACCCTCCTGAGCACTGTTATATGTGTCCCTGCCAAATGCATGAATGAATTAATAAAAAATTTTAAATGGTAAATAAAATAAAGGTATGTTCAAATAAGAAAAAGAGTAGGTCGTAAGTATGACAGATGCAAAAAAAAAACTTTCAACTGAAAGGAATGAGATTAAATGAAAGCTCAAAATTACAGAAATAAAAACACCAAAGTAATAGAAAATTTTATAATGAATGCTAAAGAATGTTTAATAATTTCTGTCACATTTAAGACAACAGATCCCAAACAATAGCATTCTATTAAGTAAAAATGTAACTTTTACACTTCTGCTAATAATGTTTTTCCAGAGGGCAGGGAGTTTAATAAAATTATATAAAAGCAAGGTTCTTACACACAAAAATTAAAACACACACAAGTTCATAAAGGGGTATGGTATAATATAATTTGAAAGTAGTGTATGAAAGCTAAAGAGAATCTTATTACAATTTATTGAAGAATTTTAAAATAAAAAGAATAAAAGGTATAGATAAAATGTCAACAGAGAAAATAAATGTACTATGAAATAAGCCAAAGGTAAATAGGAGAAACATAGAAAGAAAGTATGATTAAAGTTGCAGGAGAAAGTAAATGGACTATTTAAACATAAAATATCAATAATTTTACACTAAATACAGAGGTGGTAAAGTCACTATTATAAATACATATATAGTAAAACAAAAAAAGAATGCATTTAAACTAAACCAATTTAAAAACAATACAGTCATAAACATGCTACTGTACCTATGTCAACACTGGAAAAATTAAAATGTCAGAAATATTTCATTGATGGCATGAATAATAGATATTAGAAGTTGGATAAATATATTGTAAAGCTACAAGATCAATTCATTATAGAGAAATAATCTTCAGATAAATTGTTCTTTATGAAACACATGAAGAAAAGACCAAGTTAAGAAAGATAGGAACAGTCAAATGCATAATTATAGCTTAATCTCCTCTCTCAACAAATAGAGTAAACAGAAAAACAATCTGAAATAATCTAAAAGATCTGCATAGAATTATAAACCAAGGAACATAATTTATTTGCATATTCCATTCAGCTGTTACAGTATGCACATTCTTTTCCGTAGAAATTCTCAAATTACAAATTTGCCAAACAAAGCTTAATTCTAAAAGTGTCTTACAGTACACAGGATTACTTTATAACTGTGTGTCATGCGCAAAATAAAATCAGTAACTAGTAACCCAAAAATACTAGAAAAATCACAACCATTTTTCAAATGAAGAAAAACATTTTAAAGTAATACTCTAAGAAGAGCCACTCAGAAGGAGAAAAACAGAGAAAAAACCTTGACCTCCATCAGTGTCCAGGACCCTGCAGACAGCCCGTGAGCTGGCCCACCCAGGAGAAAATCAGAGAGAAGCCTCGGTCTCCTACCAGCACCCTGAACCCTACTGCTAGGCAAGTAAGCTAACTCCACCCAGAGGTACAGAGCAAGAGGTGTACAGCCCCTCTGCTTTACTCTTGGTCACACACTTCTCTTAGTCAATGAACTCCAGCACAGCACATAGAAAACACCACACTGCAAGTATGACAATGGGAAAATAATACAAACCTCAAACATGATTAGAGAACAAAGATGGTAGCTCTGATGACCTGACAAGTACCAACCACCTACATCTTCTCTCAGATAAGGATTTTAGAGAAGAAATATAGAGGCTGCTTAAGGAACTCAAAAGAAAGCGTGGAAGTAAATGAATGAATCACAACCAAGACACAAGACAATATGAAAGTAGATATGCAAAAACTTCAAACTGAAATAACAGGACTGAAAAACCTGGTAAGCAAAATGAAAAAAATCACCGGAAGGCCTCACCAGCTGAATAACAACTACTGAGGGAGAATCATTAACCTGGAAGATGAGCTGCATAACAATGTCATACAACAGAAAAGGTTGGAAAAGAGCCTTAAAATAAATAACCAGATGATGGAAAAATACTCAAAGAATGTAGAAAGATGAAAATATAAGTTTATGATAAATTCAACAGAAACAACAAAAGAGGGGCCTGAGCTATACGACAGTGGAAGGTCATTTGCCTTGTACGTGGCTGAACCAGGAGTAGCTAGGTTTGATCCCCTGGTACCCCATATGTTCCCCCTTACCAGGAGTGATCTCTGAGGGTATAGCCAGGAATAACCCCCAAACATCAGCGGGTGTGGCCCCAAAACAAAAAACAAAAAGCAACAAAAAGAAACAACATAAGAAATATTAGAGTCCCAGAGGCCCAGGAAGAGAATCCCCATAAAAAAAAATAAAAAGTCAATAACATCATTGGAGAGAAGTTCCTAGAACTAAAGAGTGCATGCAAGTACAACCTGGATGCTAAAAGAGTACCAGCTTAAAGAAATCCAAAAGAAAGCAACGAAAAAACATAGTAGTCACAAAGATGAGTAATACAATTAAAAACAGAATACTGAAGGCAGTAAGATCAAAAAGGGAACTCGCATACAAAGAAGCACCCTTACGTGGAGGAGGGAGATCAGGGGCATTGGTGGTGGAAATGATGCACTGGTGAAGGGGGTGTTCTTTGTATGACTGAAACCCAATGACAATCATGACTGTAATCAAGCTGATTTAAAAAATAAAAATCCCTGTAAAAGACTGCTCAGAGTCCCAGCAAGCTATATCAACTTGATCCCATCATTTTGCACCGACCAGGCAGTCCATCTCAAAGGCGGTCCCATCTCTTGCTGCTGCCTTTATAAAGCCCACTCCATTTTTGGCTTTCTGATCTCTGCGGGAGACAGCTCAGAGAGTCCCCAGCAAGCTTTATCAACTTGATCCCACCATTTTTCACTGACCAGGGAGGAGCGGGACCGGCACATCTTCCTACCCATGAACCCCACTACAACACATAGCAAAAGCTGCTCTTCAACCATGTCAATGGGGAAACAATGCCAGACAACAGCATGCATAGAGAATGAAGATGGCAACTCTGATGTCCCAGAGAATACCTATCATATAGATAACATGTCAGACAAGGAGTTTAGAGTACTAATATGGAGGATGTTCATAGAACTCAAAGAATGAATAGATCAAGCTGAAGAGAACACAATCAGAAAACTCCAAGCTTAAATAATAGGACTGAGAAACTCAGTAGATGAAATAAAAAACTCAATGCAAAGCCTTACAAAAAGAGTATCACCTGCCGAGGACAGAATCAGCATGCTGGAGGATGAGATGCAGAACAACTCAATACAGCAGAAAAAAAATTGAAAAAGAACCGTAAAGCAAACGATCAAACACTGAAAAAAATACTCAAGGAATGTGAACTGATGAAAATAGAAAACTTTGACAAATTCAACAGAAACAATGTAAGAATCATTGGAGTCCCAGAGACCCAGGAAGAAAATTCCCATAAAGAATCAATAGTCAAGAACATCATTACAGAGAAACTTCCAGAGCTAAATATTGCATGCAACCATATCCTGTATACCCGAAGAGTACCAGCTAGAAGAGACTCCAGGAAAAGCACCGCAAGACACATCCTAGTCACAATGACAAATCCCACAGAGAATACTGAAAGCTGGTGTGGACGTGTTGCATCCCTGAGCAAAACCTTCCTAAGGTTCAAGAACCTTTATGGGGAGAAAGTGGGAGCATGAGAAGACGAATATAAAATATGAAATAAAAGAGACCACACAAAATGCATTGTATGGGGACCCACGTCCTTGGGAGGAGAGACAATTTTTACTGTTCAGCTGATGACATTTTAAGCACAAATTCTGGTATGCAAGGTGTCTTCAGGGAAAACAAAGGGCAAAGGATAGCCAGGAGGGGCAACACAATGGTAAGGGACCCTAGAATCTACATATCAAATAACTACTCAATGTAGGTGAGAAAGAGCCCTGCTAGAGGGCTTTGAAACAAGAGCTAGAGATGTTTTTGGTTCAGCAAAAAGCAGGTTGTTTTGTTTTTGTTTTTGTTTTTAAAGAAGCAGGAGGAGAGAAACTGGTTTTTGGAGAGAATGTTTATGTAGTTGCCGGAAAATAGATATTTGGGGGGGGGACAGAAATAATTGTTTACTATCATACAGATAGACCGAGAAAAACAAGCTGCTGGGGCCAGGTTACACTTGAAGTAAGAGTCACAAATAAACTAGCCAGCGGGGAGCTTTTGGCTGGCTTTGGTACTGAAATTTCTTTGCGAATGTAGAAAAACTAAGGCCAAATTTCTGTAATAGAAAGAAGACAAAAATCAAATAAAAGAAAAAGAGAAAATGTAATGTCACAGCTGTGTCAGAATTATAGCCAGTAATCCATGCAAAGGGTCAATGATTGAAGTCTCTAACTGGCCTTCTGGCAGATAATTCTTGGGAGGAAAATTAGGCACTGCACCAGGAAAGCCAAAAGCCACGTCTGGTGGGTGCTTCCTTTTGTGGGTAGTGACAGAAAGCTGCAAGACCAAAAAGTGAAAATGCATTCAAATGATCATCCTTGAGATTTATAGCAGACATGTCACAAGAAACTCTCAAGTGGTGGGATATTGTGACAAGACTGAATGAAATGGATGTTCCACCTAGAATACTTTACCCAGCCCGACTACATTCAGGTTTGAAGGAAGAATTCATAGCTTCATGGATAAGCAAGAGCTCAGAAACTTTACAGATGCAAGACCAGCCTTAAAAGAAAAGCTGAAAGGTTTACTTTAAGACAAGAAGATCAACAGAAACATCAAACTTACACACAAGAATGACATCAAACCCCATGACTATCATCTCCCTCAATGCCAGTGGACTAAATGCACCAGTTAAGAGACACAAAGTGGAGAAATAGATCAAAAAGAGGAATCCAACCTTCTGCTGCCTACAAGAAACACACCTAAATAGTCAGAACAAATATAGACTGAAAATCAAAGGCTGGAGGAAAATCATCCAAGCAAACAAAACCCGTAAAAGAAGCTGGAGAGGGGTCCGGAGAGATAGCACAACGGCATTTGCCTTGCAAGCAGCCGATCCAGGACCAAAGGTGGTTGGTTCGAATCCTGGTGTCCCATATGGTCCCCCATGCCTGCCAGGAGCTATTTCTGAGCAGACAGCCAGGAGTAACCCCTGAGCACCGCCGGGTGTGGCCCAAAAATAAAAACAAAAAACAAAAAACAAAAACAAAAACAAAAAACAAACCACCCCCCACACACACACACACACACAAAAGCTGGAGTGGCTATATTAATATCAGACGACACAAAAATTTTAGACTCAGAATAGTTGTAAGGGACAAAGATGAATACTTTGTACTAATCAAGGGATATATGCAACAGGAAGAAATCACACTACTAAACTTATACACACCCAAAGAGAGACCAGCAAAATATCTCATACAATTATTGACAATTTTGAAAGAGGATATCAATAATAACACAATAATTGTGGGAGACCTCAACACAGCTTGTCAACACTTGATAGGTCAACCAAACTAAAATCCAACAAAATATACTGGCCTTGAAAAGAGAAATGGAAGAAAGAGTAAATGGAGTCTATCATTCTGAGTGAAATAAGTCAGAGGGATAAAGGAGATGCAGAATAGTCTCACTCATCTATTGGTTTTAAGAAAAATAAAAGTCATCTTTGCAACAATCCTCAAAGGCAATGAGAGGAGGGCTGGAACTTCCAGCTCACTTCATGAAGCTCACCACAAAGAGTGGTGAGTGCAGTTATAGAAATAACTACACTGAGAACTACCATAATCATGTGAATGAATGAGGGAACTGGAAAGCCTATCTAGAGTACTGGTGGGGGTGGGGTGGGATAGAGGGAGATTTGGGACATTGGAGATGGGAATGTTGCAGTGGTGATGGGTGGTGTTCTTTACATGACTGAAACCCAAACACAATCATGTATGTAATCAAGGTGTTTAAATAAAATAAAATATAAAAAAAAGATGTAAACACCTCCAATACCCCATTAATGAGGTAGTTTTCAAGCTCACTCATAAAAAGAAAGTGTAATGAACATTTCTATCCCTTCCCTGAAACACTCCTCTTCAAAAAAGAAAAAGAAAAAAGAAAACATTGATAGTGAGAAGGGTATAGCCACACAAGTATTTTTTAAAATGGAAAATAAATGGTTGAAGTGATTACAGTGAGTAGAGTGTTTGCCTAGCATGTGGCCTACCTAAGTTTAATCCCTGGCATCCCATATAGTACTTGAGCACTACCAGAGTCATTTTTGTGTGTGGAGCCAGGAGTAATCACAATCACATTTGTAATCAAGATGTTTAAATAAAGAAAAAAAATAAAAGAAAAAAAGAAAAAAAAGAAAAAGAAATGAAAGAAAGAGGCCTAGTAGATATATAAAGGACACTTCATCCCCAAAAACCTGGATACACATTCTTCTCCAATGTACATGCATCATTCTCCAGGCTAGACCACGTGCTGGCACATAAAACATACCTCCATAAAATCAAGAGGATAGAAATTTTGCAGGCTATTTTTGCCGACCACAAGGCTCTGAAATTAGATGTAAACTATAAAGGGACACAAAAGAAAAACTTTAACATCTGGAAATTAAACAGCCTACTGTCATGGCATGTAGCATGGATGTCTCCATTATTAAGGGAAGCACACACCAGACGTGTCTATTGGCTTTCCTGGTGCAGTGAATGAATTTCCTCCAAGAAATATTTCAACCAGAAGGCCCGTTGGAGGAATCAATCATAACCCCTGCGTGGATTACTGGCTATATTTCTGTTATATATCTGACATTGCGGTGACATTATATATCTTTTCTTATCATTTGGCTTTGTCTCCCTTGCAAAACTAGATACCAAAATTCGGCCTCAGTCAATGTACAGTCAGAGAAATTTCAGTACCGAAGAAAGCTGCTAATGTTTCCACTGGACAAGTATATTTGCAAATCAAAGATTGAGTCCAGCCAGTTGCCAGCAACCTGTGTTTCTGGTGTCAGCTTCTTGATAGTAAACAATAGCTTCTGCCTTTCTTGCATTTTACTATTCCAACAGGCTGAAAAATTTGTAGCAAAACTAGTTTCTCTTTCTTTGTTACAAGAACATCCTTTCTAAACTAGAAACACCCCTATCACTTCCTTACCTTTTAACTGGGAATTCTTTTCACATGTATCATTTAGTTTCATGATATGTATATTCTAGGGCCTGCTATCAATGTCTCCCTTCTCCTAAGATTCCTTCTTTTTGTTTTCATGGAAATGCTTTGCATACCAGAGTTGTGCTTAAAATGTCATCGGCTAAAAAAATAAAGCTTGTCTCACGTCTGATAGATATGCATCCCTATACAATGTATTTTGTGTGGTCTCATTTCATATTTGGCCGCTCGTGTTACCCGTTTTTCCTCTAGTGAAGGATTTTTGCCCCCACCAGACATGCTGGGATGCAAGAAGCCTGCAGCAGCCTACTACTGAACAACCAGTGGGTTCGAGATGAAATCAAAGAGGAAATCAAAACTTTTCTGGAAACAAATGACAATGAAAACACAAACTATCAAAATCTATGGGACACAGCAGAAGCTGTCCTGAGAGGAAAATTTATAGCTTTGCAAGCACACATTAGGAAGGAAGAAGGGGCATATCTCAATAGAATAATAATGCAACTCATAAAATTAAAAAATGATCAACAAAAAGAACCAAAAATATGGAGATAGAAGGAAATAACAAAGCTTAGAGCAGAAATCAATGGAATAAAAACACAAAAAACAATCCTGAAAGATTAATAAGCAGAAATTGGTTCTTTGAAAAAAATAAACAAGATTGAGAGACCATTGGAAAAACTCAGAGAGAGAAAAACTTGATAATCCGTATCAGAAATGAAAAGGGGGAGATCATTACAGATATTGCAGAGATTCAAAGTTGCAATCGGAGACTACTTTGAGAAACGCTATGCCACTAAAAATGAGAACCTGGAAGAAATGTATAAATTCTTGGACTCTCATAACCTTCCACTGTTGAATAAGAGGATGTAGCATATCTAAACATTCCCATCACTATTGAGGAAATTAAAACAGTAATCAAAGGTTGCCCAAAAACAAAAGCCCAGGCCCAGATGGTTTCTCTAATGAATTCTTTCAAACATTTCAAGAGGAACTACTACCAATCCTGGCCAGACTCTTTCATGAAATTGAAAAAATGGAAACACTTCCAAATAGCTTTTATGAAGCCAACATCACCTTGACACCAAAACCAGACAGAGATGCTGCCAAAAAAGAAAATTATAGATCAATATCTCTGATGAACACAGACGCAAAGATCCTCAACAAAATCCTGGCAAATAGGATCCAATGCCTCATCAAGAAGATCATTCACTATATCAAGTAGGTTTCATCCCAGGAGTGCAAGGATGGTTTAACATCCAGAAATCTATCAATATACAAATCTATCAATACACAACATCAACAACAAAAAATCACATGATCATATCAATAGATGCTGAGAAAGCATTTGATAAGGTCCAATATCTATTCTTGATAAAAAAAAAAAACTCTCAGCAAGATGGGAATGAAAGGAACCTTTCTCAGTATGATTAAGACCATCTACCACAAGCCAATGGAAAATATTATTCTCAATGGAGAAAAACTAAAAGCCTTTTCTCTAAATTCTGGTATAAGACAAGGCTGTCCTTTCTCACCACTCCTATTCAACATAGTACTGGAAGTATTTGCTGTAGTGATTAGGCAAGAAAAAGATATCAAGGGAATCCAGTTAGGAAAATAAGAAGTCAAGATCTCACTGTTTGCAGATGACATGATACTCTACTTAAAGAACCCTAAAGACTCTACCAAAAAGCTTCTAGACACAATAGATGCATAAGAAATGTGGCAGGTTACAAAATTAACACACAAAAATAAATGTTTTTTTTATATTCTAAAAATGATAGGGAAGAAATGGACATTAAGAAAATGACCCCATTCACAATAGTGCCACACAAACTCAAAGAATTTGGAGTCAACTTGACTAAAGACGTGGAGGACCTATACAAAGAAAACTATAAAACCCTACTCCAAGAAATAAGAGAGGATACCAGGGAATGGAAACACATACCTTGCTTATGGATTGGCAGAATTAACATCATTAAAATGGCAATATTCCCCAAAACATTGTACAGATTTAATGCAATCCCCCTAAAGATACTAATGACATTTTTCAAAGAAAATTCATTTGGAACAATAAACACCCTCGAATAGCTAAAGCAATCCCTGGGAAAAAGAATATGGGAGGCATTACTTTCTCCAATTTTAAACTATATTACAAAGCAATAGTTATCAAAACAGCATGGTATTGGAATAAAGACAGATCCTCAGATCAGTGGAATGCACTTGAGTATTCAGAGAATGCTCCCCAGATATACAATCACTTAACTTTTTATAAAGGAGCAAAAATTCCTAAATGGAGCGATAAAATTATCTTCAACAAGTGGTGTTGGCACAACTGGTTAGACACTTGCAAAAAAGCAAACTCAGACCCCCAGCTAACACCATGTACAAAGTAAAATCCAAATGGATTAAATACCTTGATATCAGACCTGAAACTGTAAGGTATATAGAACAACATATAGGTAAAACACTCCATGCATTGAGTCTTAAGGTATCTTTAAGGAGGAAACAGCACTCTCCAAACAAGTGAAAGCAGAGATAAACAGATGGCACTATATTAAGCTGAGAAGCTTCTGCACTTCAAAGGAAATAGTGCACAGGATTCAAGAGCCACCTACTTAGTGGGTGAAATTATTCTCCCAATACCCATCAGATGAGGGGCTAATATCCAAAATATACAAGGCACGGACAGAACTTTAAAAGAATAAAACATCTAATCCCATCAAAAAATGGGGAGAAGAAATGAACAGACACTGTCAAAGAAGAAATACAAATGACAAAAAGGCACATGAAAAAATGCTCCATATCACTAATCATCAGGGAGATGCAAATCAAAACAACTATGAGGTACCATCTCATGGCACAAAGACTGGTGCACATCACAAAGATTGGCAATAAGCAGTTGTGGCGAGGATGTGGAGAGAAAGGAACTCTTATTCACTGCTGGTGGGAATGCCATCTAGTCCAACCTTTATGGAAAGCTATATGGAGATTCCTCCAAAAACTGGAAATTGAGCTCCCATATGATCCAGTTACATCACTCCTAGGGATATACCCACAGAACATAAAAATACAATACAAAAATCCCTTCCTCACACCTATATTCATTGCAGCACTATTTACAATAGCCAGACTCTGGAAACAACCAAGATGCCCCTCAACAGATGAATGGCTAAAGAAACTGTGGTACATATACACAATGGAATATTATGAAGCCATCAGGAGAGATGAAGTCATGAAATTTTCCTATACATGGATGTACATGGAATCTATTTTGCTGAGTGACGTAAGTCAGAGGGAGAGAGATAGACACAGAATAGTCTCACTCATCTATGGGTTTTAAGAAAAATAAAAAAAACATTTTTGCAGTAATTATCAGAAACAAAAGAGAGGAGGGCTTGAAGGTCCAACTCACTACATGAAGCTCATCACAAAGAATGATGAGTGTCATTAGAGAAATAACTACATCGAGAACTATCATAACAATGTGAATGAATGAGGGAAGTAAAAGCCTGTCTAGAGTACAGGTGGGGGTGGGCTGGGGAGGAGGGAGATCTGGGACATCCAGATCTGGGACATCCAGACCCACAGCTAACACCATGTACAAAGGTAAAATCCAAATGGATTAAAGACCTTGATATCAGAACTGAAACTATAAGGTATATAGAACAACATGTAGGTGAAACACTCCAGGACATTGAGACTAAAGGCATCTTTAAGGAGGAGACGGCACTTTCCAAGCAAGTGGAAGCAGAGATAAACAGATGGGACTATATTAAGCTGAAAAGCTTCTGCATCTCAAAGGAAATAGTGCCCAGAATACAAAGGCCACCCACTGAGTGGGAGAAATTATTCACCCAATACACATCAGATAAAGGGCTAATATCCAAAATTTACAAGGCACTGACAGAACTATACAAGAAAAAAACAACTAACCCCATCAAAAAATGGGGAGAAGAAATGAACAGACACTTTGAAAAAGAAGAAAGGCAAATGGCCAAAAGGCACATGAAAAGATGTTCAACATCACTAATCGTCAGGGAGATGCAAATCAAAACTACTATGAGGTACCACCTCACGCCACTGAGATTGGCACATATCACAAAAAAGGAAAACAAGCAGTGCTGGCGGGGATGTGGAGAGAAAGGAACTCTTTTTCACTGCTGGTGGGAATGCCGTCTAGTACAACCTTTATGGAAAGTGATATGGAGATTCCTTCACAAACTGGAAATTGAGCTTCCATACGATCCAGCTATACCACTCCTAGGAATATACCCAAGAAACACAAAAATACAATACAAAAATCCCTTCCTTACTCCTATATTCATTGCAGCGCTATTTACAATAGCCAGACTCTGGAAACAACCAAAATGCCCTTCAACAGATGAGTGGCTGAAGAAACTGTGGTACATATACACAATGGAATACTATGCAGCCATCAGGAGAGATGAAGTCATGAAATTTTCCAATACATGGATGTACATGGAATCTATTATGCTGAGTGAAGTAAGTCAGAGGGAGAGAGAAAGACGCAGAATGGTTTCACTCATCTATGGGCTTTAAGAAAAATGAAGGACATTTTTAACAGTATCTCAGAGACAAGAGAGATGAGGGCTGGTAGGTGCAGCTCAGGACATGCAGCTCATCACATAGAGTGATGAGTGCAGTTGCAGAGATGACTACACTGAAAACTATCATAAAATGTGAATGAATGAGGGAAGTAGAAAGCCTGTCTCGAGTACAGGTGTAGGGGGGTAGGGAGGAGGGAGATCTGGGAAATTGGTGGTGGGAATGTTGCACCGGTGAAGGGGGGTGCTCTTTACATGACTGTAATCATACAACTATAATCATGTTTGTAATCACGGTGTTTAAATAAAGATAAAAAAAATAAAGAAAGAAAGAAAAAAAAATGGGAATGTTGCACTGGTGAAGGGGGGTGTTCTTTGCATGACTGAAATCCAACTACAATCATATTTGTAATAAAGCTGTTTAAACAGAGATATACAAAAAAAGAGTGACATGACAACTTCTAGTTGAGCCATGTGAAATAAATTACACTGTCCTATGCTGAGTTTCCAGAGCCTGTGAAAGTAAGATAGGGATTTAGAACTAAAACAGACTGTTTCTGCCTGCTCTGCCTGCTCTACAAGGTGATGGGCAGGAGGCCATGACCAGAACACCCGAGCTACAAAGTGAAAGTTCACTTGGGTGATTGGCACTGGATCCAGGAACCATCTTCTATATCAGTGCAGATCTATGAACTATCTTTGTTTCCACTTATAGCTGTCAAACCAAAAGTATACACAGGTTAAGGAACATGCCTGAAAAATCCAAAACTGAGTTAATTTGGTTTTATTCTCTGTTGTAGTACTACCTCCGTTGGACATAACAAAACATGAACAAGTTGGGTGCAGCCACAGAGCACCATTTGCTCAGCTATGGCTTTCCTTTCTGCCCTTCTCCACCAGGGTAGACAAACCTAGTTCATTCTAAATTGTAAAATGAAGGGTCTCATGTCCTTTCCACACGCTGAAACGTTATACCACAACTGTTTTAAACAGCTTAATAAGAAAAAAAGAAAAAGAACAGAAAAATTAAATAAAATAAAAGCAATAATTGACAAATGGTTAAAAAAAGATTTACAGGGGATTTATTATATACAACCCTCAAGAACTGAAGACAGTGGTTGGATATAGTGATATAACTCAATTAAATGAATTTTTGCCAAGAATACTCTACCCAGCCAAACTTAGATTCAGATTTGAAGAAAGGATACATAGATTAACAGATAAATTTTACAAACTCAAAACTAACCTTAAATAAAGAAGTGAAGGGTCTACTTTAGTGTAAAACAGACACCATAAACACACCAAACTCCTACAAAAAATGACACCTAGTCCCATGACAATCATCTCTCTTAAGGCCAATGGACTAAATGCACCAAAGAAGAGACGTGGAGTGGCAAATGGATCAAAATTTAAATCCAACATTTTTTTTGCCTATAATAAACACATCTAAATGGTCAGAACAAACAGACTAAAAGTAAAAAGCTGGAGAACAAATATCCAAGCAAATAACTCCCTTAAAATGTCTGCAGTGGCCATACGACTGTTAGACAACAAGGACCTTAGGTTTAGACAGGCTATAAGATATAAAGATGGGCATTTCTTGATAAAGTGATATATACATTAAGAAGAAATCACATATCTAAACATATATGCACCCAATAATGGGCCAGAAAAATACTAACAGCAACAATTTATATGCTTGAAGAAATACATCAATTGAAACACAATAATAGTTGGAAACATCAACACTACCTTGTCACACCATATAGATCAACCAGACTAATACTTAAAATATATTGGCTCTAAAGAAAGAAATAGAAGAGAGTGGCTTAGTAGATATCTAGAGAGCCTTGCCTCTCCAGAAAACTAGATACAAATTCTTCTCCAATGCACCCAGGACATTTTCCAAGATAGTCCATATGCTGGGTCATAAAATATACCTCCGTAAAATCAAGAGGATACAAATTGTTTTTTTTATCTTCTCAGACTATAAAACCCTGAAAATAGAGGTGAATTACAAGCAGACATGGGAAATAACTTTAAAACGTGGAAATTTAACAGTTCACTGCTTAATAACCAGTGGGTCAGAAAGAAAATCAAGATGAAATAAAAAAGTTTATGAAAAATGAGAATAAAGACACATATTATCAGAATCTGTGGATCATAACAAAAGCAGTATCAAGAGGAAGCTTTACAAGCATTCATCAGAAAGGAAGAAAGGCCTACATAAATAATTTAATGGCACAACTTAAAAATTGGAAAAAGAGCAACAAAATGAGACAAAAGTAAGTACATGGAAAAATAATAAATTCTAGAGCAGAAGTAAATGAACTGGACATCCCCCCCCCCAAAAAAAAAAAACAATAAAGCAACAGTTCTTTGAAAAAAGAAACAAGATTGATAAACCATTAGTAAGATTCACAAAGAAAGGGAGAGAGAGCCAATCATATTTGTAATCATGGCGATTATATAAAGATATTATTTAAAAATAAAATAAAATAAAAATTGAAGTTAAAAAAAGAATCAGAAATGAACAAGAAAGGTCACTATTTAAATTCAAAGATTAATCAAAACTACATTGAAAACATTTATACCACAAAATAAGAGAAACTGAAAGAAATTCATAAAATTTTGGACTCCTAAAACCTTCCAAGATGATCTAAAATACCTGAACAGACCTATCACTTAAAAGGTTTCTCAAAAACAAAAGCCCAGAACCAGATGGGTTTATTAGTTAATTCTTTCAAACCTCTAAAGACGATCTACTAAAGAAACAAATACTGCCAAATAGTTTCTACGAAGCCAACATTATTCTGATACCAAAAGCAGACAAAACATCAAACAAAAAAAAAGAAAGATAGATCCATATCTTGATGAACATGAATGTAAAGATCCTCAATAAAATATTAAGAAACAGAATCCAACAGCTCATCAAGAAGCTTATATACCATGACCAAGCATGATTCATTTCTAGATGCAAGTCAATCAATATAACACACTATATCAATAAAAGAAAAACATTAACTGTATTGTCATATCAAGAAATGCTGAAAAGCAGTTCAATGTCCTTTACCCATTCATGATAAAAAAAAAAACACCTCTCAATAAGAACTTTCTTCAATATTATCAAAACCATTTACCACAAACCAACTGCAAACATAACACTCAATGGGGAAAATCTAAAACTTTTCCACTAAAATATGTACAAGGCAATGTTGGCCCCTCTCACCACTTTTCTTCAGTATAGTACTGAAAGTACTTGCCATGGCAACTAGACAACAAAAACACATCACAAAGGAAAGGAATCCACATAGGATTCCACATAGGAAATGCAACCACATAGGAAAGGAAGAAGAGAAACTTCTTGATGTTTGCAGATGAAATAATACTGTACCTAGAAAATCCTAAAGACTCCACAATAAAGCTTCTAGAAACAGTATTCTTGTATAGTACAGTGCAGACTACAAAGTTAATATGCAAAAATTCATGAATTTTCTATACACAAATAATGAAAGAGAAGAAAGAAACATTAAAAAACAATACTATGCACAATTTGCATCAGAAAATAAAATACCTTTGAGTTAACTTAAAGAGTAAAGAGCTATAAAGAACTACAAAGCACTACTTCAAGAAATAAAATAGGACAGAAGAAAATGGAGACATATACTCTGCTCATGAATTTGGAGAATTGACATCATTAAAATGTCAGTAATTTCTAAAGCATGGGGCATATTTAATGCAATCTTATAAAAATTTCTATGACAGTTTTCAAAGAAGTAGATCAAATGCTCCAAAATCATATGGAGAAACAAATGTTCATGAATATCTAAAGCAATTCTTGGAAAATAAAAGATGGAAGGAAATCACTTTCCCCAAATTTAAACTGTACTATAAAGCAGTAATAATTAAAAAAGCATGGTATTGGAATAAAGACAGACCCTTAGATCAATGAAATAGACTTGAATATTCAGAGATAAACCCACAGGTTTACAAACAATTTTTGAAAAAGGAGCAAGAAATGCAAAGTGGAACAAAGAATGCCTCTTTAATAAGTGATTCTGTGAAAACTGGTGAACTACATGCAAAAAAATAAAATCAAACTCTCATTAACACCACACAAAAAGTTAAATCAAGATAGATTAAAGACCTTTATGTCAGACTTGAAACCATAGAGTACATGGAATAAAATGTAGTCAGAACACTTCATGACATTGAAGGTAAAGGTATCTTCAAAGATGAAACACCATTGATGAAGCAAGTGGAAGCAGAGATGAACAAATGGAACTACATTAAACTCAGAAGCTTCTGTACCTTAAAGGAAGCAGTGCCTAGTATACAAAGACTAACCATGGAACAGGAGAAACTTTTAACTCAATACACATCAGATAAAGGGTTAATATCTAATATGGACAAGGTACTGATTGCATATTACAAGAAAAAATATCGAATCCCATCAGGGAAAAAATAGAATCCCCAATAGGGAGAAGAAATAAACATTTCCTCAAAGAAGAAATCCATAGGGGCAGGAAAGATAGCACAATGGTAAGAAGTTTGCTTTGCAAGCAGGAGATCAACGACCAACAGTGGTTCAAATCCTGGCATCCCATATGGTCTCCTGTGCCTGCCAGGGGAGATTTCTGAGAGCAGAGCCAAGAGTAACCCCTGAGTGTGGCCGGGTGTGACCTAAAAACAAACAAACAAAAAGAAGAAATACATGTGGTCAAAAGGCACATAAAATCCTCCTCATCATTAATAATCATGGAGATTCAAATCAAAGCAACTATTATATATCATCTCACATCACAGAGACTAGCACATATCTCACACACACACACAAACATGAACAACCATTGGAGACTAACACATATCTCTCTCACACATACACAAACATGAACAACCATTGGAGACTAGCACATAGCTTACACACACACACACACACACACACACACACACAAACATGAACAACCATTGCTGGTGTGGATGCAGGCTAGTTTAGGCTTTTGGAAAACAATATGGGCATTTTGAGGAATGGATATTCCTCAAAAAAGCAATACTACTGAGCAATACCACTCCTAGGGATATACCCTAGTAACACAAAAACACAATATAAAAATGTCCTCTGCACCCCTATGTTTAGTGAAAAACTATTTATAATAACTAGCATCTGGAAACACCCTAGTTGTCTGACAACAGATGAGAGCCTAAAAAAACTGGTACATCTACACAATGCAATACAATGAAGCCATTAGGAAAAAAATTAAGTAATAAAATTTGCTTTTGCATGGGTGGACATGAAGACTAATATACTGAGTGAGCTGAGCCAGAGTGAGAGGGAGAGACATATAATAATCTTACTCATATGGGCTTATAAGAAAAACAAGAGATAGTAAACAAGATGGTAAGAATACCTAGAGACAATAGACACAGAGATCAGGAGGACAACCAGGGTAGAAACCTTGTCACAAAGAGCAATGGGTGTAGCTAGAGTAGAGAAGGGTTTACTAGAACAATAATTGTTGGAATTGATCACTCTGGACAAAAACTCGATGCTGAAAGTGGAGAAATTAATAGTACCAACCATTAATAATAGTGGAAACCACAGTGTCAACCAGGAATGAGAGGAAGACAGAGAGAGAAAGAGAGCAAGGCAGGTGTGGGAGAGTGGTGAGTAGGAGGGAAACAGGAGAGACACATGAAATGGGAAGGGTGCATTAGTAAAAGGAAAGTATACATTTTATGACTGAAAACCAATAATAAACAATTTTGTAACCATGGTGAAAAATAAAGCAATTAAAAATAAAGTAAAACTTGAGTTTGAGAATCAATTTTGCATAATTTAGAAAATATTTTGAACTAAATTATAATAAAACACAACATAATAAAAAGTTGTGGTTTATAATACAGCTAAAGCAATTAATAGGCAAAACTTAATGGTCTTGCTTTATTTTTTCATTTTTGGGGACTCCTCATATAATACTGAGGGGGCTGGGAAGTCACCCCAATGATTCTTGACCCACTGTGCATAGTTTAATGTTAGGGTAAAGGAATATAATGTTGTGTGGCCCTCTGAAACTGGAGGTGTCTGGGCTCATACCCTACATAATTAGTTACCTAATGCTATTCATTATAATGGATCTATTTGGGGTCTGTTCTATACTAACACCCCACCCAGGGTTCAGAATTAATCATATAGAAAATTAACTTTTGAAAAGGAGGAAATAAATCTTGTCAATATTGCTAGGACAATAAATAACTGTGTGCAAGTGAACTTCAATTGCTATTTCTTTCTTATACAAAATCAACCTAGATGAAACTCAACAATATAAAATCTTCTTTAGGAAAGAACTAGAGAGTTTCTCACAATTAAAGAAAAAATATATAGAGGTCTAGAACTATAGCACAGCAGTAGTGCATTTGCCTTGCACATGGTCACCTGGGACAGACCTCGGTTCAAACCCCAGCATTCCAGATGGTCCCCCAAGCCTGCCAGGAGCAATTTTTGAGCATAGAGACAGAAGGAACTCCTAAACACCACAGGGCCTGGCCTAAAAGCCAAAAATTAAAAAAAAAAAGAATAAATAAAAGAAAAAAAACATTGGGATGCAGTTAAGTTTTCCATGGTTATCTGTGGACATAAACATTAGATCATGTTAGCAGGTATTATCAAATAAAAAACATATAGATTAGAAATTACTGAAATCTGACTTGACAACCTTGAATCAGAAGAACTTTTATTGGGACTACAAAGAAAGACTTTGGGGCTAGATATCTTAGTATGACCAGAGCCTGTAGTTGGCCTTATGGCAAAATGCTTCATGGGTAAGGTCAACTTGTTTTTCAGCCAAATTTTTTGCCTTTATATTTTCCCCAACTTTTGCTGTGTCTATGCAAACACAAACAAACAAATAAACAAAAACAAACAGAAAACCCTGCCACACACACACACCCTTCTTTTCTTCTTTTGTTTTCGTTCCATTTCTTTTATCTTTTCAATAGGAACTCCCACCTTTGTCATAGAACTTTGGGACATGAATCACTGGTTTTATCACATATTTCTGCATTTTTCTATAAAACTAAGAAGAAAGGGAAGAAAAGAAAGGGTGGGGACAGGGGTCAAGTGGTCTCAGATGCATTGGTGGAGGATAAAAAGGACAGAACTAAATATCTAAGCCAAAGCCAACAACAATAGAATCAAGAGACCTAAACTTTAACAATCTAAACTTAAATGGGCCTGTTATACTGGAAGTCAAGGGGGAGAGGATGGTGGTGTAGAATGCACTCTGGGATCTTAGGTGAAAGAAGGTGGATATTGGTGGTAGGATTGGCCCTGATTCACTGTGTATCTAAAACTCATCTATGAAGGACTCTGTAGGTCACAATGGTTTCAATATAGTAAAATGAAATGAAATGAAAAGAACATTGGGAAGCTCTGGCAGCCAAAACCACATCCACAAACACAGTTGCCTATCTTCATTCAGCCAGCATCATACACACATTCTATTGTTGAAATAGATGTGTACCAACCCATGAAAAACTATGGACACTCCATCCACACAGTAGCAATAGCTACAGGCTAGGGTAAATCAAGCCCTGCTCTGCTGACGCCATGCCAGCTGCACTCAAAACCCATAACTACAGCTCTAACATTGGCCACTCATCCATGGCTCTCTGCAGAGACACCAATCTGACAAAACTTCAAGAATGCCGATTCTTAGGTTGACAATATGACTTATTTGAAGTGAGCATGAACACCTTCTACCGCCTTTCCCCTTCTAGTATTTCTAGAAGGCATTTAAGAGACAGCAGAAAACATGTCCCACAAATGCCACAGTATCATCAATAGTGCTTGGAATTTCTGGACTTCATGGCTGTATTCATGACTGTGAGACAACTTAATTTTTTATTACTGCCAGTCATGTAGGAACACACCCATTTAGAGGCCAATGTGTGTGAGAAGTCACCTAGTGTTCAAAAACAAAAGAAGGAGCAGAATTACCATTTAGCAACATGAGCTTACTTAATATTCTGACAATGACTTTATGGCCTCATTGAGAGATACAATGTATGTCACAAAATTTCTCATTGCTGTACTTTTCTTTCTTTATTGTTATTAAATTTATTTGCTTCCATTTATCTATAAGCAAACATATTATGATCAACTATATTAGTTACATGATACATGGTCTTTAAGTGAAGTAATTTATATTTACAAAACATTGTTATGATTTAAATGGAAGTTGTGTAGAACACTTTTGGCCCCAGAGTATAGCAAATAGGGGGAAAGAAAGGGAGCAGAGGAGGAGAAAGATAAATATGAAAGGATGGGGCACAGAGGCGAAGAGGTCTCAGGTGAAGTAATGGTGTTAATTGGCAAGTCAAAGTTAACAACAATGAAATCATGAGACCAAAACTTTAACAATCAAAATGTAACATAAGTCTGTTATATTAGCAGGCTGGGGGTGACGTAGACTGTAGTCAGCAAATACTGGTGGAGGGATGTTGGCACTGGTGGTGGGATTGGCTCTGAAACATTATATGTCTGAAAACCAACTATGAAGAACTTTGTAAACACAATGGTTTCAATAAAATATTTTTAAAAACATTACTCAACACATTATTAAACTATGAATATATGTGAGCACAAATAAACATCTTAATATAATTAATTCTGAAATATATAAATCTATAAAAGGACATGCTGTTTCTAGAAATTTATCTATGCTTCAAAAGTAATAAATAGCTCAAAGATTTTAAAATCTAGAGAAAGGGATAATCTAAGTTAAAATTATAGAAATGGACTATAATCCATTGAGCAAAAAATTCATGAGTTGATTCTGATGCAACAAGGAAATAGAATGAAGGAAATGTTCACTATTATTGTAACAATTTAAAAATATAAAAAATATGCATTTTGAGTACTAGCAACTAATACTAGGAAATCAATGAAGACATTTTAAAAAATAGAACCTGTACTTGAACAAATGTTATCTCCCCAAAATGTATTGTTTATTGGAGGAAGATAAATCCACATGATAGAAGCTTGCCAGTTATCACTTTAATCAGGCAATTCAAATTACTGCTACTAACACTGGAACAAATTGATTTTATTTGTCTCTTCATATTATTCAGTGAAAAGGGCATAGTAAATCAGTATTACTTGGAAAAAAGAGATAATGATCATAAGATGTGGAAATTTGGGGCAAACCCTAATTGGAATACTTCCTGTAACATATCAGAAGTTTTCAAATACTAAATTTGAAAGACTAAATAAAAATGCTAATTTATGATCCCCAGTAGCATCCTGGATGGGGACATGTGTGCATATAATATGTGAATCCACCATGTACAAATGTAGGTAAACATGCAGCAGTTTGTCTATTTCCTGAAAACATGTATAAATGCCTATAATAGCCAGATTTAAAAATTATGCACAGTAAGAAATGAACAATAACTACTAATTAAGTAAGACAATAATATTACTATAATGAAAATGATATTAACATGGTCTTCTCTCAAAATATTATATATAATAATATTTTAAGACTACAGTTGATAAGACAAAACAAATTGTTAAGTGAAAACTATTGTAAATAATTTATATACAATGGCATATGCACACGGTATCATGTATATATAGTTTATGCATACAATATACATAAAGTGTAATTGAGATATTTAAATATGCATTGTAAATTAGAAAATTTACTGGCATTTAGTGTGTGTGTTTCTATCATTTTTCTTCTGAATACTTCTTATGTATCTTTGGATTTTCACCAATATCTTATAATAAATTCAGATAGAAGATTGACCTGTACATAAAATTTGGGGAGAGGATTCCAAGAATAATATAAGTTCCTCACTTAGTAAATTCAATAAAAATTTTTATAACTAAGACAAGGTCATATGATATGCAACAAGGAGATATGGCATGTAATAAATGCAAAGTCTTTTCATTATTGCAACAAATATTAAGTCCTTTTTAAGTAGTCTACACCTATGACAGGAAAAAGTACTCCTTGAATATAATAATCTATTATACTTGTTAAAATTTGGCTTGGTTCTGACTTGAGGTGGAAAGGACAACTACTGCATAGAAAGGGCTTAGGAGAAATGATTCAATAAGTGAAAAAAAATTAATCTTTGAAAGAGAAAGGAGCAGATAGTGGCAAGGAGAGTTTCCTGTCTAGCCTTCAGTGAATTTAAAATCCTTTACAAATCAAGTTCCTTCTCAACCTGCACTGCAGAAGGAAAGTATGAAAGTAAAAAATATATTAAAATGATCGAAGGGACAGAATATAAGAATTGTTCTATAGGAGCTGGAGTGGTGGCGCAAGCATTAGGGCTTTTGCCTTGCACATGCTAGCCTAGAAATGACTGCGGTTCAATTCCCTTCATGTCCCTATGGTCCCCAAGCCAGAAGCGGTTTCTGAGTGCATAGCCAGAAGTAACCCCTGAACATCACTGGGTGTGGCCCAAAATAGGGAAAAAAATTTTTTTTAAAAAAAGAATTGGCCTAGGGCCCGGAGAGATAGCACAGCGGCTCTTGCCTTGCAAGCAGCCAATCCAGGACCAAAGGTGGTTGGTTTGAATCCCGGTGTCCCATATGGTCCCCTGTGCCTGCCAGTAGCTATTTCTGAGCAGACAGCCAGGAGTAACCCCTGAGCAACGCCGGGTGTGGCCCAAACCCCCCCCCCCCCCCAAAAAAAAAAGAATTGGCCTACAGAAATATATTCTGTGTGTGTGGGGTGGGTGGGTGGGTGGTTTGTGTGATGGGTGAATGGGAGACATCCATGGGGCTCATTGATGGAGAAAACTAACACTGTGGTAGTGGTGGTGTTAGAACACTGAATGGACAAAATCATTAACAGTATTAAAATTATATGCCTCAGTAAAGTTTGAAAAAATAAAGAGGGTGGCTTTTATTGGGTTTTGCTCTAGCCAATCACAGATGTGTTACCTTTCCCCTTATCTAATATATGCATCTATTTATATATACATATATATGTATATATATATACATATATATATGCCAACTGGAAGAGAAATGGGCAAAGCAACTCTGAATAACAGTTTTGTTTGTTCTGGGACACAACTGGCTGTGTTCAGGGTTTACTCCTGGATCTAAACTCAGAAATTACTCCTTGTGGGACTTGGAGGACTATTTGGGGTACCATTGATTGAACTCAAGCTGAATGTGTGCAAAGGAAATTCCCTACCTATTGTACTCAATCCCCCATACCAACTATAATGTATAAACTTCAATATCTCTCTACCTTTATTGTTTCTGCAATTATATATAACCAGATGCATAAATAAATCCATCAAAAGAGATACTTTTCTTTAAAAAAAAAAAAGGAAGAAATTGCTTATCTCTTGACCCCAGAGGAATATGTGGCTATATTTTCCTAGGGGTGCAATTATTGAGCTAGGGAGCAGGTAGCAATGAAGACTACCAGATTAGCAAGACTTAATAGATTTGTGATTAGTTGATGACTATGAAAAAAAGTTGCAGCCACCTAGAAATAAATAGCAAAGGTTAACAAAGTAGAGGACAGGAATAATTATTTTCATGGCAGGAATAAAGGCAAAGCACCATGGAAGCTTTCTAGTTAACATCAACCTGTTCGACAAATAAGTAATAAGAGGTAAAGAACGTCCATACTCAAATTCATGAACTTTGTACTCTTGTAGATCTGACCTTCAAGCATGGCCACAAATCTGATGCTAAGAGAAATTCTATGAATTATGGAAAATGAATGTTGGTGAGAAAGATGGGTTAGATATCTGTATCGATGTTGAGGATCTTGAAGTTCTTACTTGGAAATTTCCCATCGAGTTTTGAAAAAATCTAGAATCAGGTTGCTGACAAATTTATTTACCCACTCATGAGTACAATGACTTTCCAAATAGTATTTTGGGATAAATTGTCTGAAACAATATGTGGACTCATTTAAAAAAGTGTCTATCAAGCAAGTGGGCACCTGAAAGATGCTATTTTGGGACAGAAGTTTAATTGAGAAAGAGGCAAGCAGTGGTCAAGTAGTAAAGACTCTGGGTGATGACTACAAAGTGGGTCCAGGTAGCCCATTTTAATTATGTTTTTAAAAAGGACAGTGATTATATTCAAAGTCAATAACAATATCATAAAGGAAGATAAAAATATGATAGCATTAAGGATGAAAAATTAAATATTTACCCTAAGAATACAGGATATTTAACCTGTATTTTAGGTTGAGCCTAACTCAACCCAACTTCCTGACTAAAGCCAAATACTCCTACTTTTTTTTTTTCGGTTTTGGGGCCACACCCGACAGTGCTCAGGGGTTACTCCTGGCTCTGTGCTAAGAAATCGCTTTTGGCAGGCTGGGGACCATATGGGATGCTGGGGATAGAACCTGTGTTCGTCCTGAGTCAACCACATTCAAGGCAAATGCCCTACTGCTGTGCTACCACTCTAGCCCCAAGAACTTCTACTTTTAAGGAAAATTAGTACAAGAGTTATGAATCTACTTTTGCCTCACCCTATTCCTTTAATGATAATAATTTTGTTTTCATTTCTTGAGCATTTAATATAGTTTTATGTGCACAAACTTTAAAAAATTGCTTTTTAAATTTGAAGACAAAATTATAGCATATATAACATGATTCTATATATATCTTTATATTGTGAAAAGCTTTCCATCATCTCTTTATCTTTTGCAGAGTGAGAATAATTCTACTCTTTTAGCAATATTTTTATTTGTATTTTGATTTAGTAAACATACTGGTGATACTCAGAGCTTACTTTTGGCTCTGTACAAAGTTCACTCCGAGTGATGCTCAATGGGACATATACGTGGTGTCAGAGTTCAAACCTGGGTTAGTTGCATGAGCCCTATCCACTATACAATACTATCTCTCAAATCCCATTAGCACACTTTTTGGATTTAATTCTTATTTAGAAGTTGTGATTTGCTTATAATAGGTTTCAGGGATTTATTATTTCACCTCCTACTCTATCACTGTATGACCCCATCCTTCACTCTTAACAAAATTTAATGACACACTTAGGTAGTATCAACTATAGTCATTTTTATATATAATTATATATTATATATAATTATAACCATTTAAACATGAAATATTCAGGCCTTATTTTTATAACAGAAACTTTGTATCCTTTTATCAATCACTTACTATTTCTTTATTTGACCCTAGAAATCATTCTTCTAATAACATCCTCATGATTTATTATCTTTTTGATAACAGACATGTTATCAAATAGAAAGTAATGTTTTATTTGTATTTATATGTACAGATATATTTGTATATAGCCATGTAATCTTTCTGATCAGCCCATCAGGTAAATAAAGGCAAGGAAATTGAGCCACACAATTCTGAAAAATTGAATTAACACACTCCAAGATAGAATGAGGATCTACACCCAGGCTCAAAGCAGAATTCACTGATCATGTGTCTCTATAACACCCATGCCTATGATTCACAGGAGTTCAGTTTCATTGTATAGTTCCAAACACTGCTTTCCTCATGCACTCATCTCTAGAGCAAGTGAAGACCAGTTTTCACAGCAGCTTACATCTCAAAATAAGCTTGCATCTCAAAATAATTGTTTCGAATGTTTCTCTACAAAGCAATTAGTACTTTTTTCTTTATCCTTTATTTTTTTTATTAGTATACAGACAAAAGATTAATTGATGTTCAAATCTTCTCTGCATCAGTATTTTATTATGGCAATGCTGCCTCATTGCATCAGTACCATCCAGGTAGAAAACAGCCCCTGGCCTGCAAAAGATAGATGGATTGCTGCTCATTAATTATGTGGTACTTTAAATGACCTGTCCATTGTGGTGGTCTTTGAATCATGGCTCCATTAGATTTGTGTTGGGTCCAAGCTTTGATTATGTACCTTGCAAATGTTAAAATCTATAACTAGATTGAAATCAAACCTAGGAGTTTTTAAGTCTCGAAAGAGAAAACCACAAATTTATTCCCTTGTTCTACTTAGTTTTGACTCAGCCAGTAATATTTATGGAGAGGTCATTATGTCCACAAAACTGTCTACCAAGATTCTGAATCATGGCTCTAATAAAAATATGTTTCAAACACTCTAAGGCCTACAAAAATAATCAGGTTATTTCAAACGATGAAGAATCATTGATTAGAGCAAGGAAAACACTTGAGAATATATTTTAAATTCTTTTGCTTTATATTTATATTATGTTCTTATAACACAACCAAAAATCAATGAGTTTCATGTATTGAATTGTCTTTGTATAATTATAACTTATCTGAAAAGATATAAATGAGAAATAGCCCTCATTTAGATCCTGATGGTGAAATTACACCGAGTCTCAGCAATTTTAATCCAAATTTGTGATCAGGGAGTCTTTGATCCTCTCAGGTAGTAGTTTCTAATTTTTTTTTTCTGCTCTGTTTTGTTTTGTTTACCCATGCCCAGCAGTGCTCAGCATTTTACTCCTGGCTCTGTGCTAAAAGATCACTCCTAGTGGCCTAAGGGAACCATATGGGTTTCCAGGGATCAAACCTAGGTCAGCCACAAAAAAGGGAAATATTATATTCACTGCATTGCTCTGGCTCCCCAAGTTTCTGCTTTTATGCTAGTTCAGTCTTTAAAAATTTTTGGCTTTATAAAGACTGAGCACTAAGGTCATTGCACAGGAAAAACATGCTTATATCTTTACCCCTGCACTCACTCACCTTTCAGGGATGGTTCCTTTGGATAATTAACACTACTTCTGCCAAAGATTGTTAAGGATGCTCAGTGGATACATCAGAAGCAAAAGCCCAGCTCTGTTCCTGCTTTTCTAGTTTTCATCTTTTTCTTGGAAGTTATGGCCAAACCTTCCATCTTGGGTATTCTGGCAGTGATTCTAAAGTGTAAAAGTTGTTAATGATTTTTTAAACTGTAATGTATATACTACTATGATCAAACTAATTCTCAGAGGAGTAAAAAGATTGGTTCATAGAAGCAAAGATACTGGTACCCATATTAATTTTCTAAGAGGAGGCAGAGAAGCTCTCAAGATGTCATCAGAAGGACTGGCTCCACTCAAAATCCTCTGCCAAGTGGATATATATGGTCTTTATATATATAAAGACCCAGGTTACACCCAGCAGTGTTTAGATGAACTCATGACACCAATAAAACCTTGAGTCATGAGTATGTTAAGCATAAGCCCTTATGACTGTACTATTTCTCAACCCTCATATTATATTTTCTGTTAAGTCAGTAAGTCTCTAAAGTCTAGGGTAATACTACCACTGACTTAAGTGCTTTGGTATAGCATCCTGTGTATTATTAAATTGTTTTTACAACACATATCTGTATCAATGATTGGGACTTGAGTGCTTGAAATATAATAGAATATGGCCTGGAAAATTAAAAGCAACTTGCTTAAGTCTTCTCAGCATTTTGTTTCCAAGATTTAGTCAGGTTGCTTAGAAGCAATCAGTTTATTAATGTTTAGGCACTGCTAAACATTCCATCATAGGAATAGTCTACAGTTTTATATTTTCATAGAATTGTTGAGTCCTCCAATTTTGCTATGATGCAATAAAGAACAAATCATATAAATATGTACATGCAACACTTGTGCAAGGAAAATATTTTCCTTACTTATATATCTAGGAATAAAATAATTATGCCAATTTTTGAGTATAATTTTAAGAAGATAATAGCAAATAAATACCAAAATAGATACTTAGAATCAGAGGTGGATGAGCATTTTATATACTCTATATCTTTGTCAACAGTGGATCTTTTTAAGGTTAATTTTTTTTGGTGAAATGTCTATTCAAATCATTCAGCAATTTTTCTATTGTGTTATATATTTTATTTTTTAAATAAATATTTTATATTGTGGATATAAAATAATCTCTTTTTTCCTACCCTGTGACTTGTCCTATTGTTTGCTCTTCAAGGTGCTCAATCTTATGATGATTGCACAACTTCTTAGTCTTACTTTTAATTTTTCTTTTCATTTTTCAGTCTCAAATTCATGACTTTCTATTAGGTACTTGTTCTCAGCATATGTTCTGACTTGGAAGTCTAATATAACTTGATGTTACTTCACTGAGTGAATTCTCTTTGTTCATTCTCCTGGTCCTCTCAGTCTCATGAGCTGCACTGGCCATTGTGGCTCATTTGTTTTTGCTCTTCCTGAACTCTCAGGCCAGAGGGCAAGTTTTCCCAGGGAGAAAGACAAAGCACATAAATAAATATAAGTAGAGAAAATAATTTCTATAATAATTATTCCCTGGAACATTACCCTTCAAAATCAGACTACTCTTTGTCCTACAATTTCTTTTCTCTCTTTCTTTCTTTTTTCTTTTCTTTTTTTCTGATGACTCAGAGAAGAAATAAAGCTGTCCTTTTCTCCCAAGAAGCAGAATGGTTGAATTCAACAAGCAAGAACTGCCTCAAACATAAAACAGTCGCTTGCCTGGGCAAAATGTACTTTTCAGCACATTTACATCATTTACTCCTTCCTGCCTCATTGCATGCAAGTTACATTTGTGCTTGAGCTCATTTGCCCTTGCTTCTGTATATACTTATTCCACTGCTTGAATGTCCTTTGCATTAGTACATTTCAAAATATTCTCTCTTTGAGTGCCCAGATTCTATCAGTTTGACTCACCTCCTTTAGACCTGAGAAAGTATCACGGTAGTTAAGCAACTAATAAATGCTTTTAACTGGTGATGAAAGTGCATTAAAATATTTACCAGCATCGAGTTTGCAGAGTTGGTAAAAGACCCTTATGTCCTATGAATAAAATCAGGTCAATAATTAAGTTTTAGGTATACTATATATACATATATACACACACCTATATATAAATCTGGCCTTTTATAAGATTGTAAACTATAATACTATTGTATTTATTTTGTATATACGATTGTATACTATATATATCAAGTATATTATATCTATAGTACTGGCCTTTTATAAGATTGTGGTAAAACTAACAAACCTGTGTGCTCTCCACCCTGTTGCAGTTTTCTGTGAGCTTCTGTGCCTTGTGCCTAGCAAAGCAAATTGATGCTAACTGCAATTAGCAGTATTGTAAACCATAGAAACTTAATACATATCCTCAATTAAAAATATTCTCTGACAAAATGACTAGTTTTAAAAGTGGACCTACTGAGGTGGGGTAAAACTCAGTCTCAATTATAGTTTTCACTAAAAAGGGCATAGGCAAAGGAAGAGAGAAAGGAAAGTAGGAAGGAAGGAAGGAAGGAAGGAAGGAAGGAAGGAGAGAAAGAAAAAGAAAGAAAGAAAGAAAGAAAGAAAGAAAGAAAGAAAGAAAGAAAGAAGAAAGAAAGAAAGAAAGAAAGAAAGAAAGAAAGAAAGAAAGAAAGAAAGAGAGAAAGGAGGGAGAGAGGCAGGAAGGGAGGGAGGGAAGAAGGGAGAAAGGGAATAAGGGAGGCAGGAAGGAAGGGAGGAAGAAGGAAGGAGAGAGAGGAAGGAAGAAAGAAAACAAGGGAATGAGAAAAGGGAAGGAGGGAGGAAGGAAGGAAGTAGAGAGGGAGGAAAGAAGAAAGAAAAGAATGGAGGGAAGAAAGGAAGGAAAGAAGGAAGGAAGGAAGGAAGGAAGGAAGGAAGGAAGGAAGAAAGGAAGGAAGGAAAGAAAGAAGGAAATGAGGTAGGAAGGGAAGTAGGAGGGAAGAAGAGAGGAAGGAAGGGAAGGAGGAAGTAACAAATGAATGAAGGAAGGAAAGAAGGGAGAGAGGAAAGGTAAAAAGGAAGGAGAGAGGGAGGGAGGAAAGGGGACAAACAAAAGTGTCACAACATGATAGTGAGTGTATGTCTGAAATTTCAATTTGGACTTAGTTCTTTTAGTCTGAATCCTGACTTGTTTTCCATATGAAGCCACATGTTGGTGAGTTTTTTAAGTCTTTACATTTTGTGAGGATACTCACAGTTTATGATGATGGGGGAATCCAAATGATGGTTTTGTAGAGTACAGAAAAAGGATTGGCACTCATGGATACCTAAAAATTTAGCAGGAGAAGCAGGCTGCAATGAATGGAGTCAGTATACTAAAAGACTCTTTTTTCTCACACATTGCCCCATGCCAAATTGCCCTGCCACACCAGTACCATTGCCTGCAACATAATCAAATACAATCACCCTACTTATCTTTATCTCCTTTCCCTAAACTACTTGCCTTGCATGTAAACTAAATGGATTTATCCCCAGCATCACATGTGCTCCTTCAAGTATGGCTAGGAGTAAGCCCTAAGAGTAAGTAAGCCCTACAGAGCCAGGCGATTGACAATCCTGAGTACGAAAATCCCGAGGCCTTATTTCTAACCATGAGCAAGCTTGTCTGAAGCAGGCTTGCATGTGAATCAATAAACCAAGCCAGTGAGGAGAGAACCAAGGAGTCAGAAGCTTCTCGCCTCATGATCTCACTCTATGGACGAAGTCAAACCTAAACCTCTTTATTAATGAAACAGGAGGTGGAGGGTCATGTGAGACAAAGGGCTTGGTAAAAATCAAGAAGTTATGGCTGGAATGATAACACAGAGGAAGGATGTCTGCCTTGCATGTGGCTGACTTGGGATGGACCCAGGTTTGATCCGGCATTCCATATGGTCCCCTGAATTTGCCTGGAGCAATTTCTGAATGCCACCAATGTGTGTGCTGATCCAAAAACAAAACAAAACAAAGAGGAAGTTGGGAACACCTTTGTCCTGGGCAAAAATAGAGTTGTAAACTAACACTTGAGTATAGGGGTATGGTCCCAATCCCAACATAAACAAGCAAATGTACAGAAATAATTATAAAGAAATTTTTTTCTAGTTATATGAAGTAGAAATAGCATTTGGTTTTTGAGACGCTGGACAAGTCTTTTTTTTTTTTTTCTTTTCAAATTAATGGGGTTTTATTCTTTGTAATAGATATCTAGGAATGACTGTCTGAATTCTATGGTACTATAGTGTTTTATTATTTTTTTTTTACTATTTTTTTTATTTATTTTTGATCATAGTGGCTTACATATTGTTGACAATGATATTTTAGGTACATATTTACATAAAATCAGGGGGAATTCCCATCACCAAATTGTCCTCCCTACACCTCCGTTTTTGTCCTACCACCCATATCCTCTTCCCTCACCCCCAGGGTAGCTAGGATGTGTGGTCTCCTCTGTATCTAGCCTACTGCATAGTAGTCTTGCATCTCTTTGGTCCTGGTGTCTCCCTTGTTTCCCCCTCTAATTGGGGGGGGCAGGACTAGCTAGTTCAAGTTACGTGGTTTTGTTTAAAGGAGAGAAAAGTAAGGACTTCTTTCAGTCTTGTATATATCAAATGCAATAAGTTTATTGTAAAGGTATAACCCACTTTTATTCAATCAATCACACTCTTACCATTTACTCATCTCTCCTAATTGAATATAATATATTTCAAAGAACAAGATGGGGGTAAAATAAGGTAGACTATAAGATAAATTTGTCAGTCTCCTTCCTTAGAACAGAAACTTTTAGAGGTAAAGGAATTTTGGTCACTAATTGATCAGTACCCAGATTTTGTGGTATGTTGAAGAGCTCAAATGAAACATTAATATTCTATATACAAATCAACATTTCATAAAGAGCAAAAGGAACTGATTAATACTTTCAAAGACTTATATTTCTGAAACTAGTCCAATTAAACCAATGTCATCTATTAAATTGGCAGATGTTTTTAAAAATACAAATTCTTACATCATTGTTACATAAGAGAAATCAGCATTATGACTTTGTCATAGTTCAGGAATTCAGTGTGGCAATTTATCAAAAAATTTAAAATTTGAAATTGGAATTCATTTTGAGGAAGTTCTACTTGTACATATCTATAAGAACACTGTTTGTTCTCTGAAACGTAAAAACAACTGAAATGTCAAGTTGCAGAAAACTTATTAAATGGTGGAAATAGTATTTCAGTGAACTAATTAATAATTAAACATATTGAAAATGAATATTTACTAACAAAATTCTCTTAATAACTGGTGAAAAGTCAGTTTCTGGAAATACATACAGAACAATTTCATGTAATAATCTTTAGTGATCAACAGGAAGATTTCCTTATTTTATAGATATAAAATTAACTATGGTTATGTCTCAGGTTATATTTTTATTTGTTTCTTTTTCCTAATTACCTCATTTATTCTATACAGGCTGTATAGAATTACTTTAATGATAAAACAATAAATTACATTATTTGAAATTGTTATATTTAGCTTTAATAAATGTTTATAAAAATAACTAATTCAGAAAGTCATTTTGGGTACCTGCACTGTGATTTTTCTTTCTTTCTTTTATTTTTTTTTTGGATTTTGGGTCACACCCAGCTGTGCTCAGGGGTTACTCCTGGCTCAACGCTCAGAAATTGCTCCTGGCAGGTTCTGGGGACCATATGGATGCCAGGATTTGTACCACTGTTCTTCTGCATGAAAGGCAAACACCCTGCCTCCATGCTATCTCTCCAGCCCCCAAACACTGTGCTTTTTTTATATTGACATTAACATGGCTATATGAATCAGATAAGCTTCTATGGGCAGAGTTTATAACTTGCCTTTATTCTTGAAAGTGTCTTGCAACTCTTCTGGCTTCTTAAAAAAAATTCTACACTGAATTGAGTCAAGAGCAATTTCTATTTCTGTTCTCATTAAGGGTCCCTTATAAATCAAATTAAACATTTCTAATAATAATTATCCCCTGAGGTACCCATCTTATTGTATGCCAGTTGCTTGCATAGAGTTTCTTAGACCTGGGAAATGTATGTAGCAGAAGGCAGTATTTGCTTTACATTTCTTTAGGATGGTTGAACTTAGTAAGTCGAAGGTGAATGCAACTCATCTGAGAAAGAACTTCCTTCTAAGCCATCTATGGACATTACTATGTTTGTGTATTAAGTTTGGACTCCTTTCACTAGACAGTCTTAGGTTTAAGAACAGCATTCCACATGTGACCAACTGAACTAGAATTTGGTTGAGGAGAATTTTGAGAGTTTCCACTGCTAAGATTTGAACACCTCATAAAAATTAGAATTACCTGATCCTTCTTTAAAATACATACTGTTGAATTCCAGAAAGATTAAATTTTCCTATACAAAGTATTTAAAATGGGTTTTCACCATTTAAAATAAAATTATGAAACATGTTTTTATATTCTTCAGGTACAAAAGGATTTTTTTTGGGGGGGGGTCAGAGTGATAGTACAATGGGCATGTGGCTGAACTAAATTCAATTTCCTGTATCACATATGGTCTTTCAAGAAGGTCAGGAGTAATCCCTTACTGCAGACTCAAGAGCAAGTCCTGAGCATTGACCGTTGTGCTCCATCTAAAAAAAAAAATGGAAAGAAAAGAATTTTAATTTAATGAAACATAAATATCAGTGCTCCAAAAAGATTGATCAATTCAACTCTATTATTGATGAGAACAATACACACACTGACAAAACTATTTTGTATTTAAATTAATGAAAGAACTTGAAAAATTATACATGCTTAAAACACACAAAATTAATTTCTAAAATTTATTTTTAAATTATCCACTACATAAAATATTTAAAATCTATTTGTAACATAATATACACTAAGTTCCATAATCATTGCAGGTTTTGTTATACTTATTTGCAAAAATGTGAGGTATAATATTATGTAAAGAATTTTTTGAAAGTTGTCTGGCAATACAAAAATGGATACAATGTTTATGCAGTGAAATACAGTAAGTATAATGTATACACATTTGTATGCATTAATTTATATTTAAATTGTTAAATGTATAACAACTATGTGTATATGCATGTTCAGTATTTGTGCATATTGTTTATAGATGTATTATAAGTATAACAAGTATTTAATTGGAAGTATAGAAAATAAAATAAATTAAAATATAAAAATGATATTGAAGACATAGCTATCAGAATTCTTATTGGATAGAGGCCAGAGCGATGGCATAGTGTTAGGGCATTTGCCTTGCATGCTACTGACCCAGGACTGACGGCGATTTGATCTCCTGGTGTCCCATATGGTCCCCAAGCCAGGAGCAATTTCTGAGAACATAGCCAAGAGTAACCCCTGAGCGTCACTGGGTGTGGCCCAAAAAAAGCAAAAATAGAATTGTTATAGGATAACAAAGGCTTTATTAAGAGGAATCATTAGAGCAATAAGGGTTTTCATTAGGAAAAAGAATAGATGCAAAGATACAATTAAAGCAACTAGAAAAATAATAGCAAATAGACCCCAAAGTAAGCAGGAAAGAAAAATAAATATCTGAGTATAAGTCAATGACATGGAAATTAAGACCACAATAGTAACAATCACTAAAGCAAAAAGCTGGGTTTTCAAAAAAAATTAATAATATCTACAAATCCTTTGGTAGTCACACAAAGAAAAAAGAAAAGAAAACTGATAAAACAGATTAAAAATGAAAGGGGAGATTGCAATATACATTTCAGACTATAAAACACATTTATTTCTAAAATTTATATTTAAATTATTCACTTTATGCCACTAAATTGGAGAACTTGGAAGAAATTATTATATTTCTATAGTCCTACATTCTAATATTGAATCAGGAGGAAGTAGAAAACTTGAGAAGATATATTATTATCAAGGCGGTTATGATCATAATTAAAAAAATATCTTCCCAAGAACAAAATTCCAGATAAGTTCACTAGTGAGTTCTTCCAAATCTTAATTTCTTCCAGGAAGCAGAGAAGCAAGAGTTCTGAATAGTTTCTGAGACCAATATTACTTTGATTCCAAAACTGACAAAGACAATATGAAAGAAAGAACATTTTGGACAAATATCCTTAAACAATAGATTTACATATCCTCAATAAATACCTAGTGAACTGAATACAATGAATCCTCATGCACCATAATCAAGTGGGATTAATTCAGGGATGCAATGCTGGTCCAATATAGACAAATCAATTAACAGGATACATATATTAATAAACAAAAAATATAAAATTCTATAATAATTATTTCTCTATATGCAGAGAAAAAATTTGACAAGATTCAAACTTATCCACGATAAAAAAAAACTCAAAAAAGTAAGAGATGGAGAAAATTATCTTAATATTATGAAGGCTATATACAGTCAAACCCACAGGAACATCATGTTTAATAAGGAAAAAACCTTGCCTTTAAGATCAAGCACAATTCAAGGATGTCTACTTTCACTGCTATTATTATACATAATATTGGATATCCTTGACACGATAAATAGGCAAACACAAGAAAGTAAAGAATCACATTGAAAGGAAGCCAAACTATCAAATTTGCAGATGATATCTTATTATGCATAGAAGACTGAAGTCTTTATCCATAAAGACTGAAAAGATATTGCTAGAAACAATAAACATATATAGTAAAATTGCAGACTATAAAACCAATGCATATACAGCTGTTGTATTCTTATATGTAAACAGCAATGTAGAAAAGAAATTTAAAAATCTATTGTAAATGGACTGTGCAAAAATACTCAGGTATTCAGGAATCAATTTAATAAATGAGGTAGAATACCTACTTAGTGAAACTATAAATCACTTCTGAAAGAAATAAGACACAAAAAATGTAAACATTTTCTTTTTTCATAAAAGAGATCAAAGCAATAATGGATTTTAGAATCAAAGTTTTGGAATCAAAGTAATATTGGTTTCCTTCTTGAAGACTCACCGCCTTCATTAAAAAAATCATTTCACCAAGATAATTTATAGATGTAATGCAATTCTTATCAAAATTTCTTAGATAATCAGAATTCTTTAAGGACATAAATAAAATACTTTTAATAGTTGTGTGAAACTACCAAACTTTTGGAATAGCCAAAGCCCCTCTGAGAAAAGGATTTTGGAATTTTTCATTTCTAGAGTTAAAACTATATTATAAAGCTATAAGAAATCAACTGTATTCTGAATAGAACAAAGACAAATTCTTAGATCAATGTAATATATTTGGGAACCCAAGTATAAACTCTCAAATGCATTAACAAGTTGTTTACAACAGAGGTTCTAGATGCATAAAGTGGAGTTAGGAGAGTCTTCAACACATGATGTTGGAAAAACTAGATAAACACATGCAAATAATGAAAATAGGTGCTTATCTCAGATCATTTAAAAAAGTTAATTCAAAATGGGGTAAAGACCTCCTTATAATACATATGTCTATAAAATGTCTGGAGGTAAACATAGATAGAACTTTGAAAATGACCTCAGGGGAGTCTTCAATAATACTGTCCTGCTGGGCCTGAGAGCACAGTGGTAGCGCATTTGCCCTGTACATGGCCAACCCAGGACAACCGGTGGTTCAATTCCTGGAATCCCATATGATCCCCAAGCCTGCCAGGAGTGATTTCTGAGTGTAGTCAGGAGTAATCCCTGAGCACCACTGGGTGTGACTTAAAAACAAACGAAACAAAACAAAAACAAAAACAAAAAATAAATAAATACTTCCCTGTTGTCAAAGAAAACAAAAGCAAAAGTAAATAAATTACACTACATTAAAGTAACATGCTTTGATATTGAGAAAGAAATGAGGCCCCAAATAAAATTACTTATTAGGAGAGAATATTCACACATCATAATCAAAGGACTACTACCCAAACTATGTAAAGCATTCTCAAATTCAAAAACAGCAAGGCTTTTAAAAAAAATAGGAAGGGGTCAAAACTATAGGATAGCAGTTTTGTTTTACATATAACCTACTTTAGTGTGATCCATGGCACTGCATATGGTTTTCTTTTTTTTTTAATAATGATTTTTATTTTGACCAAAGTGTATTACATATCTTTCACAGTAATATTTTAGGTACATATTGACATTGGATCAGGGAAATTCCCACCACCAAAGTTGTCTCCCTCCACCCTTGTTCCTAGCATGCATCCCATATTCATCTCCATAACCCCCGGACTGCTAGTATAAATGGTCCCCTCTGTGTCTAGCTTGTTGTAAATTGGGTATTGATTCTGTTGTCGTTGAATTGGTATGCATATGGTTTTCTATAGCTTTTCTAGATGTGATCTCGAGCACAGAGTCAGAAGTAACTTTTGAGCACCACCGAGTGTGGCCCCAAAACCAAAATAAATAAATAAATAAATAAATAAATAAATAAATAAATAAATAAATAAAGTTTAAAACAAACAAAAAACCCAAAAGACCTGTGATAACCACAGGATTGGCAAAAGGTTAAAACTATACTATTGGACATGGACAAGGTACTTCTACTGCTATGAGGGAATGCATGCAGAGAAATTGCTTTCATAGAATTCTGCCACTGATTTGCAAAGTTAACTGATAGGCTATACTCTGAGCTGGTGAGCAAACAGTAGAGGTAGTTCAGAATAGGCTTTACTCATGCAAATGACTTTTTCAGTGCCTTCCAGATGCTGGAGAGGCCTTGGTATTCATTCCCCTTGAGAATCTCTAAACAATGAGAGGCAGAAAGTGGCAGATAAGTTGCCCAGTCTTTTTCCTCCCTAGTGGGGCAATTCCCAGACAGGTTAAGCATAAGCAGTCTCTTGAAGATTTTCAGTAGAACTGTGGGTTCCCAAAACTGTGGCCATATATACACTATTTATTGTCATTCTTTCTTTCATTATCTCATTTTCCACTCTTTCACAGTGCTTCCTGAAGTAATCTCACAAGGAAAGAACTTAATTCTGACTCAGAATTTGGTGGAATCCAAACTAAGTTTCTTGTGATATAGAAGATTTACTTCTAGATAGTAAATACCTTTGAAAAATTTCTTGCATGCCTGCACTCAGATCATTATAATACTGTTTATACAAGCATGGCTTGTGGTAAGAAAATAAAACTCGTAGCAACTAAAGGCCTATTAATGGAAGAGTAAATAAATAAATTGTGATATAATCATTTAATAAAATACCATACATGAGTAGAAATTAGAATCTATAGCTATATTAATTGACCAAAATAAATTTGAAGGCCTAGTGGAAAAAGTTGATGAAAACACATACAGTATTTCTTAAAATGTTCAAAACCACCTGATCCAAACTCTACAGAAAAGAGTATGATGGATTTTCACTAACCTCAAAATTGAGCTGCCATTTGACTCAGCAACCCCCTTTTGGGTATCTATTCCTAGGACAGAAAAACATTCATTCAAAATAATGTATGCACACTGCTATTCATTGCAGCACCCAGTATAATAGCCGAGACTTGGAATCAACCTAGGTGCCCAACAACAGATGAATGAAGATGTGGTACATATATACAATGGAATACTACATGTATCTGTAAGGCATGATACAATCATGCAGTTTGCAGCAACATGAATGGAACTATAAGATATTACGTTAAATAAAGTAAGCTAGAAGGATAAATACAGAATATCACATATATGTGGTATTTAGAATAACTGCACAAAGCAACACTAATTGGTAGTTTGTTCTGAATACCATTAGCCCCAAAGTATAGCAAAGAGAATAGAAGCAACTAACAGAAGAAACACTAAATTTGTATTCTCTTCTATACTTCAAAGAGAACTTCAGCAATGGTTACAGCTCTTTAGATTGAGCTGGTGTCCAAGCAACTGCTCTTTATAGATGCCTCTAATAATGGTCTAATGCTTTTATCCACAAATACTGGTGCAAGAATGCATTTGGAAGCCATGGACTCCAACTACAGTGTTCACTATAAAAAGTTTTAATTTCTCAATTTTACTATGTCTATAATAACTCGGTAATCTTTTTCTCCACAGTTGTACTTGGAGATACAGGCTGGTCACCCTAGTTTCACATTGCAATGCTTGTTTATAATTTTAGGTAGTTTACCATTATACAATAATGCTCATGATCTTAGTTTGCTTTTAGGAAAGGAACATGGATACTCAAGACCCTGTCTAGAGTCTAGACAATTCTTTATGGTATAGACTCTTCTGAGAGTACTCATAACCATATCACCTAGTTTTCTAGATTTGAAAATTCCTGTATCTCTTAGGCCAAGGGAATTCCTTTTCGAATGACCCCAATATTTACTGTGCCTGTGCAGGAGGGAAGAAAAAAGAAAAAAAGGCAAAAAAGCACAAAACAATTTTTTTTAAGTTATTTTTCTAGTTTCTGTCGATTTCTTTGTTTTGGTGTGGTTATTGAAGTTGTTGTCTCCATTTATATTTATTTTTTTCTTCTTTACTTTTCTTCCTTTATGTGCTTTGCTATGTTTTTTTATCTCAAGACCATGGCTTTTATGTGGTGCTTATCTTTATTGTTGGAGTGCTCACTGGATATTTTACTTGACACTTCTTTTTGTACTGTTGTGGTGTTTCACCCTCCTTTTCCCCTTCATCTCTCAAACATAGGATGAAAGCCTCCAGAAGGACTCGCCCATTTTCGGCGTATTTGATTTTTTCCCCCAGTTTAGTACATTTCTCTTCTTCAAACAAAACCACATAACTTGAACTATCTAGTCCCGCCTCCCAATTAGAGCGGAAAATAAGGGAGGTACCAAGACCAAACAGGTGTAGCACCTCTAAGGAGTAAGCTAGGCACAGAGGGGACCACTTATTCTGGCAGCCCCGGGGGTGAGGGAGGAGGATATGAGAGGTAGGACGGGAGCAGAGTGGAAAATAAGGGAGGTACCAAGACCAAACAGGTGTAGCACCTCTAAGTAGTAAGCTAGGCATAGAGGGGACCACTTATTCTGGCAGCCCCGGGGGTGAGGGAGGAGGATATGAGAGGTAGGACGGGAGCGGAGGTGGAGGGAGGACAATTTGGTGATGGGACTCCCCTGTTTTTATGTTAATATGTACCTAAATATTATCGTCAATGATATGTAAGCCACTATGATTAAAATAAATATTATATAAAAAAAGAAAATTATGATTGTTTTAAGAATGCTCTTTACACAATTAAACTCATGAAGCTTTTCTTCAGTAAAGCTTACTCTCACCAATAATGATTGGCCTAGAAAATGTAAAACCTTTACATCTGACTTGCTGGCTTTTATTTTTTTAAGCATTCTGACCCATTCCATCTGGGTCAGCTTTTCAGCTGTAACCCATGGATTGATCCTCAGTATTTATCTATGTTTGTGCATAAGTGTATGTATTGGCCACCTCAATGTCTATTTCTCGTCTGTAATATACAAAATGCCAGTCTATGTTGTGTATTGTCCTCACCCCATTATATAATACCCTTCCTTACTCCCTCTGCTTACCACTCTCTCTGACTTATTTCACTCAGCATAATAGATTCCATGTACATCCATGTATAGGAAAATTTCATTACTTCATCTCTGCTGACAGCTGCATAATATTCCATTGTGCATATGTACCAAAGTTTCTTTAGCCATCTGTTGAAGGGTATCTTGGCTGTTTCCAGAGTCTTGCTATGGTAAATAGTGCTGCAATGAATATAGTGGTAAGGAAGAAATATTTGTATTGTATTTTTGTGTTCCTAGGGTATATTCCTAGGAGTGGTATAGCTGGGTCATACGGGAGCTTGATTTCCAGTTTTTGAAGGAATCTCCATATTGCTTTCTATAAAGGTTGAACTAGACGGCATCCCACCAGCAGTGGATAAGAGTTCCTTTCTCTCCACATTCCCGCCAACACTGCTTGTTCTCATTCTTTGTGATGTGTGCCAATCTCTGGGATGTGAGGTGGTACATCAGAGTTGTTATGATTTGCATCTGCCTGATGATTAGTGATGTGGAGCATTTTTTTCATGTGTCAAAGTGTCTGTCTATTTCTTCTCCCCATTTTTTGATGGAATTAGATGTTTTGTTTCTTGTAAATTTATGTCAGTGCCTTGTATACTTTGGAGATTAACCCCTTGTCTGATGGGTATTGGGTGAATAGTTTCTCCCACTCAGTAGGGGGCTCTTGTATCCTGGGTGCTATTTCTTTTGAGGTGCAGAAGCTTCTCAGTTCAATATATTCCCATCTGTTAAACTCTGCTTTCACTTGCTTGGAGAGTGCTGTTTCCTCTTTGAAGATGCCTTTAGTCTCAATGTCCTGGAGTGTTTTACCTACGTGTTGTTCTGTATATCTTATGGTTTTGGGTCTGATATCGAGGTCTTTTATCCATTTGGATTTAACCTTCGCACATGATGTTAGCTGGGGGTCTAAGTTCCATTTTCTGCAATGGCTAGCCAGTTGTGCCAACACCATTTGTTGAAGAGGCTTTCTTTACTCCATTTAGGATTTCTTGCTACTTAATCAAAAATTAGGTGATTGTATCTCTGGGGAACATTCTTTGAGTAGTCAAGCCTATTCCATTGATCCGAGGGCCTGTCTTTATTCCAATACCATAACTATTGCTTTGTAGAACAGTTTAAAATTGGGGAAAGTAATTCCTCCCATATTCTTTTTCCCAATGATTGCTTTAGCTATTCTAGGGTGTTTATTGTTCCAAATGAATTTCAAAAGTGCCTGATCCACTTCTTTGAAGAATGTCATGGGTATCTTTAGAGGGATTGCATTAAATCTGTACAATGCTTTGGGGAGTATTGCCATTTTAATGATGTTAATCCTTCCAATCCATGAGCAGGGTATGTGCTTCCATTTACATGTGTCCTCTCTTATTTCTTGGAGCAGAGTTTTATAGTTTTCTTTGTATAGGTCCTTCACATATTTAGTCAAGTTGATTCTAAGATATTTGAGTTTGTGTGGCACTATTGAGAATGGGGTTGTTTCTTTAATGTCCATTTTTTCCTTATTACTATTGGTGTATAGGAAGGCCATTGATTTTTGTGTGTTAATTTTGTAGTCTGACACCTTGCTACATGAGTCTATTGTTTCTAGAAGCTTTTTGGTAGAGTCTTTAGGGTTTTCTAAGTAGAGTATCATGTCGTCTGCAAACAGCAAGAGCTTGACTTCTTCCTTTCCTATCTGGATTCCCTAGATATCTTTTCTTGCCTAATCGCTATAGCGAGTACTTCCAGTGCTATGTTAAATAGGAGTGGTGAGAGAGGACAGCCTTGTCTTGTGTCAGAATTTAGAGGAAAGGCCTTCAGTTTTTCTCCATTGAGGACAATATTTGCCTCTGGCTTGTGGTAGATGGCCTTAACTATATTGAGAAAGGTTCTTTCCATTCCCATCTTGCTGAAGTTTTAATCAAGAATGGGTGTTGGACCTTATCAAATGCTTTCTCTGCATCTATTGATATGATCATGTGATTTCTATTTTTCTTGTTGATGTTGTGTATTATGTTGATAGATTTACGAATGTTAAACCAGCCTTGCAGTCCTGGGATGAAATCTACTTGATCGTAGTGGATGAACTTCTTAATGAGGCATTGAATCCTATTTGCCAGGATTTTGTTGAGGATCTTTGCATCTGTATTCATCAGCGGTACGGGTCTGTAATTTTCTTTTGTGGTAGCATCTCTGTCTTGTTTAGGTATCAAGGTGATGTTGGCTTAATAAAAGCTCTTTGGAAGTGTTCCTGTTTTTTCGATTTCTTGAAAGAGTCTTGCCAGGATTGGTAAAAGTTCCTCTTGAAAGGTTTGAAAGAATCCATTAGTAAATCCATCTGAGCCTCGACTTTTGTTTTTGGGCAGACATTTGATTACTGTCTTAATTTCTTTAATAGTGATGGGTCTCTTTAGATATGCTACATCCTCTTCATTGAATTGTGGAAGATTATAAGAGCCCAAAAATTTATCCATTTCTTTCAGGTTTTCATTTTTAGTGGCATACAGTTTCTCAAATTACCCTTTGGTAATTTGACTGCTTGCAAAGCTATAAATTTTCCTCTCAATACTGCTTTTGCCATGTCCCATAGGTTCTGATAGTTTGTGTCTCCATTGTCATTTGTTTCTAGGAAGTTTTTAATTTCCTCTTTGATTTCATCTCGTACCCACTGCTTATTCAGTATTAGGCTGTTTAACTTCCAGGTATTAAAGTTTTTTCTGTGTCCCTTTGTAGTTCACATATAATTTCAGGGCATTGTGGTCAGCAAAGGCAGCCTGCAAAATTTCTATCCTCTTGATATTATGGAGGTATGTTTTATGTGCTATGATGTAGTCTATCCTGAAGAATGTCCCATTTACATTAGAGAAGAATGTGTATCCAGGCTTCTGAAGGTGGAGTGTCCTGTATATATCTGCTAGGCTTCTTTCTTCCATATCTCTTTTCAAGTCTAGTATATTCTTGTTGGGTTTCAGTCTGGTTGACCTGTCAACAATTTTATTAAATATTTTGCTGGCCCCTCATTTGGTGCATATATGTTTAGGAGAGTAATTTCTTCCTGCTGTATGTATCCCTTGATTAATATAAAATGTCCATCTTTGTCCCTTACAACTTTCCTAAGTATAAAATTTGCATCATCTGATATTAGTATGGCCACTCCAGCTTTTTTACGGGTGTTGTTTGCTTGGATAATTTTCCTCCAGCCTTTTATTTTGAGTCAATGTTTGTTCTGACTATTCAGGTGCGTTTCTTGTAGGCAGCAGAAGGTTGGATTGAGTTTTTTTGATCCATTAAGCCACTCTGTGTCTCTTAACTGGTGCATTTAGTCCATTGACATTGAGAGAAAGAATTGTCCTGGGAGTTAGTGCCATCTTTATATCGAAGTTTGGTGTGTCTATTGGTCAGTCTTGTCTTAAAGTAGGCTGTTCAGTTTTTCTTGTAAGAATGGATTTGAGGGGAGTCAGGCAGGAGGAGGTTTGGCAGGCCCACGCCATGCCGGAGGCCTGCTTGGCCAGGCCTAGGGGGGGTGCGGGATTTGGGTAACCCCAGCACCCCTCTGCCGCCTTGCTCCAGATCTCCAGGGCTTCCCCGGGCCACACCCCTGGGCAAGCCGGTGAGTTGGGTCCCTTGGTGGAGCTTGAAGGACCCTAGGCCTTCCCCCACTATCCATGCGGCTCCTTAGGGAGGGTCTGGGTGGGGCTCTGAACTTCTGTTCTCCCAGCTTCTTGAAGGATCTCTCCTTCCTGGGAGCCGGGAGTCAGGCAGGAGGAGGTTTGGCAGGCCCACGCCATGCCGGAGGCCTGCTTGGCCAGGCCTAGGGGGGTACGGGATTTGGGTAACCCCAGCACCCCTCTGCCGCCTTGCTCCAGATCTCCAGGGCTTCCCCGGGCCACACCCCTGGGCAAGCCGGTGAGTTGGGTCCCTTGGTGGAGCTTGAAGGACCCTAGGCCTTCCCCCACTATCCATGCGGCTCCTTAGGGAGGGTCTGGGTGGGACTCTGAACTTCTGTTCTCCCAGCTTCTTGAAGGATCTCTCCTTCCTGGGAGCCGGGAGTCTAGCAGGAGGAGGTTTGGCTGGCACTGGTAATCTCTGTCCAGTCTACATTTTCAAAATCGCGCGGGGGGCTATCGCCCCCGCGCGCACAAGAAACATTAATAGTACTCTCACAAGAAACATTAATAGTACTCACTATCATTGAATTATGTTTTTATGTATGCAGAATGTCCATTTTGTACTCTGCCCTTTTGCATACCCCTTCATAAGTTCATATTTCTCTTTAACTTCTTTAACTCCTATCATCATTACTCCTTTTTTACCCTTTCTAACTTAAGTACTCTTGAGTCCTAATTCACAGACCAAAGTGGTGCCCTAGAGTTAACACCCACACAACTATTTTAAAAGGCATAAAAAGGACACATATCTTTTCAACATTTTATGGGTGTTTTCTTTGACGGCTATAACTTTTGCTAAATACTTTCTTATATAGTGATGATCCCCCCCCATTTTTTTTTATCTTCTCTTTGTGAACTGCTCAATATGGAATTTGGTGTGAAAGAATCCCTCAGTTTAATACTTATGTTTGAACCAAGTCATGGGTCTTGTTGGAAATGTTCTTATGCCCCCATATATCTGATAGCACCACGTGGCTTTATATCTTGTTTGCGTAGGCACACTGATATGGGAAAATACTATACATACCAATAAGTTCTTATCTAATAGAAATGGGAACACACAAATCTTGTAGTACAATGAGACCTTACACCCTGAACATTGACATAAAGACCTGGCACAGGCCTCAGAAGAATGGGCATTCTCCATTTACCCCTTGATCTACAGAAGACATTTACAAAACATCCAAGGTTGTATATAACATCACCCGGAGGCATTCCTGTACCAGGGACGACCCTACAGCTGCTCTGACATCGATCTACTCAAAAGAGACATCCCTTAACACTGAGAAGACAACAAGAACAATGACCTGTTTACTGGACAGGGCTTGCTGTATTGCCCCTTTATGGTGAGGTTTGTCTATAACATCACCTGGAAGCAATCCTCTACCACGTAAGACCCTACCACTGCTCAGACATCGTCCTGCTCAAAAGAGACTTCCTTTAACACTGAGAAGACTTAACAACAACAACAACCTGCTTATAGGACAGGGCTTCCTGCATTCCCCTTTCATGGTGAGGTGAAACGAGAAGGCACTCCTCATCATGACTTCAATGTAGGACATGCAGATTCCAGAATCTTTAATACAGAAACATGAGACCAACAACAGAGACTGTGTGATAAGTATGTTGGCGCTACGGACAATGTCTTGGAGCGAACGATAACTTTCCTGAGGCCTAGAGCTGGTCTTATGCCAGGAAACTTCAGGGGTAGGATCTCTTTGTATTTAGGCCAAGGCTATTCCTTTCCATGCCTCTCATATTTTGGTGGGCCTATGCAAACAACAATTGCCACTCTAACACCGTTTTTACTGTGCTCCTTTGACTCTAATCCTTAAAACACACACACTTAAAATTTGAGGTTAACTTAAGCTAATATGCATGTACATGGAAATGTAAAAAACACTATGCCTCTAATGTTTAAGGAGTTACGTAAGTTTGATGGCTTTAGATTGCCTTGTGTGCTGTTAAGAAATATTATAATGTGCTACAATCTGGGGACTTGAGGGAAAAAGTAATTGCACATGGATTCTGTTTTATTTATCTTAACTTTCTTTGGTGAAAGTTCAAAGTTAAGATATCAGCAAGGGGACTTCTTCTGATAATTATGTTATGGGTGATTGTCCTTCCACTGTAACTTTACCTTATCCTCTTTCTTTGCATCTTTTGTTCTCATAATTCATAATAAAAAATTATAAAAAAATGCATGTTACAGGCTGCAAGTATTATCTGTCTGAAAAAGGTCAGTTTAGCAAAATCAGCCTTTCTGCCAACACTGTGGCAGAGTGCATTTCTGACATGTCAAGTGACATTTATCATCAACTGTGTGAGAAAGCCAAATGTTTTGATGCATACTCAGTTGCTCTTGACGAGGACACAGATATAACAGACACTGCGCAGCTCACAATTTATGTCTGTGGTACTGATTGCAATTTTGAATTGACAGAGGAGCTGCACACAATAATTCCAATGCATGGCCAGACCACCGCTAATGAGATATTTCGGCATCTATGTGATGCCATTGAGAATGCAGGTTTGCCATGGAGGAGGTTTGTTGGAATAAGAACCGATGGAGCGCCATCGATGACAGGGAGGAAAAATGGACTGGTGACACTTGTTCAAAAAAAACTTGAAGAGGAGGGTGTAGAGAAGGCCACTGCTCTTCATTGTATTATCCATCAGCAGGCCCTTTGCAGTAAATGCCTGCCGTGTGACAATGTGATGTGTGTTGCTGTGAAATGCATCAACCAAATCAAATCCAGGGGCTTAAAGCACAGGAGGTTCCGTGCTTTTTTAGAGGAAATGGAACCAGAATGTGGAGGTGTGCTCTATTTCACAGGGGTACGTTGGCTTAGCAGGAGAAATGTCCTGAAAAGATTTTTTGAGTTGAGAGAAGTGGAAGCCTTCACGGAGAAGGATAGGAATGCTGTTTTTGAGTTGAGTGATCACAAATGGCTCATGGACTTAGATTTTCTTGTTGACATCACACATAAGCTGAATGTACTAAACAAGATGCTACAAGGCCCGGGGCAGCTTATCAGTGCTGCCTATGACAACGTGAGAGCATTCTCCACAAAACTTGTGTTATGGAAATCCCAGCTCTCTCAGACAAACCTTTGCCATTTCCCAGCATGCAAGGAACTTGTGGATGCAGGCATACCATTCAGTGGTGAGAAATATGTTGATGCTATTTTTAAGCTAGAGAAGGAATTTGATCGCAGATTTGCAGACTTCAAAAAGCACAGAGCCACTTTCCAAATTTTTGTGGACCCCTTTTCCTTTGATGTGCAAGATACCCCTCCTGTGCTTCAAATGGAGCTCATTGACCTGCAATGCAACTCTGATCTCAAAGCCAAGTTCAGGGAGATTAGTGAAAATGCAAACATGCATGGGCAATTTTTGAGAGAATTGCCCCCCAGCTTCCCTGAGCTTTCCCGAATGCCTTTTTGGGAGCACATATTTATGTGAAAAGTTATTCTCCACATTGAACTTCAATAAGTCAAAGTACAGGTCTAGACTTAATGGTGATCATCTTCAAGACATACTGAGGGTCTCAACTGCTTCCTCTCTAAAGCCAAATGTGGTTCAGATTTGCGAGAAGAAGGGTTGTCAAGTCTCTGGCAGCAAGGAATAGGCAAAAGATGCCACGTTCAGAAGAACTGTTCATGATCTTCACTCAATGTTCTATTCATGTTCAGAAGAAATAATTAAAACTGTTAATAATGAAAAAAAAAAAAAGAATGGATTTGAGTCTGTAAAGTTTCTGAGCTGTTGTTTGTCTGTGAAACCATGTATTGTTCCTTCAAACCTGAAAGTGAGTTTTGCTGGGTGCAGTATTCTAGGCGAAGCATTTATTTCATTTAATTTTGTCACTATGTCTCACGACTGCCTTGAGTGTTTCCAGTGACAAGTCTGCATTAAATCTCAAGGACATTCCCTTGAATGTAATTTCTCTTTTCATTCTTGCTGCTTTCAGAATTCTGTCTCTATCTGTGGGATTCATCATTGTGACTAGTATGTGCCTTGGGGTGTTTTTTTCTGGGGTCTCTTTTAGTTGGAACTCTTCAGGCATGCAGGATTTGATCACATGTATTTTTTAGCTCTGCTTGTTTATCTTTAATGATGCTCTTGTTAATTCTTCCTGAAGATTTTCTTCCTGGGTCTCTGGGACTCCAATGATTCTTAAGTTGTTTCTGTTAAGCTTATCATAGACTTCTTTTTTCATCTGTTCTCATTCTTTGAGTAATTTTTCCATTGTTAGATCATTTATCATTTGCTTTAAGGCTTTTTTCCAATTTCTTCTGCTGTATGGAATTGTTATTCATCTCATTTTCCAGTGTACTAATTCTATCCTCAGCTGCTGTTAACCCGTGGGAAAGCTCAACCATGTTTTTCTTCAATTCATCTACTGAGTTTTTCAGACCTGTTATTTGACCTGAAATTTCAGTTTGGAGTTTCCTGATTTCTATCTTCATATTCTCTTGCTTCTTATTAGTGTTCTCTTCTATACTTTCTTTGAGTTCTTTGAACATCTTCCATATTGCGACTCTAAACTCCTTATCTGAGAGACTGACTAGTTGGTTGGTCATGTTCAAGTCATCAGAGTTGCCATTGTCATTCTCTATGTCTGGCGCTGGCCTGCATTGTTTCCCCATTGTCACACTTGTATTGTGGTTTTTTTATGTGTTGTGGTTGTATTCATTGGCTAAATGATGTGCAGGGCTGCGAAGCGAAGCAGAATGGACATGCTCCTCTGGCTCCACCCTTTCTGAGCATGTAAACTCACCTCCAGGGAAGGCTCCAGAAAGGTGAGCCATCCGCAGATGAGCCACACACAGGATGAAATCAGGCCAAAATTCGAGCACAGCACAGAAGACAGGCAGATAGGGGTGCTGGCATCTGATTTCCAGCAGAGTTCAGAGGCTTCCCCTTTCTGGGCATGTAAGCTCACTTCCAGGGAAGGCTCCAGGGAAGGCAAGCAGTCTGCAGATGAGCCATACAGAGAATGAAATCAGGCTGAAAATGGATCACAGCACAGAAGAAAGGCAGATAGGGGTGCTGGCATCTGAGTTCCAGCAGAGTTCAGCGGCTTTCCCCCAGCCCTGACAATTTCAAAAGGCTTAAAGGGGCCATGTATATCTCCTTCAAATATTTCTTTAGATGTACATCGAATATTGACCAATCACTCCTGAACCTTGGATCTCATCTATGGAACTAGCATGGTTTTCTACACCAGCACCAGGAATCAGACTTCTACCAGAGAAGGCCCAAGTGCTGCCCTAGCATTGTGTTGCTCCAGGATGGGTTCATATGACAACCTGAAGATTTGGTAACAGCAACAACTTGCTTTCAGGGCAGGGTTCTCTGCATTGCCACCTAATGGTGAGATAAACCAGAAGACACTCCATATTACCCTGACTTCGACCTAGGATCTGTGCAAAACAGGATCTTTAACTACAGAAACCTTACTGCGACAATTGTGATTGTGAAGAACTTTTACTGGAACCACAGAAAGAGACTTTGGGGTTAGACAACTTAATGTGGTCGGAGCCCGTAGTTAGTCTTATACCAGGATGCTTCATGGGTAAGGTCTCCTTGTTTTTAGGCCAAAGGTTTTTCCTTTCTACTTTTTCCATATTTTGCTGTACATATGCAAAAAAATAAAAATACAAAAACAAAAAACAGCCACGCACACCTCTTTTTTATTGTAGCCTTTAAATTGGGACTCCTGCCTTTTCATAAACCTTGGGGCATGAATTATTTAATTTTACCACATATTTCTGCATATTTCTAGAAAACTAAGCAGAAAGAAAAGAAAAGCTGGGGGCCAGGGGCCATGTGGTGTCGGATGCACTGGTGGGAAAATAAATAAGGACAGAACTAAATATCCAAGCCAAAGTCACTAATAATAAAATTAAGGAACCTAAACTTTAACAATCTAAACTTAAAGGGTCCTGTTGTACTGGCAGGTCAGGGGACAAAGGATGGTGGCGTAGGATGCACTGTGGGTTCATTAGTGGAGGGAGGTTGACACTGGGTGGTGGGAAGGGCCTTGACTCATTGTATATCAGAAATTCAACTATGAAGGACTCTGTAGATCACAATTATTTCAATAAAGTACAATAAAATAATATAAAAATTCAAAACCAAATAAACTGAGCAATATACTAACTGTATTTACAATGTATTATGGTAAAATGCTAATAAAAATTGAGGATGGGGTGACGCTGGAGTAATTGTTGAGGTAAGTCAACACGTTGGTATGTATAAAACTATCAATAACAGCATTGCAAACCATGGTCTCTAACATAAGAATTTTTAAAGCAGAATGATAATAAAATCAAAATTTATATCTTTCATGACCTCATATGTGGAAACAGTGAGAAGAGCTGAGGAAGCAACAGTAGAACCTAGAAAATAATTGGTCATTTCTTTGTTAGACTAATAAATTCATGGATACTTACTTTTGTTTTGTTTAGTTTTGTTTTGCTTTGTTTCAGTCAGACCTGGTTTTCCTGAGGGATTACTCCTTGCTCTATTGTGCTCAAGAATTACTCTTAACCTGTTCTTAGTGGATTATAAGTGGTGCTGAGGATCAAAACCAGATTGGCCATGTGCAAGGCAAATGCTTTACTTGCTATATTATTGAACTTTTTTTGGATGTTTGCTTAAACATAGTAAATATGTTCAGAACTAAATTTTTTACTGACATGCATCTCAATTTACATGTTTTATGTAAATTGGGCCAAAACTATATTACAGCAGGTAATATAGTTGCTTTATACATGGCCGATTCTGGTACAATCCTCAGCATCTCATATAGTCTCTCTGAGCCTTCTAGGATTAATTCCTGAGTGTGGAGTCAGAAATAATTACTGAGCACTGCTGGGTGATGTCCTACTTCTCTCTAATATTACTTATATTTGTAAATCATAAAATAATAAGATATATTCATTTGTTGATAGTTATGTTTATTATACCCTAGAGTTACATTTGTCATGAGTTTAATTATTATTAGCAAATATTTAAATATTTATAAAGATATTTCATAGGGAAACTATACACTAGACACTTCCACTATTTTCCTACTTCTTTTTGCTTTTGTTTTTGTTTTGTTTTGTTTTTGTGTCACACCCGGCAGTGCTCAGGGGTTACTCCTGACTCTATGCTTAGAAATCGCTTCTGGCAGGCTTGGGGACCATATTGGATGCTGTAATTCGAATCACCGACCTTCAGCATCTAAGGCAAATACCCTACCGCTGTGCTATCTCTCTGGCCCCTATTTTTCTACTTCTTTAAATAGAATTTTATTATAAAAATTTAATTTTGTCAGATCAATGTTTGATTGGATTTTGATTGGATATTTCTCACGGATGTGTTAATAAATGATAACATGTCTAAACAAATGGTGATATTTTGAATTCTTATATCCAAATTTGTTTTTGATTTTGTTTTGGGGCTACACATGGCAGCTCTCAGAAATCGCTCCTGGTAGGCTCGGGACACCATATGGGATGATGCCGGGATCAAACCCATGTCCTTTTCAGATTGGCTTTTTGCAAGGCAAATGCCCTACTGCTATGCAATGGTTCCGGCCCTCTTATATCCTAATTCTTATATTACTTACTCTATGTAGGTTATCTTTGTTAAGCTTAAATTTGTGTGACATTAAACACTGTGAGTATTACCAAAATGAGGCAGAGCAAAATTACTTACTCATGAAAGGTATATTTTAGCTCCTATTTTCCCCTTGATTTATAAGTATATGTTGTTAGAATAATAGTTATGAAACATATGTATGCCTATGATTTTATTAAGGTTTTAAATTACCAAGCCATTCTTACTGACAAAAAATTATGATCTAACTTCTTACATTTAAATAAGTTTTAAATATAGGTAATTTTATGTGATATGACGTCCAAACAAATGTCCAAAAGCAGGTGTCTAAAGTTATAATGTGGAAAGAATTGATATAAGCAGAAAAGACGTCATGTATTGTCTTTTTCCAAAATATAAAGTACACTTATTGAAATCCATTATACAGGTAAATAAAAGAGTAAATTTTTTTCTAAAATTTTAAGAGGTGGAATAAATCTTTCTTTTTTTCTACTAGTTTCATTAGTTCGTCTGAGAATTAAATTGACATAAAACAGATTAACAGGAGAAAAAATAATTATGTACACACATGAGCACCACACATACACAGGTGAGAAATTAAGACTCAAAGGTTGTCAGACAATGGAGACTGACACACTATTCTGTGTTTCAGAGAAGGAGACAGGATATAGGGACACAAAGAGGAAAAAATACCATAACAAGATGGAAGAGAAATATTTCGTAAATGACTATCTACCAAGCTATACAAATATGTGTTACTGGTATAAAATTTATCCCTAAGAAGAGCTCTGTTCCTGGGACAAGTATCCTATCTAAATTCACGTAAGTAGTTAAGAGAGTGGTAAAAATATTTTCCTGTCTCTTTCGTGTCTTAATTTCTTTCATCTCAAATTGATCTATCTTATAGACCAATATGATAGATTGTAGTGTGATGCATTCTGGTTTCTCTAAAAGTGTATTATTTCACAATAATGACAGTACAAAACATAAAATTGGGGCCAGATAGACAATACAGATTTGCATTTGGCCAATCTAGTTTGATTCCTGGCATCTCAAATGGTCTCCTGAGCACTGGCAAGAATGATTCCTGAGCATAGAGTCAGGAATCATTCTTGAGCATAGCTGAGTGCAATTCACTCAACCTCAATAAAGCATGAAATTAAATAATACTATTAAAAGAATTCTTGACCTTTTAAAAAATTTCTTCAACTAGACAAAGAAACAATAAACTAATCAATAGGATTTGTCAAAGGATTGTTATAATTTGGGCTGCCTAGATTTGGGGGATTTCATAGTGTAAACAAAGCCAGCAATGTGGCTTAGAAGCACACCAAGTGTGAATAATTCCACTCCGGCTCAGAACACTCTTTTTGTTCCTTCTTTTTTTCAGTTGCATGTTTCTTGATTTTTGTCTGAACAAAAGAGACAGAGAAGCTTTCGTCTTGGTATTTCTCTTCTACCAAACTGATGAATCTTCAGGAGGCTATTTTTGATGTCTGCAAAGAAAGATAAAACAAAGAAGAAAAATTGCTTTGATGTAGGAAAATCCTTTGTTTGACTTGCCATATCTCTACTAACAAGTGACAGGAAGTTTTGAAAAAAAGATGAAAAAGATGGCTTTTATTGTGTACTTATAGTGCACCATATGTTATAAGACAATGACTATATTTTCTATATTCCAAAACTCCAAAAGTATTCCAAAAGTATAAATCTCTAAAAATGAAAAGATTAATATAAAACTTTTGCAGTTTATTAAGCAGCCGAAGTGCTTACTGTCTCATCTAAAAGCTGGAGCTTGTATGCACAAACATTTACTATTCATAATTTGTTTAAAAGTGTTTCCTATTTTTGCTCAAACTCAGATCCTGGGAGATGTGAGTGGATTTTTGAAGTCAGATTTAGAATGTGCTGAAGCTGGGTTTTCTATTTAGGCCTCTTTAGTCTACTGAACAGCCTCAGATCTACATGTTCCTAAGCCATGAGGTAACTATAAGATACCAACATCTGCAATTTATGAAAAAGCAATAGTGCCAAATTTTGTAATCAAAATTTCTGTATTTGGCATCAAAGGAACCTAAAAACTTGTGTGTACTCCATTTCATGCTTCTATTGAGCAAAGGAGCTCATTGTAACAATCATTGTGGTTTCTGAGAAAGGAAATTCATTCCCTATTTTCAGATATTCATTTTATCTTATTTCTGTTTTTTTGTTGTTGTTGGTTTTTTGTTTTTTTTTTTTTTGGTCATGGCTTCTACTAAACTATTCCCAGCAGTGCAAAATCCACATGGTGGCAACAATCAGAGACATGGTTTTAAAGAGAAAATTTCACAACAAGAAGAGATAAACAACCAGGGCCTAGCACTGAAAATCCTGAGCAACTTGAGAGAAAGAGAATTTACAGCGCTGCTATTAAAATAATAGAAGAATATCTAGAAAAAAAGGGGGGCATGGATTTAATACTTCTTGAACTGTGTCCCTAACATGGCAGTTAGTTCTTTTGAAAAGTTACAACACGGTTCAAAGACCCTTAAATATTAATTAGAAAGAGCATTGGGAAGTCTCTAAACACTTGCCCAGCCACTGCCCATATTCAACTAAATTTGGCACAAGTGGAGTTCTATTTCCTGTAGGTAAATGAAAGAAAATGAAAAGGTCCCTTTTCATCAAACTATAACTCTACGATATACTATCAAGAAAGTCTGTCACAGACAATCTCTGTTTCTGGAATGCATTTCAGGTTTCTCCCCACTAGAAATCTGATTTCTTGTGCTTTACCCATTTACTTTTGTCCTAATGTGGGAATTTCTAGCAAGCTAAGAGAAATGCACCCTTTTACATTTTCCTGGACATCACGTTGGGATATTCAAAGCTGCAACATAGAGCTCAAATCCATGTAAGTAGATAGATGTCATCTTCTCTGCCAAATACATTCCACATTTTAAAAGAAACAACGGGTACTTTTTTTTCACTGCTTATCTTGTTTGATGAACCATAATTCCACTGAAGAAAATGGAATAAGATGAAATGATGAGAGACAGAAACCACAGCGGCTGAAAAGTGACCTAGAAATCTTAATTTTAGCAATAATCGCTGTAGCTGAATTCAAGTTTACAGCAGCAGGGGTGAAATTATAGTACAAATTACCATGTGAGGCCAGAGAAATTACTCTCTACTGCATGGTTATTAAGTGATAGATAAATAAATAACACTGTACGACTGATTGACAAAATATAAGTGACCTAAAAGCTAAAAGGGGCACCATGCAAATAGTACTGTGTAATCACTAGCATTTTAAAGCCAAAATGAGATTTGTCACAGTAGAGAAATGTTAAAATGATATCAACTCAAGCTCTTTCTGAAATAATTCATAGATGTCCTTAATTTCAGGGAACTTGAACCCAAGAGAAACACCATATATAGCTGTTTATTTTTATTTTTGAAAAAGGCCATTACTAGCACATGGTGAATAAATCATGGATGAGAATTGTTTTCCAAATACTGTATTTAAGCAATTTTGAGAAGCTAACCTTTACCCCACATAGACGCATTAAAAACGACATACACACATTAAAAACGCTGTGATTTCTTAGATGTGATGAAATAAGGTTGTAATGATTATGTACAAATATATTCTATTGTCTTTTCTCTTGCTTGCTGTAAATATGAGTAAGGTAGTTAGTATAAGAGGTATAATATATTCCTACCAAGCCATGTTCATAGGTTGTACCTGGCATTCAGCCTCCAGGATTTTTATTAGCTAATGAGATTTCAGAGTCTCAAATAACCTTGAAATTCAAAAGCATAATAATAATGGTAGAAACAGAGACTGATGTTCTCTTTTAAATTACTATTGGACAGTAAGGCATCACTTGACAAATCATCTAGTTGGTGCTGTTGAACAATTTGTTTCCTTTAAATATTTTCCAAGTCTCAATGGTGCCAGAAAATAATGTGTTTTCTTCAGAGACTGTATTGCTACTGAATTTAACCAATGTATCTGTAGATACATTTAATTTATTTATAAATTTAATTTATTTATATTTATTTATAAATTTTGTTTATTTATAAGTTTAATTTATTTATAAATTAGTTTATTGAGTTTATGTTATTTATTTAGTTTATAACAAGTCCTCAGATATTTGGGTGAGTTACTATTTTCACTATATCTATTATCTTAAAGCTAAATTCATAGAGAAAAAATGATTAAACTATGTATTCCACTATATGTATTAAATTTCAAATTAAATTTATGACTTTGATACTCCAGTATTAGCAAAAAGAAATAATTAATTCTTCAAAATGGGGAGGTTCCAAAAGGTTAAAATTACTCATTGAAACAACTACATATGATATTAATATAAAGTTTAAAATTCCCCAAACTATCAAGTAGGCAAGATATGGGGAAATATAACTACTGAATCCCCTATCTTGGCTACAGAGTATTCTATGGAATTGATCTAGTCTTTATCAGTATGTCAAAGATAAGCATTTTTTAAATTTGTTTTGCAGTGCTCAGGACTTACTCCTGGCTCAGTGCTCAAAGATCACTTCTGGAAAACTCAGGGAAGTATATGGGATGCCAGGAATTAAACTATGGCTGGCCACATGCCAAGCAAATGTCCTACTCTTAGACTATCAATCAGGCCCCAAAGAAAACATCCTATAGATGAAGAAATATATATTTGTGCTAAATTATATTTCCAAATTCACTTAGAGACAGGTAAAATTAAAGCTGAAGATGAAGGCAGGATTCTTAACTCTGGTCCTGGAATATTTGATTTTTATATCACTCATGCAAAACCGTGGAATATATAAGTAGTTGATACTTTCATTCCCTTTCTGATGCTGCTTCTAGTATAATCAAGAATAAATTTAATAATTCATAACCTTCAGTGTCACTTGAATTTCACAGTATGATATTTTACTATTTACCAACACGTTGTCTTCTAGAAATGTTAAAATGTATTTTATAGAGAAATGATAGCTCATAATTAGTGTCAGCATTTCCTCCTTTCCAGAATAATGTTCAGTTTGCTATTGGGAATGACACAATTGACTGCAAGTTCAAGAAATCCTTACATATGGATAATGTTTCAGAAAACAACCTGGAGAGCATCTTTTCCTTATCTATAACTGATATTTGATACACACGCACAATTTTTCTCATTAAATAGTATACTTACATACCTTTCTTAAGTAATATGTAAATTTTGCTTTACAAAATGTAGTATCCAGTTATATTCTAAAAGTAAATCTTGGGTAGACACTTAAAGGGACAGACCATTTTTATGGCAGTGTAACTAAAGAGTAAGTCTGAGTAGATATTACAAATTAGTTATATGTTATCTTAGGTTCTGCTTATACTTTTTTGAGTTGTGTTTCAGCCACATCCAGGGCGTTTGACAGTTATTCTTAACTCTTTGCTTAGGAATCACTTCTGACAGGGCTTGAGAGACCTTATGCAATGCCAAGGATCAAACTTGAGTTGAATGAGTGGAAGAAAAGTGCCCTACTAAATTTTTTGCCCTTCTTACTTCTGCTTTTGATTTTCTTCTCTTTTAGCTGTGTGTGTGTGTGTGTGTGTGTGTGTGTGTGTGTGTGTGTGTGTGTGTGTGTGCTGCTTTTGGGTCACACCCAATGGTTATCAGAATTTCCTCTAGTTTTGCAGTCAGCAATCACTACTGGTGGGGCTCAGGGAACCATATGCACAGTCATGGATTAAACCTTAGTTAACTGCATACTCACTGTAAGTTCCCTGCTCACTGTACTATCATTCTGGCACATCTGCCTTTTCTTTTAATAATGCCATTACCCATGCAGGTGTCCAATGACTTTGTTCTGACTGTGATTATATAATTCTAACATATTTACTTAATAAACTTGTAGTAGGGGCCAGAGTGGTGGTGCAGTGGTAGGGCATTTGCCTTGTAGCTGACCTAGGATAGAACTGTGGTTTAATCCCCCAGCGTCCCATGTGATCCCCCAAGCCAGGAGTGATTTTCTGAGCACATAGCCAGGAGTAACCCCTGAGCATCAATGGGGGTGGCCCAAAAAACAAAAAATAAAAAAAAACATTGTAGTCAATTGATGAATTCATTCCAATTTTCTCCCAGTCAGTGTTTAGAATTCTTTAGTCTTCTCTCAGAGTTTTAATTTCCTATAAGTTAATAGAATAAATTTATCAAAATTCTTAAAGAAGACTACAAGTATATTAAGTAAATTTTAGTATAACAACTACTAATAGATATTACTTTTCATGGTACAGTTATTCAAAATCTGTCAAATTTCTGTGTCCATAGAAGTGACATTTAGAGGACATTTCGTTCTTGACTATTACAAATTTTTTCACTGAGGATGACATGGGAGCATCAGGAATGTGCCTTAAGACATGGTTTTACTGTAGGATGTTGATGGTATCTTGTAAATCTGTAAGCATCACAACAGAAAATATTTATAAGCTTCCATCAGCAAAGTAAGAAACAGAATAATGCCAAGATTGAAAAAGTAAGGTAAAGAAAAATGATGTTTTCAAAAAATAATGAAGATTCTAATTAATGGGGCTATTCATAGATTTGAGAATTTTCTAAATAAATGTGCCTTAATATATACTGCACAAATATGCCATTTTCAAATATTTTGACTATATGTGTATATGCATGCAATGTCCCAGAAAGTAGTGTATTTTAGCACCAATCAACTGTACAGACTCTCTCCCAAAACTGAGGTTTATTTGTATATCAAAGCAAAATCATGCATATAGTTTAAAAATTGTAATAAATAAGATATCTTTATAGATTAAATCTTGTACTAATTTTACAATCTTTTATTAATTTAGATACTATATCAGTATCTATAATATAATGTTTTAATATAAAGACAATATTCCCTTTCTTTGGTTTAAACATAGCTTTTTTATTAAAGCTCCATGATTTAGTTATTCATATTTGAGTTTTAGACATTATATTTCACTACCAATCCTACCACCAATGTCTTCTTCACTTTACCGAGGTTCCCAGGTCCCCTCTCACTCACCCAACTCTTTTCTAGCCTGACACCTTAAAAGTCACCTTTTTAATTTTGGTTGTTAAAGTTTGAATGTCTTGTTTTCAATATTATTGATTGTGGTTTTGATCTTAGCTAGACAACTCCTTTTTTACCCGTGTATGGTAGTCCCCTTGACCGTGTTCCCTGTTGCTTCAGGTTTGTCTTTGCTCCCACCACCCAATTTTATTCTTTCTCTGCCTTTCTCCTCCCTAGACTTTATGGTAAAGGGTGATGAAGGTGGCTCCTTATCAAATACTGTGTTCCCTTATTTCTTGTGGAATTTTATATACCACATATAAGTGAGGTCATCTTAAAATTATATTTTTTCTAACTCACTTTCTTTAACATATCTTTCATTTTTTCCACTTTTTAGCAAATATCTTTCCTCATAGCTACATAGTATTCAATAATCATAATCTCTTCCTCTATTGTTGGATATCTAGGTTGATTTTATGTTCTTAACTATTGTACTAATGATTAATGGGTGCATGTAGTCATTGAACAAATGTTTTTTAAGTCCCAGGACGGATATCCAGACTGGTATCAATCTAGATTATATGGCAGCTCAATTCTTAGTTTACTGAGATATCTTTATACTATTTTTCTTTTTTTAAGCTTTACTTATTGATTGATTGATTTTGAGTCACACCCAGCAGAGCTCAGGGGTTACTCCTGGATCCACATTCAGAAATTGTCCCTGGCAGGCCAGGTGATCATATGGGATGCCAGGAATGATCCGGGTCCCTCCAGGGTCAGCCACAAGCAAGGCAAAAGCCCTACTGCTGTGCTATCTCTCTGACCTGTCTATACTATTTTTCATAAAGTTTGAAACAGAAAACATTCCTACCAGCAATGAATGAGAATTTCTCTTTTATCACAGCCTTCAAAACAAATTGTTTCCAGTCCTTTTTAATTTTTTTAAATTTTTTATTTGTGTGTTTTGTTTGGTTTGGTTTGGTTTGGGGGCCACACCGGTGACACTCAGGAGTTACTCCTGGCTATGTGCACAGAAATCGTTCCTGGCTTGGGGGGCCATATGGGATGCCAGGGGTATCCAACTGTGGTGTATCCTAGGTTAGTGAGGGCAAGGCATACTGCTTGTGCCACCACTTCGTCCCTCCAGTTCTTTTTTAATATGTATTTTACTAGTGTAAGATATCTTTCTGTCATCTTGGTTTGGATTTTATAATAATAAGTGGTGAGGAACATTTTTACATGTGTGTGTTGGCCATATGGTGGTATCAGGTAAGGACGCAGGACAAGTTCTTGGGGATTTCACGGTCGGGCAGTGTATCAGAAGGAGGCAATTCAAAGACACACTGAGACTGGGGAGTCTGAAGCCAGGATAGAACATCAATCCTCTAGCAGACCAGAGAACCAAGAGTGGGGGTTCAGGGGAGCCTATTATGTCAAGGTCAGAGATTATTTGGGTTCATGTGGCAAGTACCACATGGCAGGGCTGTTGGACAACTGGTGTCTCAGCTCTGCACAACACAAGTCACAGACCCATGTAGGGGGTCACTCATACAGTGGTTCCCTTGTGGGGCTGCTCAGGATAGAGGAGACTAGTTTCTGAGAGCCTCTCAGCAGAGGGGACCAGTGATCTCCCTAAGGCAGTCCATGGATCAGTGGCCTTATTCTAGTAGTTTTATTGGCAGAGCTAGCTAGTACCATGGGAGTGGGCCCACTAAGGAGAATGAAACAGTTGTAGCATCTGTGTCAATTATCCTGGAAGAAAACTTACTCTGTTTTCTTGTGCTACTCACCCGAGGGTTCTCAGAACTGCGGAGAGTCTCCACCTCACTCTCTTATTTTCAGCTTTGGAGGGCAGAGAGGAGAAGACCCCTCCACCCTTATTGAGAGGTAAGGAGCCAGGGGCACCTTCCTCTCCCTGTCCTCAAGTCCCAGACCATGAATTCTGAGGATGTCAGTGTAGACGCCATCCCTCAGAGAATCTCCAGGGTCCAGGGAAGAGCAGCCAATGGAGATCAGACAGAACCTGAGGGGCTTTGGAGAGCCCAGCTGATTCCTTTTGGGTATTTCTGAAGGGCAATGACTGCTGCTCTAGGTGGGTGAGGGGTGTGGGGTGCAGGGCAGTTGGCCCTTAGGACTTAGTCACATTCCCTGAGTACTTGGATAGCAGGTCCTCTCAGGGCTCCAGGTTGGTTCTGACACCCCAAGATGGTCTGACAGGCTATTGCCCAGAGCAGAAGCCTTTATAAGTGATTGTGTAAGTTAGGCAGGTCCTGGGGGCTCAGAGACAGCAGGCCAGGATCACCCTGGACCCAACCAGCAGCTTTGCTGCCACCCCTGACAAGCATCCCTCTCCCTGCAGCCAAGTTCCTCTATTTTGGCGGAGGAGATGCGCCCTTGTGGCTCTATGTCATCATCAGGTGATTATTCTCCTCTTCATCAATTCTCTGGACAAGGCCTTACAAGGTCTTGCTGCCATGGGGACGGGTGTGGTGGCCCTGTGGCAGTTGGCGGGTACTGTGACATCATGGGGCAGTTGGGGGTGTTGGAACATGATGGCCCCCCGAGTCTGAGGGAGGGGGCGAGAGGGATCCAGAGCCCATCACCCCAGCCAGGCCCCAGGGCCCTTTCCTCTCCCTCCTGCTCCAATAGAGTGAGTCACTCTCTGTCTGCCTCCACAAGGGAACCCCAGGCAGCACTCCCACCACCGGGCTGCCCCCCTCTTCTCTGGGGCCCTGGGAGCCACTGACTGGAGTTCAACCCCAGCATGACTCCCGGGATCATCTACTATCATGGCCTTCCCCTAGGGTACAGAACCCAAGGACCCCCAAGGCCCCCAGCAACAGCCACGCAGGGCCTGGAGAAGAACGTGCAGGCTCTCGGAGAGGAAGGGGCTCCGGAGCTCTTGGAGTTCGAGCCGACATGAGCTCCATAGGATCACCTCGTAGTCTCCCCGAAACATTATTGTAAAAGCATTCAAATACTTTTTCTGTTGTGTAGACTCAGCAGAGGAATAATCAATGAATAAAACAATGTTTTGTTGACTCTGTAGGTTTTCCTGACACTGAGTAGTGGGGTTCAAGGGAAAGATTGGAGGGGTGTGACACAGATCTTAGAGACCCCTGCCGCCTCCGGGAGCTCCTTCGGGAGCAGACACCCGATGCTCCCTCACAAGGTTGAGGGGTTTTCGGTTTTTAGGAAATTATAATCAGCCCCTTGCCCTGTCAATGTTCTAAAATCTAGAGCACTTATAGCAATCTAGCAATCTAGAATTTCTAGAGCATGAAGAGAATCAAAGATTCATTTGCCCCCAGAAGCAGAAGGTGTGACCAGATTGACAGGAAGGCAGGAACCAGAGATGGACATGCAGATGTCTTTGAATGAGTGTGGGCAGCATGAGAGTCGGTTTCATTGGTTCCTCTGGAAAGGACACTCGACTAGTGAGGCCCCTCCCAGAATAATCCCTACTTCCAAAATGTGATGCTTAAAAGAGGCGTTGGGAAGAAACACTGACTGGAAGGCAACCTACCCTTGGTGTCCCAAAGGTGAGAGTGAAATGCAATGCTTCCTGAGACTGCAAAGTGGTGTGGCGATGTGAAGAAATTTGAAGGAGAAGATGGCCCTGCATGGAACTTGTATCTTCCTCAGCTTGCTGCACACCCTTCCATAGCTGGGAACAGCCCCTTCCCGGGTGCTGGCCATCGCGTCCCTCACAATGCCCTGTTGCTCTTGGGAAGTGTCTGTAGGTCGGTGACAAAGACTAGGGATGTGGCCAGACATAGCCTCCCCTCCATGAGGTATGTTATCAGGTTCTGCTCTCTAGACACACTGATGACAATATACAAGAGACTCCTCTTGTCACCAATCATTGGGTGATATTTAGAGGAGATACCAGAACATTTATGTACTTGCCAGACTCGGGGAACATTTCCCTGGAATTTCTACAGTCTTGAAGCAGAAGTACAGGGGTACAGGTGCCTTGGGTCCCACCAGAGAGTCCCATGAAAATGTGGGTTTTTTTTGTGAAGACACTAATATCTACTCTCCTTAGGGCTCTGTAGCAAGGCACTGTCAGGGTCTCAACAGTGAGATGGCATTTTTCTAGGGGACACTTGAAGTCAGTCTTCTAGACTTTCTAAATGCTTGTTCCTAAGAAAACAAAAACAAAAAGACAGACAAAAAACAAAAAAACAGAAAACAAAACAAAACAAAACAAAAAACACAACAAAGAATCCCTTCCAAAACCAAAAAAAAAAAAAAAAACCCCAGAAACTAAACTTAACTAAGCAAACCCCCACCCAAAAAGAAGAGAGAATGAATAACCTCAAATACATGTGATCTTAGCATAGCCTTTCTTTCCCTTCATCCCTTAACTCCTTTTATGATTGTTATATGTTGCTCCTTACAGGCTCAGGTAGCCATTGTAAAAACGGCCGTAGTTCTGATATATTCAATGCTGTACTGAAGAGTGTTTAAAAACTTGCTTTTGTGCTTAGGCAGAGAAAAGTGTATATATGTGTTCATTGAATGCACAACTGATTAAAATAACTAAAATATAATGGTATAAACTATTGTAAATATATTTTTGTAAATGAATGTAGACATTTTATTTTTACATAATACTGAACCTGATTTCTGCTCAATTCCTCTATCATAACCTAACCATAATTATAATTAAATTATTAATTCATAAAATTAGACTTCACATAAATGTTGGGTTGTTCCCCAACTCAGAAGTTCCTCATGTCATCGACAAACATACATTTGATGTATTAGTTGCTATTTCATCTACTTGGGGGAAAGATGGAGGGAATGAATGTAAATAATAAATATATGTGATAAATCACGTTATTACATGATTAATGAATCCCATCATTCATCAAAAATAGTAAGAGTTATTTGATGAGCCAGACAATAGCTACCAGTGAAAGAAAATAGGCCCATTTTGTTGTTTGCACAGCATAGAGTCATGCAGTCATGTAACATATTTAAGTCTAAGCTGAATAGTTAGAAGGCTGGACATCGATTCCCATAATTCCCTGCCCCCTCTCACAAGGATGATTGTCCTGTAAAAAATAAAATAAAATAATTACAGGCAACAGCAGGCTCAGTAGGCAGGCAGGCTGGATAAATGTCCTCAGTGGGCTGTATGTGGCCCATGGGCTATAGTGTGAGGACCCCGGTGTAGCTTCTTTGTTGATAGCAATGTATTGAATATAAAAATAGTTCCTAGGTATCTTTTTCTTACATAAATGGTCAAGCTTAGTGTTCAGTGTCCAGCTTAGCCTCTCCAACTATCTATTTATCAATCTGTTCCTTTGGTTCTTGCAATACAAGAGTCTTTCTGAGATTATGTAGGGTTATTCAACTTTTTTTACTTTGCTTAAATGTAGTTTTTATGTGTTTTGTTCTGTTATATCAGTTGCTGGTCTTTAACATCCTCTCAACATTTGGTGATATCTCTTACTAGTTCTTAATGGTTAATGTTATACATTTAATACATTTTATTGGTTAAATTTCTTTCTGAATATTGTGGTTTAAAAAAAAATTTATTGGCCAACAAAGGAAAAAAATCTGATAGCTACATGATCTCTAAATTCTATTCCAGTTCTGCAATTTTATCATTGTAAGTCTCTTAAATTATTATTTCATCTCATTTCTAAAACTGCAAAAATAATACCTGCTCTCACAGAATTATGATAGTAAATTAGGTACTGTATGAGGAATTATAAATTCCTTTAGGTTTTTAATTTATTACTAATGAAATCTGTTCAGGATAAGAAATGTAAAATTCAAATACATTATCATACAACTTGCAATTTTCTCCTTTTCTTGCCTAACATTTATAGAAGAGCTGTCCCTATATGTTTCCTATAGTTTTTAATAGTCCTAATGGTAGTGTAGTTCATGTTATATGTCAAATCACATTTTCTGTCAAAATGTCTCCCATAAAAGAAGCACATACGATATAATTATGTGCTTGTTAAATTTCTAACCTTTATGCCATTTCTTTGCCAGAAGATTTCAGAAAAGAAAATAGAGCCAGAAACTCGAAGTTCTCTATTGTTCAAACTCAACTCCTTAAAATAGTTATGTAAGTCTGCAGAAATGTTTATAAAGTACAGCTTCCAACTTTATTCAAGGCTTTCAGTTAAATGTGTAATTCCTCATACAGTGTACAAATTAGTGGTACTAAGTTAAATAATTTTTATGACTTTTATGACTTTAAATGTCAGTGGGCTAAAACTAAAATATATTTAATAGAATGAAAAAATATTCATGCTAAACACATCAGATAAAGACTTGATATCCAGGATATATAATGTATTCACAAACATAACCAAAAAAATTTAAAACTCTATAAAAGTAGAGAAAGTAATGGTCTTTTCTTTAAGGAAGACTAGTAGATTACCAATAGGCACATGAATAAGTGCTCAGAATCACTTATTATTAGTGAAATACAAATAAAGACGACAATAAGCTATTATTTTACACTAGTGAGACTGGCACAAATAAAAAATGGTAGGAAAAATCTGTGCTGGAGCGGTTGTGCTAAAAAAGTATCTCCCATCTACTACTGGTGGGAATGCTGTATAATTCAACTTCTGTGGAGAGAAGCATGCCCTCAATAAATTTAGAATTGAACTGCTATATGACCCAGAAATTCCATTCTTAAGTATCTACTACCAAAACTTAAATAACATTAAAGAGGATGCATGCACACCATAATTCATTGCTGCACTTAGTACAATACCTAAAATATGGAATTAGCCTAAGTGTCCAATGACAAGTATTGATGAAATCATGCAACTTGCTGCAACCTGGTTGGAACTTGGAACTAAAAATATATAATTGAGTTAAGTAATACAGAAGAAAGATAAACACAAAATGATCTCACTTACCTGTGATATATAGAATAATTAGGTGAATAGATAAAATGTATTAAGGGGCAGTTCCTAGATCACTCCCAGAGCCTAGGGAGAACAGAGAGGTAAAAAATCAAGGTGGTAAAGAAGATGAGAAAGAGAAGTAATGGAGGAATAGGGGTCAGGGCTTCAATTATAGTGGTGATATAAGAGAGTGGAATAGTTATAAACCCCAAACACAGACTCAATAACCCTGAATAAATGAGTCTAAGCTGCATCTACTGAACTTTGTAATGTGCTACTCAAAGTGACAGAAGTGGGTGGGAAGGTGGAGGATGCAGAAAGGATGAATATGGGGGCACTGGTGGAGGGAGTTGACACTGGTGATGAGATTGATGTTGAAATATTATATGCCTAAAACCCAACTCTTGATAATTTTGCAAGTCATGGTCTTTTAACTAAGAAAAATTTAAAAATAAGTTGCCATAATTGCTGAACATATATGAACTAATTTAATGTTTTTATTGTTAGTTGCTCATGCAAAATGTTGTTGAACTTATTCTTTGAGTACATTGTAATTTAAAGATCATCTTCAAGAGTGAGAAAAATACTCAGGGGTACTCTTGTTTATATTTAATTCTTGAAATCTATTAAATCTACGTAAGATATTATTTTTTCACTATAAGTCCACTAATAAAACATATACTATATAACAACAAAAGATAACTATACTTAGTGTAAAAGAGTTTCAAGTCTATTATACAATTACAAGAAAGTGTCTATAATATCTGTATTATTAGAAATGGCACTCAGTTTAGGAAATACCTCTATCAAGGTACAATTTCATCTGGATCTGTCCCAACCTAACTGACATTATTTATTTTTCCTCGCGGTGCTCAGGGGTTACTCCCGATTCTGCGCTCAGAAATTGCTCCTGGCTTGGGGGACCGTATGGGATGCTGGGGATCAAACCCATGTCTGTCCTGGGTCAGCAGCATGCAAAGCAAATGCACTACTATTGTTATAGGCTCCCTGTTCTAATTTTTGAAGAGTGTTTTCTCTGTCATGTCTCAAAACAAGCATGTTGGATCCTAACTATTGATAAAAAGTCAAGTACAGGAAATGAATGAACAATCTTCTCTAAAACCTTAGAGTTGTGCTCGGGGTACCATATGGGGTACCAGGGATCAAACTTGCATGCTAAGCAAGTGCCTCACCTGCTGTGCTATGTGTCTGTTCCCCCAACACATTGTTTTAAACAAAGAAGTTTGAGCCACATTAAGAGCTCATCTGCAAAAAGACTGACAAAATAGCATATTTTGATAAGAACTCCATTAATTTAGGACACAATTTTTCAAATTTTGATAATTCTTATTCTCATAGATATGCATTTATTAATATTATATTCCTACAAATCTAATTTATAGACTCCCTTTCTTTCTTTTTCAATCCTAATATTCCTTATCTAACTTGAACTAGATATATTTTTGTTTGTTTGTTTGTTTTTGGTTTTGGTTTTGGTTTTTGGGCCTCACCTGGTGACACTCAGGGGTTACTCCTGACTATGCACTCAGAAATCGCTCCTGGTTTGGGGGACCATATAGGATGCCAGGGATGGAATCCAGGTTTGTTCTGGTCAGCCGCATGCAAGGCAAATGCCCTACCACTGCGCTATCACTCTGACCCCTAACTTGAACTAGTTTTTAAGTGACTTTTGGAAGTTAGGTGAATAGATCAGTAGAAGGTAAACTTAAAATGAAATCTGGGTCAGGCTAGTAATTAAAATAGCAAACCATGAGATTTTTGTCAAGTTACTTTGTTACTCTGTGAACTTTGTAATAGGGTTCTAAGCTTTAATGCTTCTGAAACTAACAGGAAAATCAGATAAAATACCAGAAGCATAGAAAACATCATATAAATAAAACCATTTACCAGAAAAAAGGTGTAATTATTTAGGTACTGGGATTTGAGTGATTTCACCCATAAACATGACTTTAAAGCTTCAAAGATACAGCATGCTTAAATTAAATGGTAGAGGGGGGAAGAACGGGCTGCTATAGCATCATGAATGGCACCAACTGTGACCCGGAATCTTAATGACAGCCCCTTTTTTCTTTTGCCTCTTTTGTCTGCAGTTCCAGTAGAATGGACTGAACTCAATAAATTCCACTAGTCAGTTGCTAGGTCCCCATTCTACACTGAGCTCTAACTAAATATAATTAGTGATTAAGAGGGTCAGATAAACACACTTGGTTTTTATGCTTACTAGCAATTCTGTTGCTAAGCAGCTAGCTCTTGGATGCCAGGCTTTATTAAAACACCAAAACAGAAAATATTGGTTACTTCACACAACTGATTTTGTGGGTCTTGGGGAGATATTCTGGCATCCTAATTATTCTTTATGGATGCTACAAAGGGAATGAGGTTTGGAGCAATGGTACAGTAGGTAGGGAGTTTGCCTTGATTTTGATACTTGTTACCCATATGGTTCCCTCCTTTAAGCTCACCAGCAATAATACCTAAGTGTATGTCCAGGGGTGATCCCTGAGCACTGCTGAGTGTGGGCAAGAAAGAAGGGAAGGAAAGAAAGGAAGGAAGGAAGGAAGGAAGGAAGGAAGGAAGGAAGGAAGGAAGGAAGGAAGGAAGGAAGGAAGGAGGGAGGGAAGGAAGAAAGGAAAGGAGGGAGGGAGGGAGGGAGGGAGGAAAGGAAGGAGGAAGGAAGAAAGGAGGAAGGGAGGAAAGAAGAAAGGAAAGAGGAAGGAAGGAAGAAGGAAGGAAGAAAAGAAGGAAGGAAGGAAAGAGGAAGGAAGGGAGGCAGAAGGAAGGAAGAATGGAGGGAGGAAAGAAGGAAGGAGGAAGGAAGGAGGGAGAGAGGGATGAAGGAAGGAGGGAGAAAAGGAGGAAGGAAGGAAGGAAGGAAGGAAGAAAGAAAGAAAGATAAGAAAGAAAGAAGAAAGAAAGAAAGAAAGAAAGAAAGAAAGAAAGAAAGAAAAGAAGAAAGAAAAAAGAAAGAAAGAAAGAAAGAAAGAAAAGAAAGTAAAGAAAGAAAGAAAGAAAGAAAGAAAGAAAGAAAGAAAGAAAGAAAGAGGAAGGGAGGAGGAAAGAAAGAAGGACAAGGGAGGGAGGGAAGAAGGAAGGAAGGATGGAAGGAAGGAAAGAGGAAGGAAGGGAGGCGGAAGGAAGGAAGGAAGGAAGGAAGGAAGGAAGGAAGGAAGGAAGGAAGGAAGGAACCGGAACACTTTTTGGCACCAGCACCAGGAATCAAACTCCCCTTGGGATAGCCCAAATGCTGCCCTGGCACCAACCTGCTCCAAGATAGGTTCATATGACACTCAGACAAGGAGGAAAGAGTAACAACTTGAGCTATGGGTAGGTTGCCCTACCTAATCACCTAATGGTGAGATGAAATCAGAAGACACTCCATCATAGGATCTATGCAAAAACCAAGATCTATAATTACAGAAAACTAACTTTGATAACCATGACTGAGCAGAACTTTTTCTGGGATCATAAAGAAAGATCTTGGGATTGAACAACCAACATGTCTAGAGCCTGTAGTCAGTCTTATGACAGTATGCTTCATGGGTGAAGACACTCTATCTCTTAGGCCAAGAGAATTTTTCTCTAATTTCCCCAATGTTTACTGTGCCTATGCAAAAAGAAAGAGAAAGAAAGAAAAAGAAAGAGGAGAGAAATGAGAGAGAAAAAAGAAAAGAAGAAAGAAAAGACTTGCCACATCTGCCTCCATTTTTCTTCTTTTATTTTTATTTTTCCTTTAGATAGGGAGTCCAGCCTTTTCTATAGAACCTTAGAACTTGAATCATTTTGTTATACCTCATATTTCTATGTCTTCCTACAAATTGAGAAAAGAAAAAATATGTGGATGGGACCCAGGGGCAAAGTGGCTTCAGGAGCATTAAGTGGAAAAGAAAGCTCTGATCTAAATACCCAAGCCAAGGTCAACAATGGAATCAAGAGACCTAAACTATAACAAGCTAAACACAAAATAGACCTATTACACTAGTAGTCCAGGGGCTAAGGATGGAGGCATGGGATGCATGCAGGTAACCTTGGTGGAGAGACCTCAACACTGATGGTAAGAATGGCCCTAACTCACTGTCACTATATGCCTGACATACAACCATGAAAGACCATGAGACAATGGTCTCTCTAACAAATTTAAACTTTAAATTCACTATTTGTACAGAAAGTAGAGTTAGGAATTAGGAAATTATCAGAAGTGGAAGAGACATTACAAAAATAAGGGACTAAATTATTGGGAATTCTAAGCAATTTCCTCTGTTTAATTTACCTAGCAACAGAATTCAGAATATATAGAGCAAAATAGAATAGAATTAAAAGGAGGGATGGCAACATTGTAATTAGAGTTGGAGACTTTATTTTTCCTATAGAAATCAAAGTAGTAGGAAAAGAATGCAAATACAAATGGTACATATATATCTCTATCTATCTATCTATCTATCTATCTATCTATCTATCTATCTATCTATCTATCTATCTATCTATCTATCTATCTATCTACTTCAGTCAGGAGCTAATGACACTAACATAATCTATAAACTAACAACTACATTCATTCATAGAAAATAGTATAAACGTTCATGGAAATAATATTCTAAGAGGGTAAATTTTTCCTACACAAAATAAATTTACAAAAGCAGATCAACCAAATAATAATGAACACATAGTATAAAACAATAGCAACATTTTAATAGGAGAAGCTTTAAGTATTTTCAAATGAGAAACATGTTCCTAAATATTTTCTTTGGAGGGGGGTCACACCCAGTTGCACTCAGGGGTTACTCTTGTCTCTATGCTCAGAAATTGCTCCTGGCAGGCTCGCGGGACCATAGGTGATACCGAGATTCGAAACACCGTCCTTCTGCATGCAAGGCAAATGCCCTACCTCTATGCTATGTCTCCACTCCCCCAATAATCTTTCATTCAAGTGTAAAGCTAGTGAAATTTAGAAACTATTTTGATTTGAAAGGAAATTAACAAGCAATATTTTAAAAAATATGTCAAGTGTAAAGGCAATAATATATAGATGGAAATGCATAGCAGAATATGCTATGCTTTAATATAATTTTTGTATTATAAAAGGAATATTCAGAATCTAAATTAAATTTTAGTGGATAACTCTATCAAACATATTTTTAAAACCTGCCCAATTTTTCAAGTAATTCTAGAAGAGGAAAAAAATTCCTCACTACCAGGAGGGCATTTTTAATCATTGTATGAAGATAATTTAATAGCAAATTAGGAAAATCTGCTCTAAGGAAAAATTATAAGTCAATACAGTTAAGGTCAATGATACAAAAACTGCTATCAAACTTTTAGTTAAATGAGACCAGAAGTTTACAAAAGTATATAATGTACAATTTACAGAGATTGATCAAAGAGATAGTAGTAATTCTATTTTCAAAATTTCTTTATGTTTTGTACCATATCAGCAACCTAAAATATATTCAAGAATAGATTAACATATGTGTAGAAAACACTTGATAAACTCAACTTAGTTCAAAATTTTAAAGATTGTATTTGGCAAACCAGGAATAGATGGAGATTTCTGCAACTTTATAAAAGACACATTGAAACACACAGCTAATTTGATATTTACTGGTGAAAATCAGAGTATTTTTCTTCTAAACTAGGGAGTAAATAAGCATTGATGAATTCTCAAGTAACTTGTGGTTAACATTGTAATTAAAGTCCAGTTCAAGGTGATAGGGAGAGAACTAGAAATAAGCACCATCTTATCAACTAAAAAAGAATGAATAAAAATGTTCCTATTCACGGACAAGATGATAGTCTCATATATTGTAGCACCAAAATCCTACAAGATAGTACAAATTCAGTGGGATTTCTTTAGATCAGAAAGCCAAATTGGAAACCATTATTTTAAATGCAGTTATAGATTCTAAAAAAAATTAAAAGACTGGTAAATCTGAGAAAACTTGTGTAGTAGCTATATAATAAAAACCATAATTTTTATAAAAGCAATCATAAGAGGCCGGAGCGATAGCACAGTGGTAGGGCCTTTGTCTTGCATGTGGCTGCCCAGGACAGACCTGGGGTCAATTCCTGGCTTCCCATATGGTTTCCCTAGCTAGGAGAGATATCTGATTGCAGAGCCAGGAGTAACCCTTGAGCATTACTGGGTGTGGTCCCTCCAAAAAAAGCAATGATAAAATATACTAAAAACATTCCAGTATCACCAAAATATTATATGCATATAATTGTTTATTTCTTAATGGATTAAAAGAACTAATACAATGGCAGAACAAAAACTATTTAGGATCACAGTGATTGCAGTAGTTTAAACGGGTACAAACTTTTAATGGCTATTATTTCCTAAACAATTCAGCACAATAAGCATATCATATTAAACAGCATTAGGTGCTTTAACTAATTAGAAATGATTTAAAGTTAACAGGAGGGTTGTGAAGGCTATTTAAAAATACTACAACCTTTTATATATAAAGGACTTATTCATATTTTGGTATCTGTTGGATTCCTGGAACCCCACAGATAAACTTAGTAAGATTATTTTCACAGTATAAAATTGTTGAGTCTATAAATCATGTGTAAAGCAAAGCATCTAGAATATTCAAAGCATTTGAAAAAGAGCAAAGTTGAGGAACTAGTACTCCTTTAAGACTGACTATAGAGAAATAGTCTGGATTTAAGGTTCTTGCCTCATATATGACTGTCCTCAATTCAGTTCCCAGCACTTCTTAGTCCCTAAGCACTGCCAGCATCAACCCCCAAGCAAAGAGCAGGGAGAATTCTCAGAATTGTCAGTTTGTGATTCCAAATTATATACCCTCAAAACATCTACTGTAGGGGCCGGATAATAGTTCAGTGGGTACTATTTGCCTTGCATGAAGTTCTGGTTTGGTCCCAGCATTTCATATGGTCACTTGAGTCAACAAGGAGTAATTCCTGAGTGTAGGGTCAGGAGAAAGCCTTGAATAACCAGAAAAAAAAAACCAACTAAAATATTAAATATTATTATTAAATATTAAAACCTAAATATCAGGCTAAATAAATAAACCAGTGTGTACTATAGGCCTATGGTTGAATTAAAAATAATGTACTAACTAGAAATAGATTCACAACAAAATGTAACCTCTTGACTTTTGGCCAAAGTGTAAAAGTAATTCATGGAGAATAGTCATTTCAACATATTATGTTGAAAAGTGAACAATGAAATTAGTAAATAAATTGTTATAAAAAGCAATTAACATCTATTCAGCCTCTCTCCATAAATTAATTAAAAAGATCACTGAGTGACATATAAAGCCTACACTATACAATGTTTAGAGGAAAACCAAAAAAAAAAAAAAGTCTTAGGCAAAGTGTTCTTAAACAAGGAATAAAAGATACAAACATAAAATAAAAAATAAAGAATAAAAAACAACATCAGATCATAACAAAGCACTACCACAAATAGGAGAAATACTAAAGTAATAGTGATGAATCATTAATAATAACAACAAGTATAATTCAGTAAATCAGAACAAACAAAATTTGGTTCATTTTTTAGTAGGGACAAAAATGGCAAGCCTTGAAAAAATGTTTGGCAGATTCTCACAAAGTTAAATATTTTTAACTGAAACAAAAAAAAATAGTTAATTAAAAGATTGTATGCAAGTGTCTAAAGTAAATGGAAAAACGGGATTTCCATAAGGAGTGATTAGACAAATGATGGGATATTTAAGAAGAACGAAACTAAGCAATAAGTAGTTACTGAGTATAGAAACATCTTAATAGCATTTAACAAATGAAGTAAAAGCTTCTATTAGAGACAAAATTGAAGGGACAAAAAGATGGTGGCTGACACTGTAATAATATTTAAATAAGCTATCATGCCAAGAGGACATCTTTTAAAAAGAAAAGCATCAACCATATATAATAAAAGATGAAATGAGATAACTGAGTGAGAAAAATAGGAGTCTCTCTATGCATACTAAGATTTTGTATCATTTGCATGCTCCTAATGGGCAGATGGATAACAGACTAGTCTAAAAGTTTTAAAAGTCTATCAATATACCTGTTTTACTCAATACTTATTATATCATTAACTTTTTCCTAATTTATCTAGACATGTGTATATAGCTACTTGCTCAATCTAGTAAACTAGAAACTTAACATCTGTAAAACAGGAATGTTTTCAACTCAATATCTTTCCCATACCCAATATGCAAAGAAAACATGGTGTCCTCACCCCCATTTTCTCTTATTTCACATGATCTCCCTGGAACAAAAACCCTTTCTCCTTTCTTTCTTTTCTTCTTTCTTTTCTTCTTTCTTCTCTTTTTTCTCTCTTTCTCTTTCTTCTCTCTCTTTTTCTTTCTCTCTCTCTTTTTCTTCTTTCTTTCTTTTTTTCTTTCTTTTTCTTTTTTTCTTTCTTTCTTTTCTTCTTTCTTTCTTTCTTTTCTTCCTCCTTTCTTTCTTCTCTCTTTCTTTTCTTTCTTTCTTTCTTTCTTTCTTTCTTTCTTTCTTTCTTTCTTTCTTTCTTTCTTTCTTCTTTCTTTCTTTCTCTTTCTTTCTTTCTTTCTTTCTTCTTCTTTCTTTCTTCCTTCCTTCTTTCTTTTCTTTCTTTCTTTCTCTTTCTTTCTTTCTTTCTTTCTTTCTTTTCTTTCTTTCTTTCTTTCTTCTTTCTTTCTTTTCTTTCTTTCTTTCTTTCTTTCTTTCTTTCTTTCTTTCTTTCTTTCTTTCTTTCTTTCTTTTTTTTCTTTCTTTCTTTCTTTCTTTCTTTCTTTCTTTCTTTCCTTCTTCTTTCTTTTCTTTCTTTCTTTCTTTTCTTTCTTTCTTTCTTTCTTTCTTCTTTCTTTCTTTTTCGTTCTTTCTTTCTTTCTTTCTTTCTTTTTCCTTCCTTTTCTTTCTTCTTTCTTTCTTTCTTTCTTTCTTTCTTTTCTTTCTTTCTTTTCTTTCTTTCTTTTCTTCTTTCTTTCTTTCTTTCTTTTTTCTTTCTTTCTTTCTTTCTTCTTCTTTCTTTCTTCCTTCCTTCCTTCTTCCTTCCTTCCTTCCTTCCTTCCTTCCCTTCCTTCCTTCTTCTTTCTCTTCTTTCTTTCTTTCTTTCTTTCTTTCTTTCTTTCTTTCTTTCTTTCTTTCTTTTCTTTCTTTCTTACTTTCTTTCTATATTTCTTTCCTTCTTTCTTCCTTCCTTTCTTCTGTCCTTTCTTTCTTTTTTATTCTTTCTTTCTTTCTTCCTTTTCTATCTTTCTTTCTTTCTTTCTTCTTTCCTTTCTCCCTTCCTTCCTTCCTTCCATCCTTCCTTTCTTCCTTCCTCTCTCTTTCTCACTCTTTCTTTCGTTCTTTCTTTCTTTCTTTCTTTCTTTCTTTCTTCTTTCTTTCTTTCTTTCTTTCTTTCTTTCTTTCTTTCTTTCTTTCTTTCTTTCTTTCTTTCTTTCTTTCGTTCCTTCCTTCCTTACTTCCTTCCTTCTTTCTTTCTTTCTTTCTTTCTTTATTTCTTTCTTCCTTCCTTCCTTCCTTCCATCATTCCTTTCTTCCTTCCTTTCTCTCTCTTTCTCACTCTTTCTTTCCTTCTTCCTTCCTTCCATCCTTCCTTTTTTCCTTCCTTTCTCTCTCTTTCTCTTTCTCACTCTTTCTTTCTTTTTCTTTCTTTCTTTCTTTCTTTCTTTCTTTCTTTCTTTCTTTCTTTCTTTCTTTTCTTTCTTTCTTTCTTTCTTTCTTTCTTTTCTTTCTCTCTTTCTCTCTTCTCTTTCTTTCTTTTCTTTTTTTTCTTTCTTTCTCTCTTTCTCTCTTTCTTTCTTTCTTTTCTTTCTTTATCTTTCTTTTTCTTTCTTTCTTTCTTCTCTTTCTTTCTTTCTCTTTTTTTTCTTTTTTCTTCCATTTTTTTAAATTTATTTAAACACCTTAATTACATACATGATTGTGTTTGGGTTTCAGTCATGTAAAGAACACCACCCATCACCAGTGCAACATTCCCATCACCAATGTCCCAAGTCTCCCTCCTCCCCACCTGACCCCCGCCTGTACTCTAGACAGGCTCTCCATTTTCCTCATACATTCTCGTTATTAGGACAGTTCAAAATGTAGTTATTTCCCTAACTAAACTCATCACTATTTGTGGTGAGCTTCCTGAGGTGAGCTGGAACATCCAGCTCTTTTCTCTTTTGTGTCTGAAAATTATTATTACAAGGGTGTCTTTCATTTTTCTTAAAACCCATAGATGAGTGAGACCATTCTGCATTTTTCTCTCTCTCTCTGACTTATTTCACTCAGCATAATAGATTCCGTGTACATCCATGTATAGGAAAATTTCATGACTTCATCTCTCCTGACAACTGCATAATATTCCATTGTGTATATGTACCACAGTTTCTTTTTTTTTGACATTAAATATCTTATTATTAATAATTTGAAACAAGTAACTCCTAGGCCGTCGCAGGCTTAGATGAAAAGACATCAGACATTTTTTCTCATATTAAAAAGAACACCTGCTGTTATGTTGTTCAGTTATTCAACATATAGGATACAAACAGTCAAGGATGGAGTAATTAAAAGAACATTCAAAATCCTCTCATCCTCAGAGAAAAATAGTTTTATACAGAAAGTTAGATTTCAATTCTATTTCCATTCAAATTTCAATGCACAAAAATTGTCTTTAAAGGGGAACTGATTTTCAGTCCTACAATGGTATGCATATTTCTTTTTTTTTCTCCAGTGAATGTTTTATTGATTTTATTTATTTTTTTTTGTTTTTTTTTTTTTAAATTTATTTAAACACCTTAATTACATACATGATGTGTTTGGGTTTCAGTCATGTAAAGAACACCACCCATCACCAGTGCAACATTCCCATCACCAATGTCCCAAGTCTCCCTTCGCCCCACCCGACCCCCGCCTGTACTCTAGACAGGCTCTCCATTTCCCTCATACATTCTCATTATTAGGACAGTTCAAAATGTAGTTATTTCCCTAACTAAACTCATGACTCTTTGTGGTGAGCTTCCTGAGGTGTTGAAGGGCATCTTGGTTGTTTCCAGAGTCTTGCTATGGTAAATAGTGCTGCAATGAATATAGGTGTAAGGAAGGGGGTTTTGTGTTGTATTTTTGTGTTCCTAGGGTATATTCCTAGGAGTGGTATAGCTGGATCGTATGGGAGCACGATTTCCAGTTTTTGGAGGAATCTCCATATCGCTTTCCATAAAGGTTGAACTAGACGGCATTCCCACCAGCAGTGGATAAGAGTTCCTTTCTCTCCACATCCCCGCCAACACTGTTGATTCTCATTCTTTGTGATGTGTGCCATTCTCTGGGGTGTGAGGTGGTATCTCATCGTTGTTTTGATTTGCATCTCCCTGATGATCAGTGATGTGGAACATTTTTTCATGTGTCTTTTGGCCATGTGTATTTCTTCTTTGTCAAAGTGTCTGTTCATTTCTTCTCCCCATTTTTTGATGGGGTTAGATGTTTTTTTCTTGTAAAGTTCTGTCAGTGCCTTGTATATTTTGAAGATTAGCCCCTTATCTGATGGGTATTGGGTGAATAGTTTCTCCCACTCAGTGGGTGGCTCTTGTATCCTGGGCACTATTTCCTTTGAGGTGCAGAAGCTTCTCAGCTTAATATATTCCCATCTGTTAATCTCTGCTATCACTTGCTTGGAGAGGGGAGTTTCCTCCTTGAAGATGCCTGTAATGTCCTGGAGTGTTTTGCCTATGTGCTGTTCTATATATCTTATGGTTTTGGGGCTGATATCGAGGTCTTTAATCCATTTGGATTTTACCTTCGTACATGATGTTAGCTGGGGGTCTAAGTTCAATTTTTTGCAAGTGGCTATCCAATTGTGCCAACACCACTTGTTGAAGAGGCTTTCCCTGCTCCATTTAGGATTTCCTGCTCCTTTATCAAAAATTAGGTGATTGTATGTCTGGGGAACATTTTCTGAGTATTCAAGCCGATTCCACTGATCTGAGTACCTGTCCTTATTCCAATACCATGCTGTTTTGATAACTATTGCTTTGTAGTACAGTTTAAAGTTGGGGAAAGTAATTCCTCCCATATTCTTTTTCCCAATGATTGCTTTAGCTATTCGAGGGTGTTTATTGTTCCAAATGAATTTCAAAAGTGTCTGATCCACTTCTTTGAAGCATGTCATGGGTATCTTTAGAGGGATGGCATTAAATCTTTATAATGCCTTGGGGAGTATTGCCATTTTGATGATGTTAATCCTGCCGATCCATGAGCAGGGTATGTGTTTCCATTTCCGTGTGTCCTCTCTTATTTCTTGGAGCAGAGTTTTATAGTTTTCCTTGTATAGGTCCTTCACATATTTAGTCAAGTTGATTCCAAGATATTTGAGTTTGTGTGGCACTATTGTGAATGGGGTTGTTTTCTTAATGTCCATTTCATCCTTATTACTATAGGTGTATAGAAAGGCCATTGATTTTTGTGTGTTAATTTTGTAACCTGCCACCTTGCTATATGAGTCTATTGTTTCTAGAAGCTTTTTGATAGAGTCTTTAGGATTTTCTAAGTAGAGTATCATGTCATCTGCAAACAGTGAGAGCTTGACTTCTTCCTTTCCTATCTGGATTCCCTTGATATCCTTTTCTTGCCTAATCGCTATAGCTACTACTTCCAGTGCTATGTTGAATAGGAGTGGTGAGAGAGGACAGCCTTGTCTTGTGCCAGAATTTAGGGGGAAGGCTTTTACTTTTTCTCCATTGAGGATAATGTTTGCCACTGGCTTGTGGTAGATGGCCTTCACTATATTGAGAAAGGTTCCCTCCATTCCCATCTTGCTGAGAGTTTTGATCAAGAATGGGTGTTGGACCTTATCAAATGCTTTCTCTGCATCTATTGATATGATCATGTGGTTTCTATTTTTCTTGTTATTGATGTTGTGTAAATATGTTGATAGATTTACGGATGTTAAACCAGCCTTGCATTTTTGGGATGAAACCTACTTGATCTTAGTGGATAATCTTCTTAACGAGGCATTGAATCCTATTTGCCAGGATTTTGTTGAGGATCTTTGCATCTGCATTCATCAGCGATATTGGTCTGTAATTTTCTTTTTTTGTAGCATCTCTGTCTAGTTTAGGTATCAAGGTGATGTTGGCTTCATAAAAGCTATTTGGAAGTGTTTCTGCTTGTTCAATTTCATGAAAGTGTCTTGCCAAGATTGGCAGTAGTTCCTCTTGGAAAGTTTGATAGAATTCATTAGTGAATCCATCTGGACCTGGGCTTTTGTTTTTCGGCAGACATTTGATTACTGTTTTAATTCATCAATGGTGATGGGGGTGTTTAGATATGCTACATCCTCTTCCTTCAACCGTGGAAGATTATAAGAGTCCAAGAATTTATCCATTTCTTCCAGGTTCTCATTTTTAGTGGCGTAGAGTTTTTCAAAGTAGTTTCTGATTACCCTTTGAATCTCTGTCATATCAGTAGTGATTGCTTCTTTTTCATTCCTGATACTAGTTATCAAGATTCTCTCTCTCTCTTTCTTTGTTAGGTTTGCCAGTGGTCTATCAATCTTGTTTATTTTTTCAAAGAACAAACATCTGCTTTCGTTGATCTTTCGGATTTTTTTTGGGTTTCCACTTCGTTGATTTCTGCTCTCAGCTTTGTTATTTCCTTCTGTCTTCCTATTCTTGGGTCCTTTTGTTGAGCATTTTCTAGTTCTATTAGCTGTGTCATTAAGCTACTCAGGTAAGCTCCTTCTTCCTTTCTGATGTGTGCTTGCAAAGCTATAAATTTTCCTCTCAGTACTGCTTTTGCTGTGTCCCATAAGTTCTGATAGTTTGTGTCTTTATTGTCATTTGTTTCCAGGAACCTTTTGATTTCCTCCTTGATTTCGTCTCGGACCCACTGGTTATTGAGCATGAGGCTGTTTAACTTCCAGGTGTTAAAGTGTTTCTTCTGAGTCCCTTTGGAGTTCACAAATAATTTCAGAGCCTTGTGGTCAGCGAAGGAAGTCTGCAAAATTTCTATCTTCTTGATCTTATGGAGGTATGTTTTATGTGCCAGCATGTAGTCTATCCTGGAGAATGTCCCATGTACATTGGAGAAGAATGTGTATCCAGGTTTCTGGGGATGGAGTGTCCTATATATATCCACTAGGCCTCTTTCTTCCATTTCTCTCCTCAGGTCTAGTATATTCTTGTTGGGTTTCAGTCTGGTTGACCTATCCAGTGTTGACAAAGCCGTGTTAAGGTCCCCCACAATTATTGTGTTGTTGTTGATATTATTTTTCACATTTGTCAACAGTTGTATTAAATATTTTGCTGGCCCCTCATTCAGTGCATATATGTTTAGGAGAGTGAATTCTTCCTGCTCTACGTACCCCTTGATTAATACAAAATGTCCATCTTTGTCCCTTACAACCTTCCTGAGTATAAAGTTTGCATTATCTGATATTAGTATGGCCACTCCAGCTTTTTTATGGGTGTTGTTTGCTTGGATAATTTTTCTCCAGCCTTTTATTTTGAGTCTATGTTTGTTCTGACTATTCAGGTGCGTTTCTTGTAGGCAGCAGAAGGTTGGATTGAGTTTTTTGATCCATTTAGCCACTCTGTGTCTCTTAACTGGTGCATTTAGTCCATTGACGTTGAGAGAAAGAATTGTCCTGGGATTTAACGCCATCTTTATTTCAAAATTTGGTGTGTCTTTTGGGTAGTCTTGTCTTAGATTAGGTCCTTCAGTTTTTCTCTTAAGACTGGTTTTGTGTCTGTGAAGTTTCTGAGCTGTTTTTTGTCTGTGAAACCATGTATTCTTCCGTCAAACCGGAAAGTGAGTTTTGCTGGGTATAGTATTCTGGGTGAAGCAGTCATTTCATTCAGTCTTGTCACAATATCCCACCACTGCTTTCTGGCATTTAGTGTTTCTGGTGACAGGTCTGCTGTAAATCTCAGGGAAGCTTGCTTGAACGTGATTTCCCCTTTTGATCTTGCTAAATTTCAGAATTCTGTCTCTATCTGTGGGATTTGTCATTGTGACTAGGATGTGTCTTGGGGTGGTTTTTCTCGGATCTCTTTTGGTTGGTACTCTTCGGGCATGCAGGATTTGATCACATATATTCTTTAGCTCTGGAAGTTTCTCTTTAATGATGTTCTTGACTGTTGATTCTTCCTGGAAGTTTTCTTCCTGGTCTCTGGGACTCCAATGATTCTTAAGTTGTTTCTGTTGATCTTGTCATAGACTTCTATTTTCATCTGTTCCCATTCTTTGACTAATTTTTCCATTGTCTGCTCATTTGCTTTAAGTTTTTTGTCTAATCTCTCCTGCCGCATGGAATTGTTATGTATCTCATCTTCCACAGCACCAAGTCTATTCTCAGCTTCTGATACCCTGTCCCAGAGCTTATCCATTTTGTCATTCACTTAGTTTACTGACTTTTTCAGTCCTGTTAGTTGACATGTTATTTCAGTTTGGAGTTTTGTGATTTCTGTCTTCATATTTTCTTGGTTCTTATTAGTGTTCTGTTCAACTCGATCCATGGTTTCTTGGAGTCCATTGAGCATCTTCCATATAGCTAGTCTAAAGTCCTTATCTGAGAGGTTGATTAGTTGGTTGGTCATTATCTGGTCCTCAGAATTGTCATCTTCATTTTCTATGTCTGATGCTGGCCTGCGTTGTTTCCCCATTGTCACACTTGTATTGTGGGTTTTTCTACGTGTTGTGGTGGTATTCATTGTCTATATGATGCAGGCAGCACAATCCTCTGGCTCCTCCCTTTCTGGATGGGCTGACTTACCTCTAAGGGAGGGGAGTCCTCCATGGATGAAGCCTCACACTGGGTCAAATCTTAGGCCCGAGCATGCAACAGAGAAGACAGTCCGGAGAGAAATGTTTGCTTCTGTGATATAGCACCATTCTTAGTGTAATTTTTCCTTCTTGTTGCAATGGTGTTCTTTCCTTAGAAATAGTGTACGGCCGCGTAGCGAAGCGGAGCCGCCATGCTCCGCTGGAGCCTCTTTTTGCCCCACTCGCAAGAGTTTCACGCAAGAGGACAGTAGACAGACATATACAGGTCAAACTCACAGTTTTTCACAGTTGGGCCCCACTGGGCCGGTGTACTTTCGTGGATTTTCCCCGCCTGTTGTCACACACAGGGAGCCGGCTTTTCCAAAGTTATGCCAGTTTTCATGCTCTGTAGTCCCTCCCTGAAAATGGCGTCTGGGCGAGCGAGTTTTCTGGAGCCTCTTTTTTGCCCCACTCGCAAGAGTTTCACGCAAGAGGACAGTAGACAGACATATACAGGTCAAACTCACAGTTTTTCACAGTTGGGCCCCACTGGGCCAGTGTACTTTCGTGGATTTTCCCCACCTGTTGTCACACACAGGGAGCCGGCTTTTGCAAAGTTATGCCGCTCTTTCTTTTCTTTTCTTTTCTTTTCTTTTCTTTTCTTTTCTTTTCTTTTCTTTTCTTTTCTTTTCTTTTCTCTTTCTTTCTTTCTTTCTTTCTTTCTTTCTCTTTTTCTTTCTTTCTTTCTTTCTTTCTTCTTTCTTTCTTTCTTTCTTTCTTTCTTTCTTCTTTCTTTCTTTCTTTCTTTCTTTCTTTCTTTCTTTCTTTCTTTCTTTCTTTCTTTCTTTCTTTCTTTCTTTCTTTCTCTTCCTCCTTCCTTCCTTCCTTATTTCCTTTCCTTCCTTCCTTATTTCCTTTCCTTCCTTCCCTTCCCTCCCTTCCCTCCTTCCCTCCCTCCCTTCCTTCCCTTCCCTCCCTCCCTCTCCTTCCTTCCCTTCCTCCTTCCCTCCCTTCCCTTCCTCCTTTCCTTCTCTTTCCTTTCTTTCCTTCCTTCCATTCTTCCTTCCTTCTTTCCTTCCTTCTTCCCTTCCTTCCTTCCTTCCTCCCTCCTCCCTCCCCCTTTTTCCCTCCTTCCTCCCTCATTTCTTCCTTTCTCCCTTCCCTCCCCCACCTTTCCTTTCTCCCTCCTCCCTTCCATCCTTCCACCCTTCCTCTTCCCATCCTTTTCCCCTCCCTCCCCCACCTTTCCTCTCTCCCTCCTCCCTTCCTTCCTCTTTCCCCACTCTCCCTTTTTCCTTCCTTTCTCCCTCCTTCCTTCCTTTTTTTCTTTTCTGGGGCCACACCTGGTGCCACTCAGAGATTACTCTGGCTCTGCTGTCAGAAATTGCTCATGGCCAATACAGGATGGACCTCGGTTTGAATCTCAGCATCCCATATGGTTTCCCCAGCCTGCCAACAGTGTCTTTCGAGCACAGAGCCAGGAGTAAATCCTGAGCAGTGCAGGGTGTGGCTCATCACCCTCCCCCCAAAAAAAGAAAAAGAAAAGAAAAGTAAATCGCTCCTGGCTTGAGAGACCAACCATATGAAATGCTATCACTGTGCTACCACACTGGCCCAGAAACCTCTTTTCTGATATTCTTGTCCTGGAGTGCAGGAGGGGATGTCATAATAGGCATTAGAGTCACAAGATGATGTCACTGGAAAAGCAAATTCTATTCCGCTGAAGTTCACTTTCTCATTTGACATGAGAGGACAACCTTGCTTTTTAGATAATGTCCTGGAAAATTCCTTTCTGAACCCAATTTCTTCAACTTTGTATTAACTCTCCTACACCTAATATTCCTAACCCACTCCAACCACATCTTTCTGTTTCCCACTCGAATTTTTTCTCCAAATTTTTAATAATTTCCTTTCTAATAACTTCAGAGGTAGAACTGGCCAACCAGAACCTCTTCCCGTCTTAACAAACCAGCCACTCATCACCCCACAACTGTCTCCCATATTACCAAACCACACACACATCACACCAGGATCTCCTCCGGTCTTCCTAGACTGTTCCCTTTCTGCCCAAACATACCCTCTCATCTTCTGAACCACCACCTTCCTGCCCTCAACCTCCTCACGTTTTGCCAGAAACTTCCCTCAGGGTCCTTCATCTGTCTTCTCTTAAACTCATCTGCCTGGAATTAACTGCCTGGCCTCCTCCTCCTCCTCTTCACTATTTCCACCAGCTCTGGATCATCTGGTCTTTCTATTGACACGACTAGAAAAGGGTAAGTCAAATGTCAAAAGAAAGAAAAGATGAAATGATGTTAGGAAACATTTTAAATAAAACCTAATTAAAAATAGATTAAGACCTTTGTAGCTTTTGAGTAAATATTTAAGCTCAATGCCCATGTATGAACTTAACTGATAGCATGAACACTTCCAGTATCTTCTCTGCTTCTAGGAGGATGAGTTATATGTCTGACAGTCTAGATCAAGTCTTTAGCCAAGCCTTGCATGCATGTGACAAGTTGAGGATAGGAAAGAGACAAGATGCCCTTTGAGGTGTGCTGCCTCTTCAGGACTCCACTAGCTGCAATTGAGATAGGATGTGTTCAAATTTGAGCTGAGGCATATTGAACCAAACCCAATGGGTTGTACTCCTTTATTTAAAAATTAGGAAGCACCAGTGCCATCGTATAGCATTTACCTAATGTGTCTATGAAAACGCAATTGAGATACTGAGGGAAAGCTAGGAGCATTTTTAGAGAGTGGGTCATTTTCTTCAATGGTTTTGGGTCACAACTTCATCCAATTAGTACTCCTGGATTTGCAAACGGGGTTCACCTATAGTAGGCTCAGAGTCATATGGGATGCTATGAATTGAATCTTGTTCAGCAGCATGCAAGGCAAGCACCCTACACACTGTGCTGTCATGCAAGCTCCAAATGAATATTTTTCCTTATTACAAGAATTATGTACTTTAACTAATAGTATATACCAGTTTTCCCACTGTGTTCCAAGATAAAATACAGAATACTACACAGCTTTTATTTAACGTGTCTCTTTAACTACCTCTAATTTGTGCCAGTGCATCTTTCTTTGTCTCAAATGAATATTTTTAAAACAGCTAACGAGAGGTGAGCACATCTGGGATATATTAAGTGGGAAAAAATTAAATAGAAAAGTTAACATGGTCTTGTTTAGTAAAGGACAATAAAAATCGGAAAGAATCATATTTGTATGTATAGTATATAACATGAGTAGCACTTTTGTTTATAATATATACATATATAGTTATTTAAATCAATGAGACAGTTTTATAACTAATTTAACTACCACTTCCATAATCTATTTTATATTGTTGGAAGAGCAGGTTGCTCTATAAGAATCCATTTTTGTTAAAAATAATTATATATAAGTCTGTATATAAGAATTAATATATTTTTTAATTTTTTCTTTATTTAAACATCCTGATTACAAATATGATTGTAGAGCATAAAAACCGGCTAACCTTTGCAAAAGCTGGCTCCCTGTGTGTGACACCAGGCGGGCAAAATCCACGAAAGTACACCGGCCCAGTGGGGCTCAGCTGTGAAAGACTGTGAGTGTGACCTGTCTATGTCTGTCTACTGTCCTCTTGCGTGAAACTCTTGCGAGTGGGGCAAAAAGAGCCTCCAGAAACCTCGCTCGCCCAGACGCCATTTTCAGGGAGGGACTTCAGAGCATAAAAACCGGCTAACCTTTGCAAAAGCTGGCTCCCTGTGTGTGACACCAGGCGGGGAAAATCCGCGAAAGTACACCGGCCCAGTGGGGCTCAGCTGTGAAAGACTGTGAGTGTGACCTGTCTATGTCTGTCTACTGTCCTCTTGCGTGAAACTCTTGCGAGTGGGGCAAAAAGAGGCTCAGAGGAGCACGGCCGCTCCACTTCGCTACGCGGCCGTGCACTCTTTCTAAGGAAAGAACTCCATTGCAACAAGAAGGAAAAATCGCACTAAGAACGGCGCTATATCACAGAAGCAAACATTTCTCTCTGGACTGTCTTCTCTGTTGCATGCTCGGGCCTAAGATTTGACCCAGTGTGAGGCTTCATCCACGCAGGACTCCCCTCCCTTAGAGGCAAGTCAGCCCATCCAGAAAGGGAGGAGCCAGAGAAGTGTGCTGCCTACATCATATAGACAATGAATACCACCACAACACGTAGAAAAACCCACAATACAAGTGTGACAATGGGGAAACAATGCAGGCCAGCATCAGACATAGAGAATGAAGATGACAATTCTGAGGACCAGATAATGACTGAACAACTAATCAACCTCTCAGATAAGGACTTTAGACTAGCAATATGGAAGGTGCTCAACAGACTCCAAGAAACCATGGATCGAGTTGAACAGAACACTAATAAGAACCAAGAAAATACGAAGGCAGAAATGACAAAACTCCAAACTGAAATAACATGTCAACTAACAGGACTGAAAAAGTCAGTAAACGAAGTGAATGACAAAATGGATAAGCTCTGGGACAGGGTATCAGAAGCTGAGAATAGACTTGGTGCTGTGGAAGATGAGATACATAACAATTCCATACAGCAGGAGAGATTGGACAAAAAACTTAAAGCAAATGAGCAGACAATGGAAAAATTAGTCAAAGAATGGGAACAGACGAAAATAGAAGTCTACGAAAAGATCAACAGAAACAACTTAAGAATCATTGGAGTCCCAGAGACCCAGGAAGAAAATTTCCAGGAAGAATCAATGGTCAAGAACATCATTAAAGAGAAACTTCCAGAGCTAAAGAATATATGTGATCAAATCCTGCATGCCCGAAGAGTACCAACCAAAAGAGACCCCAGAAAAACCACCCCAAGACACATCCTAGTCACAATGACAAATCCCACAGATAGAGACAGAATTCTGAAAACAGCAAGATCAAAAGGGGAAATCATGTTCAAGCAAGCTTCCCTGAGATTTACAGCAGACCTGTCACCAGAAACGCTCAATGCCAGAAAGCAGTGGTGGGATATTGTGACAAGACTGAATGAAATGAATGCTTCACCCAGAATACTATACCCAGCAAAACTCACTTTCCGGTTTGATGGAAGAATACATGGTTTCACAGACAAAAAACAGCTCAGAAACTTCACAGACACAAAACCAGTCTTAAGAGAAAAACTGAAAGACCTAATCTAAGACAAGACTACCCAAAAGACACACCAAATTTTGAAATAAAGATGGCGTTAAATCCCAGGACAATTCTTTCTCTCAACGTCAATGGACTAAATGCACCAGTTAAGAGACACAGAGTGGCTAAATGGATCAAAAAACTCAATCCAACCTTCTGCTGCCTACAAGAAACGCACCTGAATAGTCAGAACAAACATAGACTCAAAATAAAAGGCTGGAGAAAAGTTATCCAAGCAAACAACACCCATAAAAAAGCTGGAGTGGCCATACTAATATCAGATAATGCAAACTTTATACTCAGGAAGGTTGTAAGGGACAAAGACGGACATTTTATATTAATCAAGGGGTACGTAGAGCAGGAAGAATTCACTCTCCTAAACATATATGCACCGAATGAGGGGCCAGCAAAATATTTAATACAACTATTGACAAATCTGAAAAATAATATCAACAACAACACAATAATTGTGGGGGACCTTAACACGGCCTTGTCAACACTGGACAGGTCAACCAGACTGAAACCCAACAAGAATATACTAGACCTGAGGAGAGAAATGGAAGAAAGAGGCCTAGTGGATATATATAGGACACTCCATCCCCAGAAACCTGGATACACATTCTTCTCCAATGTACATGGGACATTCTCCAGGATAGACTACATGCTGGCACATAAAACATACCTCCATAAGATCAAGAGAATAGAAATTTTGCAGACTACCTTCGCTGACCACAAGGCTCTGAAATTATTTGTGAACTCCAAAGGGACTCAGAAGAAACACTTTAACACCTGGAAGTTAAACAGACTCATGCTCAATAACCAGTGGGTCCGAGATGAAATCAAGGAGGAAATAAAAAGGTTCCTGGAAACAAATGACAATAAATACACAAACTCTCAGAACCTATGGGACACAGCAAAAGCAGTACTGAGAGGAAAATTTATAGTTTGCAAGCACACATCAGGAAGGAAGAAGGAGCTTACCTGAGTAGCTTAATGACACAGCTAATAGAACTAGAAAATGCTCACCAAAAGGACCCAAGAATAGGAAGACAGAAGGAAATAACAAAGCTGAGAGCAGAAATCAATGATGTGGAAACTCAAAAAACAATCCGAAAGATCAACGAAAGCAGAAGTTGGTTCTTTGAAAAAATAAACAAGATTGATAGACCACTGGCAAACCTAACAAAGAAAGAGAGAGAGAGAAACTTGATAACTCGTATCAGGAATGAAAAAGGAGAGATCACTACTGATATGACAGAGATTCAAAGGGTAATCAGAAACTACTTTGAAAAACTCTACGCCACTAAAAATGAGAACCTGGAAGAAATGGATAAATTCTTGGACTCTTATAATCTTCCACGGTTGAAGGAAGAGGATGTAGCATATCTAAAAACCCCCATCACCATTGATGAAATTAAAACAGTAATCAAATGTCTGCCGAAAAACAAAAGCCCAGGTCCAGATGGATTCACTAATGAATTCTATCAAACTTTCCAAGAGGAACTACTGCCAATCTTGGCAAGACTCTTTCATGAAATTGAACAAACAGAAACACTTCCAAATAGCTTTTATGAAGCCAACATCACCTTGATACCTAAACCAGACAGAGACGCTACCAAAAAAGAAAATTACAGACCAATATCACTGATGAATGCAGATGCAAAGATCCTCAACAAAATCCTGGCAAATAGGATTCAATGCCTCGTTAAGAAGATTATCCACTACAGTCAAGTAGGTTTCATCCCAGGAATGCAAGGCTGGTTTAACATCCGTAAATCTATCAACATATTTACACAACATCAATAACAAGAAAAATAAAAACCACATGATCATATCAATAGATGCAGAGAAAGCATTTGATAAGGTCCAACACCCATTCTTGATCAAAACTCTCAGCAAGATGGGAATGGAGGGAACCTTTCTCAATATAGTGAAGGCCATCTACCACAAGCCAGTGGCAAATATTATCCTCAATGGAGAAAAACTGAAAGCCTTCCCTCTAAATTCTGGCACAAGACAAGGCTGTCCTCTCTCACCACTCCTATTCAACATAGCACTGGAAGTACTTGCTATAGCGATTAGGCAAGAAAAGGATATCAAGGGAATCCAGATAGGAAAGGAAGAAGTCAAGCTCTCACTGTTTGCAGATGACATGATACTCTACTTAGAAAACCCTAAAGACTCTATCAAAAAGGTTCTAGAAACAATAGACTCATATAGCAAGGTGGCAGGCTACAAAATTAACACACAAAAATCAATGGCCTTTCTATATACCAATAGTAATAAGGATGAAATGGACATTAAGAAAACAACCCCATTCACAATAGTACCACACAAACTCAAATATCTTGGAATCAACTTGACTAAATATGTGAAGGACCTATACAAAGAAAACTATAAAACTCTGCTCCAAGATATAAGAGAGGACACACGGAAATGCAAACACATAACCTGCTCATGGATTGGCAGGATTAACATCATCAAAATGTCAATACTCCCCAAGGCATTATACAGATTTAATGCCATCCCTCTAAAGATACCCATGACATTCTTCAAAGAAGTGGATCAGACACTTTTGAAATTCATTTGGAACAATAAACACCCTCGAATAGCTAAAGCAATCATTGGGAAAAAGAATATGGGAGGAATTACTTTTCCCAACTTTAAACTGTACTACAAAGCAACAGTTATCAAAACAGCATGGTATTGGAATAAGGATAGGTCCTCAGATCAGTGGAATAGGCTTGAATACTCAGAAAATGTTCCCCAGAGATACAACCATCTAATTTTTGATAAAGGAGCAGGAAATCCTAAATGGAGCAGGGAAAGCCTCTTCAACAAGTGGTGTTGGCACAATTGGATAGCCACTTGCAAAAAATTAAACTTAGACCCCCAGCTAACATCATGTACAAAGGTAAAATCCAAATGGATTAAAGACCTCGATATCAGCCCCAAAACCATAAGATATATAGAACAGCACATAGGCAAAACACTACAGGACATTACAGGCATCTTCAAGGAGGAAACTGCACTCTCCAAGCAAGTGAAAGCAGAGATTAACAGATGGGAATATATTAAGCTGAGAAGCTTCTGCACCTCAAAGGAAATAGTGCCCAGGATACAAGAGCCACCCACTGAGTGGGAGAAACTATTCACCCAATACCCATCAGATAAGGGGCTAATCTCCAAAATATACAAGGCACTGACAGAACTTTACAAGAAAAAAACATCTAACCCCATCAAAAAATGGGGAGAAGAAATGAACAGACACTTTGACAAAGAAGAAATACGCATGGCCAAAAGACACATGAAAAAATGTTCCACATCACTAATCATCAGGGAGATGCAAATCAAAACAACGATGAGATACCACCTCACACCCCAGAGAATGGCACACATCACAAAGAATGAGAATAAACAGTGTTGGCGGGGATGTGGAGAGAAAGGAACTCTTATCCACTGCTGGTGGGAATGCTGTCTAGTTCAACCTTTATGGAAAGCGATATGGAGATTCCTCCAAAAACTGGAAATCGAGCTCCCATACGATCCAGCTATACCACTCCTAGGAATATACCCTAGGAACACAAAAATACAATACAAAAACCCCTTCCTTACACCTATATTCATTGCAGCTCTATTTACCATAGCAAGACTCTGGAAACAACCAAGATGCCCTTCAACAGATGAATGGCTAAAGAAACTGTGGTACATATACACAATGGAATATTATGCAGCTGTCAGGAGAGATGAAGTCATGAAATTTTTCTATACATGGATGTACATGGAATCTATTATGCTGAGTGAAATAAGTCAGAGAGAGAGAGAAAAACGCAGAATGGTCTCACTCATCTATGGGTTTTAAGAAAAATGAAAGACACCCTTGTAATAATAATTTTCAGACACAAAAGAGAAAAGAGCTGGAAGTTCCAGCTCACCTCAGGAAGCTCACCACAAAGAGTGATGAGTTTAGTTAGAGAAATAACTACATTTTGAACTGTCCTAATATTGAGAATGTATGAGGGAAATGTAGAGCCTGTTTAGGGTACAGGCGGGGGTTGGGGGGGGAGGAGGGAGATTTGGGACTTGGGTGATGGGAATGTTGCACTGGTGATGGGTGGTGTTCCTTTTATGACTGAAACCCAAACACAATCATGTATGTAATCAAGGTGTTTAAATAAAAAAAAATTATGCATTAAAAAAAATAACAAATTTAGGGGCCGGGCGGTGGCGCTAAAGGTAAGGTGCCTGCCTTGCCTGCGCTAGTCTTGGACGGACCGCGGTTCGATCCCCCAATGTCCAAAAAAAAAAAACAAATATGATTGTGATTAATTTTCAGTCATGTAAAGAACACCTTCACCAGTGCAACATTCCCACCACCAATGTCCCAAATCTCCCTCCATCCCACCCCACCCCCACCTGTACTCTAGACAGGCTTTCCATTTCCCTCAATCATTTACATGATTATGGTAGTTCTCAGTGTAGTTATTTCTAAAACTCAACTCACCACTCTTTGTGGTGAGCTTCATGAAGTGAGCTGGAAGTTACAGCCCTACTCTCATTGTCTCTAAGGATTGTTGCAAAAATGACTTTTATTTTTCTTAAAACCAATAGATGAGTGAGACTATTCTGCATCTCTCTCTCCCTCTGACTTATTTCACTCAGCATAATAGATTCCATGTACATCCATGTATAGAAAAATTTCATGACTTCATCTCTCCTGACGGCTGCATAATATTCAATTGTGTATATGTACCACAGTTTCTTTAGCCATTGATCTGTTGAAGGGCATCTTGGTTGTTTTCAGAGCCTGGCTATTGTGAATAGTGCTACAATAAATATAGTTGTGAGGAAGGGGTTTTTGTATTGTATTCTTGTATTCCTAGCGTATATACCTAGGAGTGGAATAGCTGGGAGCTCAGTTTTCAGTTTTAAGAAGAATCTCCATATTGCTTTCCATAGAGGTTGGACTAGATGGCATTCCCACCAGCAATGGATAAGAGTTCCTTTCTCTTCACATCCCCGCCAGCACTGATTGTTCTCATTCTTTGTGATGTGTGCCAATCTCAGTGATGTGAGATGGTATCTCATCATTGTTTTGATTTACATCTCCCTGATGTTCAGTGATGAGGAACATTTTTTATGTGCCCTTTGGCCATTTGTATTTCTTTTTTTTTTTATCAAAGTTTCTGTTCATTTCTTCTCCCCATTTTTTGATGGGATTAGATGTTTTTTTCTTGTAAAGTTCTGTCAGTGCCCTATATATTTTGGAGACTAGCCCCTTATCTGATGGGTATTGGGTGGATAGTTTCTCCCACATGGTGGGTGGCTCTTGTATACTGGGCACTATTTCTTTTGAGATGCAGAAGCTTCTCAGTTTAATATATTCCCATATGTTTATCTCTGCTTCCACTTGTTTAGAAAGTGCAGTGTCCTCCTTGAAGATGCCTTGAGTCTCACTGTCATGGAGTGTTTTACCTACATGTTGTTCTATATACCTATGGTATCAGGTCTGATATCAAGGTCTTTAATCCATTTGGATTTTACCTTCGTACATGATGTTAACTGGGGTCTATATTCACTTTTGGCCAACGAGGTCTGCCAGCACCACATGGTGAAGAGGATTTTCCTGCTCCACTTAGAATTTCTTGCTCCTTTGTCAAAGATTAGGTAATTGTATGTCTCGGGAACATTTTCTTTTTCTTTTTTTTTTTTTTTTTTTTTTTTGGTGGTTTTTGGGTCACACCTGGCAGTGATCAGAGGTTTTTCCTGGCTCTGTGCTCAGAAATTGGCCCTGGCAGGCACGGGGGACCATATGGGATGCCGGGATTTGAACCGATGACCTTCTGCATAAAAGGTATACGCCTTACCTCTATGCTATCTCTCCAGTCCCAAGGGGAACATTTTCTGAGAACTCAAGCCCATTCCACTGATCTGAGGGTCTGTCTTTATTCCAATACCATGCTGTTTTGATAACTATTGCTTTGTAGTACAGTTTAAAGTTGGGGAAAGTAATATCTCCCATTTTCTTTTCCCTAGGAGTGCTTTAGCTATTTGAGGGTGTTTATTGTTCCAGATGAACTTCATAAGTGTTTGATCAACTTCTTTAAAGAATGTCATGTGTATCTTTAGAGGGATCACATTAAATCTGTACAATGCTTTGGGGAGTATTGCCATTTTAATGATGTTAATCCTGCCAATCCATGAGCAAGGTATGTGTTTCCATTTCCCTGTGTCCTCTCTTATTTCTTGGAGTAGGGCTTTATAGTTTTCCTTGTATAGGTCCTTCACATCTTTGGTCAAGTTGACTCCAAGATATTTGAGTTTGTGTGGCACTAATGTGAATGGGATGCTTTCTTTACATTCATCTCTTCCCTATCATTTTTGGTGTATAAAAAGGCCATTGATTTCTGTGTGTTAATTTTGTAGCCTGCTCCTTGCTATATGAGTTTATTATTTCTAGAAGCTTTTTGGTAGAGTCTTTAGGGTTTTCTAAGTAGAGTATTATGTCATCTGCAAACAGTGAGAGCTTGACTACTTCCTTTCCTATCTGGATTCCCTTGATATCTTTTTCTTGCCTTATCACTATAGCAAGTACTTCCAGTACTATGTTGAAGAGGAGTGGTGAGAGAGGACAGCCTTGTCTTGTACCAGAATTTAGAGGAAAGGCTTTTAGTTTTTCTCCGTTGAGGACAATGTTTGCCTCTGGCTGTGGTAGATAGCTTTAACTAGATTGAGAAAGGTTCCTTTCATTGCCATCTTGCAGAGAGTTTTGATCAAGAATGGGTGTTGGGTATTATCAAATGCTTTCTATGCGTCAATTGATATAATCCTGTGATTTTTATTTTTCTTGTTGATGTTTTGTATTATGTTGATAGATTACAGATGTTAAACCATCCTTGCGTTCCTGGGATGAAACCTACTTGGTCGTAGTGTATGATCTTCTTGATGATGCATTGGATCTTATTTGCCAGAATTTTGTTGAAGATTTTTGCATCTGCATTCATCAGGGATATTGGTCTGTAATTTTCTTTTTTGGCAGCATATCTGTCTGGTTTTGGTATCAAGATGATGTTGGCTTCATAAAAGCTGTTTGGGAGTGTACCCGTTTTTTCAATTTCATGGAAGAGCCTGGCTAGCATTGGTAGTAGCTCCTCTTGAAAGGTTTGAAAGAATTCATTAGTAAATCCATCTGGGTCTGGGCTTTTCTTTTTGGGCAGATGTTTGATTACAGTTTCAATTTCCTCAATAGTGATGGGGTGTTTAGATATGCTACATCCTCCTAACTTAATTGTGGAAGGTTATAAGTGTTCAAGAATTCATTCATTTCTTCTAGGTTCTCATGTTTAGTAGCAGTAAGTTTCTCAAAGAAGTTTCTGATTACCCTTTGGATATCTGCAATATCTGTCGTAATCTCCCCCTTTTCATTTCTAATATGGGTTATGAAGTTTCTCTCTTTCTCTTTCTTAATTAGTTTTGCCAATGGTCTATCAACCTTGTTTATTTTTTCAAAGAACCAATTTTTGTTGATCTTTCAGATTGTTTTTTGGGTTTCTACGTCGTTGATTTCTGCTCTCAACTTTGTTATTTCTTTCTGTCTATTTATTGCGTCCTTTGGTTGAGCACTTTCTAATTCTATGAGCTGCGTCATTAAGCTATTCAGGTATGCTCCTTCTTCCTTCCTGATGTGTGCTTGCAAAGCTATAAATTTTCCTCTCAGGACGGCTTTTGCTGTGCCCCATAGATTCTGGCAGTTTGTGTCTTCATTATCATTTGTTTACAGGAAAATTTTGATTTCCTCTTTGATTTCATCTCGAACCCATTGGTTTTTCAGTAGCAGGGTGTTTAATTTCCAATTGTTAAAGTTTTTCTTCTGTGTCCCTTTGTAGTTCACATCTAATTTCAGAACCTTTGGTCAGCAAAGGTAGCCTGCAAGATTTCTATCCTCTTGATTTTATGAAGGTATGTTTTATGTGTCAACATGAAGTCTATCCTGGAGAATGACCCATGTACATTGGAGAAGAATGTGTATCCAGGTTTTTTGGGGTGTAGTGTCATATATATAGTCCTCTTTCTTCCATTACTCTTTTCAGGGCTTGTAAGTTTTTGTTGGATTTTAGTCTGGTTGACCTATCAAGTGTTGAAAGGGCCGTGTTGAAGTCTCCCACAATTATTGTGTTTTATTGATGTCGTCTTTCAGATTTGTCAGTAATTGTATTAGATAATTTGCTGTTCTCTCATTGGGTACATATATGTTTAATAGTCTAATTTCTTCCTGTTGCACATATCCCTTGATTAGTACATAGTGTCCATCTTTGTCCCTTACCACTTTTCCGAGTATAAAGTTGGTCATCAGATATTAATATGGCCACCCCAGGTTTTTAAGGGTGATGTTTGCTTGGATGATTTTCCTCAAGCCTTTTATTTTGAGTCCATGTTTGTTTTGACTATTCAGGTGTGTTTTTTGCAGGCAGCAGAAGGTTGGATTCATCTTTTTGACCCATTTTGCCACTCTGCGTCTTTTAGTTGGTGAACTTAGTCCATTGACATTGAGGGAGATGATTAACAGTATTTAATGTAATCTTTGTAGATAAGTTTGCTGTGTTTAATGGTCTCTCTTGTCTTATAGTAGACCTTTCAGTTTTTCCTTTAAGGCTGGTTTTTCATCTGTGAAATTTCTGAGCTATTTTTTATCCATGAAGCTATGTATCTTTCCTTCAAACCTGAACATAAGTCGGGCTCGATGCAGTATTCTCGGTGAAGCACCCATTTCATTCAGTCTTGTCACAATATCCCACCACTGTCTTCTGGCCTTGAGAGTTTCTTGCTACATGTCTGCTGTAAGTCTTAGGGATGCTCCTTTGAATGTAATTTCCCTTTTTGATCTTGCTGCTTTCAGTATTCTATCTCTATCTGTGGGATTTGTCATTATAACGAGGATGTGTCTTGGGGTGTTTTTCTTTGGGTCTCTTTTAGCTGGTACTCTTTGGGCATGCAGGATTTGATTGCATGTAGTCTTTAACTCTGGGAGTATCTTTTTGTTGATGTCTTTGACAGTTGATTCTTTCTGGAGCTCTCCTATCTGGGCCTCTGGGACTCCAATGATTCTTATGTTGTTTCTGTTGAGTTTATCAAAGACTTCTATTTTCATCTGTTCACATTCCTTGAGTACTTTGTCCATTGTCTGATCGTTTGTCTTATGGTTCTTTTCCAATTTCTTCTGCTGTGTTGTGTTTTTCTGCATCTCATCTTTCAGCATGCCAATTCTGTCTTCAGCTACTGTTACCTTGCTGGCGAGGCCATCTCAATTTTCAATTGAGATATTTTGTTTTTCAGATCTGTTATTTCAGTTTGGAGTTTTCTGATTTCTGTTTTTGTGTTCTGTTCAGATTGATCTATGCTTTCTTTGAGTTCTACAAACATCTTTTATATTTCTATTCTAAACTCCTTATCCAAGAGGTTAATCAGATGGTTGGAATTTTTTAGGTCATCCGCTCTATCTTATTCATTCTCTGTGCATCGTGTTGGCCTGCGAGGTTTCCCCATTGTCACGCTTGTAGTGTGAATTTTTCTGCATGTTGTGGTGGGGTTCATTGGTTAGAAAGAGTGCGCAGCAGCGAAGCAAAGTGGAGCAGTAGTGCTCTTCTGGAGCCTCTGGGAGAGCTAATTTTCTGGGCCCTTTTTGTCCCACTCCCAAGAGGTTCAGGAGACAGTACCATGGAAAAACACGCACAGGCAACACTTACAGTTTCTCTCAGTCAAGAACTACTGGGCTGGCGTAGATATTCCCAGCCTGACATCGCAACATGGGGACTTGCCTTTCTGCAGAATACTGTGGATAGCCGCTTCATGGTCAGACACAGTTCCTTTGGCATTCCGGCCCTTGGATGAGCCTTTGGGAGATCTATTTTTGTGGGCCCAGTTTGGCCCACTCCCAAGAGGTTCAGGAGACAGGACAGTGGAAAAACACACACAGGCAACACTTACAGTTTCTCACAGTCGGAAACCACTGGGCGTGCATAGATATTTCCCAGGAATTAAAGCATTTATTATAATATGACTTGAAGCATAAGTTAAAAAGAACAGTTAGTTGTTTTAGATATTTTAGAGTTGATAAACAAGTAGAAAGCCTGTCTAGAGTACAGGCCAGTGTGGGTGGAGTGGAAGGACACTTGGGATATTGGTGATGGGAATGTTGCACTGGTGAAGGTTGTTTTTTTTTTAACATATATAAAAAAAATAAAAAAAAGTAAAGAAAAGAAAAGATAAGGCCTCCCAATGCTTACCAAAGGCTGTGTTATTTACACTGAAAAGAAAGAGGAGGTACAGTAAATGCTCCACATATACACCTCAAACCAGGACCTTTGCCTGGTCTGTATTGTGAATGGGGGACAAAAAAAAAAGAGTTGATAAACAGGATGATAACAATTATATGTGGAAAAAGGAGAAAAAGAATAAACAGGTTGATATCAATTATATGTGGTTTTTAGAATAATTGCATAAAGAAAAGTAATGGTTTAAAAAGTGGTCGTTGAGAACTCTTGGCCCCAGAAGTATAGTGAGGAGAAAGAAAGAAATTGAGTGGAAGAGAAAAAGACAAATATGAAATAATAGGTGATAGAGGTTAAGGGGGACTCAGGTGCATTGGTGGTTTTAAAGAAGGACAATCTATATATTCAAGCCACACAATTAACCACAATGAAATCATGAGACTCAAACTTTAACAACCAATATTAAAACAGTGCCTGTTATGCTGTCAGGCTGGGGAGAAGGTATGAAATGGACTCAGAATATTGGTGGAAGTGGTTGACACTGGTTGTGAGATTGGTGCTGAAATATTGTATCTAAAGCCCAGTTATGAATAATAAGCCCAGTTATGAATGTAAATCACAATTATTAAAATTAAAAATAAAAAAACTAAAAGTAATTTAAAAAAAGAAAGGCATACATATGGGAGCTCATAAAATGAGGGAAAAAAAGACCTTTAATTTTTTTATAGTTCCAGAACAAAGAGGAATTCCAAAATTCCTCTTCTTGTTCTAAACCTAAATATGCTCTCTTGTAGTAACATGGATTTTCTTACTTATCAAAAGTAAGATGTAAACTTTACATACTCTCATATGTAAAACAAATACCTACACAACATAAATACAACTTTAAAAACAGCATGTTAAAATAACCACCTAATAGAAAAAAATAAAAGACATAATCTGTCTTATTGTACCCTTATTAAATTGATCATTCTTACCATCAGTGTGAATTTAGTTACTGCTTTGTATAGTCTAATCCCAGAATTCCTTTTTTAGATAATCTTGTATTATCTAAAAAGTTATCTAAAAAAACTTTACAGAAATGTTAGTGGTTTGCTTCAAACTTATGAGTCAGGTAATAGGTATTGCCCTCACATTAAACTCCAGTTTACCTCTTTCTTCCTTCCCCCACTTTCACACCTATGGGGCCACCCTTCTCTCCAGCATTCCAGTCATCTGAGGTTATGAGCTGCTAAGTTTGAAGACATGGTCTCAGTCACTACATGTGATGAGATAAGTCTTATAATCATCACCCCAGGCTCAGGAGCATGAAGAATGAATCCTTGTGTCTTTCTTGTTTATGATACATTCATGTACTCACCCAAAAAAGGGATTTGTAGCTCTGCCCCAACATATATTTATTAAGAATAAAAGCAAATGGAAGTTCTATCTATTCTGTACTGCCATTTTTGATGGAAAAAAAAGCATCAATAAGGGCTTATTTTAATTAATTTTAAACATTTGACCCACATGGGATATGAATTACTTCCTTTCATATTTGTGCCTGATGTCACCAAAAAGGAGTAGATAAATCAAACACACCATTTGTCCTGAAGGAGTAAAAATAATAATTTAAGAAACAGAGTTAATGATAACCATAGCCAGAATCAAAACAAGAACGACTGACATCAGTAAGAATCCCGTATATTTAGTTCATATCATTTACCTTTTCACATAACATTTAATTTAAGTTGAATGGTAAAAATTTTTACACATTTTGGTATCCCCATTCTTATTTAAAAAGGAACTAGATAGTTATTAATACATTTTCTCTGCAAAATAAAAAAGGACAGCGATAATAACAATATAAACACACATATATATCAGAACTTAAACCTTGTTCATTTTCAAATATAAGCCACTACCAAACAAATGTAGAAAATACTACATGTGAAAATAGAATACAGGAGGGAGATGTGGAATGCATGCTGGGAATTGGGGTAAAGGGAGGACAACACGTGGTGAGAATGCCCCTCAGTCCTTTTTATTCTGTACCTCAAATATTACTGTGAGAGAATTGTAATTCATTTCGATCACACTAAAAATTTAAAAAAATGTAAAAAAAAATCCTGAGTAATGCTAATATTTCAATCTCATCAGTATATAACATTGTATCTAAATCTACCTAGAAATGTAAGTACCTTTAGTTTTGAGTCCGACCCATGACATATAGAATATGACTGAGACCTAGCCAGTATTGATAGCATTAGCCCCTGACTTAGGAACTTGAAATTCTGAACCAGTATGTGCTTCAGATATTGAGAACCTATGGTTTTGAACTTGACAACAGTTCTACCTTTTCCTAAAATATTGATAAGTCATTATAAATTCCTTCCTGCTTGTCCCCATTTACCCTGCACACTTCCTCTATAGAACCTCCATTTCTTCAAAACATCCTGGTGGTGAAAGCTGTCTGCCTCTGTAGAAAAGACCTCTGCTTCCAGACGTGTTTTGTAATCCCCCAGGAATTGCTTGCATATTCACAACATCCATGCAGCAGCAGGGGTTCAAATCCTCCACACCAAGTATCAAGGTTGTTCACAGACAGTATATTTCATGTCTAACAACATCAGTTTGGAAAATGTTTTATGGTCCAGTGTTCAACTTTTTCGGCAATACAATAGCTTAATCCTGGCATTTGGGTGATACTTTTTCTTTTAAAAGATCATCTATTGAGTTAAAAATAAAGATATAATGAGGAATAATGTGTAACTAATTATTAATGTACTATAAAAATTAACTTTTATATTACAATTTATATTGCAATTACCTTCTTTGTGTTATAAAGCAGAACAATACAGAAGAAGAACTTCTTTATTAATGCCTAATAGCATGGTAATTTAAAGTATTCAAGTTTCTTTAATAAGGTAGTGTATAAAATGTTACTTAATTTGACAAGATTAATTATACAATTAATTTAAGACTGCTCTCAATTAAATTAGTAAAAATTCTTAAGCTAGCTGCTTCAAAAAAAAAGTGCTGTATTCTAGCATGAAGTGAGATACCTATTAAGCATGATATTAATTAGCCTGAGATGGAATAATGCATGTTTTGTTAGCATAAAGGGCATTGTCAGAGAGTTAGTGAAGAGGCATTATTTTATTACTTTAATAATTATGGTACCTCAGCCCTCTAAACAATTTAGAAGAGTCCTCAACCAAAATGGAAATACATTGTCTTGGGATGATGCTCAGAATTCCTCAAGACAACAACACCAGTGTCATTTGTCTGACTCTGTATTTGGCATTGTCTTCACAGAGGAATATTACCAAGGAAGCAATACCTATAAGTAAAATGATCTTGATGAACTAACCACGACTGGGGCAATCTTCATTCTTTTAGATTCAAACCATAAGCTTGTCAGAGTCCCTAGGTTACTTAAATCCAAGTCATCTGAGAGATGGGAATTGACCTCAAAATTCATTAAGTATGATCACAAACTCCTGAAATATTTAATGAAAAGGAACGCCCTACTTTTTGTGAAAGAAAGCAGAGAGCCCAGTGTTTCAATGTGACCTCTCATGATATAAGAATACCTAGAAAACCAGTTTATTCATGTGTGAGGATTATTTAAAATACAAAGAAGCAATTAAGTGTGAATCATGATAGACTCAAAAGCATCATTTTTATTCCACCATGTAAAGCACTTTCACATTTATCTGTCAATCTACCTAAATATCATCCTTTCATTAATCATCTTATTTAAGCATTCCCAAACCCTCTACCCTTTCTATAGTGTTGTATTTATGAATATATATGTATACATGCATGTATATGTACAAACATGTGTATATATGTATGTATATAAATTTATGTCTGAAGAGTTAAAACATAGAGATTCAAGCATGGGTTATAGTATTTCATTAATCATATTATGCAAGCCAAATAGGAACAAGAAGGCTTAGAAATTGGGGAAGGGGGACAAGATCTGGAAACAATTAAATCTTATTTCTGAATATTTCAGAGATATTTCTGGATTATATGCTAGTGTTGAAAATTTTAATTCTACTCTTATACCTTCAACAGAACCATAAATACCTATCAAAATGAACACAATAGTTGGGGTCTTTGGGGGAAAAAAAGATTATAACACGTATGTGAAGGGAGGACAACTTTCTTTGCTCTGAATGAAACTGGACCAGAGCTATGGCTTTGAGTATAGGTCAGACTAGATGCGGCTCTTAATCTTGAAAATTTTCAGTTTTCCTTTGAGTTTGGCAGGGAATCTATTGAACAGAATAAAAAATGCAGTACGATATAAAGAAAGAAGTTCACTGGAAAAAAGTTGCTGTGACCTATTATACAAAATAGTGCTGTGAAGTATTCTAGAAAGAGCTCATAAAAATGAAAGATAACTCAGTGGTTAAAACTATAGAAAAAGGAAAGAGGAAACTAAAATTTTCTCATTGGAGTTTGAATGAATTTGGGGGTAGTCTTGGCTTTTACATGTAAATTAATTCTAATTTATTTTCAATCAACATATCTTTGATCTTCAGGTCAGTACATATTTATTCATCTTTTCTTAGCTAGGTAGATACTTTAGGCAGCCATTTTGTAAATAACAGCAATGTCTTATTAGAATATAATCATGCTATTATTTATTGTGTGTTGATTAATTTAGATTGAGTTACAACTCAAATTTATAAGGACTGATAAAAATTTCAATTGGAAACAACTTACATCTTTAGAGGTTACACTTCTCAGATGGAAATGAAAGCACCACACAGGTTTTACACTAACAGTTAAGTTGAAACTTTTGTTTGTTGGTATTCTACTGAATACATTTATATCACATCATAATTGGGTAAAATCTGTTAAGCTGCATATACATGAAAAATGGCACTAATAGAAACTCTTACACGATTTAAAATAGCTGACAAATATACTTTTAATTCAATATAGAGCATGGCACAGTACAAAAACAATAGAATCCCTTTTTTTTTAAGGGTTCACCAAGTGCTTGGGAACATCCCGAAGATCTCTTTTCTTTTCTTTTCTTTTTAACTATGAACTTCAAGCTTCATTTCCTTCAAAACAAATGATAGCTCTAAATGCTTAAAATTAAGATTCTTAACATAAAGTAGAGAGAGTAGCATATTAGTATTCAAACTCTACTCACATTTAACTCTGTCATCCAGCCACTTCATAGGTATTTAGAAGGGATGTGATTAAAATTCACTACACATGCACTACACATTAAAAGTTTTTGCTAAAACCACTCGCATAGACTGCTTAAGTAAAAAATAATGGAACTGTCCTTAATTAGGATTAATAGGAATAAAAATGTTTCTTCAAATCATGTTGCTATACTAGATATGTATGTATGTATGTATCTATCTATCTATCTGTCTATAAATATCTATTCAACCTTATCAGTAATCAAATTTCACACATGCACACACACAGAATTCTGATGAAGAAAGTCATAGTCTTTTATAAAAAAATTTTTTTAATGAAAACCATTGTGAATTACAAGTCCTTCATGATTGGATTTCAGGCTTACATGGGCAGTGAATTAGGGTCATTTCCATCACCAATGTTGACCTCCCTCCACCAAAGTTCCCAGCATTCATCCTATACCTCCACCCTTAGTCCCCTAGCCTGCCAGTATAACTGGCCCATTTTACCTTTAGATGGTTATAGTTTGGATCTCTTAATTCTATTGTTGTTGAATTTGGCTTGGTTATTTAGTTCTGTTCTTTTTATTCTCCATCAATGCATCTGAGACCACTTAGCCCCTGGCCCCCATACTCTTTTTTCCTCTCAATTTTGTAGAAAAGTTCAGAAATATTAAGTAAAACAAAATAATTCAAGTCCCAAAAGTCAGGAGGCCCTATCGGAAAGATAAAAAAAAATTTTAAAAAGGGGGTGGTATGTGGTTTTTAGTTTGTTTTTGATTTTTGTTCGTTTGTTTTTATATAGGAGTAAGTCATAGACTTTTGAATGGTTCAGAAATCTTGAGATCTACCTCTGGATTCTACCACTATGCTCACTTATGTTTACATTACAGCTAGCTAGACATTTATTTGTCTAATAACTGACTTCCACACAAAAGTATAACCATTAACATCATTGAATATTAAGTCAAAATGTGTTATCATCTCACATCATGAAAAAATGGTAAAAACAGCCAGTATTGCATTGAGGGGGGAGGAAAAAGAAACCATCTTTCACAGCTGGTGGAACTGTCAATTGTTTCAGCCCTTTAGAAAACAGTATGGTTGTTTCTCACAAAACTAGGCATTGAGCTTTCATATGACCCAGCAATTCCACTTCTTGGCATCTACTCAAAGACCCCCCCCCAAATATAAACTTTTTTGTCTATATAAATATAGACATCCACACTACTATGTTTACCATTTTTGTTTCAGCACTAGCCAAAATCAAGAAATATCCAAAGTGCCAAGGAATATGATAGGATAGCAAAAAAATATAAGAAAATTAAAAACTATGGGAAAGTAACTATAATTTGCTATTACATGGATGGATCTAAAAAGTATATCGCAATGAGTAAAGTTAGTCAGAAGGAGAAGGTGCAACACACAATTTCTCTTATATGTGGAATAAAAAAAAATATTGGATCTGGAGAAACAGTACAATGTATAGGGCATTTACCTTGCATGCTGCATGTCCATGTTTAATCACAGCATTTAGATAGTCCTGTGAATCCTGCTAGGAGTGATTCCTAAGTATAAAGCTAGAAATAAACCACACCACTGGGTGGGCGAAAAGCCAAACAACAAAAACAACAACAGCAATCCTTCCAAAATCTCCAAAGACAAACCAACATAATATCACCAACAACCAACAATAAAAATACATGATTTTTTAAATCTGTAGAAGAAAATACATATTTTCTTTATTTCAAAAAATAAAGAAAAAGGATGAGAAGGGGAGGAGAAGGATAATAATAATAATAATAATAATAATAATAATAATAATGAGAAGAAGAAGAAGGATGAGAAGGAAGAGCAGAAGAAGGAGAGAAGGAAGGAAAAGAATGAGGAGGAGAAAGAGGAGGAAAAGGAGGAGAGGAAGGTGGAGAAGGAAGAAGAAAAGAAGAAGAAAAGACAAAGACGGAGAAAAAAGAAAGAAAAAGAAAGAAAGAAAGAAGAAAGAAAGAGAAGGAAGAGGGGGGGAAGAGGAAGAGGAGGAAGAAGAAGAGAAGAAAGAGGAGGAGAAGGAAACAACATAGTAGAGCAATAGCAAATGCCCAAACAACAGAAACTGTGAACAGATCTTCAGTAGGAAGTTTACCAAGGGTGTGGTAAGGAGGGTGACAGGTGGTTAAAGGAGGGGAATGGGATGGAGATACTGGGGCACTGGTAGAGGAAAGTGGGCACTGGTGGAAGATGTGGTAATGGAATGTTTTGTGTATGAAACCCTTTCAACACAGTTTTGTAATCCACTGTAGTCCCCAAATTTTTAAAATAAATTTAAAAATTTTTGAAATAGAACAGGGATTAAAAATGCATGATATCAAAATAATAAATGATCATATCCACTCTTTTAAGTTTGAGCCTAAACAGTTAAATATCAAAAATATCAAGTTTGGGGGAAGATAGAAATTTCTTAAGATGTTTGTTTTATACTCAGCAGACCACAGTTCAATCCCTAGCACATATAGTCTTCGAGTATCACTGAGAGTGATTCCTGAGCACAGAGCCAGAAGTAAGGCCTGAGCACTATTGGGTATGGCCTCAGTCCCCTTATCTTATCCCTCCTCAAAAGAATATTATGTTTGTGAATATGGATGTTTATTGAATTGACCTAAACTTCTGCCTCTTCACTATAATTTATTCTTCTAGGAATGTATATCCTAGATAAACTGCAAAAATTAAAATTGATTTATAGATAAGACTATTTACATTACCAAAGGACAGAAAATAATCCAAATATTACTCAATAGATCTTACAAAGCTCCTATGCAACTAAAACAATGGGAATTCTGTGATTTAAAATATAAAATATTTTCAAATTTAAAATAGTAAAACAGATGCAAAAGTGAATGATGAGGGAGACAGAGTGAAAGCATAGTGGGTAGGGCATTTGCCTTGCAGGTGGCAGACTCAAGTTTGTTCACAGTGCCTCTGAGCATGCCCAGGAATGGCTCCTAAATGCAGAGCCAAGAGTATTCCCTGAAACTGCCAGATGTGTGGTCCCCAACAATAAACAAATAAAATTAAGTGATTGCTGAGAATTTCTAGAAACCAGAGCAACACAAATTTCAGGGGAATAAAGATGAAAAGAAAAAAGCACACAAATATATAGAGAGATTGGGATATGGATATTAAAGGACTAATGAAGGTACATATGTGCATTTACTTGTATTGTGTAAAGAAGCATACAAATTCTCAATAAAGGACTAATACAAATGACTATAGGAAAACTCAGGGAGTAATGTAGTAATATAAAGGGAAGTAAATTTTTTGAAAATAATATTTTTGCTCTTAGATCGATTTGGAGTACACTAAACTTATTTGCAATAAAAGCATGTTAAAATATGAAGTTTGACCACCAACTACAGAAGACTGATTAAAACAACAGTGATGAAACAGAACTACTAGAACCATAAAGAAAGAATCCACCCTAGGCTCCATCCTATGAACTGTGCAAATACCAAGATCTCTAGTTACAGAGGCCTGATTTTATCATCCACGACTGAGTGGAAAGTTTCCAGATATCACAAAAGGACCTAGGGGAGAGAATAAGAACATGTGTGGAGCATGTAGTTATTCCCATGACAGTATACTTCAAGGGTGAAGAAACCCTGTATCTCTTAGGCCAAGGGAATTTTCTTTCTAATCTCCCCAATATTTACTGTGTCTATGCAAAAAAAAATTCAAATTATTTTTTCTTGTTATTGTTGTTGCTTCTTTTTTTTTGGGGGGGGGCGGAGGGTTGTTTTTTTTTTGTGTGTGTGCTTTGTTTTGTTTTTATCTTGGGACCATGGTTATTGCTTGGTTGTTGTCTTTATTGCTGTGGTGCTTGTTGCTATGGTGCTTTCGGTGGTTTTTTGTTTTTTTTTTTGTATTCTTGTTATGTTTTTCTTCTTTTTACCCTTTCTTCTATTAAATTGATATTTATAGCCTGTAGAACAGGGGTCTCAAACTCGTGGCCCGTGGGCCATTTGCGGCCCTCTTACAACATTTTGTGGCCCGCAGCCAGCCTTCAGATATCACAGGATTCGCGATTATTCGCTTACCGAATAATTGCAATAAAAATCGCATTAGTAAGAAAAAAAATTGCATTAAACATTCGCATACCCCGAGCAGTTCCGTTCGGGGTATGCAAATGTTTAATGCAATATTTGTGATTTTTTCCTTAATAATGCGATTTTTTTATTGCGAATATTTGGTAAGCGAAATCCCTTATGCAGCCCTGCCTCACCACGACTTTGCCTCCTGCGGCCCCAAGGTAAATTGAATTTGAGACCCCTGTTCTAGAAGGACTCCTCCCGATTTTTGCTAGTTTAATTTTTGCCCCTCTCCTTTATTTTCTTTCCTTCTAACAGAATCACATAACTTGAACAATCTTGTTCTACCTCACAAATTGGAGGAGAAATAATGGAGGGTACCAAGACCAGTCATATGAACATCGGGTAGAAATGAAAAATGAGCAGACTTAAATGCCAAATTCGAAGTCAATGACAACGGAATCGATATCCAATCTACAACAAGCTAGACACAGAGGGGACTACTTATCCTAGCAGCTGGGGGGGGGGGGAGAAGGGGGATATGGGATGGGATGTATGCTGGAAACAGGGGAGGAGAGAGCACAACATGGGTGATGGGAATGCCCCTGATTAAATGTCACTATGTACCTAAAATTTCTTAAAAATGCAATTTGATACATCAGGTTCTTGGGATATCCATCAAGCTGCAAAGTTTTCTTTTCATCTTTGAAATAAATGCCTTCCTCCGACTTCTTTCCTGGGTGACTCTCATCCCTAGATATTGCTCTCTGTCGATGCTCTGCTTCCTCTTACTATAGATGATCATCATTTTCTAGACTTGTACATGAATGGAACCTCACAAAAAGGAAGTGATTGAACTTTGGAAGTGATTGAACCAAGGTTTAATCCACAGTAACCCATATGGTTCCTGTTGGGTTGCCAGTTGTAAAATAACACTACATTGCCATATTTCCAACCCCTAGTAAATGAGTCTGAGGCAGGTAGCCTCAAAGAATTGGTAAATCAAGCCAGTTAGGAGAGAATCATGGAATCCAGTTAGCTACTCACCTCATAGTCTCTCTGTGCACCAAGCTGAAACCAAAACTTGTCTTTATTTACCAGCCAGGAGACGGAGGGTTGAATGAGAAGTACTTATCCAAGTGGACTTTTACATGTCAAAAGGATAGGTGAAAAGGAAGAGAAAATTGGGAGAATGCTTTTGTTTTGGGTAAAGGCAGAATGGCATCTAACAATATATCATAACTATACATTTTTAAACTAATATCAAATCTTAAGTACAATGGATTCAGTTTTATACAACCTCTACCACATTCTAGGTCATCCTTTACTGGGGAAAAAAAGAATATGACACATATTTTGGGACTGAATATTAATAACTTTGCATGTAGTTACTAATGACAGTTAATGATCAAAATTTTTTTTCAACTTCACCTTCTTGGGTGCCAGAGCGATAGAGCAGTGGTAAGGCATTTGCCTTGCACACTGCTGACCCAGGACAGACTTGGGTTCCATCCCAGGAGTCCCATATGATCCCCCAAGCCAGAAGCAATTTTTAAGTGCATAGCTAGGAGTAAGCCCTGAGCATCACAGGGTGTGGCCTCAAAAACAAAAACAAAAAATTCACCTTCTTTTGTTGAAACTTCAGAAATTATTTTGGAAGTTATTGTGTCATTATTATGTAATTATTGAATACATTATTCTTAAAACGAAATGTTTATATCTCAGCATGTTATTCGCCATCAATATTTTTATCACCTTGCTCTGAAATTTTCTGTTGGCCCCTGTGACTTTTCTGGTTTATTTATTTCTACGATCCAAAAGCCAGATTTGGCTCTTAAGAGTTTCTGCATTTGATCAAGCAGGTCCTCTGCAGGAAGGACTGATTCTACCTTCACTTTATCTCTTTACCTGCTACTCAGAGTTCCAAGCTACACCACAAGCTTCCTTATTCTGAATCATTCCTATTTCCTGTGATCCTCCAGCTTTGTTTGCATTTCTTTACACACATGCCCTTGACCGCATCAACTGTTTAAAAATCACGCCATCTGTGGGGAGCTAATTAACGTGTCATTTTTGGTTACTTGCTTTGAATTGGTAGATAAATTCTATGAAGATATTTAATAAGAAGACTTTGACATATTTTGGTGGTTCAGGAACAAATTAGCATGATATGAAAACAAAAAATAGCACCTTAATTTATATCAAGTAGAAGGAGCATAGATGAATTAGGTTTAAAAATATAAACTCTGGAACCTCTGGATTTGTTTCCACATGTTTCTACTTTACTAGTTACCATTGCTTTCTTCAGTCTTACTTAGTCTTTCCATGTCTCAATGCCCCAATTCAGGCCCTGGTTTCTGTTGTATGCCTTTCTTCTTAGAGCCACAAATCCCATGCATAAGGATAAAGCAAGTTTTACTCAATTAATGTTTAATTAATGACCATAAGGATGAACATAAATGAACAAAAGAAATTGCCAAGCAATAGTATCATTTATTTTACTCCATTAGACTGTTTAAATCAGTTCAGTCTAATAGTCCTTCTGCTCCATGAAATAAACATGATTTAGACATTAGTGGTGTAAGATAACATCCTTTTTTAATAATATTTCAATAAAAATTTAAAACACTTAGAGCTCTATCTGTTTCTAAGTTTGAGACTGCCATTTTTATGTGGAACTACTGCTCCATGAGGATAAAAGAGCATCGTGGATCAGATGCTCTCTTTTCTATCCCTTATTCTCCCATGCCCAGGGAAATTTAGTTTATGGTATTTTTGCTTTGAGAGCAAAAAGCAGGCTTCACTCTGTAACCTCTGCTCATTATGTCTATTTTTATTGCCTCTTTTCTCTATTTTCTTTTTCTTTTTCTTGTAGACAAAACACTGCTTAAATAAATGCAAACCAAGGTACACTCTCACAGGTATCAATTAAGAAGCCTGGGGTAAATGAAAGAACATTTGTGGTTCTTGTGGTCTTTGCTGGTTATAAACCTTATAAAAGAGGCATTGACTTTGGGCATCCTGCTGATCAATCTGATGGGAAAATCCGAGTCTATACAATAATAACTTCCCAGCACAAAACACTTTACTGCTTATGCTAAGGAAGGGCACACTCTATACTGGAAGGTCCAGAGAACATAAATCGAGGCTTCATTCTCTGTCTGGTTGCCTCTTACCATACTCTTCCACACAGTTTAGCAAGTCTGCTTATTTTTCTGTGAATGTCCATGAAATTGGAAATAGACATCAGCAAATAAATTTCCAGGAAGACTCCAATATTCATAGAAAAATAAGTCCCCTGTGGATCAGAGCAGTGGACAGGGCACTTGACTTGCATATTTCCAATTTGAATTCAATCCTGGTGCCCCATATGATTCCAGGAGCACCAACAAAAGTGAGCCCTGAGCTCAGAGTCAAGAGTGAACACTGAGCATCAGTAGTGTAGACCTCCCCAAAATTATTGTGTACTGGGTATTTATGAAGAAATGTTTTAAAAATTATATATATATATATATATATATATATATATATATATATATATATGATTGTATAGCATGTAGAGCATTTGTCTTGATTTGTCTGATCTGAGTTAATCCTTGTCATTCCATGTCTGAACACCACGAGTGTGATGTCTGAGCACCACCAGAGGTAATTTCTGAGTGCAGATACAGGAGTAAGGACCACAAATAAACAAAAGTAACAGCAAGCAGTTGACCATAGAAAGACTTTAAAAGAGTTATGTTTGGGGCTGGAGTGGTGGCACAAGCAGTAGGATATTTGCCTTGCACCTGCTGACTTAGAATTGACCATGGTTTGATCTCCTGGCATCCCATATGGTCCCCCAAGCCAGGAGCAATTTCTGAGCATAGAGCAAGGAGCAGGAGTAACCCCTGAGCATCAACGGGTGTGGCCCAATTACAAAAAAAAAGGGGGGGGGAACTATGTTTGCATGTGTGGGATTTACCTATATGAAGCAAAGATGAAGAGTGAAGATCTAGTGCAAAGCAGAGGCAGAGGCAGGAAGCAAGCTTAGTTCAATTTGGGTGCAACCTCTAAATCAGGATCAGAAAGGTCCAAAAGAGAGGAACTGGTGAGATTCTGGAATATATTTCAAGACAAGGTAGGATAAGTGGACCCCTACAGGAAGAGTCTGTACCTAAAGTGCTTAGATATTAGCAAATTCAGCACAGCATCTCTTTCTAGCCCTGGAGCTTTTTTTTTCTTTTAATAAATCTTTATTTAAGCAACATGATTACAAGCATGTTTGTAGTTGGGTTTCAGTCATTAACAGAAAGCCCTCCTTCACCGATGCAACATTCCCACCATAATGCCCCCTCCTCCCCCACCCCTGCCTTTATTCACGACAGGCATTCTACTTCTCTCATTCTTCAACATTGTCATGCTAATTGTTAGTGTAGTTATTTCCCTAACAGCATTCACCACTCTTTGTGGTGAGCTTCAAAATGTGAGCCAGTCTTTCTGGCCCTTCCAGTCCTTAACTCTATTGCCTTTAGGCCTTATTACAATAATGTCTTTAATTTTTCTTAAAACCCATAGATGAGTGAGATTATTCTGTGTCTATCTCTCTCCCTTTGACTTTTTTCACTCAACATAATGGATTCCATATATATCTATGTATAGAAAAATTCAATGACTTCATCTCTCCTGATGGCTGCATATATTTGCATTTTACTTTTTGAGAAATGCACATATATGATTAATAAAAAGCATACAGTCCAAATATTTTAGCAGCAGGTGGTATCAATGAAATTCTAACTTGGTCTTTCTACAATAAAAATATTTTTAGGTTTATTTTAGTCATAGTGACTTACATGACTATTGATAGTAAGAAGTTCATGCATACAGAGTTCCAACCCCATGCCTTTTATCAGTGTCCACTTCCCTCCAGACTCTTCTCAGGATCATCTCCAGCAAGGAGAATGCAACAAATACAAAGGAACAAAGTGTTTGCTTTGATCAGTTAGCTTAAAACTGCTACTACCCACCCTGACATTCAAATCTAAACCAGAGCAGAGATACTGCTGCTGAAGATGAGGTGTACACCAAGTCTAAGGTGCTTTTGCAGTGGGGAGAATATCAGCTATCTGTACTTTCAGTACCTCCTTAAGACCCTACAGAGATCCACTAGTAGAAAGAGGGGTAATTTAATACCTCTGAAAAACATAGAATTCATTTTAGAGTCACCACCTAGGGGTAGGCCAGGCAATGCAATTGTATGTGACCCTGGGAATGTACTCATCCTTGCAGTATTTTAGGCAAAACAAAGATGCACAGGGAGTAAGGCAGCACCAACTTCTGAGAATGGTAGTGAGGATTAAATGAGGTAAGCAAGACCCAGTGCTGAGAGCATTGATGACTCCTCTTACATTCTTAGTAAATAATACTGTTACTATAAGCATTGAGAATCACTGGGATCTTGCAAGTGCAATTCAAGAACATGTTTCATGGTATATATAATTATACATATATGTTATATATAATGATACCTTTATTCACACAGCCATACATCCTCTAACAACAGAGAGATGTTATGAGAAAAGTGTCGGTTACTGATTTCATCATTTTCAAGGGTTATATCAACAATTTTTACATATATATATATATATATATATATATATATATATATATATATATATATATATATAAAGGACAAATTTGTATATAAATGAACCAAATGTGAACATATGTATATACACATATATACATACACATACATATATACACATATGTATATGTATATACATGTATATATGTGTATGTATATGAATATATGTATATAAAAGAGCCTACTTCTCACCATCATTGAATATGAGATTCATTGCTAGCCAAAATATATGTGTGCATATTAATGTATAGATTAAAAAATATAAAGAGGTAGAGTGATAGTAGAGTGGGTAAGGCATTGGTCTTGCACATGGCTAACCCAGGTTCAATCCCCAGAACCTCATATGGTCTTTTGAGCACTACCAAAGTGGTCACTGAATAATCCCAGAGCACTGCTAAATATGAACAAATGAAAAACATTAAATATACAAGAAATTTAACACTTATGGTATTTCAAATAGCATATAATATTAATGACCATTCAAGATGACAGATTAGAATAATCTTTACATAATACACAGATTTTTCCATTTTCATAGTGCAATAGGCAAAATAATGTATTCCATTAAAAAAACAAGAACAACATAGTACTTTTTGCTCCCTTCTGTCTGTGATAAATTTGACATGTTGATTTCTATTCAACTAATACTTTTTATGGCTAATACAATGTTCTTGTAATATTTGTACATATTTTTGTAATGATTTTTTTCTGTAATATGTACAGATAATTCATACGGAATGTATGTACATTTACATATTACATACAGAACGTATGTAATTCTTTGTAATTAAATTCTCATAATTTTATGTTTAAAATAATTTTTCTTAAACATTTCCATAATGAGTTGGTAATATTACTATTTTAATGATATTTTGTCTCATGAAAATTGAAGGCTGATAACCATTCCATTATTGATAGACATTTCTGTTTTGTACAACTAGGAACTTGGAAATTAGTAAAATGTCCAGTGAGTTTCCTATAATAATTTCTAAAATATTATATGCAAAATTTATAAATCAAAATATACTTTATTACCTGGCAGAAAAATCGTATCAACTTGAACTTAAAACAGCACAATGGAAAGAATTCGGAAAGTAGTAGACAAAACAACAACCTATTAGATACTACAGAAGAATTAATGAACTAGGATAAAAATCAAAAGTAATTTACAAGAATGTGTAAAATATTAAAGAAAATTAAGATTGGGGCCGGGAGGTGGCGCAAGAGGTAAGGTGCCTGCCTTGCCTGCGCTAGCCTTGGACGGACCGCGGTTCGATCCCCCTGTGTCCCATATGGTCCCCCAAGCCAGGAGCGACTTCTGAGCGCATAGCCAGGAGTAACCCCTGAGTGTTACCGGGTGTGGCCCAAAAACCAAAAAAAAAAAAAAAAAAAAAAAAAAAAAAGAAAATTAAGATTATAAAATCTAGAATTAAAAGTCTATAATTTAGTAAAAGTGTGCAAAAAGGATAATGAAAATCTGAGACAAGTAATATTTAAAGATCTTCTGGTGAAAAACAGAAATTATCAGATTAAAATCACAATTTTTTTCTAATGAGTGATTTGTCACAGCATAAATAGTAAATCTCAAAACAAGAAATCATAAAAATAACCAAAGAAAAGGCAATCTACTCCTATGGACTATACATTAGAATAATAGTACTTATCAAAAATAGTAATATAGATAAAAATAATAAAATATAATTCCAAGGTATTGCACAGAATTTGATTTTATGCTTGATTATAAACATTATTGTATAATTAGCCACATAAAATGAGATCAAATTTTTCAAACAAAGTGATATATTTTAGTGGCTAAATTTTATTACTATAAACAAATGATTAATAATGTACAGTATTCCTGAAAAATATTGAGTTTAGGATATTGGCTGTTTTGTAAGTAATTATTAAAAAACTTAAATTATAAAAAAATTAATAATTAACTTTGCTGAAAATAACCAACACCCTAGATAATAAAATTTAAGAATAGAATAGGTATTTAGAAAATATTCTAAAGTTTTTAATTATTTAGAAGAATTGTAGACATTATTTATATTACATTTTATTTATTTAATTTGAGAAATTAAATACAGCAGTATAATTCCTAAAGTAAGTGCAATAGACACTATCTTAGAAAGTAGAGGAGGAATATAAATAAAACAAGGTGAATTCTGTAAAATTAAATATACTAATATTTTAGGACCAAGCACTTTCACCTTGACAACTTAAGTATAAACATTAATTAGTTTAGTATTTAATTAATAATTTATAAAAGATTTTATTGTGATATTTTAGAAGTAAACAAATCTTAACATTACTTAGTAAATCAACATTGATGTATTCATGAAGTTACTGTACATAATTCAGACACATCATATATATTTGTATATATATATTGTATATATTTGTATATATATATGTGATTAAATAACACCACACAAAATTTTTTCTTTAGTTTTTGGGCCACACTTAGGGACGCTTAGGGGTTATTCCTGGCTATGTGCTCAGAAATTGCTCCTGGCTTGGGGGACCATATGGGATGCTAGGGAATCGAACCGCTGTCCTAGATTAGTGCATATAAGGCAAATGTCCTACCAGTTGTGCCTCTGCTCTGACCCCAACACAAATTTTTGTTTGTTTGTTTTGTTTTTGGGCCACACCCAGTGATGCTCAGGGGTTATTCCTGGCTATGTGCTCAGAAATCGCTCCTGGCTTGGGGGAACATATGGGACACAGGGGGATAGAACCAAGGTATGTCCTAGGACAGCCCACTTACAAGGCAAATGCTCTACTGCTGTGCTACCACTCCTGCCCCTAATAACACAAATATTGAAAGAAATGCAACTTGCAGGGTCACTAGACAGTATAAAATTATTTGTGCAATACATCTGATAGAATGAGTATACACATATATGTGAACTGCAATAAATGGAATATGCTTTCCAATATTAGTTCATATTTATAATGGAAAAGAAGAGTTAAATCTCCAACATAAACATCTTGTTTCTTCAAGATGCACCAATTCTAACTATTTGTCAACTCTAGTTTTCTAGATTATTTGATGTCTTATACATTATTTTTTTATTTTACTGTAATTTTAATTGATTTAGATTCAAAATAAAATCATTGGGACCACAGTAATAGTACAATATATAGGACATGTGCCTTGTACACAGCAGACACACGTTTAAATCAGGGTATCCCAGATGGTCCCCTGTACTCACCAAGAGTAAATCCTGGATACAGTCAGTAGTATTTACTCCTGAACACTGAGTGTGGCCCAAAAGCAAAAAAATAAAAATAGTCATATTCTAATTGCATAGATTTGATACATGTTTTTAAGTAGTTTGCACCAAGTGGTTTATGATTCAAAAACTATTTAGCTTAATTTCTTACATTTTTAGAGCGACAACTACCAGTATAAATTTTGGATGGGATTAATTTTTTAGTGAGGCAAACAATATTTCTATAATCTTGAATTCCTTGATGGACTACACTAAATTGATAACATGCTTAGTTATTTTTAAAATGAGTCCAATAAGAATTCAACCTTGAAAAGAGCCTACATTGGAACAAGAGTTCCAATGCTGAAATTTTCTCTGATTAATTATTTTATATCTGAGAAGAGCTACAGGCAAGCGTAAGAGAGAATACTCAGAAATTGACATAATTTCCCTAATATCTCTCTCTTTTTTTTTAGAAATAATAAAACTTATGAAGAAATTGCCCAGCTCTACAGTAGCCCAAAGGCATGAATGAAGAATACATCCCTTTGGCATAGAAATTCTGAGCTTTTTGGAAATGGTGAAAGTGAGACACCACCCACAGGCAGAAGCCAAGGCACCACCCAGAGAAGAGAAAATAAAGGTCCAGATAGAATATGAAAGAGCCATCAAGGCTCCCCCCCTTGGCAATCCCCAAATTAACTTTCAAAGATTCAGAGAACTGCATGCCTAGATAATTTGGAGGAACTATACATAACATTCTAACATTCTCCAAGAAACATTCAATTGTGCTTCTCTTTGTCTCCCTTTCTATTTCTATAATTTTTTCTTTTCTCTCTAAATAAATGTCCTTTTGCTTTATTAAAAAAGAAAATGAAAACCACTTAATCAAAACCTAATAAATCTAAAAGAAAGCAGTTCTTTCGGTAATAACCTAATTGTTAAAAAAATTTGGAATCCATATTTTGTAATTTCCTAAAATATTTTGTTGTGATGACTTGCAATGAAAATCATGTTATATATAGTAGATTCTCATATATTACTTCACAAGCTTTTACTCATCCAAATGCTATGATAAGAACTGTGCAGACTTTACACTCAATGTTGTTTCTTGCCTTCATAGGGGGTCCAGGTCCAGGTGTCCCTAGATAACTCTATTGTTCTTTTAAAAAAGCTGCACTGGGAGAACAGTACAGCTTCATGTGTGAAAAAAGAACAACAGTACAATTCAAATACAATTAAAAAATTCCTTTCTCACACTTACATTCATTGCAATGTTATTGGCAATAGCCAGACTCTGGAAACAACCAAGATGCCCTTCAACAAAGGAAAGGCTAGAGAAACTATAGTACGTACACATAATGGAATATTATGCAGTGTCAGGAGAGATGAAGTGATGAAATTTTCCTATACATGGTAATAGAATCTATTATGCTGAGTAAAGTCAGAGGGAGACATAGACACAGAATAGTCTCACTCATCTATGAGTTTTAAGAAAAAATTAAAAACATTATTGTAATAATGCCCAGAGACAATAGAGATGAGGGCCAGAAGGACTGACTCACAATATGAAGCTCACCATAAAGAGTGGTGAGTGCAGTTAGGAAAATAACTACACTAACACAGATCATGACAATCTTAATGAGTGAGAGAAGTAGAATGCCTGTGTCGAATACAGGCAGGGGTATAGAAGATGGGAGGGGGCAATCATGCTTGTAATCATGGTGCTTAAATAAAGATTTTATATAAAAAAAAAGAACAACGGAAAAAGAGGTGCAATATATAGAATAATCTTAGATTTCTAAATGCAATAGAAAAGGAAATTCAAATTACTTGAATATGATAAGAGTACCACTAATCCAAACCTAAATAAACAAAAATTATATATGTAAGTTTTGGTTCTGTTAAAAAAAAAACCTTGCAGATGGAAGCAGAAAGAGACAGAATGCTGTACAAAGTGGCAGTAAATGGTGATAAGAAATGGGGGTCTAGGACATGAGGCAGAGACAAAGATGAAGCCTGTGTTTCACTTTGCCTGCTGCTATGAGTATTAAGGGAAATATATGAAAATAGATACCAGATGTTTATAGTAACTCAGATAGGTGATCAGATATAGATACCTGTCAATCCTTTCTCCATCCCACCTTGTCTGCCCTGGTAACCATTAGCCAACACCCCTCCTAAGAAAAACTTGACATATCTGGGCAAAAGAATGGATTCACCTTGAGATGTCAACGGCTTGTCTGCCCTAGTAATCATTAGCCAACTCCCCTCCTAAGAGAAACTTGACATATTTGGGCAAAAGAATGGACTTCTGCTCACCCCTCCTAAAATTCTCACCTTATTGAAAAAGGACAAGCTCACCATCTGCTTGGACATTGTATTTGAACCAGGACTAGAGATTGGTGCATTCTATAAGCCTACTTTTCATATCGACCCTCATCCTAAGGCTCCTTAAAACTATAAAAGACTTCCCCTTAGATTGCCAGGGGCTTCTGGTTTTAGTTCATATGACAGTGCTGGCGCCCCAGCTAGCGGGAATCAATAAACCTGATTTTGCTGATTGCATTCTCTGAAGATTCATGGTCTTTATTTGAGGCGGTGGATTTTCTTGGATCCTTAACATGAGCAGTCCCATTATGGACTGGCTCCATTATACAGTTTTAAACATTCCTGTAATTCCTCTTTGAAGTCTGCCTCTGAGTTTAGGTTCACTGAGATACTAAGACAATAGGCAAAGCTTAAAACTAATGACCAACTCAAGACTCAGACCAGCCAAATCATTCTGTAGGATCCTTGCATTCTTTGTAACATTCTTATCTATTGATAAGAAATGCAAAGAGCCTTTTAAAATCTATAGGAACATTAGTAGTTATCCTATAACCACTCTCCTCCAAAAATATACAAGCCATATTTAAATTAGTTTTATTCTAATTTCCTTCCTACATAGGGAATTTCTTTTTGCACTTCTACTTTCCAAACTTTTCTACCTTCTAACTCAGTGTCTAAACATGTTTACTGCTCAATATTTCATACCTGGGAATTGTGTATGAACAGAGAGACCCACTGTCAGTTCTCCTGCACCAAAACAAAATGAAATGTATTTTAAAGGTCATACCAATGGTCTAGAAGTTAGGGAGCTTGCCATGGACTCAGCTAATCCAGGTTCCATTCCACAGCACCACTTAAGGTCCTCGCAGCCCTGTCAGGATCGAACCCTAAATACAATATTAGGAATGATCCCTGAGCACTGCCAGGAATGGCCTCCAAACCATAAGAAAAAACCTTATCTTTAATGATGTAATTTAAGGGGCAGGAATTAGACAATAAATTTCAGGAAATCATAAAGCCAAGACAAGATCCAAAAGGACTCTATTTTCTGCATCTCCAGCTACAAATATAATCCTATGATCAGGACACTCCAAAAGACACATCAAGGGACATTCAGTAGTTTTAGAACCCTAAAAGCACTAAAAGACACATGGCAGCCAACTTGAAGGATCATAAAACTATCTTTTCAAATGCAATCCTGTGCATTCCTTTCTGGAATTGACCTTGCATTCCAACTCAGGTGCTTCCTTTTTTTTTCCTCTGCCTTATGGGCTTTCTCTGATTTTCCTCTTCCTGTATTGACTAAATGAAAGTATTTTTCTTTACTTCTTTTCCAGCAAGTCTCCTATGACATAAAGACTAAAGCAGATAGGAGCTGAGGTAAAATTGGGAGTGACTCTCAGTCCTGATTTTTTTAACACTTCACCAGCAGCACAAAGAAACAGAATCATTAAATGAGAAAGACCAAAAAGAAATGATCTGCCAGGACAGATTTCCAATTCCACCATGATGGAATATGTCACCCAGCAGTTTTAAATGCCAGTTGCCTTGTCCTATATCCATACCTCTAATTCCAATTAAGCATGCTGAATTCTCTGACAATGCAAAGCTCAAAAGGACATAATTTCAATGCTCTTAAGAGAATTCATGAGAACTCTCTCTTTCAGATCCGACTTCAGAAAACCTTGAAGGCTGGGAACAACAGTACGTCTTTCAAAAGGCAGAGAAGTGTTTTATATTTTAACTCTGGAAGTAATTCCCAAACTCAGTGAAATTGCCTCACAAAAGCTACAGTGAAAACAGTGTATTGAATGTCACAGCAGATGCCAAGTACTATAATTTGTTACATGTTTATCCCCCAAAGAAATCTGCAATAAAATCACAGGGTTTGAAAGATGAATATTCTGGGGTACATAGGACTTTGATGAAGAATATGGGCTTCAATTCACTCAGAGCTGGATTAAACCTTGCCTGGGCAGTTTATATGTGAGTAGTCCTAAACTGTATTTTTTATTAGTGGTGGAAATTCCACATCTCTGTGGTGTGAAAAAGAATTAAGCAATTGAGCTTATTTCTCTAAGTTCAGGAAACAAATATTTTTGAACAGGAGAAATGATGTTTCTTTTTCTTTTCTTACTCTCACTTTAGTATAGATGTTCTATAGGAACCATATGGTGCTGGTGCTTGGGATTAACAAGGGTCTTCTATATGTGCTCCGGATCTTTAAGCCATCTTCCTGGATCCTATTATGATGTTTTTACAACTTCCCTGGAACAATCCAAGTGGTGACCTAGGAATTCAGTCTGCTCCCTGGTCCTAAGGGTCAAGCTGTTGGGGCCCTGCAGAATCATTAATATTCTAAATTTCTCATTTGTTTTTCAATACTGACTGTCAGTAAATAAAGAGGAATAGTAAACTATATTAACAACTATGTCATAAATAATATAACCAAGTGTTAGTAACATATTTGCTCAAAGTCTCAATGTTTTCTGTTAAATATGATAAATAATACTTACTTGAATAAATTTGTTTGAGAAAAATAGATACTATAGATAAAACATGGAGCACTGACTAGCTAGAGTCAAATGAATTCAATCTACTGAACTTAATCTCTGCTTGAAATGGTCTCTGTAGAATAATTATGGTGATATGAGCACTATGAAAATAGTTGTGTGGTCATCACCATTATCCTATGTATTTTGCTCGGTTAGTATAATCCAGTTCTATGCAGGTCAAGTCCATTAGTAAGGCTTTCCTCACTTTTAGATTACACCTGGTCCCTTTGCCACTAACACTCCTTTGAGCTGTACTTAATATTTGTATGAGGTTCATGTCACCGTCTCACTATTGCTCAGAGAATTTGCACTTAGCACCTAGAACTGAAGCTGAAAAAAGCATCATCTGGCATAAACAGCTTTTAGAAAAACATGGAGACATCATCAACAGAACGATAAATCAGAGGTGTTTCTAATGACTATATTTATAATTTGCTCCTCAAACCTTGCATATCTGTTTTTGTAGCAGGCAATTATTGACTGGGTCCCTTCACCTTAGTATTTGAATTATTTTATAAGGTGTTCATTCTGCTCTAAAAAGGTCTATCTCCTTCTCTCCATATATATTTATCTGGCATGTTATTTTTTTTTAAAAAAGAGATTTTATTTCCCTAATTAAAAATTGGGATGAAGAAGAATGGGAACACATGGCATGTTTCCAGTTAGAAAAGTGAAAGAAAAATAAAAGTATTAATTTATCCTGATGCCAGATTTGGCATAACTATAATTAAATTTGTTTTATGTCATATTCACATTAAAATAAGGGGAAAGCTTACCATTGTAATATCTGTGAGAAGGAATAGACGATAGCATAGATTATGAAGAGCAAAATATAATCTGACTCACAATTTTCCTTGATCTCACATAAGCCTGAAGTTTTTAATCACTATTGCTTAGGTTCTTTGAAACAGAAGACAAAATGCCTTTGACTGGCAGAAGTCTAGTGCAAGAGATAGACCACCAATAAACCTGTTCAAACCTGATACAATGTCATAGGGTAGCAGGAATTGTGCACCTTTCAGAGCTACTGAAATGCAACATTCATGTATATGGGACACAAAGGAATTTGTCTCTATAATCAGCAATGGACAGTCTAATTCAGTACCAAAGCTTATTAAAACCATTATAACATCATATCATAAAGATCAACTGGCTGAACGTTCTAAATGAGTATATGCCCCACAATTCTAAGTTATTGCTGAAGCTGAATGGACTTAGACTTTAAATCAATTTCTAGACACAAACAACTATAAAACCTTCGTTAGAATCTAGGTCAGGGCGTTTACCTTGCAAGCAGCTGATGCAGGACCAAAGGTGGTTGGTTCAAATCCCGGTGTCCCATATGGTCCCCCGTGCCTGCCAGGAGCTATTTCTGAGCAGACAGCCGGGAGTAATCCCTGAGCACCGCCGGGTGTGGCCCAAAAACAAACAAAACAAAACAAAAAAGAATCTAGGTCAGATAAAACTCAATGACGTAGCAACTGCAGGACTCTGAACTGAAACTACATTATAAAACTATAGTGATAAAAACAGCATAGCACTGGAACTAGAAAATTCTCTAATAATTTGGTTACTATCTATAGACACAATATCTGTAGCCAGATATATGGTCAACTAATTTTTGACAAAGTATTTGGATACATGAAGTAGATGATAGCTTCTTCAACAAATGGTGCGAGAAAAACTGTAAGGAAAGTTCATATATCACACTTTACATGAAAGTCAATTGACTATGTATCCAAGACCTTGATATTAGACCAGAAACCATAAAGGACAAATATTTACAGACATGCCAAGACTTCAAGCATGTATTCAATGTATTCAATGATATGCCATTGGCAAAGGCAAAAAAAAAAAATCAAAAATAAAGAAAAGGGACTACATGAAATTAAATGTTCTGCATAGCAGAAGAAACATGAGTTAAAACACAATTATATGGAAGAAAATTAGATAAAGGTTTAATATTAATTATTATTAATATAAAATTTAATATTTAAGACCTATAAAGAACAAAGAGCAAAACAAAACATGCAAAAAAACTCACAAAATGAGGGCAGTGTGCCTCGATCACAATCCTGGGTGCTTGCATGGCTGTGAGGGGAGTAGCATGTATTCAGGTTACATACTGGTCTGGCTCCCAGAGCAACAATAGCAGCACTAGGAAGACAATGGCAGATGGGTGGAAAGTACTATTTGATCGAGTAAGCCAAGAATGGGCGATCAACGGGCGATCACCATGTAAGAAATGTAGTGACTTGCTTGGATGTCCATCATGGTGCAGTCACCAATGGTTGAATGAAAGGTCCCTTATTAGGACCACTCGTGCTTCTGGAAAGTATATCATTCCATATGGCAGCCCAATGTCAAGGTGGATGGCTTCTGTGAGCTTCACTGCAATGACCAGCAGAAAATCAAGAAGATGGCAGAACTGGTGGTGTTACAGGAAAAGGCACAAATGGAGCTGATAGCAAAGCTGAGAAGACACTGGGGTGACTTTGCTGCTGAGCATGCTGAGTACAACAGCACATACAAAGGCTGCACAGAGAAGATCAAAAAAGGTCAGATACACCTGCCTAAGAAAATGCTTGACTCAGAGAAGCTGTAGCTAGGCATGATAAACTATTGGCACCACCCAAACTGCTTGGTGAAGAACAGGGAGCAGCCAGTTTATGGGATTTAACATCCTCAAGCGGGGTGAGGACACCCTCAAGAAGCAGATCCCAATAGCAAAGAGTGAAGGAGAGAGAAAGGTGATGAGGTGAATAGAATGGATGAAGTGGCCAAGGAGAAAATCTAAGAAAAGAAAAGACAAGAACAATAAGCTTGAAAGACCTTCAAGGCCCTGAATGACCTGACATAAAACATCAAGGATGAGCTAAAGAAGGTGTGTTCCACCAATCACCTGAAAAAGCTGCTCATCTTCAATAAGCAGAGAATACCCTCAAGTCTGCAATCCTGGACATCACGGCTGGTGGTTGGGCCTTCCTGTGAAGAGTACTTGAGTCAACTCTTCAAGAGTGATGCCTATGATTCACCAGTGACATCACTACCTGGACCAAGTATCTGATCAAGATGCAGACACCAAACCGAAGGGTGTCCCCAAAGGAATTACCAGAAATTGTTCACCTTAAGAAATTGAAGGTCGGGGCCAGAGTAATAGTACAATGGTAGGGAGTTTGCCTTACATGCCGCTGGCCTAGGATGGACCTGATTCGATCCCTGCCACCCCAGATGGTCCATCATGCTTGCCAGGAGCAATTTCTGAGCTCAGTCAGGAGTAATCCCTGAGCACCAGTAGGTGTGGCCCAAACACCAAAAAAAAAAAAAAAGAAAAAAAAGAAAAAAAAAAAAAGAAAAGAAAAGAAAAGAAAAGAAAAACCTGAAGGTCAAGAAGCAGGAAATAATTGTTCGCGCTCAGGCAGTAATGGCAGCTGCTCCCCCCACTCTCCACAACCTGTGAACTCTTATATAAGACAAGTCTTTGTCCAACAGGGAGTCTATGACGCTTGGGAAACTGTCTCAGAAGAAGGAGAGATTGAAGGCACAGCCAAAAAGGCCTTCTCTGCATCAGCACAAAAAAGGAGGTGGAAAAGATGAGCAAGAAAATGGAGGAAGTGAGGAAAGTCAACATCTGGGTCTTGTCTGAGGATTTCCTCCAGTATGTCTCCACCTCAAAAAAGTCCCCATGGGAGACTGAGGGGAAAGCAGAGCCCATGGAAGTTCCTGCCAGAAAGTAAAGTCGGGAACTACACAGAGCAAGAAGTGCAAGGCCTCCATCAAGGAGGAAGAAATGCATAAGTCTAAGAAAAGGATGAAGTCAACAATGAATGGTGGGGCTACTGTGCATTCTGATTCTGGAGCATTGGGCAATTGTGCTGGAGAAGAGAGGCAAGGTGTTCAGTGCCCCTTTGGGCCTGGTGGACATCGTCAAGGGCACCAACTCCTACAGCTCCAGGAGGATGACAAGGAGAGCATGTACTAGATATTCAGATCCTGGGGCCATGTGGGCACCATGATTGGCAGCAATAAATTGGAAGAGATACCATCCGAAGAGGATGCTATTGAGTATTTTCTAAAATTATATGAGATAACTGAGAATGCCTGGCATTTAAAAAACTTCACAACGTATTCCCAAAAGTTCTACCCTCTGGAGATTGACTATGGCCAGGACAAGGAGGCACTTAAGAAGCTGATGGGGAACCCTAGAACTAAGTAGAAGCTCTCCAAGCCATTGCAGGACCTGATCAAGATGATCTTTGATGTGAAAGGTCATAGTGGAGTATAAGATTGACCTTCAGGAGAAATTGTGAGTGCTGCCTGTGTGTGTCTGTCTCCTGTCCTGCCACTTGAACCTCTTGGGAGTGGGCCAAAAAGAGGCTTCAGAAAACTCGCTCACCCAGAGGCTCATTCAAGGGTGGGCACATAAAGGAACTGCTTCACAACGTGAAAACTGGCTATAAGCAGTACTTTTTAGAAGTCATGTCCCCTGTTTGTGACGTCAGGCTGGGAAAATCTAAGAAACTACACCTGCCCAGTGGGGCCCGACCATGAGAAATTGTGAGTGCTGCCTGTGTATGTCTGTCTCCTGTCCTGTTGCTTGAATCTCTTGGTAGTGGGCTGAAAAGAGGCTCCAGAAAACTTGCTCTCCCAAGGCTCATTCAAGGGCGGGCACACCAAGGAACTGCTTCACAACGTGAAAACCGGCTATAAGCAGTACTTTGCAGAAGTCAGGTCCCTTGTTTGTGATGTCAGGCTGGAAAAATCTATGAAACTAAGCCTGCCCAGTGGGGTCCAATCATGAGAAATTGTGAGTGCTGCCTGTGTGTGTCTGTCTCCTCTCCTGTTGCGTGAAACTCTTGGGAGTGGGTTGAAAAGAGGCTCCAGCAGAGCACAGCTGCTCTGCTTCGCTATGCGGCCGTGCACTCTTTCTAAGGAAAAAACGCCATTGAAACAAGAAAAAAAAATCACACTAAGAACTGTGCTGGAGGCTGAACTCTGCTGTAACTCAGATGCCAGCACCCCTATCTGCCTGTCTTCTGTGCTGTGCTCCATTTTCAGCCTGATTTCATCCTGTGTGTGGCTCATTTGTGGATGCCTTGCCTTCCCTAGAGCTGAGCTTACATGCCCAGAAAGGGGAAGCAGCTGAACTCTGCTGTAACTCAGATGCCAGCACCCCTATCTGCCTGTTTTCTGTGCTGTGCTCCATTATTGGCCTGATTTCATCCTGTGTGTGTCTCATCTGTGGACGGCTTGCCTTCCCTGGAGCCTTCCCTGGAGCTGAGCTTACACGTCCAGAAAGGGGAAACCACTGAACTCTGCTGGAACTCAGATGCCAGCACTGCTATCTGTCTGTCTGCTGTGCTGTGCTCTATTTTTGGCCTGATTTCATTCTGTGTGTGGCTCATCTGAGGACAGCTCACCTTCCCCTGGAACCTTCCCTGGAGGTGAGTTTACAAGCCCAGAAAGGGTAGAGCCAGAGAAGCACGGCCATTCTGCTTCGCTTTGCTTCCCAGCTGTGCACATCATTTAGCCAATGAATACAACCACAACACGTAGAAAAACCCACAATACAAGTGTGACAATAGGGAAACAACGCAGGCCAGCACCAGACATAGAGAATGACGATGACAACTCTGATGACTTGAACATGACCAACCAACTAATCAGTCTCTCAGATAAGGAGTTTAGAGTCGCAATATAGAAGATGTTCAAAGAACTCAAAGAAAGTATAGAAGAGAACACTGATAAGAATCAAGAGAATATGGAGATAGAAATCAGAAAACTCCAAACTGAAATTTCAGGTCAAATAACAGGTCTGAAAAACTCAGTAGATGAATTGATGAAAAACATAATTGAGCTTTCCCACGGGTTAACAGCAGCTGAGGATAGAATTAGAACACTGGAAGATGAGATAAATAACAATTCCATACAGCAGGAGAAATTGGAAAAAAAGCCTTAAAGCAAATGATCAAACAATGGAAAAATTACTCAAAGAATGAGAACCGATGAAATTAGAAGTCTATGATAAGCTCAACAGAAACAACTTAAGAGTCATTGGAGTCCCAGAGACCCAGGATTTCCAGTTTTTGTAGGAATCTCTGTATTGCTTTCCATAAAGGTTGAACTAGATGGCATTCCCACCAGCAGTGAAAGAGTTCATTTCTCTCCACATCCCTGCCAACACTGCTTGTTCTCATTCTTTGTGATGTGTGCCAACCTTTATGGAAAGCAATATGGAGATTTCTCCAAAAACTGGAAATCGAGCTTCCATACAACCCAGCTATACCACTTCTAGGAATATACCCTAGAAACATAAAAATACAATACAAAAATCTCTTCCTTACACCTATATTCATTGCAGCACTATTTACCATAGCAAGACTCTGGAAACAGCCAAGATACTCTTCAACAGATGAATGGCTAAAGAAACTGTGGTACATATACACAATGGAATATTATGCACCTGTCAGGAGAGATGAAGTCATGAAATTTTCCTATACATGGATGTACATGGAATTTATTTTGCTGAGTGAAATAAGTCAGAGAGAAAAAGAGAGAGAAAGATGCAGTATGATTTCACTCATCTATGGGTTTTAAGAAAAATGAAAGACATTCTTGTAATAACAACTTTCAGACACGAAAGGAAAAGAGCAGGAAGTAACAGCTCACCTCATGAAGCTCACCACAAACAGGGATGAGTTTAGTTAGAGAAATAAGTACGTTTTGAACTATCCTAATAATGAGAATGTATGAGGGAAATAGAAAGCCTGTCTAGAGTACAGGCTGGGGTTGGGTGGGGAGGAGGGAGATTTGGGACATTGGTGATGGGAATTTTGCACTGGTGGAGCTGCTCGACAACCCACTGGATATTGAAGTGCCCTACAGCCTGCTGAAGGCCATCTTTGATGACACCAGAAAGGACCCTATTTATGTCAACTACAAGAAGTTCAAAACTGACATCAAGGTGTGGAGAAAGATTCTGAAGAAGCCAGGACCATCAGGAAGTATGTCAAGAACATGCATAAAACCATGTGCACCTATGACCTAGAAGTCCTGGATATATTCAAGATCAAGCAGGAAGGGGAGAACCCTTCAAGCAGCTGCATAACCTGAGGCTGCTGTGGCTTGGTTCCAGGACCAACTTCATGGGAATCCTGTCCCAGGGTCTGTGGATAGCTCTACTAGAAGTACCTGTGACATATTTGGGAAGAGAATCTACTTTGAAGACATGGTGTCTCAGAGTACCAACTACTGCCACACATTTCATAGAGACCCTATCAGCCTGATCCTGCTGTGACAAATTGCCCTCAGGAACATTTATGAGCTGAAGCACACTTCACACATCAGCAAGTTACCCAAAGGCAAGCACAGTGTCAAAGGTTTGGGCAAAACAACCCCTGATCCTTCAGCCAGTATTATCATGGATGGTGTCAAGCTGCCTCTGGGTAGTGGTATTTCCTAGGGTGTTAATGACTCCTGTCTTCTACATAACAAGTACATCCTCTACAATATTTCTCAGGTAAATCTGAAGTATCTGCTGAAGATGAAGTTCAATTTTAAAACATCCCTGTGATGAACAGAGTTGTGACCTGGTTGCCATTGCCAGCAACTCTGATGCAGACTCTCCCAATGAGCCCTGCAAGGCCTCTCTAGGGCCTCTGTGGGACAGACATGGCTGATTTGCCTTAGCAAGAGTTTGAAAGGATCACATGGTCATATGTTCAACTTTCTCAGCTTTTCTTTTCTTGTTTTTAATTAATAATCTTTATTTTAGCACCACGATCACAAACACGTTTGTAGTTTTAGTTATTAAAAAAAGAACACCCTCCTTCACCAGTGCAACATTCCCACCACCAATGCCACCCAACTCTTTCCTCCCCCACCCTCTGCCTGTCTTTGAGACAGGCATTCTATTTCTCTCACTCACTACCTTTATCATGTAAGTTGCTGGTGTAGTTATTTCTCTAACTGCACTCATCACTCTTCATAATGTAGGCCAGTCCTTTTAGCCCTCATCTCTATTGTCTCTATGTATTATTATAATAATGTCCTTTATTTATCTTATATCCCATAGATGAATGATACTATTCTATATCTCTCTCCTTCTGACTTATTTCCCTCAGCATAATAGTTTCCATGTTCATCCATGTATAAAAAAATTCATGACTACATTTTTTCTGACTTTTCAAGTCCTTCATATTGGTTTGGAGGTTGGAGTTATAGGGTTCTTTCCCTGCCAGCTATAACCCTGGTAGTTACAGAAGTAAGTTGAGGAATGGTGCTGTTTTCTCTTCTTTTTTTTTCCCTTGTGTTCAGTAACCTTCAGTTTTAATTTTGGAAAACTGTTAAGCCTTTATTTTCAGGTTAAGAATAAAATCTAATTTCATACTAAACAAATGAAAGCAGGACCAGATAACTCTGAAGAAAATGGATGACCAATAGACACATGAAAAATTGATCATCATTACTTATCAGGAAAATTCAAATGAAAATGACAATGTGATATCATGTTACACCAGTGGTAATGCCACATATAGAAAAACAATGTCGGCAGGATGTGCTAGAAAAAAACTTCTCATTGCTACTGGTGGGAACGCTTTGTGGTTCAAATCGTTTGGAAAAATGGATATGTATCAAAGAAATAAGAATAGAGCGCCATAAAACACGGCAATTTCACTACTTGGTATCTACCACCAGGGTACAATATGATTCATTCAAACAATGAACACCATTATTTATTGTAGCATTTACCCCAATCATGAGGATATGGAATAAATCCAGATTTCCATAGATTAATGAATACTGAAAAATATTTAATATATAATTTATATATTTATACTTTAATATATATTAATAATGGAATACTATGCAGCAGCAATACTATATAAGCAGCAATGATGAAATCATATAAGTTTCTAGAGGATATAACATATTAAGTGGAAATCAATCAGAAGAATAAGCACAAATATCAGATGATTTTACTTATCTGTGATATATAGACTAATGGGGAAAGACAATGCACAATATCAAGCGAAGAGTACCTATATTACCCCTGACCCTCAGTTATAGAGATGAGAAGGACAGAGAAAAAAAAAAAGAAGTTGAGGGTAGAATTAAGAAAGCTGCATGTGAGATAACTTGGGCAAATTTCAGGGACCTTAGCCACATGGGTTGGGTTTTGTAGTGAGACAATATTTGCAATTATTTAAAGCACAAAGCAAACAGCATTGAGAGCAACCTATTACAACAACCAAGACTTAAAAAATGTGCCTGTCAAGGAGGCAGGTGAGGGAACCTAAGAACATTCTTGGAAGGTTGTTGACACAGGGAGGGGACAGGGTAGGGGTATTGGTATAGGAACAATGAATGTCTGAAACTATACATTGAATAACTATAAATCAAGGTGCCATATAAAAATATTTAATATAAAAACATTTTTAGACAAACAGCAGCTGAAGCAATTCTCTGTTTCTAACCCAGTTCCATTAGAGATATTTAATGGTATTCTATAAATGACCAAGACTATCTATTAAAATGCATTAAAATACGTAAAACACATGAGTGGGAGACAGATACTGAGTAATAAAAAAGGACTTCTGGAATGAGCTATAGACTTTTAAATTTGAAAGGAGAAATAAGTTTAGTACTTTAGATGTTAACGACATAGCGACCTCTCAGTAAATGTGCTTAGAAGCAACTAATGAGAAAAGGCAAATGGAAGCAACTGACAACTTTAAGACCAGTATCAAAGTGCAAGCAGAGAAAACAAAAGGTCAAAGAAACAAAGTAAAACTACAAAATACCCAATATCCACAGAGAAAAAAATGACAATAAACTTTCTTATGTCAATAATTTCTCTAAATTTTATTGGCTGTAGCTACTTAATTAAAATAGAGCAGAATAGCCGTATGGATCATGATGAAGCAAAATTCAACCTTCTTCTGAAAAACAGAACCCTCAAATTCTCATAATAAGCACAGCTCAAAGTAAAATGCTGAGAAAACAAGAATACCAACAAATAGAAGCCTATGAATAAGTTGGTACTATCCCCATATCATAGCAAGTAGTCAAGTAAAGAAAGCAATAAAGATTGGACTTATAAACTAATTAAGGGATCAATGCATAAAATGAGTTTATCAACATATATGCACCAAGTGAATGAGGTAACAAGATGCTTAAAGAACTTTCTGCTGCAACTTTGGCAAGATAATAGTACTAAGATACTTTAACACCTCATTCTCTTCATTATACCAATCAATCAGACATAAAACTAATAAGGGTCAAAAATCTTAAATGAGGAAATGAGATAACTGGAAATAATAGATATGCACAGGACTCTACCTTTATTAAAGCTGAGTTCACATACTTTTTCAGTTCACTTAGAACATTTTCCATAATAGGCAGCATTTAGGGACACAAAAGATGTGTCCATAAGTTATGAAAATATAAAATCTCTTTTCAGAGCATAATGTTATTAAAGTTGAATGAACATAAAAAGAAAATAAAATGAAGATAAATATTTGAAAACTAAACAACAAATTATTGAACAACCATTGGGTAAAAGAGCAAATCAAGAAGAAAAAAGAGGATATTAGGAAATGACAAATATTAAATGTTGGGTCTGGTCTCCCAGTCCATCCCAAGGACCAAAACACTCAAGATGCAATCAGGGAAAGAGCAGTATATTAAGAGCCACAAACCAAATCTGCATGCTGGGGTCCACCAAACACAGTTGGCTACCCTGACCCAATTTACACTCTTACTTTTATACCCAATTTTAAAGAATTTTCAGTGGGCTAGGTGACAATTTGGGGGATTGGCTATGCATTACAACATTGCTTATAGGGTGCTAGGTGATGGTTGGGGGGAAGCTATACTTAATAAGAACTTTATGGCAATTGCAAGCAGGATGTAAACTGGATGTTGGCCTGGGGGTAGTATGTCAAGCTTGTATTCTAGGAACTTACTGTGTCATTTATAGTAAGAGGCCTACTGTGTGTTTATATATATATATATATATTTGTTTTCCCAGTGTTTATATACATATATGTGCATATATATCTACATACATGCAATGTAAAATGGTTCTTCCATAAGAAAAGGCAAAATTAGGACTAGAGAAGATAGTACAGCAGGTAAAGAGTTTGCCTTAAATGAAATCAACCATAATTTAATAACTGGTATCACTTATCATCCCCCAAGCACCATCAGGATTGATCTCTAAGCACAAAATCAGGAGAGAAAAGTAAGGACTAACTTCTTAGTAATATGCTCAAGCAGAAATAAACAAAAAAATTAAAATATAAAATCATGCACTTTGCTGCATTGTGAGTGGTTCTGGAGAACACCATGCTGAGTGAAGTCAGAAGTCAGAAGGAAAAGAAACCAATTCAGAATTATCTCTCTCATATGTGGGATATAAAGAAATATAGGAAGGAGTAAAATAAATGGGCAAAGAACTGAGAAGTAGTTACAGAGCAAGTGTTTAAATGGAAGTGATGGATGAGAGGTACATCAGAGAGTAAGAAAATCCTCTGATAGAGGGTGTATTGTTGGAGCATTGTACACATGAAGTGCTATTGTGAACACTATTGTGAATCATCTAAGGGCTTAACTTTAAGAAAAAATACTTTAAAAAAGAGATAAACACTGAGAGACATAACTTATATTTAATCAATATTTCTAAGTCTCTAAATCAATAACTATGTACACTAGGAAATAGTTTATAAGTGGACTATGAGGCAACCCATGATCCACAAATTGGACATCCCCCCCCCCCCTTGCATGGAATTAAAAAGAACTCGTGCAGTAGGTTTGTCTTCTAGAAGTAAATAGCCCGTTTCTTCCTATTCAATGCCAATCTCCTGAGACACTATTTCATATATGTGTGAGGGGCTCTTCAATCTCTCTTCAAAGGTGTGTCAAGCCGTCTCGGCACTCAAAATAGTTATTGACTGATTGGTCTTCTGCTTTTAAGATGAGACAGTTTGAACATGAGCTAGCACTCATGTTTTTCTAATTCCTTCTTGTAGGTTCACAGAGATGCGGTGAGGATAAGCATATCTTTAACAAAATGTCTTAAAATTACCCTGTCTGTCAAGTCCTTCTGCAATCAACTAGAGAAATGCAATGTCTCTGTTAGGTTTATAATCTATCAACATGTGATAGTTTTATTTGATGAAACACTGTGCCATGCTGGGTTGCCAATAAAATAAAAATTATAGGTAATCATCTCATCAGAGTTAAGTTCTTTGTGTTTGAAAAATATGAAGACTTCTTTAAGGGAAGCTTCTATTTTCAAAGAGGCGCCTTTTCTGATTACTCTTGAGTCTTTAGCTATTCTCAGATGCCAGGAAGCAAACAGCTGTTGAACCCTAAGCAAAACTCTGGGTTTAGAGATCAGTACTCAAACTTTCCATTTTAACCCAGCAGGGCTACCCCAGTGACATTTCTGAGGAATAAAATCAACTTCCAGTAAATTAGCAAATTTACACCACACATAGATAGTATTCCATTGATTATTTATAAGAAATAAAAAATTGAAGGTATATCAAAAAATGGAGTGGCTCTTTATTGTTGAAATGCCCTAATGCCTCAAAAACTAAAAGTTTAAATGAAAAAAAAAATCAGGATGTTCTCGAAAGGGGAGAGTAATTAACATTTTATGAGGAACTGTGCAATAGTGTTTGTCATTATTAAGAGAAAATAAAAGGATAGAAAACAGTTCCCAAGGGCATCTTGTTTATTTCCATTCCCAGTACAGAAATGAAAGGGCATTGAACTAGGAGTCAGAAAGCCCAAGTTTTCTCGAAATGATTTCCTCTCCGTGGGAAAAGAAAGAATTCTGAGCTAGATATGACTTATGTTTGTCTAGTCTCAGTTTAGATTCAAATGCTGTGGATCTGGATTCATTTCTAGCACGCTGGGGTGGAAACTCTTTAAGGCAGCATTTGGTGCAAGTCTAATGAAGGTGAAGGTTCAGAACACTTAGGTGCTTAAGTCAAGAAAGTCAAGAGTGTAAAGATGTTAGGAATCATGAGGACTGAGATGTCACATTCAGAGACCATGTGAAGTTCCATGAAACAGCTAAAATGAAGTTTCTAGATTCTGGAATTCTGAGGCACAAGCCAGCACTAGAAGGTTTCTGAAGTAACTCAGGGACACCCACAAACTTTTGGGCTCTTCATCATTTTGCAGTCAGGACATCTCGGGCTCAGTCCATTTTCAATATTGCAGGGAAGTAACTAAAACATACTTGCAAACCTATCTAAGGATATATTCCAACACACTATTTAGAAATCAGTGACTGCATTTATTTGTCCATGATTTCTGTTGATGTTGTTGTCATTTGCCTTGTCACCCAGCTTTCAAAGCCCACTCATGACCTAATCTATTAATTCCTTATATATCTTATGTTGGTTAGTCTCACTGCTCATCTGCTATGTCCATATCCTGATAAAGATCATTTGAATTATTGCACTGGCTTTCTTTCTCATCCCCTAACCTTCCATTTATTTCTTCAATTCCTCCCACAAAACTCATTATTTATCTTCTTCATGATTTCATAGTTTTGATGAATCAACCAAAAGACCTTTTGATTGATTATTCCTACGAGATGTTAAATTTCCGTAGCTTGTATAGAAAGGCTCTCACTAGTTATTTTTAATAGAATATAACACTAAAAACAAGTTAATTCTGTGTTGTATGTTTAGAGCCTGTAATGCAGCCAAAATAGAATAGTCTCTGAATCAGGTACATGATTCTACACATACTCTCAAATCTCTATTGAGCTTTGTTACAAAATAATGGAAAAGACAAAAGTGCAGAATAAGATGATCCTATAAATTATTTCAGTTTACATAGTCCCTTTACTTTCAGATATACATTTTTATAAATAGAGCTAACTCTACATATATATTACATTCTAGTAAAAAACCTTTTACTTCTCCATATAATTTTCATAGTTTCAATTTTAATAGCTGCACAGCCAGCAGATGTGCCATAATTCTGCTAACCATTATTCTATCTATTCTGGTTTTTTGTAACTTTAAGTTGTTATAGCTAATATTAAACTATTTAGTTATTATAAACAATGATGTAATTAATAACTTTATGTATGACATTCTCCCTTGGACTTACTATATTTTGGATAACTTGATTGGTGGGAATAAGGTCTTTAATATCAAATTTTAAGTTTTGTTTGGTGGACACTTGACAAAAAGTTATTCACAATGATTGTGTCAACTTATGCCACCACTAGCAATGAGTAAACTAATTGTTAACTCATTAGTTAACAAAATATGCTATGCCTCACTAATGTATTAATTTTTGTATTTTAATATGAGCAAATATAAATTATGTTTTGTTATTAAATTATTATATTTATATATTTCAGCATATAACTTTTCTGGTAAAATTTGTATATATAAAAAAAATATGGACTGCGTCAGTGTCTTGCTTTTTTTTTCTTTAACTGCTAAGTACTGTTTCTGGTGCAAAGATAGCATTTAGTAAATATGTATTTACTCTGTGAATGAACATTTGGTTTTTGAGTTCTTAGCATGATTTTACCAACTCATATGAGCTCATTATGTACCAAAACATTATATTTTATCATGAGAATACATTTTTATTTATTTTCAATGTTATTTATAAACAAAAATTATAGAAGCAATGTACTTATTGCCTTAATACTAAGCACTGTGCTCTATAGAGATGATAGCATGCTCTCACTTTTTTTTATTAGCTTTCTATGTTTCTTGGGCTAATGTCAGAGGTGCCTTTGCTTGAGTCACTGACGCTGATATATAACGCTTTGGGTTCAGGTCCTACAGAAACCTTGGTGAAAGTGCCCAAGTGAAGGACCATTTTCCCCTAAAGATTTACTTTCATTGAGATAATACTGCATGTCAGTGTCACTTGATTTTTAGCTATTGCCTTCATCCCAAAACTCCATCAGATTTCACTGCTTTTGTTTTCAGTGTTGGTGATAAACTGGCATGGACATATTCACGTCACACCATTCCTCATTAATTAATTTTTAAAAAATAGCTGGGTAGATATGGATTTCATGACTTGTTTATAGGGTGAGAAAAATGATCCATCTGGGGAAAAAGGCGAATAATATTTTGTCATTATTCCAAAGTTGGTAAAATGATTGTCTCAACCAAATATTCTCATCCATTAACATACCATCTGCTTGTTGTATTTCAGAAATGCCTAAATTAAGAACAATGGACATCCTACTTTTATTTCTGTGCAGAAATTCAGATATATAATAAACTTTCAGTTATCATTATGACATAATGTCTGCATGAGCATTAGGTATTATTTATCCTTTGTAGATTTAGTGCTGCAGTCTTGATTAATATCTGTGGCGCTTTTCTGGAGGAACATCAAGATAGACCATTGTTTTCTTCTTTATCCAAATCACACAGTCTTCACAAGCAAGAAAATAGAGAGAATGAAGAGTATGCTGGCATATTGTTCTGTTATCTTGAACCAAGTCAGGCAGACATTTGTTCAGACCCTTTAAAAGTGACAGGATTACACTCACAGTATTATTGAAATGAGATCATTTTAGTTTTTAAAAACTGAACTTTAGAGTTGAAATAGACATTTTATTTTAATCAAAATCTTTACCACTCATCTCCAGTGACATATTTTAAGGAAAAGAACAGCTCCCTACTGTCCTCCTACATGTAAATTGACTATGTTCTTGAAGAATTTATTGTGTTGTGTCCAAAAGGAAGTACAATGTTAATGGAAGGCCAATACTAATCAAGGTTAGTGAGTGTGCCAATGAGCCTTTGCAATCAAGGGTCTCCTTGAACAAAATCATTAATTCCAAAACACGATACATGTCAACTACTTAGAAACAAAACTTCCATCTATGTGATATATTTTTGAATTCTCTCAAGTTGTTTGTCATTTATGAGTCTATAGAACATTCTTAATTAGCCCATTGCTTATAATAAAGTCTTTTAAAGCATCTCTCTTCCATTTGATTTTGAAAATACACTCTAAGATGAGTCAATAGCATCATAAATCTCACTTGTAGAGAGAGTATTAGTGTCATGACAACAAGCACAAGGACAGAGCTGGGAACTGGGAAGAGCTGGAATGTTAAGATACATTCATCTCTGTGAATCCTGCTTTTACATTATACTGAACAACTTCTTGTTGGATACATGTAAACAAAGTGGGCCAGTCTGCCTCAAAAAGCTGAACTCAACATGGAAAAGTTGATGTATTCCCTAACTCAAAGCAATGGTGTCTTCTTTTGCTGAACAAGTTTCCTTAGGAATTAGCATTTATATGCTCCAGATAAGAGACTCCAGGGTGCATATTATGAAGGAGCAATGATATGCCTTAGCAGTCAATGGCACTCAGTCAAAACTACCAGGGCATGTCATTATTAGGTCATAATACCCACCCTGGAGTATCTTACAGCTTAATTGTTCCCTCTTCCATTCCAGAAACCAGCAAAAGCCATATTTCACTGATGTTTCTGCTTTGTTAATGAGTTCAGAATGGATGAACACATGTGTTCTGCCTATCAGACATGTACCCAGAAATAAATGCAGGTCACATAATCCCAATTCCAGCTTGCATATTTTTCTACAAAAAGTTTGGCCTGGATTCAATACTTCTGAAAGTAAAGATTTAGTATGCAGGGTCTGTCTCATAGATACTCACAGAAAACTCATGAGACTTACTCTTCTGACAATGTACTTAGCATTTATTTCCTGATCATCATCTGTTTTCCTACTGAAAATTTCCATCAAGAGTTATATTTAATTTTTATTTATTTATTTTGGTTTTGGAGCCATACTTGGCAATACTCAGGGGTTACTCCTGGCTCTTCATTCAGAAATCACTTCTGGCAGGCTCTCGGGGTACCATATGGTTTACCAGGGATAACCCATGGTTGGCAGAGTGCAAGGCAAATGCCCTACCATTGTGCTATTACTCTGGTCCAAACTCATATCCAAAAAAAATTATCCTAAATCTTGCTAACAGTTAGCTAGTTGTGTCTTTTTAAAAGATTTAAATTTAGGATTATTTTTTAACCTACATTCACCCACATTCTTTAATCAAAATAGAAAATTATTTATGCACACTAAACTCATCTCTCACAAAGTTTTACTCTCCTTAAAAAAGATTTGAAGAAATAAACATGAATCTCTACCCCTACAGCATTAATATTCATAATAGTTAAAGCATAAAAATCAATCTTAATGTCCACGGAGAGACAATTGCATAAGGACACTGTGGTATATGTGAACTCAATAGAATATTACTCTATGGCGTCTGAATAATTAAAGCAAATTAACTGGGTGAAAAAGCAAGCTGCCTATATTTGGTAAAAATATTATGGTTGCCAGAAACTGAAGGACAGAAGTAAAAAATAAAGGGAATTAAGAATAAAGGATAAAGCATAGATACTTTCAAGACAACATGTTAGACACACAAAGAAAAATAAAGCAAAAATCAAGTAAACAAAAGATAGAGAAATTACTGGACAGAAGAGCTTACCAGAATGTGTATGGGTTTAAAGTAGAAATGAAGAATAGTGGCCATTAGCTACTTGGGTAGAGCACAAGACCTTTCTTCTAGATTTCCTCATGGTTCTAGGCAGTAGTGACTGTGGGATGGGTAACTCACACTTAGGGAGCTAAAATAATTCAAGTTCTGTATCAATGAAGCAATATAAAGAAAACTATCTAAAGTAAATATTTCTTGGAAAGTGTGTTAGTGAAAATTGATATTGGATACATTTGTGTAATTCATGTTTTCACTTTCAGAATAATAGCTAGTCAACAAGTAACAATATTAGTCACTTAAAATTTCTAAAACATACAATTCTCAGATAATTCCACTATTGAATTCTATTTGAAACTTATGAATTAATGTCAATTCTTTATGAGACCTTTTAAAATACAACAATAGAGGCCTTGATATTAAAATAAAAGCATCACAGGAAATGACAGCAATATCTTTATTTATTATAATGCAAAAAATCTTTGTCAAAATGCTACCAAAATTAATTCAGCAACTTTCACAATAGATTTTGGACTTAAGATTTTCCCCTGAGAGGAGGGAGATTTTGGGGCATTGGTGGTGGGAATGTTTCACTGGTGAAGAAGAGTGTTCTCTACATGACTGAAACCCAACTACAAACATGTTCGTAATAAAGGTATTTAAATAAAGATATTAATAAAAAAGATTTCCCCCTAAGTTACAAATTTGCATTACCATCTGAAAAATAATTAGGTAGTTGGATATAAACAAAATAAAGAGCAAGAATTACATGATCATGTCACTAGACATAGAAGTGTCATTAGATGATGTTTAACACCCTTTATTTAAATAATAAACCACTCAAGAAACTTGCAATCCAAAAGGAATATACAAATTTGATATTGCTAATGTTTCACTAATGACAATAGATTATAAGATTTTCCCATGGATTAAGAATGAATCAAGAATACCTGCTCTCACCATTTCTATTCGATATTATACTAGAAGGTCTAGCCAGGAATGTTTGGGAAAAAGAAATAAAAGGTATATATGCCAGAAAGAAAGATGAAAAACTATCTCTAAAAACTGAACATAACTATGTTCATACCCTCAAATCTTACTAAGAGTAGAATTTTACTATGCAAGGTAGATATAAAAAGTTAGTTGAATTTTAAACACTGACAAAATGAACAAGAGTTAAAATTGTTATTTTTTTTTTGTTTAGTTTAGTTTTGAGGTCTCACCTACAAGTACTCAAGGAACAATCTTGGTTCTGTGCTCAGGGATCACTCCTGATATTTTGCTCCTCACTCTTTGTTCGAGGATTAGTTCTAGCAATATTTTGGGATCATATGTGGTACAGGGGTTAGAACCACCAGTATTAGCAGCATTCAAGGTATCTCTCAAGCCCCAAATATTTTTTCTTAGAGTTATAAGGTTAAGAAAATATAAGCAAAATTTGAAAGGTTACCTCTAAAAAATCACCGACATGAGGGCCCAGTAAGAGGATGCTACTAAAGCAATAGGCTTTATATAGCTAAAATATGTATGACTTTATTAAAAGCAAAAAATTAAGAGCAATATTTGGTTGATGGAGAAACAGAGAAGTAACAAAGAATGATTTAAAAGCAAACAAAAGTAAAAATAGATTCTTGAGAACAGACAAGCTCAGTGATCTTGCACACTTGACTATTATAATCCCAGAATTAACAATTTCATTCTATATGTAAAGGAAAGGGTGAAATTGATAACTGGTTATCAATAGAGCAATAGAAGCTATTAGTTGTATTGCTTTAATTTGGGGGATCCATAACTACATACACAGTAGTTTGCAATAGCCACAGATATGAGTCAACTCAGATACCGCAGTCTCTCTCCATCTTCACCCCTCAGAGAATATTCATTTAATTGAGATTCTTTTCTCATCAAGGTTTCCAGTCCAGCAGTAAAGAGCACTAAACTCTTTTTTTTATCAGCTCTGTTTGGTAATTATAAAATATGTGCAATTTTACAATATGCTAATGCTTCAACATCTACAAAGAGCTTAATCAATTGAGTGCATTTTATTATTTCTAGTCTAAACATTATAGACTCACATGAAGTCTCTGAGATCTGTAAATTACTCTAGATTGTTAAACTATCACCAAACCAATCAGAAGTTTTATTTAAATTTATTAAGCTTGCTACATGATTTAGCCAGAAAGACAGAAAAACAGCAGAAAGAAAGAACATCCTAGAGTGGCACTAGAGGGCAGGAGAGACAGTTCCACTGGGAGCAAATGGATTCACTGTCAAGTTGAAATTGATGTGAATCCGGTTTTTGAGACATCTGGAGTCCCTCCCTACAAAGCAACATTTCCTCTGTTCTCATGTGTTTGGTGTTATATGTGCTTGGATATGAGAATATACATAACATGTGTTTTATGGTAGGGGCTAGACATCTATGGCATGCCTATATATGTGTATATATTCATGCCTAGTAGGACCTTTAGGAACATATTACATTTGAAATTTCCAAATAAAGCCAGAACTTACCAGTGATTTTTCTGGATGTTGTCTTATTTGAATATGTTCCCCAAGAATCTTCTATACCCAAATATATCATCAAGCTCTTTTTTATTAATATAAACATAAACGAATTTAATAAAATTAGTACAAATAAAATTATGGAAAATATACATTTATATTATTTTTCCCAGAAATTCCTTTTTCTTATTTTTTTATTTTTATAATTTTTATTTTGACCATATTGGCTTACATATCTTTCACAGTAGTATTTTCAATTCCTTTTTTCCTGTCCTCTCTCAAACTAAGGTTGAGAGCCTCTAGAAGGACCACACCCATTTTCGGCCTATTTGATTTTTATCCCACTTTATTGTTTTTCTTTTCTTCAAACAAAACCACATAACTTGAACTATCTAGTTCTGCCTCTTAAATAGAGGGGGAAATAAAGGCAGGTACCAGGACCAAACAGATATATGATCACTAAGTAGTAAGCTAGACACAGAGGGAACCACTTATTCTAGCAGCCCGGGAGTGAGGGTGTGGGATATGGGATGCAAGATGGGAACGGGAGTGGAGGGAGGGCAAATTTGGTGCTCTTACTTGCAAATTAATGCTCCCTGTATTTCAATTTTTCTAAAGCATTTCTACTCCATAAATTATCTTTGAGGACTTGATTTTTATCAACTGAGTAGTCTTCAAAACACAGTCTCCACCTTAGACAATGCTAGTTTCGGGTACTTATTAAAGAGATCATCTGGCTGAATAGGTTTCAAGCATTAAAAGAAGCTAAATTTAATACAGAGCCATTATTCTTGGAGAAATAATCTCCTTTTCTGGGACTCAATGTCATTTTAATAAGTCAATTAAACTACATTTTAAAAAGAAATGTACTCCATTGTGCTGTACAGATTGTGAAAATGTTCTTATAAAAGAAAGTGAAAAGTTTTTCCTAATGTTCAGATGAAGCTATTTGCAACTTGAGTTGAGCTTGAGTTAGATGTTTGTTAGAATCATTCCCAGATGTACAGAAGCTAATTGTGAAGAACTGTGTTGAGAAATGAAGGCTTTACCCTCAGCATTGCTTCTCAGATTTTAATAAGTATAGGGCTTTCCAGCTATATTTTCATTTAACTTCAAAGGTTTTTAGAAGAAGCATACAATTTTATATTTTCACAATTGTAGACACACATTTAGGATGTCCTCTAGAGCCTTTTCTTTTCTTTTCTTTTTTTTTTTTTTTTGTTTTTTTGGGCCACACCCGTTTGATGCTCAGGAGGGGTTACTCCTGACTAAGCGCTCAGAAATTGCCCCTGGCTTGGAGGGACTATATGGGATGCCGGGGGGATCGAACCGCGGTCCTTCCTTGGCTAGTGCTTGCAAGGCAGACATCTTACCTCTAGCGCCACCTTTCTGGCCCCCCTCTAGAGCCTTTTAAAGTCTATTGGGGAAAGGTGTTTCTAATATTTTTTGATAAACACTACTAAAATTTTGGCATATGTATTGCCAGTGTAACAGGTCTAGAATTTAATAGTATTCACACAAAGAAAGATGTAAATAAAACCAGGAAAACAAAAGAGAAAAAAAGATTTGTGAGTGCCATTAATTAAATTATTTTGGCCTCAACTATGAATCTTAATTTTCCCAGTTACATAAATAAAAATGATCAGTCTTAAACACAAAATCCAAAGCCAATGACAACAGAATCAATACCCATTCTACAATAAGTTGACACAGAGGGAACCACTTATACTAGCATCCCAGGGGGCAAAGGAGGGGGATATGGGATGCATGCTGAGAACAGGGTTGGAGGGAGGACAACACTGGTGGTGGGACTGCCCTGGGTTTAATGTCGCTATGTACCTAAAATATTACTGTGAAAGATTTATAATCCACTTTGATCACAATAAAGATTATAAATAAATAAATAAAATATTAGTGCAGCTGTATAATATTATATATTTTTTCTGACTCTAAACCTTTATCACACTGTAGACTCAAAAGTGTCAGAGTTTGAGTTTGGAATTTTGTTAAAATTAAAAACAACAACAACCAAAAAAAACCCTCTAAGAATGTTGAGAAAATTTAAATTGTTACAGAAGGAAAGAGCTGCTCTCAAAAATCAAATATAATTTTACTACTTGGACAGTAAAAATGCTCGTACTGACAAAAATATCAGACCAAGAATAAGAAGTAGAAATATGAAGTTTGATTTAAAATTTTTCTTTAGGGACCGGCGGCACACAGCAGTAGAGCGTTTGCCTTGTATGCAGCAGATCCAGAATGGAAGGTGGTTCAAACATCTCATATTCTCCCTTGAGCCAGAAGCGATTTCTATTTTTTTTAAGATAACATCCATTTATTCCATATAAATTTAACATCCTCTTTTCATTGTGAATTTATATATAACTATATATATATATATATATATATATATAAATTTTTTAAGCACCATGATCACAAGCATGTTCAAAGTTGGATTTCAGTCATAAACAGAATACCCCAAGCAATTTCTGAGCCCAAAGCCAGGTCTACCTGAGTATCACTTGTGTGACCCTAAACAAGCAAACAAACAAACTAAATAAATAAATAAAATAAAATAATTTTTCTTTAAGAATTGTGATTAAACAGTGTTATAAGACATCCTTAACTATAATAACTTCACTTCTTTTATACTTTTAAGTTCTTATTTAAACATTTTATTTATGTTTTATTATAACACTTTGATTTACCTAGTCACAGTTGTTTCACGCATTAAATGTCAAACATTAATGTGACTTTCCCTCCTCAGTGTACCTATTTTTCCCCCCACTGCCCCAGGCTGCTACCTTATAGGGCACAAACAAATTACTTTATATCATTTGACACAATACAAAGCAAATGAAATTTTCAACGTTTAGAATAATAAAAATCAATGTGTGATCATTTTTATAGAGTTACAAAAATCATTGTCTGAAGATTTACTGGACTAATTATTTATAGTAGAATAATGCCAAGGGGGTTAAGAGTTGGTTCCAGTTGAGACTTCTGTGTTATTGTTTAGGTTCATTCATTTTGGTGGTCTTTGCAACTTTCTCATCACATTTTCTGTGACCTTCCGGGGCTGACAGTATTAAAACATGAGTATTGTGTGGTAGCATGTACAGGCCCATGGTCCAGGAGCTATAGAGTTGGAACAGTTTGGTGTTTTGGCAGCTTGCTGAGATTCATTTGTGAATCTGGGCTCTTTGTGTTACGGCTGTGGGCTACTGTGCCTTTAGTCAGAAAGGACATTTTGCTGCCTTCATGCTATTCTGAGAAGGTTTACGAGTTGTCAGTTCAGGCCACACTACTAGGAAAAATGAGTTGAATTGCACACTTTTGGTTTTTATTTAAAAACATTGGGGGTACACATATGGTAGTATTTAGAGCTTACTCCTGATTCTGCACTCAGGGATTACTCTTGATCGGTTCAGGGAACCATATGGTGTCAGGGATTAACCCAGGTGACTCACATGTAAAGCAAGCACCTTACCTGCAGTACTATTGCTCTGTCCCATTTATTTCTATTCATAACATCATTACACAAGATTGTTAATTCTTTTTTTTTTAAACTAAATCCAGGTAGGTTTTATTTAAAAATTCTGAGAAAGAGAAGGGAAAGAGAGAAAGAGAATAGCATACTTGAGAGAGAATAAGGGTTTCTCCAAAGGCAGAGAGAGCCAGGATTGTTAATTCTTAAAGGCATAAAAGTTGACGTTTAATAGCATTGCTAATGTCTCCCCAAAATAGGTGATTATGAAATGGTTGAATAGCAAAATGCTAGTTAGTATTGTTCAGAGTTTAAGTGGATATTGCCATATTCTTAGAGGAGCTAAGTGGTTTATAAGGTAATATTTGAGCATATGGCCCATTCTATAGCACAGGATGAGATCTTTATCCTTCTATTATATTATAAAGTTTAAATATAAATAAGTACTCATTAATGCATGTGGACTTAATGCCTAATTAAAAGAGTATTAATATTGACAAGCTAGTATCTAAAAGTAGCTAGTGTAAAAACACAATGAATAAATAAATGTGAAAACATTCAGCCTCATGACTAATGAAGAGTAATATTAAAAACAGGACTGGAAAAATTGTGCAGGGGTATAGGTGTTTCCTTTACATTTAAGGATTATGATCTTTGCTTCTTCATATGGTCCCCTGAGCACTGCCTGGAGTGATATCTAGGCACAGAAACAAGAGTAATATCTGAGCAAAGCTAGATATAAAGCCTTACACACACACGCACACAGATATACACACACACACTACACACACACACACACACACACACACACACACCCTAAACTCAACAAAAGCATATAAAATAATTTTAAAATTTCAAAGGATCCCTTTATATGCAGTTGGTAAACATGGAAGATAATTTAACTATGTGATACTATATAAAAATTCTTAAGGATGGGGCCGGAGAGATAGCATGGAGGTAAGGCGTTTGCCTTTCATGCAGGAGGTCATCGGTTCGAATCCCGGCGCCCCATATGGTCCCCTGTGCCTGCCAGGAGCAATTTCTGAGCATGGAGCCAGGAAAAACCCCTGAGCACTGCCGGGTGTGACCCAAAAACCACAAAAAAGAATTCTTAAGGATGGATGATTAATAAAATCCTCAATAAAATTTATGAACAAACATATTATCATAATATTCCTTTCCATGTTAAAATATCAGAAATAATATCAGCAACATCTAGGGGTTAAATAAGTGATGGCATATCTACAAAATTAGGCCCGTTTAGATTCTTATAGCTTTATTTTATTGTTTTATTTTATTTTATTTTTTATTTGTGGGTAACCCCTGGTGACGCTCAGGGGTTACTCCTGGATATGCCCTCAGAAATCACTTCTGGCTTGGTGTCCATATGGGATGCTGCAGAATCGAACTGCGTACTGTCCTAGGACATCCGAGGGCAAAGCAAACACCCTATTGCTGCGCCACTGCTCTGGCCAATGAGTTATAGTTTTAAATAGGCGACATAAAGTAACAAGCAAAACCAGTAAATAATTCACTTTGGAATATTGCTATGTTAATTATACTGATATAGAGGTAATTATTTATAGAGAAGAATCTAAATGGATGCTTCTCAATTTTTTGTTCATTTTATTTTGCAATTTGTCAGTTTTCTCTCTCTCATAGTTTAAAGGAGGTAATACAGTTTAGAAGAAAATCCAACATCAAAATTTAAGTATACATTATAGCTTCCAGAGAAATAAATGTAATATGCCCATTATAGTATGCATAAATTATACTTAATTATACTAGCTTGGCTATGTTCCACTATGAGCTATTGTTTCACTATTCTTTAATAATAAAAGGCTTTTGTAAAATAGGCCTTTTCAAAAAACAACTTTAAGAACCTGTTGTCAAAATTTTCTTGACTGTTATTTACCAAATCCATAGATGAAGCATTCATATTTTTTCACCAAAAGTGTTGAAATAACTGATTTGTGACACGAAGACACCCATGTTAGAAGAGATTTGGCCTCAAATATGTCTGTGTTTTTGTATCCTGATTTTATTGAACTCCTATAATACTACACATGAGTCACCATTACCTTTAGGTATGGCTCAATAGCTGATTGTTTTGAAAACCTCCTAGCAAAGATGACACCCTAGAGAAACATTCTAGTCAGGTAGATACCATAACTTAAAATCACTTTTAAGATCTTGGCTTCAAACCTAGCTTTTTAGTTGGCTTGTAACAAGATCCTTGCCATGTAATGCCATTGCTTTCATAAAAGATAGCAAAAATACGACTAATAACACTAATTAAGATGTGTGAATATCATTTAAATTCTCTTTCCTGTTGTTTTCCAAGTGCAAGTTTTTGTTACCTATCACATTAATTGGTAATTATGCAAGTGTATATTCTTTCAACAACAGGGTCAGTTTTTAAGGGAGGGCTTTTATTATTATTAATGTATTATAAGTTCCTACACAGTCCAGAATTAAAAAAAATTATTACTGTATCCTTCCAAAACTCTATTACATAGTATAGTAAATAGTATAGGGTTAGGAACTTTCCAAACCTTTATCTAGCCTTACTTGTAATTTCTAGAACATTTGTATATGCATCCACAGCATACTTATGTAATTGTTTGCATTTTGACAAAGGTCTGAGTTGGCCTTTTTGATTAGTTTCTCAAAATTAAGATGCTCTTTCTCTGAAACCCACTACCTTGTAATCAGCATGTATGCCTAAAGAAAATTTTGTGACTTTAAGATTGTTTTATTTTCCCTTTCTTATTTTAAATTGATGTTTATAAACTCTAGAAGGAATCCTCCCAGTTATTTTATTGGTTAGATTTTGTTGTTGTTGTTGTTGTTGTTGTTTTCCAACAGAACCACATAACATGAATCATCTTGTTCTGCCTCATGAATTGAGGGGGGAGAAATGGAGGGTACCTGGACCAAACAGTTGTATGAGCATTAAGTGGAAATAAAAAATGACCAAACTCAAACACCAAACCCAAAGTCAATGACAACAGAATTGATACCCAATCTACAACAACAGAGGGGAGCAGTTAACACTAGCAGACCCGGGGCAATAGAGGGAGATATGGAATGCATGCTGGTAATAGGGGTGGATGGAAAACAACACTGGTGGTGGGAATGGCCCTGATTTGTCACTATGTACCTCAAATATTACTGTTACTGTGAAAGATTTGTAATTCACCTTGGTCATAAAATTTATTTTAAAAATTAGCATTAAAAACAAGTAGATGTTAAGGCATCATCTTTATTACTACAGTACCCTGCTTAGTTTTTAAATTATAAGTGGCATGGACTAGTGAAGCTAGAAGAAAAATGTAACCCCAATAACTTATTATATAGAAAAGATAGTGGAGCCTCAGAATGTTGGTATGAGCATAGATCACAGAGCTCAATTTAGAGCATCACTGGGCCCTCGACATAATAACAAAATATTGACAGTCTCTTTCTGCAAGATCGCTTATATCCTGATTTGAACTTAACACAGTGCATGTGTATGAACCACACAATTAGAACCAACTTCCACGTAGGATCAGTAGCAGTCAATTTTTTGGCAGTCCTGACAATAAAATTTGCATGACACTCATGTGATATGTACATTATTTCCATTCTAATGTTGTGTATCCAAATTTCTGTTGGTGTGGTCACATAGAAAGTACTGACTTAGATTTTAAAATCTTCGTTATTATTTTTCTTCTCTCCAAAAATGTTTAAATCATTTTTTAATGATTCTCTGGTACTTGGAAATGCAGGAGAGTTGTTGCAAATCTTGTCTCACATTTTGCTTTTAAGAAAAGGCCTTTCTATTTCTGTGTGTGAGATATTTTCAGATATTTTGTTTTTACAATGAAATTTTTTTCTCAAACATTAATAATAAAATCTTCTTTTACTTGTTCATTGACTCTGGAAATACAGGTGATTGATGTAGGGAAGGTATAATGGGTAAAAGTTTATTATTGTTTGCATTAGAATTGGTCTGACATTTTCTTAATGCACATTGGCCTACAGAAGTTTGCTGTTTTTAACTGTTTTTCTTTTTAGGGTCTATTCCTTATCACCCATCTTCTCTCACTGTTTTGTTCCGATTTATCTTTTTTCTCTAGCACACTATAAATTTTTCCAATATTAAGGCCATAGATGTGCTTGTTTTCATTTTCCAGAACACATTCTTTTTTGCTCCCATTACTGATTACAATTTTTCTACTGTTATTCCTCCTCATTCATCTAGCTCCTTCTGTTCTCAATATAGTTTCTTCTAATTCTTTTTCCTTATCCAGTTTCCTGACTCATGAGCTCATAAATGCTTCTGTCATCCTGACGAATCAACATAGCATACTACATCTGAAATTTCTCATAAAGACATTTTCAGGGTAATTTTTCAAGGTGAATGAACAAATCATTTCATATCACATCTTTATTTCCCTTTTCTAAAATGAGGAATGTGTCAACAATCATTGTATTTGTCAATGGAGAGCACATCTACTCTTATTTCTCTCTTCCCACTTATTGTTCAGAATCAATTAATATGGAAATAATAGAATAATGCCAAGGAGGTTAATAGAATCCTCCTTTTCCTGATATGACAGAACATTGAGTGGCAATTTCAGTTTAACTCACTTTTTAGACATAGGACTGTGTTTTTGTAGTTGTAGAATAAGGATAGGAGTCAAGTGCCTATAGTGTGTGGGGAGGCATTGCTGAAAAAGCAATGCTTTAATTTATTGTTATTATTATTATTCTAACTCAAAAGTAAAATCTTCAAATTTTAAAAATTATAAATTGATGGCAAGAGACAAAATTATTTCAATTATGTTAGGAGAATTTGTAATAAATTACATTGGAAAAAATGGAATAGGGGCTGTTGAGCTAAGATAATGGGATAATAGAATGAGTTCACATGTTTTTTTCAGATGCTCTGCTTTATTAATTTCAACAAAATATCTCTGAATTCAAATTTCATTGTACATCTTCATCCTTTTCTATTTCCCTTTCATGTCCAGTCCATGAATAGAATATTTTTAATCGGAAAAATGTGTAGATAGTATGAAGGTCACCTCAAAAGTAACATATGTGCATCACAGAAATATAGTTAATTCTCAGGTTGACATTTCAGAGTTCATAAAACAGGTGGAAAGGGGTGTAGGAAAAGGATGAAGCCTCAACCTACCTCTCACTGAGACAGATTTGCTTCTTCCAGCACCAAAATGCTTTAAATTCTCTTTATTCATGCCCATAGATGTGGCTAAGTGGAATTTGGTCCAAACTTCTGGAGTTCAGTGGAATATTAGTTTTGGTGTTCCATTTCTTTGGAGACTGTCTATCCTTTTTTAATTCTTCAGAAGTATTTTGGAAGAAGTGAGAAGAAGCTGCCTCAGGAACTGTGAACCGCATGCCACATTGGTTCTAATTTTAGCCTCTAATCACTCAATTCAGTTGTGCAGCTAAATGAATTGTCACAAATCATTTACAGAAACAAATGGAAAGCAACCCTCTCTTATCCTCACCTTACTAATCAAAATCAAATCTGTTGTTTGCTGTTTTTCTCCCCAGAATGAAATCATGCCAATATGGTAACTTTCTACATATATTAATGTTCGAATTACTCATAATTAAGCAACAGCTCCCAATTAAAGGCAGTCAAAGCCTTACAGTACAGGCTAGAATTTTCTTCTAAGCTAGATTTTTGCACAAATTATAACCCAGAATTTGCAATGGGAATATCACTTGCCTATTAAAAATCTAGTTCTACCATTTTCATGGAGTTACCACTTATTCACACAAAAGCATTTTAAATTCTTTATTTTCCTGGTAACAAATAACATAATCAATATGTTAAAATGTATTGGCATAAAAAATCAAATATCAAATTTTTTGACTTCATCAAGTCCTTGGCTAGACCTTTCAAGTGATCCCAGGTATTGATTAGTGAATTCGAGTTGAGCTATTCAAAGACAGGCTAAATAGTTATCCTGGCAAACACACCCATAGCCATCCTTGGATGACAATGCAGGAAATATGGTTTTCCAAATTGATGTAGCCTGTGCCATTGGATAGATTGAGAAAGACTGAGAAATAGAATCCCATCTTCAAAGATAAAATTCAAGGAGATAAAAAAAAATCCACCCTTGGCATAGCATGGAATAGAAAAGACTTAAAAGCACAACATCCAATGAGTAAGTGGCTCAGGTTTGACTGATGATTATTTCACTGGATGTTGCAGTAATTCTGCCATTGCCACATACATGGGATGATAGACTTTCTTGGTAAATAGGAGTAAGCAGATTATGGTTTGTTTCCTTCTTTACAGTTTTGATCTCAGATCAGATCTCAACTCTGTCCTGGATGAAGAGACAGTGTGCCCTGGTTTCATTAGAAATTAAGAGCCTAGAAACCAGCATGGTGCAGACCAGGGAAGGCCCTATGATAAATGGATGTTCACTTATAGAGGAAGTTACTCAGTGAATCCAAGCTTCTTCAAGAGCTGAACTAAATAACCTGAATGATTCCTTCCAAACTTTCAAATTCTAAGACTTTCTAATCATTGTATTGACTCAATTGTTTTCTTTCCTTCACCTTGCTTTCTACCAAGTTGGTTTTTCAGAGGAAAAAACATAGCAGTAAAAATGTCCAAACAGTATTTTCAAAGTAGAGTAATTCCCACAAAGTTGTCAAACTAGAGAGGAGGATAAGAAAAATATAACAAATGTTTCAGAGTTTCCTGGTTACTAAATTGCTGGCTGTAGAGGACTATATTTATTTGTTTGTTTGTTTTCTGGGAAGGAAGCTTTTATGTGTTCAAGCCATTTCATAAATAGAAGGAGTGATATATCACTCAACTTCTTTCCTCCTTTCTTCCTGTCAAAACAATAAAATACTAACCCTAAATCCCGAGGGTGTCATGCACATTCTCAACATCATGCAACCAAAGGGATGTTTTTCTTATTTTAAATGCAAAAAAAGCTAAAAACTGCCAAGGCAAAAACAGTAGTTTATAATACAAGACTTGCTTCTGAGAGAGTACGGTGACTAGTATCTGTTGGGTTTTACACACACACACACACACACACACACACACACACACACACACACACACACACATACACACATACACACACACATTAATGGGGGAAATTCTTATTTATGAGTAAACCAAATATTCCATGCTTCCCTTGAACCTGTCTCTCATGTTCTTATTCTCAGGGAAGGTGATGAATTACAAACAATCAAGTCATAATGCAAAGCCTCTTTTCACATACAGCAGATACTTGAATAAGATCTTTTAGTCTAGCATTATTTTAAATGTTGGGAAAATGAAATACATACAATCTAACTTTTAGAATAGCTAGCTAACTTTGAATTAATGAATTTATTCAACTCTCTTGTTCATATTAAATATATTTTGCCCTGAAGTCATCATTTATAAGAACCTCTGGATTACATTATATGATACCTGGCTCTCTTCATTTAGGAGTGGAGGGTGGGGGTGTAGCAGTCTCTTCAGGAAAAGCCACAGAGAAGTTAGTTGTCACAGATTCTTAAGACTAAAATTCTCTTTGTAATAACTATATAAGACCATTTTAGTTTATCAGGAAGGTAGCAAGGATAATGCTTCTCTAAAGATAGCCACATCTGAATTTCTATAATATGTGATTATGTTCACTGTCATGGCAAAAATATTTTAAAGCTATGACTATGAATATTACTTTGGTATGAGTCCATTCCCATGTATTTATTTAGATGACCACCATCTAATAATTTCAATTCCTTATTAGAGCTATATTTTTTTCTGGCTGTGATCAGAGAATAAGCAATGACAACAGAGATGGGGTTAAGAAATGCCCTACTGCTCCCTTTGAGGGTGGAAATAGGTCAGATACTAAGGTATGTGAGAAGCATCGGAGATAAGGGTTCCAAAGGGAACTTAAACCAGTTGACAGCTTGTGCCCAGTAAGATCCCTTTTAGACTTCTGCCCTACAAAATGGTAAGAAATAGGGGACCTGAGAGGTGGTGCTAGAGGTATGGCATCTGCCTTGCAAGTGCTAGCCTAGGATGGACCGATCCCCAGGAGTCCTATATGCCCACCCCCCAAGCCAGGAGCGATTTCTGAGTGCATAGCCAGGAGTAACCCCTGAGCGTCAAATAGGTGTGGCACCCCCCAAAAAAACAACCAAACAAAAAAAGACAAGAAGTAGTTAAACATTGGTTCAAACTTCTCAATTTTGAGTGATTTGAACACATTTATTTTAAGCAAGTGAATTCATCCATTAAGCATATGGTCTAAGTGATTTCACCCTAAAGTTTCAAGTTTGGAACTTGATCTAGACTTTAATTCTAGTTAGACTTCCAAGTTAGCAATTCTGCTCCTAATTTTTTTGCTTGTTTTGTTCATAGTGCATGGAAGAAAGGAATAGGCAGTATCTATGTTTTCTCTTTAATTATATTAACCAAAATTGATTTTCAAAGTTTAATTTTACAGAGAATTATATTCTGATGAGAAAAATTCAAGTCATTACTTACAAAATAAAGCATTGCTCTTTTATCCAAATGTTCACTGAATAAGTACATCTTAGAACTGATTATGAATGTAAATTTGCCTTATTCTGTTCTTTAACACTTTTAAATATCTTGTTGTTTTTCCAGCTACTTGTTTATGAGGTCTCTAAGTACCACCTGACCCAGAATTGTCAGAGGAAATTTTGAAACTATTTTCACAGTCTGGTATTTCAAACTGCCTAATAAATATTTGAAAATAAAACATCAAGTGTAGTATTTACTTATTTATTTAGCCAGCACTTTTTTAATGATCCCTTCTTTTGCTGAGCATGGATAATATAAAAATAGTTAAGAAATACCCACTATTCATTAAAAGTCCACAGAACAGTGGATAAGACCGAAACTACAAATAATAAAAATACAACATTATTTTGCAGCATTATGATGCTGGAATCAGACAATTTTCCTGAGACAGAAATGTGTGAGAAATGTATATTTCTACCTGGTAATAAATGATCTCTTTAGTTTATAAATGACCGTAAGTAAACTACTGACTTTATAAATACTATTTCACTAGCAATACTCAAGAACTTTTCTCTCCTTAAATCATGTTTTTCATGTACCTGATTGCTGTTAATTTGGTCAAACAGAGTCCTAATTTGCACTGATCATGGAAAACTGCTCAAGTGGTTTCCTGGAGTCTTCATAGAGTCTTAGAAAAGAAGAATTCAATGGTGTTCTGGAAATATGGTTTCGCTGTGTCTAGACCTCGCCTTCCATCATTTCAAACATCTGCGGGATATTCTGAGGGACAAATGCATTTTATTCTTCTTCCAACTGGGATTTACCTTTGCTCTGTGTGTTTACCATCTTGACATGAACTTCAAAGATAGGTTCTCAACTAGAAGGGTTTGGCATGGGCTGGGGGAGGAAAGTGATTGCGTAGAAAATTTGCCCCCGTGGGATATTTGGGAATGTCTGGAGGCATTTTTGGTCGTCACAACTAGGGGAGTGCTACTGGCATCTAGTGGCATTTTGTGGATAGACAACAGTGATGTTGCCAAACATCTTACAATCTACAGCACAGCCCCTGCCCCAAGCAAGGAATTAATGGTCTACCCCAAGGTCAGCAGAGCAAATAGAGAAAAATCATTTTCTTCTGGCACTACTGTATGCTACAATAATAATACAATATTAAGATAATAAAACTACTCCAGAAACAATAATATTAGCATCTTTGCAAACAGCTAATGATATTTATTTACAATATAACATTGTAATTTGAAGATAGTTGACTTGCAAATTAATCTAATTCTTTTCAAGAATTACCAAGCCATTAGAATGGCACGTGTGTTATTTTAATCTAATATCCAGAGAGGGGTCTCTACCAGTAGCCTAAACTCTTGAGGTTTTTAGGTTAAACTCTTAGACCAATCTCAAGACAATTTAGTGAATGTGCTCTACAAAGTAATTAGAGATACCCCTCAGGCTTGAAGTTTATTGATTTTAAATCTTAACTTCACAACATTCAACTTGTGCCAACTTCTGGAGGTTATGGAAAAATATTTTGTTAAAGGAAAATTTGTATTACTATGTTTACTATGTTTGAATTAGGGAACTAGCTAATGAGAGGGGAGGACAAAATACTAAAGGCCTTTTTCTTTTCTTAATACCATACATATAGTAACAAGGGAGCATCACTCCAGAATAAAATGTCAAACCCAAGTGAAATACTATCTATAATGAATGAGGCTCTTCATGATTATTATGTGTCATATATTCTCAGGTAATGAAATCATTTTGTTTTGCTTGGGGGGGCAGATAAAAAGGAGAGGGGCATTTGGTATTTCTTGTGTGTGTTTTTTTTTTTTTTTTTTTTTTTTTTTTTTTTTTAAATTTTTATTTTTAATTATGAGAACAAGGGTGCAAAGTAAGAGGACAAGGTAAAGTTACAGTGGAAGGACAATCACCCATAACATAATTCTCAGAAGTCCCCTTGCTGATATATTAACTTTGAAATTTCAGCCAAAGAACATTAAGATAAATAAGACAGAATCCATGTACAATTACTTTGTCCCTCAAGTCCCCAGATTGTAACACATTATAATATTTCTTAACAGTACACAAGGCAATCTAAAGCCATAAAACTTACGTAACTCCTTAAACATTACAGGCATAGTATTTTCTTACATTTCCATATACATGCATATTAGCTTAAGTTAACCTCAAATTTTAAGTGAGTTCTTTTTAAGGATTAGAGTCAAAGGAGCACAGTAAGAATGGTGTTAGAGTGGCAATTGTTGTTTGCATAGGCCCATCAAAATATGAGGAACATGGAAAGAAATAACCTTGGCCTAAGTACAAAGAGACCAGACCCCTGAAGTTTCCTGGCACAAGACCAAGTCTAGGCTCCAAGCAAGCTAGATCGTCCAATCCAATACATTGTCTGTAGTGCCAACACACTTTTATTTTTCACACAGTCTCTGTTGTTGGTATCATGTTTCTGTATTAAAGATCCTGGAATCTGCATATCTTACATTGAAGTCAGGACGTGGAGCATCCTCTCCTTTCACCTCACAATCAAAGGGCAATGCAGGGAGCCCTGTCCTGTAAGCCGGTCGTTGTTGTTGTTAAGTCTTCTCAGTGTTAAGGGAAGTCTCTTTTGAGCAGGTCGAAGTCTGAGCAGTGTAGGTCTTCCATGTTAGAGGATTGCTTCCAGGTGATGTTATAGACCAGCCTGGATGTTTCGTGGATGGCTTTCCTGGTTCAGGGGAGAATGGAATATGCCCTTTCTTCTGAGGTCTGTGCCAGGTCGTTATGTCAATGTTCAGGGTGTAAGGTCCCTCTGCACTACAAGGTTTGTGTGTTCTAATCTCTATTAGATAGGATCTTATTTGTATTTATACTATTTTCCCATTTTAATGTGCCTATGCAAATAAGAAGCAATGCCACATGGTGTTATTGGCGCATATGGGAGCCATAAGAACAATTACAATGATTCCATTGACATGACTCAATCATAAGCATTAAACTGGGGGACTCTTCCACCAAAATTACTTGTTAAACAGCTTAAAAAGAGAAGATAAAAAGTGGTTAGAATCATCACTGTATAAGACAACATTTAGTAAGAATTATAGCTGTCAGAGAAGAAACACAAAATATTCTAAAGAAATACGTGTCCATTTTATGTATCTTGAAACAGTTTGGGGTTGTCATACACAATGCACAGCTTTGGACTGTGATTACGATTCTACACTACTGAAGTTAAAAAGAGAAAACTAGATTAGTGATGTTTGAGAAGGGGTTAGAGAGTTAAGGAGTGAAAAAGAGCTTTGTAGGGGTGTGGGAAAGGGGAGAATACAAAATAAACATTCTGTATACGGAAAACATAACATAAGAATAAGGGATATTCTGAATACATGAAATACATGAAGTACGCGCGGGGGCGTAAGCCCCCGCGCGGTTCTGTAGTTTTTGGATGCCTAGGGAGGAATCTCTCACCCCCTCCCCCCAAGGCCCGATTAACCAGGCGTGGCCCTGAAGACCCGCCTGGTGTGGGGGGAATCATGCTCTCCTGGACAAAGTGGTCAGCCCAGGGTCCTATGGCTAGCTGTCCTGCCCAGAGCCCCCATCATACCAGTCAAAAGCCCACGAAATCCTGGCATGTGGAGTGTTCTGGTCCCAGCCGAGCCTCTGTGGTTTTTGGATGCCTAGGAAGGATTTCTCACCCCCTCCCCCCAGGGCCCGATTAACCAGGCGTGGCCCTGAAGACCCGCCTGGTGTGGGGGAATCTTGTTCCCCTGGACTAAGTGGTCAGCCCAGGGGTCCTATGGCCAGCTGTCCTGCCCAGAGCCCCCAACATACCAGGCAAACACACCAAGAAATCCTGGCATTCGGAGTGTTCTGGGCCCAGCCAAGCCCCTGCAGTTTTTGGATGCCTAGGGAGGAATCTCTCACCCCCTCCCCCCAAGGCCCGATTAACCAGGCGTGGCCCTGAAGACCCGCCTGGTGTGGGGGGAATCATGCTCTCCTGGACAAAGTGGTCAGCCCAGGGTCCTATGGCTAGCTGTCCTGCCCAGAGCCCCCATCATACCAGTCAAAAGCCCACGAAATCCTGGCATGTGGAGTGTTCTGGTCCCAGCCGAGCCTCTGTGGTTTTTGGATGCCTAGGAAGGATTTCTCACCCCCTCCCCCCAGGGCCCGATTAACCAGGCGTGGCCCTGAAGACCCGCCTGGTGTGGGGGAATCTTGTTCCCCTGGACTAAGTGGTCAGCCCAGGGGTCCTATGGCCAGCTGTCCTGCCCAGAGCCCCCAACATACCAGGCAAACACACCAAGAAATCCTGGCATTCGGAGTGTTCTGGGCCCAGCCAAGCCCCTGCAGTTTTTGGATGCCTAGGGAGGAATCTCTCACCCCCTCCCCCCAAGGCCCGATTAACCAGGCGTGGCCCTGAAGACCCGCCTGGTGTGGGGGGAATCATGCTCTCCTGGACAAAGTGGTCAGCCCAGGGTCCTATGGCTAGCTGTCCTGCCCAGAGCCCCCATCATACCAGTCAAAAGCCCACGAAATCCTGGCATGTGGAGTGTTCTGGTCCCAGCCGAGCCTCTGTGGTTTTTGGATGCCTAGGAAGGATTTCTCACCCCCTCCCCCCAGGGCCCGATTAACCAGGCGTGGCCCTGAAGACCCGCCTGGTGTGGGGGAATCTTGTTCCCCTGGACTAAGTGGTCAGCCCAGGGGTCCTATGGCCAGCTGTCCTGCCCAGAGCCCCCAACATACCAGGCAAACACACCAAGAAAACCTGGCATTCGGAGTGTTCTGGGCCCAGCCAAGCCCCTGCAGTTTTTGGATGCCTAGGGAGGAATCTCTCACCCCCTCCCCCCAAGGCCCGATTAACCAGGCGTGGCCCTGAAGACCCGCCTGGTGTGGGGGGAATCATGCTCTCCTGGACAAAGTGGTCAGCCCAGGGTCCTATGGCTAGCTGTCCTGCCCAGAGCCCCCATCATACCAGTCAAAAGCCCACGAAATCCTGGCATGTGGAGTGTTCTGGTCCCAGCCGAGCCTCTGTGGTTTTTGGATGCCTAGGAAGGATTTCTCACCCCCTCCCCCCAGGGCCCGATTAACCAGGCGTGGCCCTGAAGACCCGCCTGGTGTGGGGGAATCTTGTTCCCCTGGACTAAGTGGTCAGCCCAGGGGTCCTATGGCCAGCTGTCCTGCCCAGAGCCCCCAACATACCAGGCAAACACACCAAGAAATCCTGGCATTCGGAGTGTTCTGGGCCCAGCCAAGCCCCTGCAGTTTTTGGATGCCTAGGGAGGAATCTCTCACCCCCTCCCCCCAAGGCCCGATTAACCAGGCGTGGCCCTGAAGACCCGCCTGGTGTGGGGGGAATCATGCTCTCCTGGACAAAGTGGTCAGCCCAGGGTCCTATGGCTAGCTGTCCTGCCCAGAGCCCCCATCATACCAGTCAAAAGCCCACGAAATCCTGGCATGTGGAGTGTTCTGGTCCCAGCCGAGCCTCTGTGTTTGTGTGTGTTTTTTATAATTTTTTCCCAATTCTTTTGTGCCAATTGTATGTTTTATGATTATTCATGACTTAGACAATGCTGCTTTAGGCAGTCAATAGCAATTATACTTGTTGAAAAGAACATATAATTCAAATTAGACCAATATAGATATTTCTCCTTTACTTTAATGTTTAGTCACCCAGTAAGATTTAAAGTGAATATACAACATTTAATAATGATTTTTACTAAAACCTAACTGACATTTTAAAGTAGTTTTGTGCTTAATGCTTTTTATTTCTCCAGAGAAATAAGAACAAATATTTCTTCACTGGAAGTGTATACAATATCATTTGAAATTAGTTTATTCATTTTACTATGTAGTTATGTGAGTGCCCTGAAAACTGGTAACTTTATTAGTTTGAAAGTATGTTTAAATCATCAAGTAGGGGTCATCTAAATAATTTCCTATAACCTATGGATGCATACATGGTTTAACTATAGCTTCTATGCTTGATAATGCTCAGAATATCACTGTTATCTGTATTATCTATTATTCATATTCTAAAATGTGGCATAAGAAATACTGTATAAGTCACAAAAAAGTATAGTAGATGATCTGGACAAATTTGTGTCTTCATCAAATTTATATATTGAAGCCCAATGAGATGCTATTAGAATATAGGATAATTACAGAAACAATTAATGCTTGAAGTCATAAGAGCAAAGCCAACCTAATTCATGAGCAAGTATCCTTAGAAGAGGTAGGGGCACCAAAGTCTTTGCAGAGAAAACTACTCGAGATATGGTGCAGGGCTGGAGTGACAGCACTAGAGGTAAGGTGTCTATCTTGCAAGCACTAGTCTAGGATAGACTGCAGTTTGATCCCCCAGCGTCCCATATGGTCCCTCAAACCAGTAGTGTTTTCTGAGCAAATAGCCAGGAGTAATCCCTGAGCATCACCGGGTGTGGCACAAAACCAAAAAAATAAAAAATAAAAATAAAAAATATTATAAGGTGGTAGTATACAAGTCACAGAGAGACCCTGGCTTTGAGATTCCCAAAATAGGAAAGTCAAAGTCTTTTGTAAACTTTCTGTTTTAGGAATTCTGTATGATAATTTAAATAGACTAATGCACTGGCCATCACTAGGATCAACAAAGCTATCTGTTAACTTTCAGATATCCTTAAATTTGTATAGATGACCCATGAACTTTCAGAAATTCATGAGGTACATTTTCCTTGAAAAGAAACAGCAGTGAAGCCCATATCTCCTGAACAAATATAGCCCAGGGAACATCCCAACATGGTCATGATGAAAACACATCTCTATTTTAAAAAAAATTACCAGGATCTATCTGTTGAACCTAGAGACATTACAGAGGTTGTCAATGGACAGTTTCAACCCCCTCTGTGCCTGAAAAGGTATTTAACTTTCTTGCCAAAAAGAAATAGCATGCATTCTGACTCCATTAATTAGGAGGTGGATGGAGGTAGTTAGGAGGTAGGTGTAGAAGTCAGAAGGTAGATGGAGGTATTTGGAGATAAATGGAGATAATCAGGAGGTAACTTGCTTGCACAAGTAACTCGGGATCTCAGTTTCTTTATTTAAAAAATAAAATTAGAATAGTACCAGTAGTTTTTCAATATCTCAGATCAGTGACTATTCAAAAATAATGAAATATTGTGTGAAAGGGATAACTTGAATTGTAAAGAATAGAATGACCAGCACCCTAAAGCCACTGCCCCTTCACAGATGTCCCCTCAGAGCAGATCCAGTACCTGAAGCTGCTGTCGCACTGCAGTCACTGCCACCACTGAACACACATTGCCTTCTGTTGCAAAAGGAAAAGCCCACACAGGGACCTACCCATAGGTCAGAAAGCACCTTCCACCCACATCCCCATCTTAGCCACCATCACTATCAAATATGCAGACCCAACATGTCATGAGAAGAGCATAGCCACTAGGCTCTGTGGCCATTCATTTCTCATAGTCAGTGAGCCCCAGCACAATACATGTATAAAACACCACCACACTGCAAAGTCACAGTAGGGAAATAACACAGAACACCTCCATGCTTAGTGAAAGAAGATGCTAGTTTAGAAGACTCAACTAGTATCAGCCAACTATATAGCTTCTCTGACAAGAACTTTAGAGAAGAAATGGGGAGGATGTTCAAAGAACTCAAAGCTAGCATGGCACTAATAGAAAGAACAGCCCATAAGACTCAAAATGTTATGAAAGTAGAAATAAAAAAAACCCTCTAAACAGAAATAATAGGACTGAAAAACTTGGTAGGCAAAATAAAAACCTCACTGGATGGTTTCACTAACAGAGCAACAACTGTGGAGGTCAGAATCATTAAGCTTGAAGATAAACTGCATATCAATCAACTCCATAAAACAGAAGAGGTTGGAAAGAGCCTTAAAATAAACAAATAGAAGATGGGGAAAAAATCCTCAAAGAAAGGGAACAGACAACAGTAGAACACTGGGATAAATTTAACAGAAACAACATTAGAATAATGGGATTCAACAGAGGAAGAAAACCCCATGGAGAATCAGTAGTCAAGGGCATCATTGCTGAGAAGTTTCCAAAGCTGAAGAGTGCATGCAACCACATCCTGGATGCCCGAAGAGTACTGGCTAAAAGAGACCCAAATAAAAGCACTACAAGACACTTCCTCCTAATAACAATGATGAACACCACAGATATAGAATACTGAAGGCAGAAAGATGAAGAAGGAAAATTACAAACAAAGAGGTATCCTGAAGATTCACAACAGTATTATCACAAGCCACCCTCTAGGTCTGATTTAGTAAAGAAAAAAAATCAACAAAATAAAAACTCACCACAAATACTTCATCCAGTCAGACTTTCACTCAGATTTGAAGAAAATATACTGTTTCACAGATAAACAACATCTCAGAAACTTTACAGAATCATAATCAACAGTAAAATAACTACTTTAACAATTTTAACATCAACTACTTTAACAACTCATAAATGCATCAAAGTTCTACCAAATAAATGACATAGAATTTTTATGATAATCATCTCTCAATTTTAACTAAGTGTATCATGTAAGTGAACAGAGTGGCAAAATTGGATTGAAAATTGAATCTAAAATGTCGCTGTTGCACAAAATACATTTAAATATTCAGAGCAAACATAGGTTCAAAGTCAAAGGTTGGAGGACAATCCTTCATATTTATATTTTTAAGCATTTTGACCCATTCCACCTGGGTCAGATTTTCAACTGCAACATATTGACTCAGTGACTGTGAACTCAGTGACTGTGGACTCAATGAACTCAGTGACTGTGTGTGTGTATGTGTGTATGTGTGTGTGTATGTGTGTGTGTGTATGTGTGTGTGTGTGTGTTTGAGAGAGAGACAGAGAGAGTATGTGTTGGCCATATGTATGTCTGTCTAATGTCTATATGTAATATACATAATGGCTATGTTGTAGATAGTACTTCCCTCTGTTACATATAACTTTTTCTTCCACCCACTGCCTGGTTACCTATTTAATAATCCTTTTCTCTACATTTTTTTTGTTTGTTTTGGGCCACACCTGCCCACTTTCAGGAGTTACTTCTGACCCTTTGCTCAGAAATCGCTCCTGGCAGGTTCAGGGGACCTTATGGGATGCCAGGGATAGAACCTGGGTCTGTCCCAGATCAGCCATGTGCAAGGTAAACATGCTACTGCTGTGCTATCACTCTGTCCCTACAAATCCTTTTCTTTTTTTTTCCTTTTTTTTGTTATTTTTTGTTTGTTTGTTTTTTGGAAGGTCACACCTGGCAGTGATCAGGGGATAAACCTGGCTCTATGCTCAGAAATCGCTTCTGCATGTGAGGCAAATGCCCTACCTCCATAATATCTCTCTGGCTCCTACAAATCCTTTTCTATTTCTATTTAGATGTAATTCCTTAATATGTATAATTTTGGATGTCTATTTCTTTAGGAAGAGGTAGTTTAGCCCATCCGGTTTTTTGTTTTTGTTTTTGTTTTTTGGATATGCTTAGTAGGAAATTCTACTAGAAAAAATTCTCTTCGGTCCTGAGTTCATGTTAGAACCAGGTTATAGGAATTATTTAGCTTGTTATTTTTATGCCCAAATGTACCGGTACTATCATGTGACAGCATTTATTTTTGCACAGGCACATTAATATGGGGAAATCTTATGTCTAGAAACAAGTTCTTATTAATACAAATAGGAATTCATGAATTTTATAGTGCTATGTGACATTTTACCCTGAACATTTGTCATAGTGACTTGGCTTAGGCTTCAGATTGGACAACAGACAATTTACCTCTAAACATTAGATTCCATCTATGGAGCAGACACGATTTTCTGCTCCAGAACCAGAAATCAGATTTTTACCAAGGAAGGCACTAATGCTGCCCTGACACCAATTTGCTTCAGGTTGGTTCATATGACATCCTGATGACTTGGAAATAGCAACAACTTTCTTTCAGGGAAGGATTTCTTTCATTGCCACTTAACAGTGAGATGAAGCCAGAAGATGATCCATGACACCCTGAGTTCAACATCCTTTTCAAGCTCTTCCCAGGAAATAAAAGATATAAAAACACTCCCAAATAGTTTCTATGCAGCTGCATTGCCTTGATACCAAAGGCATACAGAAACATCACTAAAAATGAGAACTACACTGATATTGCTGATGAACAAAGATGCATAGATCCTCAACAAAATACTAGCAAATATAGCCCAACAGCTCATCAAGAAGGTCATATACCATGATAAATTAGGATTCATTCCACAGAAGTAAAGATGATTTAATATATGCAAGTTCATCAATATAATAACCATATCAACAGAAGAAAAAATAATATAATCATATCAATAGATACAGAGAAAGCATTTCACAAGTTTTAGCACTAATTCATGATATAAAATCTCAGCAACATGGGAATATTATATTATACTTGGATATATTTTTCACCATTGAGTAAAAATATATAAATAAATATATATTTCTAGGTATATCTATATTTATAAAGTCCTAGAGACTACCAAAAAGCTTCTAGAAATAATAGATTTCTATAGTAAAGTGGCAGGTTAAAAATTAATATGCGGGCCTGGAGAGATAGCACAGTGGTGTTTACCTTGCAAGTAGCAGATCCAGGACCAAAGGTGGTTGGTTCGAATCCCGGTGTCCCTGAGCAGACAGCCAGGAGTAACCTCTGAGCATGCCAGGTGTGGCCCAAAAACCAAAAAAAAATTAATATGTAAAAATACATGACTTTTCTATATACAAATAATGAAAGTGAAGAAAGAGACAAAAAATAAAAACCAATTCCATTCACAATTATCCTCCAGAATATCAAGTACCTTAGTGTCAACTTAACTAAAGAGATGAAAGAGCTATATGAAAAAACTGTAAAACACTACTTCAAGAAATAAAAGAGAACACAAGGAAATAAAGACAAATATCTGCTCATGGACTTGGAGAATCAATATCACCAAAATGGTGATAATTCACAAAGCATTGTACAGATTCAATGCAATCCCTATTTGAATACCCATGACATGACATTCTTCAAAGAAGTAAATCAACACTCTTAAAATTCATTTGAAACAATAAACATCCACTTACAGTCAAAGCAATTCTTGGAAAAAAGTTCAACAAAACAGTAAGGCAGATTCTCTCTGGACTTTATCCTCCATAGTATTTGGTCAATGGGTAGTAGGCCAGCCAGTAGGCTCTCTCCCCTCAGGCTCCTCTTCCAATGTTAAGGATTTTCTTATAAATCCCCAGTCTTGTTTTTGTTTGTTTGTTTGTTTGTTTGTTTTTTGTTTTTGGTCACATGGCAGCTCTGAGGGGTTACTCCTGGCTCTACACTCAGAAATTGCTCCTGCCAGACTTGGAGTACAATATGGGATGCCTGGATTCGAACCACCGTCCTTCTGCATGCAAGGCAAATGCCCTACCTCCATGCTCTCTCTACAGCCTCTTAAATCTCCAGTCTTAATTGCCCTCAGTTGGCAGTTCCTGGGGGTGTTTCAAAAGTGATGTCATAACCCTTTAAAGATATAGTAACACAGTTATTATATCTGGATTTCTACATATTCCCCTTTTACAATTTGTCAAAAGCAAAACAAAACAAGTAAATAAATAAAATAACAGTATTGTTCAAATATTGCTTTACATTGCTTCTAGGTAAGTCGGACCTGGAGGATTATCTCAGTGCTCAGGGGAGAGCAGTCAGGGACGTGACAGTCTTTTTCGGGTCAAAAGAACATTCCTTGAACCAGGGTGTTTGCAAATGTCATCTCACCTTCCCTTGCAGTACAAATATAAATGCTCCAGAGCCCAGAGGGGAAATATAGAGTATAAAGGAAAAAAATGTTTACTTAGGAACGACATAAATAGTAACATATTAAACTACTCAAGCTACACCTATCCTCAAAAATATCAAAACTTTTTCGGAAACTAGGGCAATGAAGTCATCTAGCTACTTCTTGCTGACAAGGGCTACATAGTGGGGTTGTCAGTTTCCACTGTTTTGGGGGAACTGGTTTTTGGGTCAGAACTGAAGGCACTTGGGATACTCTTGGCTCTGCACTCAAAAATTACTCAATGCGGGCTCACGGTCCATATGGGATGCCAAGGAACGAGTCCTGGTTGGTCCCTGGTCAGCACGTGCAAGGCAAATGCCCTCCCTTTAAGCTATCGCTCGGCCACAGAGTTTTCACTTTCTGTTATCTATCTAGTGAACAAAATTGGGTTCTTATCTCTCTCTCCAAATGGAGAGAGAGATAAATCCTAGTATATTTTATATGCAGCGGAACTGTCTGAAAACAAGAGGATGTGTTGCATAGTTTCTACATAGCAGGGGCAGAATAGGCATAGGAGTCTTTAGTTCTTAGCCAATTTCACACTCGTTTCTCTTTCCTCATGGGGGCAGGACAGTCACAGTTGCCTTTCTGTTCCTGAAGAATTCTCAACTAGTTTCTCTTTTAATCTTTTTCATCTTCTAATATAAGCCCAAGTGCAACTTGTAAGTTAAGCTATTGAAAAATGAATCTCCCTTTTCTTTCTTACTCTCTTAACTTTGTTCCATTTAAAAATCTCTTTTCTCTCTCATTTTCTTTTTATTCTCTCATTTTCTTTTTTCTCTTTCTTTTATTTCCCTCTCATTTTCTTTTCTCTCTTTCATCTCTTTCAACATCCATACAATAACTCACCATCTTTGTCTCTGTGTTGAGGTCTCTGCTTTTAGATCCTGCAAGGTACAGGGTTCAACTCTGATGAGGCAGCAAATGTTAATAAAAATGTACCCTTTACCATCCTAGGTTCAGTGCAAAGACCAAGACCACCAACCACAGAAGATGGATTAAAATGACACTGAGGGAACAGAACTTCTAGAAACACAAAGAAAGACTTCATAAGTCACACTCCTGGACCTGTACAGATACTGAGATCTCTAGATACAGAGGTCTTATTTTATCACCCAGGACGGAGCAGAAATCTTCCAAGCACCACGAAAGCACCACTGGGAGAGTAAATGATCCTGAACAGAGTCTATAGTTAATCCCATGACAATATATTCCAAGGGTGGAGAAACCCCATATCTCTTAGGCCAACTGAATTCCTTTTTGAATGGCCCCAATATTTACTGTGCCAGGGCAGGAGGGAAAAAAGGAAAAAAGCACAAAACATTGTTTATTTTTTATATATTATTTTTTATCTCATTTATTATTATTATTATTATTTTTATTTACCTATCTATTTTTGGTCGATTTCTTTGTTTTGGTGTGGTTATCAAAGTTGTTGCCCCCATTTATACTTATTTTTTTTTCTCTTCTTTTCTTTTCTTTCTTTATGTGCTCTGCCATGTTTCTTATCTCAAGACCATGGCTTTTTTTGTGTGGTGCTTATCATTATTATTGGAGTCCTCACTGGATATTTGACACTTCTTTTTGTACTGGTGGAGTGTTTCTCCTTCTTTTTCTCCTTCGTCTCTCAAACCGATGATGAGAGCCTCTAGAAGGATTCTGCCCATTTTCAACGTATTAGACTTTTGCCCCAGTTTATTACTTTTCTCTTCTTCAAACAAAACCACGTAACTTGAACTAGCTAGTCCTGCCTCCCAGTTAGAGGGGGAAATAAAGGAGGCACCAAGACCAAACAGGTGCAAGACTACTAAGTAGTAGGCTAGGTACAGAGGGGACCACATATTCTAGCAGCCCCGGGAGTGAGGGAAGAGGATATGGGAGGTAGGATGAAAACGGAGGTGTAGGGAGGACAAATTGGTGATGGGAATCCCCCCTGATTTTATGTAAATATGTACCTAAAATATTATTGTCAACAATATGTAAGCCACTATGATCAAAATAAAAGATACATTAAAAATGTACCCTTTAATGTTATCAAAAGAGAGGGAGAGAGAGAAGAGAGAGCTAGAGAGAGTGACTAAGTATTGCATTGACAGCAGAAGCTAATGCAACAGTTTAGCAGAAGACAGCTCAGGAGGCAGCAAGTAGGATCTCTCTGGACTTGATCCTCCATGGCCTCCCAGGCCAGCAGGCTTTCCCTTAGGTCCCCTTCAGACTCCTCTTTCAACCGTCAGGCTCTCCCTACATATACCCAGTCTGTTGACAGTTACAAAGGGTTATTCAGTATTAGAATAATGACAGACCCTCAGATAAATGGACTACACTTGAATATTCTTTGATAATGGAGCAAGAAATACAAAGTGAAGCAAGGAAAGAGTCTTCAAGTTGGTCAACTACCTGCAAAAAAAATGTGAACTCAGACCTCTCTTTAACACCATGCACAATAGTCAAATATAATGGATTAAAGTCCTTAATATCATATCTGAAACTGTAAGGCTCATAGAGAAAAATAAAGAACACTCCATGACATTAAACCTAAAGACATTTTTAAGGATAAAACACCACTGGCCAAGAAGTGGAAATAGAAAAAAACAACAACAAAGAGGACTAGATTAAACTGAGAAGCTTCTGCACTTCAAAGGAAATGTGACCAAGATACATAGACTACCTACAGAGTGGGAGAAGCTATTCACCCAATACTCATAAGATAAGGGTTAATATAGAAGGTATACAAGGAACTGTTAGAACTTAGCAAAACAAAACAAAACAAAACAAAAAAAACTAACCTCATCCAAAAATGGAGAAAAAAAGGAACAGACATTTTCTCAAAGAAGAAATATAAGTGGTCAAAAGGCACATGACAAAATGCTCCACATTACTAATTATGAGAGATGCAAATCAAAACAACAATGAGATACCATCTCACAAAACAAAGATCGGTACATTGGTACAGATAAAAAAGAACAAGAACAACAAGTGCTGGTGTGGATATGAGGAGAAAAGGATTCTTATTCACTGCTGGCAGGAATGTAGACTGGTTCAATCTTTTTGAAAAACAATATGGTATTCCTCAAAAAGCTAGAAATTGAGCTCTCTTTTATATGATCCAGCAATAACACTCCTAGGTTTATACCCTAGGAACCCCCAAACACCAAGTAGTAAAGCTCTCTGTATTCCTATTTTCATTGCAGCACTATGTACAATAGGCAGAAACGGAAAACAACCCAAGTATCCAAGAACTAAAGAATGGCTAAAAAAATTGTACATCTCCACATAAGAATATCATGCAGCTGTTTAGAGAAAATGAAGTCATACAATTTATTTATGCATGGATGGGTATGGAAATTATTATGTTGAGTGAAATGAGTCACAAATGAGAGAGATAGAATAATCTCACTCATTTGAGGGATATCAGAAAAATAAAAGACAATTGTGCAAACCATATTATCAAAAAATAAAAAAAGGAGAGAGAGGTGAAATGTCTGCCCAAAGACAGCAGGGAAAGAATGGGAGGAAATTGGGGACACTGGTGATAGTGTCACAGTAATACTGGTGAAGGGGGGGTGTACATTATTTGACTGAAACTCAACAATGAACAATTTTGTAACCATGGTGCTTAATTATAAAGAAAAAAACTTATATGGCAGTAGAAAGAATGGAACTAGACTTTCAGTAGTAAGCATCATGTATTACAAATGTTCTGTCATGTCCACTTGGAACCTCTATGATGTCATAAACTGACAATTCTTCAGTAATAAAATAGTCCAGGGGAAAAACATAATGGTGACCTGTAATCTTTATAATATGTTGATCATTGAGATTTTCTGAGAATTAGAGAAACAGTGATTCTAAGTGTCAAACACAGAACCTTGTATTATTACAGCCTCACCAGGGAAATCAGAAGTCAAGTCCATTATTTATGTAGGTAAAGTACGGAAATCTTTGTACCTAATGAAGTCAGACTATAAAACTTCAGAGTTCATTTGCCATAATCTTCAAACAATGACTGACTTTATACTGAATTTGGGGAACAATGAAAATCTTGGATTATTCGGAAAACTTCAAAAATTTAAAGGCTTGGTTATACCATAAAAGATAGTTCCATAATGTATACTCCTGAATATGAATGAATTTATTTTATCTTTAAGAGAATAAGGTTGGGATGTGGGGCAGTGTTGTTTGTTTACAGTTTATTTGTATTTGCTTTGTTTTACAATATTGTTTTCTCCCAGATTGTAACTAAGAAGATCAAAATGATAAGGTGATTAAAAAAGTTGGTTGTATTTTTATTTGAAAGGTAAATTCCACAGGACTTGAAAACAGCCACAAAATAGAAAAATGAAAGTATTCCAGAGAACAGGAAGGGTGAAAAAAATGGAGTTATAAAATAAATAAATCAATTGAACCGAGATAAACAAAACCTGAATTTTTGATGGTGAACATACATAAAATATTCAGATTAGGACTTATAAAGCCATACATCCCAAACCTATATGTTGTAGATCAGTAATACTTCCTATTTTTAATCTTTTTAAAAGACTAAAAATAAAATTATACTTTTCCTTTTAGTTTTTATGTTTGTTTTTTTGGGCCACACCCATTTGACGCTCAGGGGTTACTCCTGGCTAAGTGCTCAGAAATTGCCCCTGGCTTGGGGTACCATATGGGATGCCGGAGGAACCCTGGTCCTTCCTTGGCTAGCGCTTGCAATGCAGACACCTTACCTCTAGCGCCACCTCACCGATCCCCCTTTTTCAGTTTTTAATTTGATCACTTTGGAATAAATACACAAATAGGAAGTTGTTATTGATTGAGTTTCAGTCATATAAAATATTCTACACTTGTTACCAAGGAACTAAATGAAGGGTAAAGTTAACATGGATAGAGATGGAGTAGATGATTTGAATGTTGTAACTGCAACAACAGAAAGTAAACTATTTGACATCATAGAGATGTTAATTAATCTGATTATGGTAATCTCTTAAAATGCATAAATATGACAAATTATTGTGTCATAAACCTGAAGACATACAATACAATTGGCCAAGTATATCTCACTAAAACTAGAAACAATAATTTGAGGTGGGAAATATTTGATGAGATGATGGCTCTGGGATTCAGTTTGGTATATCACATTGATTAAAAACTGTAAATGACATTTTACTGATAAAACATGTTGTCAACAGAGGGAAATAAGACAAGAGGAAGAAATGAACAGAACAAAAATTTAACAGATCTGCAACATGCTGAGGAAGCTGGACATGACCTCAAGCACTGGCAGGAAATAGACTTTTAGTGAGGCAAACACAGTGCTTCAATGATTAATTTACACTAGTAACTATTTTGACATCTTTGCCTTCTAAATGTCTTATAGTATTTTGGTTATTGTTGTCTTTATTTTGTTTGCTAATCCCTAAGAAAGATCCTTACCCTCTTCTCATTTAATAATTTCTATAATAAAATTGATATATTGATCTGCTTGTTTTGGCTTGACAAAACTACATGATTCTTTACATTTTCTCCTTCAAAAATAGCACCAATTATCTCAGAGGGATACAACAAGAATGGAAAAAAATTTCAGTTTTATAGCTTAAGCTAATTTTGTAGGATACATTCTTAAATATTAAGTGACAGTCATCCTACCAATGTATTTGACCTAGCTACAGAGCAGGATTACCTGAAGCTGTGAGATAAATTAGAGTTATAGAGGTAGGCAGTAGGGGTGTGGATGAAATTAAATTGATCATGACTGACTTAGAGAGCAAATACAGACTCTGTTTATCCTGCATTCCTGATGCATTAATGGATTCTCACAATGATAAAATTACTTAAAAAATTCTGTTGGTCCATTTTTACATTGAATAATTTTAATAAATTCCTCCTCCAATAAATAAAATAATGATACTTTATCAGTTCAATGTAAGTTGTGACTTGTAGGTCACAAGGTTTACAAGTTTATTTTTTCCTGTGGCCATTCTTAATCTCTGGAACCAGAAATTAAATTCAGATGTGCCTCAGTTCTGAGGCTACTCCTAAAGCTAATGAGAAACACTAAAAGGAAATTTTTGACTCTTAAACATAGTAAGACATCACGATTGGAAACTTTCCCTAACCAAAGTAGTCACCAATGTACCAAAAAGTGCTACCCCTGTCTTAAATTCTTTACTTAATAGAAGATATTTAAGATTGTAAGATGATGGTGAGATGATGAGATCCAGAAAAGGGTCCTCTCTTGAGATAGAATGTGGACTAGAATTTCCCAGGAAATAAAGAATAGCCATAAAAACTTGCCAAAGATCTTTCAAATGTGATAGAATTGTATGTAATTGGAATGCGGTCAAAGGACCAAACTTTTGGATTTTACTAATATAGTTGGATATTACACTAAAAATATACTTAATTATATTTTAGTTATAACATCTTAGATCTGGTAGAAAATAGGTATGAAACAAATGTATGGCAAAATGCAAATTAACAAGAAAATGAGCTATTAGCTCATACTAGTGAGAATGGCTTAGATCCAAAAAGCCAGAAATAAAATCCCAATGCTGATCAAAACGCAGATAGGAAAATGTTCTCATTCACCATTGCTGGGAAGATAAACTGGATTCTACCTCTGTGTAAAATGTACAGAAACTTCTTTTAAAAATCACAATAAAACTTACCAGATGATATATAGATTCCACTTCTAATTATTTCTAAAACAAAAAAGTAAAATATACTACCTATGTTCACTACAGTGTAATATACTAAAGTCAATAACTATGAACAATCCAAGGGCTCAATGACAGATAAAGATGGAGGCAATATCCATAGTGAAATCTATGTAGCCATAAGAAAAGGAGAAACTATATTTATCACAAGGTGGATGGAGCTGATGAGGATCAGAATCAGTAAAATATGTAAGTACAAAGACAATGAATAGATGTGCTCACTCATCAGAGAATAAACTGAGACAGAGAATTTTAAAAATACCCAACCACTAAAAAGAAACCCATAGACTATGATAACAGAACTTTGGTTATCAACCAAATGTGAGTGAGGGACAAGTAGTGACCTATGTAGAGATTTTGGCATTTTGGTGGTGGTAAGGGTGGTATGTTAAATGTACTCTTAAAACATTCTTGCACGCAAGTAAAACCCTAATTCATGTATATGCATACATATTATACATAAAAAACACATTTAAAAATAGTAAAACATGGGGCCAAAACGGTGGTACAAATGGTAAGGCATCTGCCTTGCCTGCTATAGCCTAGCACAGAGCTCAGTTTGATCCCTTGGTGTCCAATATGGTCCTCCAAGCCAGGAGCAATTCCTGAGTGCATAGCCAGGAGTAATCCCTGAGCATCACCGGATGTGGCCCCAAAACAATAATAATAATAATAATAATAAATTTATATGTAGAATAAATGCAAAATAAATGCAATTATCATATAAGAAGTAAAGTAATTTTAATAAATACAGTAATCATGATTAATTTGTATTCAGTTCAAGTTGCACATGCATATGTCTCTCTCCCTGTCCTACCATGCCATTAATAAAGCTAATTTTTTTTGCCCATACCCCCTCAAGCTGAATTTTTTGAACTTTTTTTAGAATGAACTTTCTCATACTTTTTTTTTTGCCAGATCAAACTTAATGTCTCTTGTTTCAGACAAAAAATAAGCTTACTTTTCTATGTTATAGCATCATGTATGCTGTTATACTTTTCTACATTTATGCAAGGTGAAAGAAAACAGCATTTCAAACCATCACTAATTTCCCATTTTCATTTTACATAGAAAAAGTGTCCTAGCAAAGGTTCATTTCTAGAAAACCCATTCTCCTTTGACTGGTCCTTGATTGTCTGCCACACACAATATTGTTGAAATTTTCTAGGCAAAAAAAACTGTTCTGCTGTTTAACCAGTTGCCATTCCACCTCTATTTTCTGTGTCTTTATATTCATCATATTACATTATAATGCACTAAAAATTAAAGGCCTCTAGTGAGGGTCAATATTACCCAGGCAAGGCAATTGTCATAGGCAAGCAATCTATTCAGTGGCTTTTACTTTATTGCTTAAGTCTTGTTCAAAGTTCTGCAAAAGAAATCATGAGAGCTATACAGGGAAATTAATAAAAATAAGATCTGTAACTCATTTCTAATTTCTTGGGTCTTAGCACAGATGTAAATACCCCTACTTAAGATAAAAATATTTAATATTTTAATAGATGGTTCCACTACTCATCATTGTTTTTTTAATGCAAATGAATTAGCCACGACTGACATGAATCTTAACCTTGAGAAAATCTCATTTAACCACCAGTGGCTCAATAATGTCTCTCAAATACTAGTTTCTGGAAGGTTTGCAGCTGAATACCTTGCCTCATATTACTTCATTTTAAAATAATACCTGTGATGCAAATATTCCCTAGCTATCTAAACTCTAATTTAATTAGAGCTAAAGTTTCTTTGGAAACAAAATTCCATGTAAATCAAATCTAAAAGAAACAAGACTAAGGTATTTTTTTATTTAGACAACAAACCATAGTCAAATTCCAATAAATTTATCTGTGCTTTCTTATTTCTGTAACAATGCTAACCAGTGAAACTGACAGTAAATATTAAAAGGAAGGAAAATAAGAGATATTTGGAAGAGAATATAATCTACAATAATGAAATACTTTTTATAGTAAGATAAAGTTTTCCTGGTGCAGGAGCTTTATATTTATGAGCAAACTGTTATTTGGTTCATTTTCCATAGATCAAGTGTGGAGCTTGAGAATATACTTGACAACTATTCAAGGAAATGACTTTTGAATAAAACCACTATATTAAACTGTTGGAAATCATTTACATTTTGGCATATTCTCTTGATATACTAATAGACATCAGCTGGTTGGTTTTAAATATTATCCACTTTTGATGAAATATGAAAGGTTTGCCTCTTGTAGCATTTTTCTATACTTTGATTATTTCAAGTGCCACATGGATGATCATGTCTAATAATATGTTATAGCAGATGTCAGTATAATCCAGAAACAAAGTGATAGTTGGTTCCAAATCATTTCATTCAGTTCTTGCAGTTTCTGGTTGAGTGAAACAAATCCTGTGACTTACTTGCATCATCACCATTGTAAGGCTGACCCACTTGTTTCAGTAAAAGGAAAAGTTAGTAACCTGAGGATATGTAAATCTCTACTAAGTGAAGGGATAAAAAAAGAAACCAACTGGTTTTCTAGACTAGTGAATTTACTTGGAGTCTTTCCTTTGGTGTCACCTTTCAGGTTGGAATTCTGTATTTGGATAATTTTATATTGAAGTAATTTCTTTCAGTTGTCTATACATCATTTACTATGTGGAAGGGTGAACCCTGATCATTAGAGCAATGATCCTTCTTTCTGTATTAAAACAGAATGCAATGAAGAAAAAATATGTGCAAAATTCCATTGTTTTGTTTTTGGGTGACGTGTTTTCTTTGAAAACTTCTTGAAAATCATATTACTGATTTTATGTAACATAGCTAAAAAATGACTAAAAATGACAAGAAATAATCCACAAAATCCATGTGTTTTAAACCAAAGCTTTAAATACTATGGTTTTATAACAAAACATGTGTTTATATGTAAGTAGAAACTGAATCCTTTATGAAAACAAATATTTTTTACAATGTATAAGTCCATATATTTAGTAAAAATATAAATATACTAAAATATTATTATGTTATTATTTGTTAAATGTACTAATATTATATTTAGTAAAGTAGCCTGAAGGAGAAAATTTGGTGCCAAGCCTATAGATTTAAATACATCTGTTCATGTATTTCTCTTCTGAAAGAACTCTAATTTTTTTTCTAAGTAGTATGACAGGAAGAGGCAGAAAATGTCCATTAAAGTCTCAGTTCTTTTAAACATGTCATTGTTTTCTAGTAGTCATTAATTTTAATTGCTTGCTGAGTGATCTGATGTAAACCTCACTTTACTTCAAGAGTGTTGTCATAATAGCATGTTTTGGAAGACCCTAAGTGTAGCTGTACAATTGGAAGTATTTATTATGCTAGGATGCATATTATATGTATATTAATGCAAGTCAATTCAATGTTGAAAATAGTTTTTTTCCAAAGGGAAGGAAAACTCTCTGTTATAAGGACAAATAACATAGTGAGATTAGAGCATTCAGGTGAGTCAGCATCTCCTTTAGGAGTTGGTGTTAATAATATAAAGTGATAAACGTTTTTTTGAGAAAAATGAATGCTACATTTTAATTTTATTCAAAGATTTTAAGGAGTTTCATACCCTCCAGAAGTACACAGTATAAATAATAGGCATCAAATATCAAAAGGGACTGCCATCATACACAATTTAAATAGAGCACCACCAGGGCTGAAGCAGTGGTGCAAATGGTAGGGCATTTGCCTTGCAAGAACTAACCTAGGACGGACCTCGGTTTTATCCCCCTACATCCTATATGGTCCCCCAAGCCAGGAGCAATTTCTGAGCACATAGCCAGGAGTAACCCCTGAGCATCACCAGGTGTGGGCCCAAAACTAAAAACCAATAAATAAATAAATAAATAAATAAATAAATAAATAAATAAATAAATAAATAAATAAATAAAGCATCACAAATCAACTCAAAATGACAATAAGCACCTGCAATAACTTTTCACTGAGTAGAGGGGTTAATCTAATCCTAAGAATGACACTAAAATATTGATGATAGGTTGGGTGAGGTTGGACTCCTGATATAGTGCAAGCCAATGATAAATTCAAAATCTTAATTAAAAGTATGTTAAATATTTAGTTTCATGTAGTAAAAATTTCTCTTGATTGGAAACGAAAAAGAGAAAATTTACATAATATATCATTGTAACATGTAGGAAAATACAAATTTGCATTTATTAGTAGAGAAATATAAACCTTTAAATTGGTTTCTGGGGAATTTTACCAGTTATTAAACATATGTTCATTTTATCTTTCTCAGCAAGTTGACTTACAGGCATTTCTTCAAAGGAGAAAGTTGCTAAGGGGTACACACAGAAATGGTGTTTTTTTTCAACATTGTTTATATTAGAGATAAACCAAGTCAATCTAAATGCCCTGCAATAAGTCATGTGAGTAATGACTAAATTATTTGTTTTACAAGTTGGAAAACTTTAATATATTAATAGACTAAAATAATCTTTGGTAAGATATGTGGAGTTGTCTTACAGTTTTCTGAAGCACATGTATGCTGATAAGGACTTAGGCATATTAATATAACTTGTAGTCTTGTAGAAGACTTGTAGTTTCCTTTATATTTTTAAATATAATTAATTTATATATTATATATAGTATAATTAATCTTTAAAAAACAATATGTTTGGATCGAATTGCAGTAATACATAAAATGTTCTTATTTAGATGGAAAATCCAATTATATTTTCTTGAGAATATCAGTTGTACACTGATACCAGTGTATGCTATGCCTAAAGCATAGTATAGTGCTATGATGTTCTTTGATTCAATAACACCAATATACTCTATTTTCTTTTTTTCCTTGGATGGGGCTGATAACTTTTTCTTAAATATTTCTTGTGATGGGGGCCGGGAAGGTGGCGCTAGAGGTAAGGTGTCTGCCTTACAAGCGCTAGCCAAGGAACGGACCGACTGCGGTTCGATCCCCCGGCGTCCCATATGGTCCCCCCAAGCCAGGGGCGATTTCTGAGCACATAGCCAGGAGTAACCCCTGAGCGTCAAATGGGTGTGGCCCAAAAACCAAAAAAAAAAAAAAAAAAAATATTTCTTGTGATGAAGCAGAGGATCAGTATAGGTCACACTTGATTTTCTCCATTTGACATAGCTGTCTAGGAATTAACACTTAGTAATTTATAACAAGAACATCAACCAAGTTTTCAGAATGATGTCTAGGCACACCTTTATTTATTGAAGTGATGTTTCTACTAGCCAGGATATTAAACTGACCAAGTGGCAAATAACAGAAGAGTGAATAAAAAAAGATATGATATACTATACGCTATGATATATGCTATGATATGATATACGCTATGATACTACTCAACTATAAAAATTATGAACACTTGTGTTTTATGGTAACATCAATGAAAATTGAGATGATCGTGTTAATTAATATTAGGCAGAGAAAATAAAATATCTGATTAAATCACTAATATGCAGGATACATAGAAGGAAAGCAAGAAACAGAGCAACTCAAATAAAATCAAGCTTATTGACTTAAAGTACAAAACTGTGATAACCAGAAGTATAAAAGGAGGGAGTGTTTGATAGGAGAGGGATCATGGTAGAGGGATATTGGTACATTGGTGGTGATTATAATGTGATGCTATATACAGAGTTAAGAACTTTTATCCCTGAAATATTCATGACACCTTAATACTAAAAGTTGTTGGAAGACCAAAGGGGTAGGAAGATAGTAGAAGTGTTACAAGGCTGATTATGAAGTAGTTTGGAAATGGCCAGTTAAAAAGTGCCTTAAAGAGTACTTGTCCTCCCAGAACACAGAACTCTGTGAATTAATCTCTCTCCACACTTTTCTCTAAGAAGACTCTAAAATATATCTTAGAGTCTTGCTTTTAGCATCTGCCCTGGAAGACTTTGCTCATCTAGCACTTCCCTTCCTGGTCAAACTCTATCTCCATTCACTTTCCATGTTGATGATCTTTCTACCAGAAGGACTGAGAACTCTCCTAGGTGTATGTATTCAATTTTATTTTTGCATAAGTTCATACTTTTTGCCAAATGTAGAGAGGACTAAATGCTAAAACTCTGTGCCCAAACTCTCTAAATAATAAATAATATTTAGTCAATACCCTTTATGTATTTGCCTTACATTTTCCTAAGAATTAAATAAATTTTAATGTGCTTTAAAAATAAAATAATAGTGGTTGGTTTCATGTCCAGAAATACTTATCTATTTTTTTTATTAAAATTGGATGAATCTACTATTCTTCCTCAAAAATGATAAGAGAAAGAAAGGCCAGATAGAAGCAATTGGTCTGAGGTTTGATGTCTTAATAAAATGCTTGTTTTAAACATGTTTTGATTTTTTAAAAATTATTGCCTTGATGATTAAAAAACTTAACTAATGCCATTGTATCTTGCTTCCAATAAGCTTCCTGGAAGTGCTGGGGAAAGATCAGGAATGAAATGATTTATAAACTGACTTGAATGCCAAGACAATGGTTCTAATAACATTTATGTAATGAAATTTTAAAAAGCAAATATCTCAAAAGCTATTTTAGATAATAATCTATCCATTTAAAGAATGACTGTAAGACTTTATTTAATTTTTATATTATTTATGTGGTTAACATAAATATATTAGCACACATGTATATATAAATGATGTGTGTATTCAATTTTCTCCAAATCTACAGAGCAGGAATCACTTACTACAATTTTGAAAATCACTTGGTATGTCTAATTCAGAAATGCACACATTGTATAAATGTCCAAAACATTTACCACAGCATATCGATTACTTTTGTCCTTGTGTTTTTCACCCTAGCTCTAAATCAGTATCTGCTTCATCAAAAAAAATAAAACTTTCATTATTTTTGCCAAGTCTTTCTATTTACTTATAGAAATCAGGTTAAACAATATAGATGCATATATTTTTCATGATAATGATAAAAGGCAGAGGAAGTAAACCAATTTTGACTCTATACTAAGGTTTACTTTTATGTTTTATTTAAAGTTGTTTCCTTCCATTGCAATCTTGGTTGTAAACCTTTGTTCTGTATGATGTGTCCAATATGCAGTCATGAACTGTTTCTTTCCAAGTTTTCTCTAAAACTGCCACACATGCTTTCAACCTATGGAAGTTCTTTCAGCTTATGGAGAGGCGCATACCCACCTGGGACGTGGCCCAGCAGAAAGAAACTGAACTCCATGTTGTGTGTGTGGGGGGGGGGGGGGGGAGACTCGGCCTATGGGGAAGCAAATTACCTACAATAGAAAAATGTGTGCAACACTTCCAGTTTGGAAATGGCTCAAATGACCCATGGAAAGGTAGGTGGGGATGAGGGAAGTTTTCTCAAAAGGAATTAGGGCATGAACAATGTAATTATAATGATGACTTTCCCTGCCTTTTTGCACAAATTACCCTAAAGGGAGGAATGCAGAAGTAGAAGAAAAGGCGTCTGGGCTTAAACTTGAATGTCCATTGTCTATATCTGAGTTGAATCATAGCCACTGTTTCTCTCCCAGAGTAACTGGGTTAATTTCAAAGACTTTAACTCTCACTAATTAAATAGCCCTTGTATTCAAAGTCCTGAAAAATTAATGAGTGTGTGGTCTCTTTTAAAAACATTGATTCTTCTTCATTAGAAATTGTTGGTGGTGAGAGTTGAGGGGAGAAATACACAGAATTATAAAACTCACTCTAAGCCAACCGGAGATTTAAAACAGGGGTTTTTGGAAACACTGACATTCATTTCTGTTCTACCTGAATTGTAATGCTAATACTTTGGGCAAATCTCCTATATTACTGACCTTAATTTTGTCATTTGAAATATAACGATAATGATCCTTTTCAGAAAATGGCAGATGGTTTACCCAGCCATAACTAATATTAGTCAAGCACCTCATGGCAAAATGTTATTATCTCTTAGCCTTAAAATGTGGTTAATCATTAAAATTTTCTTCTGGATTCAGACATCCAACTAAGTATTATTTAATACAAATAGAGAAAAATTACAAATTTCATTCTTAGTAATACCCCCTGGAGATAGAAAAAATACTCTGTAATTACATAAAGACCCACTACATACATATTGGAAATTACAGATTAAATTGAGGATCAGGAAGGGAAGATCATTAAAATGACCTAAATGTTATGGCAAAGAGACAGTTTAGCAGGCTGAGCTGATGATGCTTACTTAGTAGAAGACCCAGATTTGATCCCCAGCACTGCATGGTTCCCTGAGTCCTGAACTTGGAGTATCTCCTAAATGTCATCAGGTATAGCCTCATGACAAAATTAAAGAGACAAATATTTTAAAAAGAGGTTGAAGCTGTCCTGGAGTCATTCACAAAAGTCATGTGGTCGTATTTTACACTTAAAAAATACTTAGCAGAACTCGATAAGAAAAATATATGAATCTGATATAACCACAAAACATTTTCTTTTTAAATTTCAAATCAATTTAAAAATTGTTCTTCGCTGAGCTCGATACATCTGCCCAATCACCAGACTTAGAATTGAGAACCCAAAGTCTCAAAAATGGGGCATGGGGCTAGGAAGTTAGTACAGCCAATAAGGTGTTTGCTTTGCTGTTTGTTTGGCTGCCCATGGTTCAGTGATTTGATCCTTAGCAGGATTTATGGTTTCTTTGGCCCTTCCAGGAGTAATCACTTAGCACAGAGCCAAAAGTAATGCACTTGGTTGGGTGTGTCCCACTCAAACAGAAAGACAAACAAGAGGAAGTGGGATCTTTGGGGAGCTTCCCCAGTCAGGAAGAGGAAGCCCTCATGAACCTTGTAGAAGAGATCCCAGAAATTTTCTTTACAATATTTTTAATATGATAATAATATATTGATAAGTTGTTGGCCTGCTGTCCAAAATAGGAATCTTGACAGAACTCAAATATGCAGACAGCCTTCTAGCTTCAAAATCATGAGAAATAAATTATTGTGCTTTATAAACTACACAGTCTGTGGCAGCCCAGATTAAGCAACTAAGACAGTTGGACACTAGACATTTCAGAACAAATGGATTATCTAGCAGCTCTCCAGGTCTATAACTTTGCTATTTTAGGTAACAGAAAAACTAGTGAACAGTCTGTTTTCTAACATTTTTCTTTGCACCAGATTCTTTAGTAAGAAAAGCTATTTTCTGTCTTTAGGCAATTCCCATCTATGATAATCAGAATACTGTTTTCTCACTGATATAAGTTCTAGGGCATGAAGTAGTAATCACACAGCTCAGAAATATACCGGCAACAGATATTGAAGTGACTACCAGCCCATGCTGTGTCATTTAAAAAAAAAGGTCTCAAACCATGAAAAACAATCATATTTAACAATTCCTTTGAGAATCTGTTTCAAAGGTGGCAGATAACTAGAAAGTATATCTTGTGTGAGATTACAAACATGCCTGAAGTCGCATAATTTGAGGGAATTTTATAGTTTTCTTTTAGTATAAAAACAATTTCTACAATCAGAACTTTTTTTAATTTTTATTTTGATCATAGTGGGTTACATATCTTTCACATTAGTATTTTAGGTACATATTAACATTGAATCAGGGAAATACCTACCACCAAATTTGTCCTCTCCCCTTCCCTGTTCCCTTTCTGCAACCCATATCCCCTACCATCACCTCCTGGCTGCTAGAGTAGGTGGTCCCCTCTTTGTCTAGCTTACTATCAGTGATCATATATCTGTTTGGTCCTGGTGAAGGGTACAATCAGAACTTTAAAAGATGAGAGAATGATTCATTTTTTAAAATTTGTAGTTTTTTAATATGAGACATTGTTAAAGGATACTAGACGTTGGTGGTGGGGTACTTTACTCCTGTACATTAATAACAATATTATCATATACTACAAGCCAATATAAATATAATACAATAAAATTTTAGATTCTAAAAATTTATGTAGCCTTCTTAATATACAAATAACCATTTTATAATGCACAAAATTTATGTCCTTTTTAGAATTGGTCTTCAAATTAATGTACATAAAATAATAGGTTAACCTTAGGAAGGAAAAACGATTACTTCTATTGATCTTTGATTTTATGTCATTGTTTTGCATCTTTTCTTTTTTTTTTTTTGTTTTGTTTTGTTTTGGCTATACCCGGTGATGCTCAGGGGTTATTACTGGCTATAAGCTCAGAAATCGCTCCTGGCTTGGGGGAGCACATGGGATGCTGCAAGATCGAACAGCAGTCTGTCCAAGTCAGCTGCATACAAGGCAAAAGCCCTACCGCTGTGCCACCACTCCATTTCACAACTTAAGAAGTCTTTAATGTGCAGACTGGATAGTTTCGAGAATTGCTGATATATAATAACCAACATTCAGCAGTGCAAATTACTAAAAATCTATTTGAGCTGATATTTTAAAGACAAATTTTAAGGCAATTAAAATTAAAGATAAATTTTAAGGCAAAGGAAAAACACACAAATAACAAAGTGCAGAGGGCAAGAATCTCACTTCCACATATGCAGACTTTCTGACTGGTCATATGATTCTTAGACTCAAGATTATTAAAGGATTGAAGGTAAGTAATGAAGCCAACAGTGACAGTTTTTGCTCCTTGCATTTACAGTCAAGCAGTATGATTTGCTTTCCTTTCTCTGGAAGCAGAAAGAGACAGGTTTCAATGTGACTACTCTGTATGCTAGATTTTCATCTATTCTGATTTAAAAAACTCTGGATTGGTGTCTGTATCAAGTCTACAAAAAATTACTGTTTGTATTATGTCTCTGAAAAATGTTCAGCCTTTGATATTTAACTAATATTATGGAATGGGTATCATGAAACTATCAAAAATGCTGGAAAATAATATCATATTTATTATAGATGAATACAAATACAGTTAATTCGGAGGAACTTTTGGAACTCCCAGTTCTCAGCCATCTGTATACAATAAGCATAGATAAAGATTTAGTTTAGGGCTTCTGGTCGTTGAGGCTCTTGTTTACTATGTTTTTGTTTCCTAGCTTTCCACTTGGGTAATAGAGGGATCTTTCAGCCCAATATAGGATTTATCTGTCTGTCAGGCTGAAATAAACAGTGTCCTCTGTATATGCTCATGCATTTATTAAAGTTCAAAGACCTTCCCAAAGGACTCTAACAGTCCTACCGATTTGCCTCTAAATGAGTTCTCCTTGCTTTATGTCCCTTGGTCCACACCGGATGTTCCCAGGGGCAGCATTGTCTAAGCAGTTTAAGGAGGATGTTCACAGAGACTGGAATGCTGAGAGTCAGGTTAATGAGTTGTGGATTTCAGCTGGAAGTGTGTATGGTTGTTTACTAGGTGTTGCTGATGCTGGGGTGGGAGTGTACTAGATGACTTGCAACAGCAATTCTGGTAATTATAGCATATATTATTAAAATTAAGCAGGATATTAACAAATTATTAACATTTGAAAAGTATATCATTTGACAAGCATAAAATCTAAGGAAAAAAATTAACAATATATTTCCCATATTCAAGACAGAAGGGGAAAATAGTATGTCAGAAAAATATTACGAATGCACTAGAGAGACAAAGGTGAAAATATGATGAAGTGCATCATAAACCTTAGTCGTAAGGAGTGTCCTACATTATCTACAGAGCATTTGAAAGAGAAGAAACAGAAAAAATAGAAAGGGAAAAAGAATTTAGAAATACAGAATGACTAATAATAATTCAGATATTGTTAAAAAATAAATCTTCACTAACAGGAAATTCAAGATACTTTAAGAAGAAATCTAATCCTTAAGTATTCATGACAAAGAAAATGTAGACTACTAAAGACAATGAGATGATATTAAAATCAATTAGATTCAAAAAGGTTATTACAAATCAATAAGAAGATTTCTTCCAATAGGACAATAGAAGGTAATAGTGATAACAATATCTTTAAAGTGCACAGACAGTAACTATGAGTTATATTCAGAGAAAATATCTTAAGAATAGCAATACGAGGCCAGGGAGATAGCACAGATGTAGGGCATTTGCCTTGCATGTGGCTGACCTAGGAGGGACCTGTTTCGATTCCCTGCATCCCATATAATGTTTCATTGTCCTTGATACAGACACATATGGACAGATATCGCCCATATGGTCCCCCAGCCTACTAAGGACTAATTCTGAGTGCAGAGTCAAGACTAGCCCCTGGTGCTGTTGGGTGTGGCCAAAGAACCAATCAATCAAAATTTGAAAGAAAGAATAGCAATATTCATTTTCAGGTGAATAAGAGTAGAGTTCACACTAAAACACCTTACTAAATTATGACTTGTAAAAGGCATAATTTGAGGAGCCAGAGCAAAAGTACAGTGGTTAAGGCACTTACCTTTCATGAAGCTGACCTTGTTTTGATCCCTGTAACCACACATGATACCCTAATCCTTGCTAGAAGTAATACTTAAGTACATAACTAGGAATAAATTGTGAGCAATACTGTGTGTGGCCTCAAACCAAATTAAACCAAACCAACAAAACACACTCACTAAGAAGAAGAGAGATGAAAGCAGAGAGGAGACCAGTGAAAGGACATAGTATGGGTGACATAAATGGAAATTTATGGAAATTAAATTTTGTGAAACAAAGTAGCATTGATCTGAATTTAAAACATTAGATAGAAGGTAAAATTACAATGCCTAAAAGTTTCATATATATTACCAGGGCAAGAAAAATGATAAGCATTCTAAGAATTATTCTTTTTTTTTTGAGAAAGGGAGTTGTCTTTTTTCTACTTAGTACTTAACTGGCTAAACATTTTATATGTAAGTAAGAATATATAATCTTATTTAAAAGGAGATAAAATAGAAGTCATAAACAACTAACTCAAGTGAAAATCAAAAGATGGACAAAATTAGAGACTATTGGAAATAAAATAATAAAAATAAAATAAATAAAATAAAAAATAAATACACAGAAAAGTAAGCCATACTTATTTTATTAAAAAGTAGACTATTAAATGGATGTTCTCAATTTCAGTATGACAAAGGTGAAAATATGATGAAGTGCGTCAGAAACCTAGAAGAGAGGAGTGTCCTACATTATCTACAGAGCATTTGAAACAAGAGAAACAGATAAAAAATAAAAAGAGAGGAAGAATTTAGAAATACAGAATGACTAATAATAATTCAGCTTTAATTTTATTTTTCCCTTCAAATTGTTTGATAAATTCTGAGCTATTATTTCAATATGTTATAGATTTATCACATTTCTAGATGTTGTAAATCCAACATTGCATCTTTTCATATTATGTTAAGTAATTGTTTCTTAAATAAAGATAAGAAGAATTACTTTCTACTGTTCCTTATAATTACACAATTAGTCTATAGTTATTTTTAATTTATTTAAATAATATAGAACCACCTGCATGTACTCTGAAGGATTTTATTTTACTATTTATTGTAAGGCATGTCATTTAGAAACACTATTCTCAGTTTCTATTCACATATAGAAATACTTTTCCACCTTTATTTTTATTTTAATTGTTTTTCAGTGAAAGGGATTGAATTCAAGACCTTTTACATACTAGATATAAACCATACCATTTGAGCTTTCTCCAGAACCTCATCTTTATATTTTCAGGTATAGCTTTGTTTAGGATCTTAGTTGATATATAATCTAAGTCAACATTCTTTTTTTATATTTTATTTATTTATTTTTCTAAGTCAACATTCTATTTTTTTTAATTTTTTTTTTATTTAAACACCTTGATTACATACATGATTGTGTTTGGGTTTCAGTCATAAAAGGAACACCACCCATCACCAGTGCAACATTCCCATCACCCAAGTCCCAAATCTCCCTCCTCCCCACCCAACCCCCGCCTGTACCCTAAACAGGCTCTACATTTCCCTCATACATTCTCAATATTAGGACAGTTCAAAATGTAGTTATTTCTCTAACTAAACTCATCACTCTTTGTGGTGAGCTTCCTGAGGTGAGCTGGAACTTCCAGCTCTTTTCTCTTTTGTGTCTGAAAATTATTATTACAAGGGTGTCTTTCATTTTTCTTAAAACCCATAGATGAGTGAGACCATTCTGCGTTTTTCTCTCTCTCTCTGACTTATTTCACTCAGCATAATAGATTCCATGTACATCCATGTATAGGAAAATTTCATGACTTCATCTCTCCTGACAGCTGCATAATATTCCATTGTGTATATGTACCACAGTTTCTTTAGCCATTCGTCTGTTGAAGGGCATCTTGGTTGTTTCCAGAGTCTTGCTATGGTAAATAGAGCTGCAATGAATATAGGTGTAAGGAAGGGGTTTTTGTATTGTATTTTTGTGTTCCTAGGGTATATTCCTAGGAGTGGTATAGCTGGATCGTATGGGAGCTCGATTTCCAGTTTTTGGAGGAATCTCCATATCGCTTTCCATAAAGGTTGAACTAGACAGCATTCCCACCAGCAGTGGATAAGAGTTCCTTTCTCTCCACATCCCCGCCAACACTGTTGATTCTCATTCTTTGTGATGTGTGCCATTCTCTGTGGTGTGAGGTGGTATCTCATCGTTGTTTTGATTTGCATCTCCCTGATGATTAGTGATGTGGAACATTTTTTCATGTGTCTTTTGGCCATGCGTATTTCTTCTTTGTCAAAGTGTCTGTTCATTTCTTCTCCCCATTTTTTGATGGGGTTAGATGTTTTTTTCTTGTAAAGTTCTGTCAGTGCCTTGTATATTTTGGAGATTAGCCCCTTATCTGATGGGTATTGGGTGAATAGTTTCTCCCACTTAGTGGGAGGCTCTTGTATCCTGGGCACTATTTCCTTTGAGGTGCAGAAGCTTCTCAGCTTAATATATTCCCATCTGTTAATCTCTGCTTTCACTTGCTTGGAGAGTGCAGTTTCCTCCTTGAAGATGCCTGTAATGTCCTGGAGTGTTTTGCCTACGTGTTGTTCTATATATCTTATGGTTTCAGGTCTGATATCGAGGTCTTTAATCCATTTGGATTTTACCTTTGTACATGATGTTAGCTGGGGGTCTAAGTTTAATTTTTTGCAAGTGGCTATCCAATTGTGCCAACACCACTTGTTGAAGAGGCTTTCCCTGCTCCATTTAGGATTTCCTGCTCCTTTATCAAAAATTAGATGGTTGTATCTCTGGGGAACATTTTCTGAGTATTCAAGCCTATTCCACTGATCTGAGGACCTATCCTTATTCCAATACCATGCTGTTTTGATAACTGTTGCTTTGTAGTACAGTTTAAAGTTGGGAAAAGTAATTCCTCCCATATTCTTTTTCCCAATGATTGCTTTAGCTATTCGAGGGTGTTTATTGTTCCAAATGAATTTCAAAAGTGTCTGATCCACTTCTTTGAAGAATGTCATGGGTATCTTTAGAGGGATGGCATTAAATCTGTATAATGCCTTGGGGAGTATTGACATTTTGATGATGTTAATCCTGCCAATCCATGAGCAGGGTATGTGTTTCCATTTCCGTGTGTCCTCTCTTATTTCTTGGAGCAGAGTTTTATAGTTTTCTTTGTATAGGTCCTTCACATATTTAGTCAAGTTGATTCCAAGATATTTGAGTTTGTGTGGTACTATTGTGAATGGGGTTGTTTTCTTAATGTCCATTTCATCCTTATTACTATTGGTATATAGAAAGGCCATTGATTTTTGTGTGTTAATTTTGTAGCCTGCCACCTTGCTATATGAGTCTATTGTTTCTAGAAGCTTTTTGATAGAGTCTTTAGGGTTTTCTAAGTAGAGTATCATGTCATCTGCAAACAGTGAGAGCTTGACTTCTTCCTTTCCTATCTGGATTCCCTTGATATCCTTTTCTTGCCTAATCGCTATAGCAAGTACTTCCAGTGCTATGTTGAATAGGAGTGGTGAGAGAGGACAGCCTTGTCTTGTGCCAGAATTTAGAGGGAAGGCTTTCAGTTTTTCTCCATTGAGGATAATATTTGCCACTGGCTTGTGGTAGATGGCCTTCACTATATTGAGAAAGGTTCCCTCCATTCCCATCTTGCTGAGAGTTTTGATCAAGAATGGGTGTTGGACCTTATCAAATGCTTTCTCTGCATCTATTGATATGATCATGTGGTTTTTATTTTTCTTGTTATTGATGTTGTGTATTATGTTGATAGATTTACGGATGTTAAACCAGCCTTGCATTCCTGGGATGAAACCTACTTGATCGTAGTGGATGATCTTCTTAACGAGGCATTGAATCCTATTTGCCAGGATTTTGTTGAGGATCTTTGCATCTGCATTCATCAGTGATATTGGTCTGTAATTTTCTTTTTTGGTAGCGTCTCTGTCTGGTTTAGGTATCAAGGTGATGTTGGCTTCATAAAAGCTATTTGGAAGTGTTTCTGTTTGTTCAATTTCATGAAAGAGTCTTGCCAAGATTGGCAGTAGTTCCTCTTGGAAAGTTTGATAGAATTCATTAGTGAATCCATCTGGACCTGGGCTTTTGTTTTTCGGCAGACATTTGATTACTGTTTTAATTTCATCAATGGTGATGGGGGTGTTTAGATATGCTACATCCTCTTCCTTCAACCGTGGAAGATTATAAGAGTCCAAGAATTTATCCATTTCTTCCAGGTTCTCATTTTTAGTGGCGTAGAGTTTTTCAAAGTAGTTTCTGATTACCCTTTGAATCTCTGTCATATCAGTAGTGATCTCTCCTTTTTCATTCCTGATACGAGTTATCAAGTTTCTCTCTCTCTCTTTCTTTGTTAGGTTTGCCAGTGGTCTATCAATCTTGTTTATTTTTTCAAAGAACCAACTTCTGCTTTCCTTGATCTTTCGGATTGTTTTTTGGGTTTCCACTTCGTTGATTTCTGCTCTCAGCTTTGTTATTTCCTTCTGTCTTCCTATTCTTGGGTCCTTTTGTTGAGCATTTTCTAGTTCTATTAGCTGTGTCATTAAGCTACTCAGGTAAGCTCCTTCTTCCTTCCTGATGTGTGCTTGCAAAGCTATAAATTTTCCTCTCAGTACTGCTTTTGCAGTGTCCCATAAGTTCTGAGAGTTTGTGTCTTTATTGTCATTTGTTTCCAGGAACCTTTTTATTTCCTCCTTGATTTCATCTCGGACCCACTGGTTATTGAGCATGAGGCTGTTTAACTTCCAGGTGTTAAAGTGTCTCTTCTGAGTCCCTTTGGAGTTCACAAATAATTTCAGAGCCTTGTGGTCAGCGAAGGTAGTCTGCAAAATTTCTATCCTCTTGATCTTATGGAGGTATGTTTTATGTGCCAGCATGTAGTCTATCCTGGAGAATGTCCCATGTACATTGGAGAAGAATGTGTATCCAGGTTTCTGGGGATGGAGTGTCCTATATATATCCACTAGGCCTCTTTCTTCCATTTCTCTCCTCAGGTCTAGTATATTCTTGTTGGGTTTCAGTCTGGTTGACCTGTCCAGTGTTGACAAAGCCGTGTTAAGGTCCCCCACAATTATTGTGTTGTTGTTGATATTATTTTTCAGATTTGTCAACAGTTGTATTAAATATTTTGCTGGCCCCTCATTCGGTGCATATATGTTTAGGAGAGTGAATTTTTCCTGCTCTACGTACCCCTTGATTAATATAAAATGTCCGTCTTTGTCCCTTACAACCTTCCTGAGTATAAAGTTTGCATTATCTGATATTAGTATGGCCACTCCAGCTTTTTTATGGGTGTTGTTTGCTTGGATAACTTTTCTCCAGCCTTTTATTTTGAGTCTATGTTTGTTCTGACTATTCAGGTGCGTTTCTTCTAGGCAGCAGAAGGTTGGATTGAGTTTTTTGATCCATTTAGCCACTCTGTGTCTCTTAACTGGTGCATTTAGTCCATTGACGTTGAGAGAAAGAATTGTCCTGGGATTTAACGCCATCTTTATTTCAAAATTTGGTGTGTCTTTTGGGTAGTCTTGTCTTAGATTAGGTCTTTCAGTTTTTCTCTTAAGACTGGTTTTGTGTCTGTGAAGTTTCTGAGCTGTTTTTTGTCTGTGAAACCATGTATTCTTCCATCAAACCGGAAAGTGAGTTTTGCTGGGTATAGTATTCTGGGTGAAGCATTCATTTCATTCAGTCTTGTCACAATATCCCACCACTGCTTTCTGGCATTGAGCGTTTCTGGTGACAGGTCTGCTGTAAATCTCAGGGAAGCTTGCTTGAACATGATTTCCCCTTTTGATCTTGCTGTTTTCAGAATTCTGTCTCTATCTGTGGGATTTGTCATTGTGACTAGGATGTGTCTTGGGGTGGTTTTTCTGGGGTCTCTTTTGGTTGGTACTCTTCGGGCATGCAGGATTTGATCACATATATTCTTTAGCTCTGGATGTTTCTCTTTAATGATGTTCTTGACCATTGATTCTTCCTGGAAATTTTCTTCCTGGGTCTCTGGGACTTCAATGATTCTTAAGTTGTTTCTGTTGATCTTATCATAGACTTCTATTTTCGTCTGTTCCCATTCTTTGACTAATTTTTCCATTGTCTGCTCATTTGCTTTAAGTTTTTTGTCCAATCTCTCCTGCTGTATGGAATTGTTATGTATCTCATCTTCCACAGCACCAAGTCTATTCTCAGCTTCTGATACCCTGTCCCAGAGCTTATCCATTTTGTCATTCACTTCGTTTACTGACTTTTTCAGTCCTGTTAGTTGACATGTTATTTCAGTTTGGAGTTTTGTCATTTCTGCCTTCATATTTTCTTGGTTCTTATTAGTGTTCTGTTCAACTCAATCCATGGTTTCTTGGAGTCTGTTGAGCACCTTCCATATTGCTAGTCTAAAGTCCTTATCTGAGAGGTTGATTAGTTGTTCAGTCATTATCTGGTCCTCAGAATTGTCATCTTCATTCTCTATGTCTGATGCTGGCCTGCGTTGTTTCCCCATTGTCACACTTGTATTGTGGGTTTTTCTACGTGTTGTAGTGGTATTCATTGTCTATATGATGTAGGCAGCACACTCCTCTGGCTCCTCCCTTTCTGGATGGGCTGACTTGCCTCTAAGGGAGGGGAGTCCTCCGTGGATGAAGCCTCACACTGGGTCAAATCTTAGGCCCGAGCATGCAACAGAGAAGACAGTCCAGAGAGAAATGTTTGCTTCTGTGATATAGCGCCGTTCTTAGTGTGATTTTTCCTTCTTGTTGCAATGGAGTTCTTTCCTTAGAAAGAGTGCACGGCCGCGTAGCGAAGCGGAGCAGCCGTGCTCCTCTGAGCCTCTTTTTGCCCCACTCGCAAGAGTTTCACGCAAGAGGACAGTAGACAGACATAGACAGGTCACACTCACAGTCTTTCACAGCTGAGCCCCACTGGGCCGGTGTACTTTCGCGGATTTTCCCCGCCTGGTGTCACACACAGGGAGCCAGCTTTTGCAAAGGTTAGCCGGTTTTTATGCTCTGAAGTCCCTCCCTGAAAATGGCATCTGGGTGAGCGAGGTTTCTGGAGGCTCTTTTTGCCCCACTCGCAAGAGTTTCACGCAAGAGGACAGTAGACAGACATAGACAGGTCACACTCACAGTCTTTCACAGCTGAGCCCCACTGGGCTGGTGTACTTTCGCAGATTTTCCCCGCCTGGTGTCACACACAGGGAGCCAGCTTTTGCAAAGGTTAGCCGGTTTTTATGCTCTGAAGTCCCTCCCTGAAAATGGCGTCTGGGCGAGCGAGGTTTCTGGAGGCTCTTTTTGCCCCACTCGCAAGAGTTTCACGCAAGAGGACAGTAGACAGACATAGACAGGTCACACTCACAGTCTTTCACAGCTGAGCCCCACTGGGCCGGTGTACTTTCGCGGATTTTCCCCGCCTGGTGTCACACACAGGGAGCCAGCTTTTGCAAAGGTTAGCCGGTTTTTATGCTCTGAAGTCCCTCCCTGAAAATGGCGTCTCAAGTCAACATTCTATTAAAGCACTTGTTCTATTGCTCTTATTGTTGTTTTATAGAGACATTTTGCATTCAGAAAAAAGAAACCATGAGCAAATAACCTCTATCCAAGCCTATTAGATATCAAGACTGGGAAATAAATTGCTTATTTTTGTCTCAGATTTTCAAGTGGCAGTTTTAACTATACAATGATGACTAGATAAGTCCTTACATCCTTTACATAAAGATGGTATTGTAGAATGAGAGAACAATGGGGACTATAAATATAAACATACTAGGCTGAAGACATAATACTTGAAAACATTTAAGCATACTGCACTGAAGAGATTGTACAGGAATTATGGCATTTAGCATGTGGCCATTTGTGTAAGGTGCCCACATAACCACAAGAAGTGATTCCTGAGTATAGAGCAGGAGTGATACCTGAGCATTGCTGGATGTAATCCAACCTCTTATCCCTGAAAATCATCATCATTCTTCTAGTAGTACAGACTTAAAATAATAGTAATTTAATGAATATAATTATAATAATAAAAGCTGAAATTTTAAATAATGTGAATAACTAGTTCTTTTTTGGAAATTCTATTTTAAAGTCTTATTTTTAGTGAACTAACGTTTTTTTGTTAGAGTGTTAATGTTTAGATGTTTTGGGGTTAACTTGTGCATTTGAATTTGTTCTTCCACTGCTTCCTTGTCTTCTTTGTTTATTCTCAGAAACCAGCTGTTAATCTTATAGTGTTATTTTAATTTAAACATTCAGTGTCTATCTCTTTCTAAACATCAAAAGATAATTTCACTGAATTCAGAATTCTAGATGTTTTTGTTGTCAAATTACTTCAGTATAACATTTATCATAATTATAAGAAACATTTTCCCCTTCTCTTAAATGTTTCTATAAGACCTTATTTTTCTGTTTTAATATGTTATATCTAAATGTGGAATTTGCAACATATCAACTTAGTGCCTGAGATTTTTGGATATGTGTATGTCATTAATTTTTCAAAGCTGTCATTATTATTTAAATATGTTTTTATCTCAGTTTTTCACAATTCTTCTAGTATATACTTATATACATAACACATACTATAATGAGTTCTTTAACTTCTTTTAAAAATTGTGTTGGAATTTGATGCGAATTTTGCCAAATTTATAATTTGTAAAAGAAATTATATTTTAAAATATTGAATCTTTGGCTGGAGAGAAAGACCAATTAAAAAGGCACTGTAGTGGGTAAGTGTGACAATAAGTGATGCCCAGATTCTATTCAAGATTGACCACCATGCAAGACAAGGACCTACCTTCTACACTATCTCTCTGGGGCCATATAAACACATTTTTAAGTTTGGTTATTGTAATTAGGGTTTTATGCTTACAGTATTGAAGGCTTTATGGTTTAGATATGTACATAACCCTGCATTTATTCCACTAACATACCTGAGGTTCCTCGCATCTGCCCTGTTACCTCCCATCCAACTTTTCTCTCCACTTTAGTTTACTTCTTTTGCAATCCTATATTCTAGGTTCAAGGGTAATCTAGGTGCCTCCGTTTGAGACTTTCCATTCCCATATCTTGTTATTCAATATTCACCAATAAGTTATTTTTTAAAATGCAATTAACATTTAAGGGCATATACATGGAATAAGGAAAACTACCTTATGCTCTGTAGATAGAGCTCATCCAATCTGAAGAAGCTTTATGGAAAAATATCAACCTCCACAGAAGAGGCAGATGTGCCAGCAGAAAACCATGTAACTCAAACTGCAACTTTACCTTGGCTTTCCAGCCATCTGCCCTTTCATCTCAATCATGGACTCAACCATCATCTATCATTATTGGAGTCTATTTCCTAATATAAATCAATAATAACATATAAATATTAAGATATAAATAATAATAAACACATTAATATGCATGATTACATCCATTTCAAGAAGATAATGACTCATATGTAGTAAACAAAAAAAAGACATTAACTTACTTGTAACAAAAAAACATGTTTACATAGCCCTTTTGAGTTATTTTGTTCAACTTGTCACCAGAGAGGAGATAAAATCTAGGGTATGTCCAAAATAAGGAGTTTAATAAGAGTCTCCCAACTTCCTTACAACCTCAAATCTGGGTTTTCAGAAGTTCACGTCCTTAATATAAATGTACTTAAAAAAAAAAAAAGCTAGTCTTTACACCACAGGAACTGTCAGCAAAATTGCCTCAAACGCTAGCATTTAGACTTGAGAGGGAAAAATATCTGTTCTGAGAATTTGTAAACAGCTAATCCTCATGGGAGTATGTAACCTGAATTCTTAATAATTGGATGTTCTGAATGAAGCCCTCAAGCTAAGAATTTAGTATAAAGTGATTCCAGGCTCATTGGATCCCCAGAATTTCTGGAAACCATACAAATCATTTTGGAGGGACTCACTTCAATACAGACCTTAAAGAAATGATTAAGAGACTCTGAGATTTGGGCAAAAGGTTCAAGTAAAAATCAGGAATTAACACTAAAGAAAACGTACCAGACAAAACAAGGTACTATATGCGAAAAATCACTAAAACAAATATCAAAGCCAGGAAAAAATGTGAGGATAATGGAATTGTGAGAAATATTGTGAGAAGCATGAAATATTTACTGTTAATGAAATGAGACTAAAATACAAGGAAACAATAAAATAGCAGTTTAAGAAAAAATCTAGAAAGAAAAATGATCAAATTTATTTAAAATATGAGAAAATATTAGCAAAATTTGGGAAATAGTTAGACACTAAGTATTGATTCTCTTCCTGCCCCCAAAGTTTTTGTGTTGGATCTCTACTTGCAATGTGATGGTTTGATGGGTCAGGAATTGAAGCCTTTGAAAGGGAAGGAGAACTAGGTAGGGCCATAAGGGTGGGAGCTTCAAGAATGGGGCAGAGTCCTCATTAGGGGAGAGCATAGGGCTGTGAGAGGAGCAGCTATTTGCACCCTAGTTTTTCCACTGAATCCAGCCACACTGCCTTTGACCTTAGACTTCTAGGAACTGAGAAATACAAGTTCATCACTGACACAAAACTGGCTCATTCCTATGTGGGTTCTTGAATCTGCTATATAAATTAGTACACAAAACCTCCATGTTTCTAATATTAAAATCTCTTTATTGCACAGCTTAAGTAAGTAGTTCTTCTGGGTCCCATCAGAATGTCCAGTTAACCATTATCTGCATCCAGCGTGCATTCATTCTTTCCCCTTGCTAGCCTTTCTGAGTACCAGATCATGTACCTCACTGCTGCCTCATTTCTAGTGAGTAAAATCACGAGTCTTTGCCCTCCCTGACTTTTCAGCATTAAGTTCTATCCTACACTACTCTCAGCTGCCCTGTGTTCATTGCTGTCATGGAGGCCTGAGGTTTGTGACTCTGGAAACTGTAGAAAGCCCGCTGTTCCTGGCTTTTTGACTTTCCTTTGTTCTCAGGTCCAGTGGGTGAGAAGTATTGCTTTCTTGTCATCTACTTGAAGACTGGCAAGAGGTCTAAAACGAAGTTACCTCTCATGTTCCTCCTTTCATATATTTACCATCTTCACCCCCTTATCCATTTGTCCAATACATCCATTGTCCAATACGGTCCGCCAAACTAGGAGTGATTTCTGAGCACATAGCCAGGAGTAACACTTCAGCGTCACAGGTTGTGGCCCAAAAACTAACAAAAAACTTGACTTTGAGACTGTGAAAAATTGTGAGTGCTGCCTGTGTATGTCTGTTTCCTGTCCTGTCTCGTGAAACTCTTGGGAGTGGGTCGAAAAGAGGCTCCAGAAAACTCGCTCTCCCAGAAGCTCATTCTAGGGCGGGAACACCAAGGAACTGCTTTATAATGTGAAAACCAGCTATAAGCAGTACTTTGCAGAAGCCAGGTCCCCTGTTTGTGACATCAGGCTGGAAAATGTACGAAACTAAGCCTGCCCAGTGGGGCCCAACTGTGAAAAATTGTGAGTACTGCCTGTGTGTGTCTGTCTCCTGTCCTGTCTCATGAAACTCTTGGAAGTGAGCCAAAAAGAAACTCCAGAAAACTTGCTCTCCCAGAAGCTCATTCTAGGGCAGGAACACCAATGAACTGCTTCATAACATAAAAACCGGCTATAAGCAGTACTTTGCAGAAGCCAGGTCCCCTGTTTGTGACATCAGGCTGGGAAAATCTACGAAACTACACCTGCCCAGTGGGGCCCGACTGTGAAAAATTGTAAGTACTGCCTGTGTGTGTCTGTCTCCTGTCCTGTAGTGTGAAACTCTTGGGAGTGGGCCTAAAAGAGGCTCCAGAAGAGCACTAAGCTCCAATTCGCTACGTGGCAGTGCATTCTTTTTAAGGAAAGATCACCATCGCAACAAAAGAAAAAAATCACACTAAGAAAAGTGCTGGATTGTGCTCGCTTCCACAGCACATATACTAAAATTGGTACAAGAAAAAAAAAAAAAGAAATGTGCTGGATGACTGAAGCCCAGCATTTCTCTCCGGAATGTTTTCTCTGCTGCTTGCTCAGGCCTAAGATTTGATCCTGTGAGAGGCATCATCCACGGAGGACTCTCCTGCCTTGGAGGCAAGTCGACCCACCCAGAAAGGGTGAAGCCAGAGGGGTGTGGCTGCATACATCATTTAGCCAATGAATACCACCACAACACGTAGAAAAACCCACAATACAAGTGTGACAATGGGGAAACAATGCAGGCCAGCATCAGACATAGAAAATGAAGATGACAATTCTGAGGACCAGATAATGACCAACCAACTAATCAACCTCTCAGATAAGGACTTTAGACTAGCAATATGGAAGATGCTCAAAGAACTCAAAGAAACCATGGATTGAGTTGAACAGAACACTAACAAGAACCAAGAAAATATGAAGACAGAAATCACAAAACTCCAAACTAAAATAACATGTTAACTAACAGGCCTGAAAAACTCAGTAAACAAAGTGAATGACAAAATGGATAAGCTCTGGGACAGGGTAACAGAAGCTGAGAATAGAATTGGTGCTGTGGAAGATGAGATAAATAACAATTTCATACAGCGGTAGAGATTGGAAAAAAAAGTAAATGAACAGACAATGGAAAAATTAGTCAAAGAATGGGAACAGATGAAAATAGAAGTCTATGATAAGGTCAACAGAAACAACTTAAGAATCATTGGAGTCCCAGAGACCCAGAAAGAAAATTTCCAGGAAGAATCAACAGTCAAGAACATCATAAAAGAGAAACTTCCAGAGCTAAAAATACATATGATCAAATCCTGCATGCTCAAAGAGTACCATCTAAAAGAGACCCCAGAAAAACTACCCCAAGACACATACTAGTCACAATGACAAATCCCACAGATAGAGACAGAATTCTGAAAACAGCAAGATCAAAAAGGGAAATTACATTCAAGGGAGCATCCTTGAGATTTACAGCAGCACTGTCACCAGAAACACTCAAGGCCAGAAAGCAGTGGTGGGATATTGTGACAAGACTGAATGAAATGAATGCTTCACCTAGAATGCTGTACCCAGCAAAACTTACTTTCCAGTTTGACGGAAGAATACATGGTTTCACAGACAAAAAAAACAGCTCAGAAACTTTACAGACTCAAAACCAGTCAAGAGAAAAACTGAAAGAGCTAATTCAAGACAAGTCTAACCAAAAGACACACCAAATTTTAATATAAAGATGGCATTAAATCTCAGGACAATTCTTTCTCTCAACGTTAATGGACTAAATGCACCAGTTAAGAAACAGAGTGGCAAAATAGATCAAAAAACCCAATCCAACCTTCTGCTGCCTACAAGAAACGCACCTGAATAGTCAGAACAAATATAGACTCAAAATAAAAGGCTGGAGAAAAATTATCTAAGCAAACAACACCCATAAAAAAGCTGGAGTGGCCATAATAATACCAGATAATGCAAACTTTATACTCAGGAAGGTTGTAAGGGACAAAAATGGACATTTTCTATTAATCAAGGGGTATGTAAAGCAGGATGAAATGACTCTCCTAAACATATATGCGCCGAATGAGGGACCAGAAAAATATTAGTAAAATTGTTGACAAATCTGAAAAATAATATCAGTAACAACACAATAATTGTGGGGGACCTCAACACGGCTTTGTCAATACTGGATAGGTCAACCAGACTGAAACCCAACAAGAATATACTAGACCTGAGGAGAGAAATGGAAGAAAGAGGCCTAGTGGATATATATATAGGACACTACATCCCCAGAAACCTGGATATACATTCTTCTCCAATGTACATAGGACATTCTCCAGGATAGACTACATGCTGGCACATAAAACATACCTTCATAATATCAAGAGGATAGAAATATTGCAGGCTACCTTCACTGACCACAAGGCTCTGAAATTATTTGTGAATTCCAAAGGGACACAGAAGAAAAAGCCTCATATTGAATAACTAGCGGATCTGAGATGAAATCAAGGAGGAAATCAAAAGGTTCCTGGAAACAAATGATAATAAATACACAAACTATCAGAACTTATGGGACACAGCAAAGGCAGTACTGAGAGGAAAATTTATAGCTTTGCAAGCACACATCAGGAAGGAAGAAGGAGCTTACCTGAGTAGCTTTATGATGCAGCTCATAGAACTAGAAAGTGCTCAACAAAAGGACCCAAAAATAGGGAGACAGAAGGAAATAACAAAGCTGAGAGCAGAAATCAATGAAGTGCAAACAGGAAAAACAATAAAAAGATCAACGAAAGCAGAAGTTGGTTCTTTGAAAAAATAAAAAAGATGGATAGACCACTGGCAAACCTAAGAAAGAAAGAGAGAGAGAGAGAGAAAGTTGATAACTCGTATTAGGAATAAAAAAGGAGCGATCACTACTGATATGGCAGAGATTGAAAGGGTAATCAGAAACTACTTTGAGAAACTCTACGCCACTAAAAATGAGAACCTGGAAGAAATGGATAAATTCTTAGAATCATAATCTTCCACAGTTAAAAGTTAAAAGAACAGGATGTACCATATCTAAACACACCCCATCACTATTGATGAAATTAAAACAGTAATCAAATGTCTGCCCAAAAACAAAAGCCCAGGCCCAGATGGATTTACTAATGAATTCTTTCAAACTTTCCAAGAGGAACTACTACCAATCCTGGCAAGACTCTTTCATGAAATTGAACAAATGGAAACACTTCCAAATACCTTTTCTGAAGTCAACATCACCTTGACACCTAAACCAGACAGAGATGCTATGAAGAAAGAAAATTACAGGCCAATATCGCTGATAAAAGCAGATGCAAAGATTCTCAAGAAAATCTTGGCAAATAGGATTCAGTGCCTCATTAAGAAGATCATCCACTATGATCAAGTAGGTTTCATCCCAGGAATGAAAGGATAGTTTAACGTCCATAAATCTATCAACATAATACACAACATCAACAACAAGAAAAATAAAAATCACATGATCATATCAATAGATGCACAGAAAGCATTTGATAAGGTCCAACACCCATTCTTGATCAAAACTCTCAGCAAGATGGGAATGGAAGGAACCTTTCTCAATATAGTTAAGGCTATCTACCACAAGCCAGAGGCAAATATTGTCCTCAGTGGAGAAAAACTGAAAGCCTTTCCTCTAAATTCTGACACAAGACTAGGCTGTCCTTTCTCACCACTCCTATTCAACATAGCACTGGAAGTACTCGCTATAGCAATTAGGCAAGAAAAAGGTATCAAAGGAATCCATACAGGAAAGGAAGAAGTCAAGCTCTCGCTGTTTGCAGATGACATGATACTCTACCTAGAAAACCCTAAAGTCTATACGAAAAAGCTTCTAGAAAAAATAAACTCATATAACAAGGTGGCAGGCTACAAAATTAACACACAGAAATCAATGGCTTTTCTATACACCAATAGTAATAAGGAAGAAATGGACATTAAGAAAATAACCCCATTCACAATAGTGCCACACAAACTCAAATATCTTGGAATCAGCTTGACTAAAATTGTGAAGGACCTATACAAAGAAAACTATAAATCTCTGCTCCAATAAATAAGAGAGGATACATGGAAATGGAAGCACATACCCTGCTCATGGATTGGCAGGATTAACATAATCAAAATGGCTATACTCTTCAAAGCATTGTACAGATTTAATGTGATCCCTCTAAAGATACACATGGCATTCTTCAAAGAAGTGGATCAGGCACTTTTGAAATTCATTTGGAATAATAAACACCCTAGAATAGCTAAAGCAATCATTGGGAAAAAGAATATGGGAGGAATTACTTTCCCCAACTTTAAACTGTACTACAAAGCAATAGTTATCAAAACAGCATGGTATTGGAATAAAGACAGGCCCTCAGATCAGTGGAATAGGCTTGAATACACGGAGAATGTTCCCCAGACATACAATCACCTAATTTTTGATAAAGGAGCAAGAAATCCTAAATGGAGCAAAGAAAGCCTCTTCAACAAGTGGTTTTGGCACAACTGGCTAGCCACTTGCAAAAATTGAACTTAGACCCCCAGCTAACATCATGTATGAAGGATAAATCCAAATGGATGAAAGACCTCGATATCAGACCTGAAACCATAAGATATATAGAACAACACGTAGGTAAAACACTCCAGGACATTGAGACTAAAGGCATCTTCAAAGAGGAAACTGCACTCTCCAAGCAAGTGAAAGCAGAGATTAACAGATGAGAACATATTAAACTGAGAAGCTTCTGGACCTCAAAAGAAATAGCACCCAGATACAAGAGCCCCACACTGAGTGGGAGAAACTATTCACCCAATACCCATCAGATAAGGGGTTAATCTCCAAAATATACAAGGCACTGACAGAACTTTACAAGAAAAAAACATCTAATCCCATCAAAAAATGGGGAGAAGATATGGACAGACACTTTGACAAAGAAGAAATACAAATGGCCAAAAGACACATGATAAAATGCTTCACATCACTAATCATCAGGTAGATGCAAATCAAAACAACTATGAGGTACCACCTCACACCCCCGAGATTGGCACACATCACAAAGAATAAGAACAAGCAGTATTGGCCGGGATGTGGAGAGAAATGAACTCTTATCCACTGCTGGTGGGAATGCAGTCTACTTCAACCTTTATGGAAAGCAATATGGAGATTCTTTCAAAAACTGGAAATCAAGCTCCCATAAGACCCAGCTATACCACTCCTAGGAATATACCCTAGGAACACAAAAATACAATACAAAAATCCCTTCCTTACACCTATATTCATTGCAGCACTATTTACCGTAGCAAGACTTGGAAACAGCCAAGATACCCTTCAACAGATGAATGGCTAAAGAAACTGTGGTACATATACACAATGGAATATTATGCAGCTGTCAGGAGAGATGAAGTCATGAAATTTTCCTATACATGGATGTACATGGAATCTATTATGCTGAGTGAAATAAGTCAGAGAGAGAGAGAAAGACACAGAATGGTCTCACTCATCTATGGGTTTTAAGAAAAATGCAAGACATTCTTGCAATAATAACTTTCAGACACAAAAGAGAAAAGAGCTGGAAGTTACAGCTCACCTCATGAAGCTCACCACAAACAGGGATGAGTTTAGGTAGAGAAATAACTATGTTTTGAACTATCTTAATAAAGAGAATGTACGAGGGAAATAGAAAGCCTGTCTAGAGTACAGGCAGGGGTTGGGTGGGGAGGAGAGACATTTGGGACATTGGTGATGGGAATGTTGCACTGGTGATAGGTGGTGTTCTTTACATGACTGAAACCCGAACACAATCATGTTTGTAATAAAGTTGTTTAAAAAGAAAAACTTGACTTTGGACAGAAATTTTTTTTTTAATAAAAAGTCTATAATAATAGAAAACTTTTATTTTTGATGATTGAATAAAAGTGATTTTAAGTGTGCCCAAATTCAAAATTTTAAGGAAATTTAATCAAATGTTTTTATGGCTCTTTAAAACAAAAACATCTTTGTTTTTCTCAAATTGTTAATGAAATTTGTTTTAAATAGTCTTAGAGATGCAGATGACAAAATATTTTGAAATTTCTATTTTCTGAATTTATAAAGCCCAAGGCTCCCTGTCAGTAACATATTTAAATAAATTTATATTTATTTATTTATTTATTTATTTATTTATTTATTTATTTATTTATTTATTTATTTATTGTTTTTGGGCCACACCTGGCATTGCTCAGCTGTTACTCCTGGCTGTCTGCTCAGAAATAGCTCCTGGCAGGCACAGGAGACCATATGGGTTGCCGGGATTTGAACCAACCACCTTTGGTCCTGGGTAGGCTGCTTGCATGGCAAACGCAGCTGTGCTATCTCTCTGGGCCCAAGTTTATATTCTTTGTAACATGGTGAATAAATTTTCTATTAAAGTTTTAAAAAGGGTCAGATTTACAAAACAAGCCCACTTTTTGAAGTAACGTAAATGAGGTGTTAAATTTTGAAGGCTGTGTTGTATTTATTCTTAGCCTAAAGGTCATATTTACATGGAAAATGTAAAATATGCAATGGTGATGATGAATAATACCAACATTTTACTAGAAAATAAAATTACTTTTGAGATAACAGTGTTTAAGGTTTATGCCTTGTGTGTGAATGACAGGGTTTGATCCTTTACATTCTATATGGTTCCACAAGATTCAAAGTAAGATATGGTAGTAAAATTGAGCTTCTTCTTCACATTATTATAATTATTATTACAATATTATCATTATTATTATTTTGGACTTTGGGCTACATCCAGTACTGCTCAGGGTTACTCCTGGCTCTGTGCTCAGATCAGAGATCCTTCAAGATGCTGCTGTAGTATGATGTGGGATGTTGTAAATTGACTCTTGGTCAACTCCATACAAAGCAAGTATCCTAACCACTGTGATATCATTCTAGCTCTGCAGTTGAGAGAATTGTGAATGTTTTTATAAGCCCATATTCATAAACTCTAGATCTAAATCTATATGGTGTTGCATAACTTTAAAAATATTTATTCTAGGACCGGGCGGTGGCGCTAAAGGTAAGGTGCCTGCCTTGCCTGCGCTAACCTTGGACGGACCGCGGTTCGATCCCCCGGTGTCCCATATGGTCCCCCAAGCCAGGAGCAACTTCTGAGCACATAGCCAGGAGTAACCCCTGAGCGTTACCGGGTGTGGCCCAAAAACAAAACAAAAAAAAATATTTATTCTAAAATGAGTAATCTTATGTTTAATTTTTCATAAATATTAGGTTTAATACCTATTTAACATGTAAATACACACATATTTGTATATAACATATATATTTGATATAAATATATATTTGATTTGATATGAACACTAAATAGCTTACATGATACCTATATATGAAATAGGCTTATATATATGTATATGTAAACATTTATCAGGTAAAGGAACCCTGAGTTTAAGAAACTCTGCTATAGGTTTAGAAAATTAGTGGAAGGATAATGGTGTTCGCCTTGCATGTCTCACATTTTGGTCAGGATTTGATCCCTGGCTCTACTGCATCATGTGAACAGAGCACGGACTAAGCCCTGAGTACAGCCAGGAGTACCACCACCCCTTCCCCACCAAAAAAAGATAAAAGAAGTCCTGTAATGGATCTTTACTGCCATTAGGACAGACCTCTTACATTTTTATAGCCAGTATATTTCTTCTTTTTATATCTTTATTTAAGAACCATGGTCACAAACATGTTTGTAGTTGGGGTTCAATCATTAAAAAGTACACCCTCCTTCACCATGCAACCTTCCCTCCACCTTCCATCTCTTTCCTTCCCCTTGTCCCCTGACTCTCTTCCAGAGAGGCATTCTATTTTTCTCAATACCATTGTCATGATAGTTGTTGGTGTAGTTATTTCTCTGACTACACTCACCACTCTTTGTGGTAGGTTTCATATTGTGGGCTGATCCTTTCTGCCTTCATCTCTATTATCTCTGAGTATTCATATCATACTGTCTTATTTTTTCTTAACTCTCACAGAGGAGTGAGACTATTCTGTGTCTATCTCTCTCCCTCTAAATCATTTTATTCAGCATAATAGTTTCCATGTCCGTCCATGTATAGAAAAATTTCATGACACCATTCTTTTAATATCTGCATAGTTTCCATTGTGTATATGTACCATAGTTTCTTTAGCTACTCATCTGTTTTCAGGCATCTGTTTTTTTTTCCAGATTCTGGCTATTGTAAATAGAGATTCAATGTACATAGGCATGTCAGAAGGCATTTTTGTATTGTGTTTTTGTATTCCTAGGGTATATTCCTAGAAGGAGTGATATAGCTGTATCATATGAGAGCTCAATTTCCAGACTTTTTTGAAGAATCTCCATTGTTTTCCATAAAGGCTGGACTAGACAGCATTCCCACCTACAGTTTCTTTCTCCCTACATTTCTGCCAGAACTGATTATTCTTTTTATTTGTGATGTGAACTAACCTCTGTGGTATAAGATGTTCCTCATTGTTTTGATTTGCATCTCCCTGATGATTGGTGATGTGGAACATTTCTCCATGTGCCTTTTAGCCATCTGTTTTTCTTCTTTGAGAAAATGTCTGTTCAAATGATGGGGTTAGATATTTTTTCTCATTAAATTCTGTCAGTACCTTGTATATCTTAAATATTATCCCCTTATCTGATGGGTAATGGGTGAATAGTTCCTCCCATTCTGTTGGGTGGCCTTTGTATCCTAGTCACTATTTCCTTTGATGTGCAGAAGCTTCTCAGTTTAATGTAGTTCCATTTTTTAAATCTCTGCTCCCTCTTGTTTAGACAGTTGTGTTCCCTCCTTGAAGATACCTTTAGTCTCAATGTCATGAAGTGTTTTACGTAAGTGTTCTTTTATATATCTTATGGTTTGGGGTCTAATATCAAGATTTTTAATCCATTTGTATTTGACCTTTGTGCATGGAATTAGATGGAGCTCTGTGCTTGCTTTTTTGCATATGGCTGACCAGTTTTCCCATCACCATTTGTTGACTAGGCTTTCCTTGCTCCAAGTTGTGTTTCTTGCCCCTTTTCTAAGATTAAATTATTGTATTTAATCCTTAATGTCTTTATTATTTAATTTATTTAATATTTGGGAAACATTCTCTGAATACTCAACTCTATTTTATTGATCTGAGGGTCTGTCTCTATTCTAATACCATGTTTTAATGACTATTGCTTTGTAGTACAACTTAAAGTTAGGGAAAGTGATGCCTCCCATCTTCTTTTTCCTATAGAAAAAGTTATTAGTTTTTATTTTATTTATTTATTTATTTAGTTAGTTATTATGCTTTAGTTATTCTTAGGCATTTATTTTTCCAAATAAATTTTAGGCGTATTTGATTCACTTCTTTGAAGAAAGTCATGAGAATATTTAGGGAAATTACATTAAATTTCTACAATTCTTTAGGGATTATTGCCATTTTAATAATATTAATACTCCCAATCCATGAACAGGGTATGTTCTTCATTTCCTTGTGCCCTCTTTTATTTCTTGAAGCAATGTTTTGTAGTTTTCTTTGTTAAGTCCTACACCTCTTTAGTTAAGTTGACTCCAAGGTATTTGAGTTTCATGCACTATTGTGAATGGAATTGTTTTCAAGGTCTACTTCTTCTTTATCATTATTATAAAAAAAAAAGATAGTTGATTATTGCATGTTAATTTTGTAGCCTGCCAATTCGCTAATCAAATGTATTGTTTCCAGAAGCTTTTTGATAGAGTCTTTAGGGTTTTCTAAATATAGTATCATGTCATCTGTAAATAGTGAGAGCTTGATTTCTTCCTTTCCAATCTGGATGCCCTTGATATCATTTTCTTGCCTAATTTCTATGGCAAGTAGTTCCAGTTCTGTGTTAAGTAGGAGTTATGAGAGGGGGAAGACTTTTCTTGTTCCAGATTTTATAGGAAAGTCTTTTATTTAGTCTCCATTGAAAATAATATTTACCATTGGTTTGTGGTAGATGGCCTTGGCTATATTGGGAAAAGTTTCTTCCATTCTCATTTTTTGATAGTTTTTTTTATCATGAATGAGTGTTGGACTTTATCAAATGCTTTCTCAATATTTATTATATGATCATATGGTTTTTATTTTTTGTTGATATGGTGTATTGTGTTGATTGATTTACATATATTAAACTATCCTTGCATCTCTGGAATGAAACCTACTTGGTCATGTGTATGTTCTTGATGAGGCATTGGAACAAATTTGCTAGTATTTTGTTGAGGAACTTTGCATCTGGTTCATTAGAAATATTGGTTTGAAAGTTTTCTTTCTTTAATTTTTTTTTGTGCCACACCTGTTTGATGCTCAGGGGTTACTCCTGGCTATGCGCTCAGAAATTGCCCCTGGCTTGGGGGGACTATATAGGATGCCGGGGGATCGAACCGCGGTCCTTCCTTGGCTAGCGCTTGCAAGGCAGACACCTTACCTCTAACACCACCTCACCAGCTTCGAAAGTTTTCTTTCTGTAGTTTCCTTTTTTTGCATCATCTCTGTCTGATTTTAGTATCAGGGTGATGTTAACTTCATAAAAATTACTTGGGAGTGTATTTGTTTCTTCAATTTCCTGGAAAAGCCTGAAAAGGATTGGTAGTATGTCCTCTTGAAAGTTTTGAAATAATTTGTTAATAAAACCATCTGGGTCTGGACTTTGCTTTTGGGAAGACTTATGATAACCATTTTAATTTCCTCAATAGTGATGGCTCTTCTCAAGTATGCTGTATCATCTTGTTTTAACTGTTGAAGATTATGAGTCCAAGAATTTATCCATTTCTTTCAGGTTCTCTTGTTTTGTGGCATCGAGTTTCTCAAGGTAGTCCCTGATTACCCTTTGAATCTCTGTGGTATCTGTAGTGATCTCCTCCTTTTAATTTGTAATATGGTTTACTAAGTTTCTCTTTCTCCCTTGTGTGTTTTGATAGTGGTTTTTTGATCTTGTTTATATTTTTAAAAGAACCAGTTTTTGCTTTAATTGATCTTTCTGATTATTTTTTTTTGATTTTCACTTCATTAATCTCTGCTCTAAGCTTTGTTATTTCTTTCTTCCTACCTAATTTTGGATCATTTTATGAATCACCTTCTAATTTTAATAGCTATTTAATAAAATTATTTATGTAAGCCCCTTCTTTCTTCCAAAGCTATAAATTTTCCTCATAGTGCCACTTTTCTGTGTCCACAAATTCTTTTTTTTATGATCATGAGATTTTTATTTTTTTTAATATTTTTTATTTAAACACCTTGGTTAAAAACATGATTGTGGTTGGGTTTCAGTCATATAAGATGACACCCCCCATCACCAGTGTAACATTCCCATCACCAATGTCCCAAATATTCCTCCTCCCCTCCTTGCCCCCTCCTGTACTCTAGACAGGCTTTCTATTTCCCTCATACATTCTCATTGTTAGGATAGTTCGCAATGTAGTTATTTCTCTAACTAAACTCATCACTCTTTGTGGTGAGGTTCATGAGATGGGCTGTAAAGTCCAGCCCTCCTCTCTTTTGTCTCTGATAATTGTTGAGAAACATCTTTCATTTTTCTTAAAAGCCATTGACGAGTGAGACCATCCTTTATTGACATTCGTTAACAGGAATCTCTTGATTCCTCTTTGATTTCATCTCTGACTCACTGGTTGTTCGGTAATGTGATGTTTAATTTTCAGGTGTTAAATTTTTTCTTCTGTGTGTCTTTGTAGTTCACTTCTAATTTCAGTGCATTGTGATGTGAGAAGGTAGTCTGTACAATTTCTAGACTCTTTATGGAATTATGTTTTATGGGCCAGCATATAGACCCCCTTACAATTTTGTGTTTCTGTTGTGCTCTTGTCTTAAGCTATTTCAAAAAGTTTTTTAAAACTCTATAGAGACAAAAGATTTTCTGGCTGATGGTGTTGGAAATGGCTCTACTTTTAAGGCAGTCAATGTAAATGGTATCATTCGAAGAGAAGCTGTTAGGGTGGCAAAGAGATAGATAATATAGCTATTAGGGTGCTTTCTTTACACAGAGTTGGATCCCTGGCATTCATTATAGTTTCTGAGTTTGCCAGGAGTGATTACTGAGTGCAGAGCCAGGAGTAACTTCTCAGCACCACTTGGAGTGGGTCCCAAACAAACAAACAAAAACTATGAGAATGCTTCTTTTCTTCAAATGTAATATAATCTATTCCTTTCCACGTGAAGGAAATGATTCCAAATATTACATGTTGTTGTTCTTTGACTCTTCATCACTTGGCATCTATTATTCAAATTCATGTTTGTATTCTTAATTACTATGGATGCAGGAGTGATGACCTCAAAATATATTTTTTAAGAATGAGAACATATTTATGCTTCTCATTAAAATTTTATAAATTATTATACTAGTGTTTGTTAAATTCATTAAACAAGGATGCCATTGTTTAATGAAGCATGAACAAGGATGAGTTGTTTCTAATAACTTAGCAGTCTGTTTAAGAAAAATAAGTAAAATATAAAAACAATCAATCATAAACAAGTCCACTAGGTGTTTATATATGTTTTAGCTGCCTAAAAATTGTTAAGTGCTTTCTTTTGCTTATCTTCTGTTATTGATTAGGCCCCAATTTGTGTTTTTTTTTCAAGCTATGTTTGTCCCAATTTGATTAAGTCCCAATCTGTGCTACAGTGTACATCTTCCAATATGATTATGGTAGTTACTATTGAGTTCAGCTCTCATCAATACTTATGCATTTATAAAATATGCATCTTTGGGCTAGAGATATATGATAGTAGTAGTACCCTTGCTTTGCAAAAGGCCAATCTAGATTAAGTCTTCAGCATCAAATATATTGTCTCCAAAGCCTGATAGGAGTGTCCCCTCTGCAGAGCCAGGAGTAAGCACTGAGAAAAGGTAAATATAGCCCCAAAACTAAAGAAAAAAATTTAACTTACTAATTTTCTGTTTATCTTGAAAAATCTCAATATTCTAAAGTTTCTATACTGTTTTTATAAATAATTTTTTTCTTTTGGTTTTTGGGGCACACCTGGCAGTGCTCAGGGAATTAGTTACTCCTGGCTCTGAGTTACGAACTCATTCCTGGCAGGCTCAGGGGACCATATGGGTTGTTGAAAATTGAACTACCAGCAGTCCTGGGCTGGCCACATGCAAGGCAAATGCACTACCATTGTCGTATCTCTTCAACCCCTATAAATAAATTTTTAATTGACTCACTGGTGAGATAGTTTTTTTTATAATTATCTTTATTTAAACACCATGATTACAAATATGATTATAGTTGTATGATTACAGTCATGTAAAGAACACCCCCCTTCACCAGTGCAACATTCCCACCACCAATTTCCCAGTTCTCCCTCCTCCCCACCCTCCACACCTGTACTCGAGACAGGCTTTCTACTTCTCTCATTCATTCACATTGTTATGATAGTTATCAGTGTAGTCATCTCTCCAACTGCACTCATGACTCTATGTGATGAGCTTCATGTCATGAGCTGCTCCTACCAGCCCTCATCTCTCCTGTCTCTGAGATACTGTTAAAAATGTCTTTCATTTTTCTTAAAACCCATAGATGAGTGAAACCATTCTGCATCTTTCTCTTTCCCTCTGACTTACTTTACTCAGCATAATAGATTCCATGTACATCCATGTATAGGAAAAATTCATGAATTCATCTCTCCTGGCGGCTGCATAGTATTCCATTGTGTATATGTACCACAGTTTCTTCAGCCACTCATCTGTTGAAGGGCATCTTGGTTGTTTCCAGAGCCTGGCTATTGTAAATAGCACTGCAATAAATATAGGTGTAAGAAAGGGATTTTTGTATTGTATTTTTGTGTTCCTCGGGTATATTCCTAGGAGTGGTATAGCTGGATCTTATGGAAGCTCAATTTCCAGTTTGTGAAGGAATCTCCATATTGCTTTTCATAAAGGTTGTACTAAACAGCATTCCCAAGAGCAGTGAAAAAGAGTTCCTTTCTCTCCACATCCCTGCCAGCACTGCTTTTTTTCCTTTTTTGTGATGTGTGCCAATCGCAGTGGCGTGAGGCGGTACCTCATAGTAGTTTTGATTTGCATCTCCCTGACGATTAGTGATGTTGAGCATCTTTTCATGTGCCTTTTGGCCATTTGCCTTTCTTCTTTTTCAAAGTGTCTGTTCATTTCTTCTCCCCATTTTTTGATGGGGTTAGATTTTTTTCTTGTATAGTTCTGTCAGTACCTTGTAAATTTTGGATATTAGTCCTTTATCTGATGAGTATTGGGTGAATAATTTCTCCCACTCAGTGGGTGGCCTTTGTATTCTGGGCACTATCTCCTTTGAGATACAGAAGCTTCTCAGTTAATATAGTCCCATCAGTTTATCTCTGCTTCCACTTGTTTGGAGAGTGCTGTCGCCTCCTTAAAGATGCTTTTAGTCTCAATGTCTTGGAGTGTTTCACCTACATGTTATTCTATATACCTTATAGTTTCAGATCTGATATCAAGGTCTTTAATTCATTTGGATTTTACCCTTGTATATAGTGTTAGCTGGGGGTCTGAGTTTGCTTTTTTGCAAGTGGCTAACCAGTTGTGCCAACACCACTTGTTGAATAGGCTTTCCTTGCTCCATTTAGAATGTCTTGCTCCTTTATCAAAAACTAGGTGGTTATATGTCTGAGGAACATTCTCTGAGTACTCAAGCCTATTCCACTGATCTGAGGGTCTGTCTTTATTCCAATACCATGCTGTTTTTATAACTATTGATTTGTAATACAGCTTAAAATTAGGGAAAGTAATGCCTCCCACATTTCTTTTCCAAGGAATGCTTTAGCTATTTGAGGTTGTTTATTGTTCCAAATGAATTTCAGAAGTGTTTGATCCACATCTTTGAAGAATGTTCTGGGTATCTTTAGAGGAATCACATTAAATCTGTACAATGCTTTTGGAAGTATTGCCATTTTAATGATGTTGATCCTACCAATCCATGAACAGGGTATGTGTTTCCATTTTTGAGTGTCCTCTCATTTCTTGAAGCAAAAAACTTGTTTTATAGTTTTCTTTGTATAGATCCTTCACATCTTTAGTCAGGTTGACTCCAAGATATTTGAGTTTGTGTGGCACTAATGTGAATGGGATTGTTCTCTTAATGTCCATTTCTTCCCTATCATTATTAGTGCATAAAAAGGCCATTGACTTTTGTGTGTTAATATTGTAGCCTGCCACTTTGCTATATGAATCTATTATTTCTAGAAGCTATTTGGTAGAGTCTTTAGGGTTTTCTAAGTAGAGTATCATGTCATCAACAGTGAGAGCTTGACTTCTTCCTTTCCTATCTGGATTCCCTTGATATCTTTTTCTTGCCTAATCGCTATAGCAAGTACTTCCAGTACTATGTTGAATAGGAGTGGTGAGAGAGGACAGCCTTGTCTTGTACCAGCATTTAGAGGGAAGGCTTTTAGTTTTTCTCCATTGAAGATCATATTTGCCACTGGCTTGTGGTAGATGGCCTTAACTATATTTAGAAAGGTTCCTTTTATTCCTATCTTGCTGAGAGTTTTCATCAAGAATGAGTGTTGAACCTTATCAAATGCATTTTCTACATCTATTAATATGACCATGTAATTTTAATTTTTCTTGTTGTTTATGTTGTGTATGATGTTGATAGATTTACAAATGTTAAACAAGCCTTGCATTTCTGGGATGAAACCTACTTGATCAAAGTGAATGATCTTCTTGATGAGGCACTGGATCCTGTTCACCAGGATTTTGTTGAGGATCTTTGTATCTGTATTCACCAGAGATATTGGTCTGTAATTTTCTTTTTTGGCAACATCTCTATCTTGTTTTGGTATTAAGGTGATGTTGGCTTCATAAAAGCTATTTGGAAGTGTTCCTGTTTTTTCGATTTCATAAAAGAGCCTGGCCAGGATTGGTAATAGTTCCTCTTGAAAGGTTTGAAAGAATTCATTTATGAATCCATCAGGGCCTGGGCTTTTGTTTTTGGGAAAATTTTTGATTACGGTTTTAATTTCTTCAATAGTGATGGGGGTGTTTAGATATGCTACATCTTCTTTATTTAAACGTGGAATGTTATATGACTTCAGAAATTTATCCATTTCATACAGGTGTTCATATTTAGTGGCCTAGAGTTTCTCAAAGTATTCTCTGAATACCCTTTGAATCTCTTCAGTATCTGTAGTGATCTCCCCCTTTTCATTTCTAATACACATTATCAAATTTCTCTCTCTCTTTTGCTTTGTGAGTTTTGCCAATGGTCTATCAATCTTGTTTATTTTTTTAGTGAACCGACTTCTCCTTTCATTGATCTTTCGGATTGTTTTTTGGGTTTCTATTTCATTGATTTCTGCTCTCAGCTTTGTTATTTCCTTCTGTCTCCTGATTTTTAGTTTCTTTTGTTGATCATTTTCTAATTCTATAAGCTGCATCATAAAGCTATTCATGTATGCTCCTTCTTCCTTCCTGATGTGTGCTTGCAAAGCTATAAATTTTCCTCTCAGTACCACTTTTGCTGTATCTCATAGGTTCTGATAGTTTGTGTTTTCATTGTCATTTGTTTCTTAGGAAATTTTTGATTTCTTCTTTGATTTCATCTCGGACTCACTGGTTGTTGAGTAGTAGGCTGTTTAATTTCCAGGGGTTAAATTTTTTCTTCTGTGTCCCTTTGTAGTTCACATCTAACTTCAGAGCCTTGTGGTCAGCAAAGGTAGCCTGCAAAATTTCTATCTTCTTGATTTTATGGAGGTATGTTTTATGTGCCAGCATGTGGTCTATCCTGGAGAATGACCTATGTATGTTGGATAAGAATGTATATCCAGGTTTCTGAGGATGGAGTGTCCTGTATATATCTATTAGGCCTCTTTCTTCCATTTCTCTTTTCAGGTCTAGTATATTTTTGTTGGGTTTCCATTTTGTTGACCTATCAAGTGTTGACAAGCCTGTGTTGAGGTCTCCCACAATTATTGTGTTATTGTTGATATCCTTTTTCAGATTTGTCAACAATTGTATTAAATACTTTGCTGGTCCCTCATTGGCTGCGTATATGTTTAGGAGAGTGATTTCTTCCTGTTGTACATATCCCTTGATTAGTACATAGTATCCATCTTTGTCCCTTACAGCTTTTCTGAGTATAAAGTTTGTGTCATCTGATATTAGTATGGCCACCCCCGCTTTTTTAAGGGTGTTGTTTGCTTGAATGATTTTTCTCCAGCCTTTGATTTTGAGTCTATGTTTATTCTGACTATTCAGGTGTGTTTCTTGTAGACAGCAGAAGGTTGGCTTCAGTTTTTTGATCCATTTCGCCACTCTGTGCCTCTTAACAGGTGCATTTAGTCCATTGACATTGAGAAAAAATAATTTTCATGGGATTTATTGCCATCTTTGTGTAGAAGTTTGGTGTGTTTTTTGTTCTGTCTTGTCTTTAGAATAGATCTTTCAGTTTTTCTTTTAATGCTGGTTTTAAGTCTGTAAAGTTTTTGAGCTGTTGTTTATCTGTGAAGCCATGTATACTTCCTTCAAACGTGAAAGTGAATTTTGCTGGGTGCAGTATTCTTGGCAAAGCATTTATTTCATTGAGTTTTGTCACTATATCCCACCACTGCCTTCTGGCCTTGAGTGTTTCTGGTGACAGGTCTGCTGTAAATTTCAAGGATGCTCCTTGGAATGTAATTTCCCTTTTCGATCTTGCTGCTTGCAGTATTCTATCTCTATCTGTGGGATTAATCATTGTGACTAAGATATGTATTGGAGTGATTCTCCTCGGGTCTTTTTTAGCTGGTACTCTTCGGGCATGCAGGATTTGGTCATATGTTTTCTTTAGTTCTGGTAGTTTCTCTGTGATGATGTTCTTGACTGTTGATTCTTCCTGAAGATTTTCTTCTTGGGTGTCTGGGACTCCAATTATTCTAAAGTTGTTTTTGTTAAGCTTATCAAAGACTTCTATTTTCATCTGCTCATATTCTTTGAGTAATTTTCCATTGTCTGATCATTTGATTTAAGGTTTTTTCCAATCTCTTCTGCTGTGTAAAGTTGTTATGCATCACATCTTCCAGCACACTAATTCTATCCTCAGCTGCTTTAAACCTGTTGGAAAGTTCATCCATTATGTTCTTCGATTCATCTACTGAGTTTTTCAGACCTGTTATTTGACCTGATATTTCAGTTTGGAATTTTCTGATTTCTATCTTCATATTCTCTTGATTTTTATTAGTGTTCTGATCTATACTTTCATTGAGTTCTGTGAGCATCCTCCATATTTCTTCTTTAAACTCTATTTCTGAAAGACTGCTTAGGTGGTTGGCCATTGTTGGGTTATCAGAGTTTCCATCTTCATTCTCTATGGCTGATGTTGGTCTGTGTAATTTCCCCATTGTCACGCTTATGCTGTGGGTTTTTTTACGTGTTGTAGTGGTATTCATTGGCTTGGTGGAGTGCAGAGTGCTCCTCTGCTTCTATCCCTTATAGCTGGGCGTAAGGAGGCCAGCAGAGTAAGCTTTATCCTCAACTCTGGCCCAGAAAGACTCACCTCAGCTGAGGCAAGCCGTCAGGGAATGAATGCCAGAGAAGAGCAAAGTTCCCAGGTTGAAGCAATTCGGGGGAAGCCCCAAAATGTCTGCCGAGCTTAAGGGGCCAGCAGAGTCTGTCTTATCCACAATTCTGGCCCAGAAAGACACACCTCAGCTGAGGCACGCCCTCAGGGGATTAATGCTGGAGAAGATCAAAGTTCCCAGGTTGAAGCAAGCTGGGGAAGTCCCAAAATGTCTGCCGAGCCTAAGGGGCTCAGCAGTTAGCTTTATCCAGAACTCCGGCCCAGAAAGACTCACCTCAGCTGAGGCAAGCCATCAGGGGATGAATGTCAGAGAAGCTCAAAGTTCCCAGCAAGCTGGGCGAAGCCCCAAAATGTCTGCCAAGCTTAAGGGGCCCAGCAGAGTTTGTATTTATCCACAAATCCGTCCGGAAAGTGAGATACAGTTTTAAAGTTGCTCATAATTGAATTTCAGTCATACAGTGTTCAACACCCTTCACCAGTGCAAATTTCTGACACAAAAAGACTCCTGCCCTCACCATCCCTACTTCCTCTGTGGCACACCCATGGTAGACATTTTTCTCCTCTCTCCTCTTTCTCTTTGTCTTTGTCTCTCTGTCTCTTTTTCTTTTTCTCTTCCTTTTTTTTTTAGACACTGATTTGCAATATTGTTACTGAAAAGGTATCATGCATATGACTTCCCCTCCTTTCAGCACCCAGTTCTGCCCTCAGATATCATTCTCAACTCTCATTGTCATAGTGCTCCCTTCTCTGCCCTAACTGCACTATCTTGCTCTTGTGGCAATCTTCCTACCATAGATCAGTCATGGTCCTCATCTCTTTTGTTTTTGGATATTAATACCATGAATGTGCTTATTCTTGGTCTATGCTCTCCCTCTGACTCATTTCTCTTAGCTATACTTTATATATTTGGTCTTTGACACGTAAATTTTGCTCAAACTATTTAAAAACAAAAGAGACACTGCTAATAATTACACTGGTACAGTAGGTTAAAGTAGAAGGATAAGGGCAAAACAATATTATGTGGGTAAGTCAAGATGTGTGGGCCAAATTCCCATGAGGTTAGACCAGTCCACCACAGAAATGTTATTCCTAATGTGCACCACAATATGAAAAATGCCAAAAAGTGAAGCTCTTTAACTTTAGGATATTAAACATACTTAATTTTTTTGCTAGTGGAAATTTAAATTGCACTCAAATTTTCATCTTACAAATAATTTTGCTCAGAACATTTCTGTACATACTTCCTGTGTGTCCATGAGTGGGGTTATATGGGGGGATATCTATATTGTACACATGAAATATTATTTTATTACATGTTCAACATTTAAAGAAGTGTTCAACTTGTTTTCCAGAGAGATTGCAGTCATTTATGCCTACACATCACACTCAAAATGTTTAGTTTCTCCACATCTTTGCCAACACTTATAATACTAGACATGTTAATCTTAGTTGCTTTGATGAGTGTGAAATTGGACCTCACGGTTTTCATATGACTTTCTCTCCTGATGGTGATCCTCAACAATATTCAAATATGTGTTACTCATTCCTGTTGCTTATGTGAAATGCTTGTTTCCTTTTTGTTCATTTTATCTTCAAATAACTCACCTTGCTTATCTTCTTTTTTTTGTTAATTTTGTTGAAATATTCTCAATATAGAATGTTTTCAGTCAAATATACAATTTTATTTGAGGTTATTTGTCTTCACGTGTTTCTTTGACTATAAGGAAGTTTTAATATTTAATGTAAAAGTTATTAATTTGGCTTTTTGTATCTTGTCATAAAATGCTCTCATATCCTAGAATAATCAAGATGGTTCTGTTATCTTTGAAAATTTTCAGAATTATATTTCTTATTTAGTTCTTTAAGCAATCTAGAAATAATTTCTGTTTAGGACAGAAATATGAAGCAAATTTATGAATTGTTTCCCTTTACATTATACTGAGTTGCTTCAATCTCACTTATTCTTTTGTTTTGTTTTTCAGGCCACACACGTTTGATGCTCAGGGGTTTCTCCTGGCTAAGTGCTCAGAAATTGTCCCTGGCTTGGGGGGGGGCATATGGGATGCTGGGGGATCGAACTGCGGTCCTTCCTTGGCTAGCGCTTGCAAGGCAGACACCTTACCTCTAGCGCCACCTCACGAGCCCCTATCTCACTTATTTTATTGTTCATCTTCCCCCATTTCTTTCAAAGTTCAATTATTTATACCTTCAATTCAAGCTTATAATTTATGAATTTGTATATATACTTTCTGTTGCAATCTTATATTTCTTTCTCCCGAAGGCAATAATATAGTGCCGTCTAATAGATTTACAATATATTTTGATAACTAATGGGAAAAACCTCTTATTTTTCTCCAATATTTTGGAAACAATATTTGTTGTCTATATATATTAATATAATTTGTAAAATCTCCTACAAAATAGTTCTAAGACTGCATAAAATTTTATAAAAGTGACTAACAGGTCACATATACATATACATATATACACATATATATGTACATATACACATATACATGTATATACTATTTTTTTGGATTTGGGGCCACATCCAGCTGTATTCAGGGGTTACTCCTGGCTATCTGCCCAGAAATCACTACTGGCAGGCATGGGGGACCATATGGGATGCTGGAATTCAACACACCTTTGTTCCTGAGTCGGCCACTTGCAAGGCAAACACCCTACCACTGTGCTATCTCCCCGGCCCTATCAGATATATTTTTATTTATAATATTAACACTTTGCATTTGCAAAAGCTACTCATTGTATCACTTATTTTTGCATGCTGTATAATCTTTCAGTAGAACTCTTTTAGACAGGGAAGGTTAAGCATGTATTTTTTAAATAATTTTTATTATGATCAATGTGAATTACATGTTTTTCATAATTATATTTAAGGTACATAGTGACAGTGAAATAGAGTCATTCCCACCACCAATGTTGTCCTCTCTCCACCCCTGTTCCAGCAAAGCATGTATTTTATGAACAAATTCCCAGGCATCTTATTTTATGCCATTATATTGCATTTTTGAATTCTACTGCTATTTTTAGAATTATGATTGGCCTTTTTATGCTGATCAGATGTCTAGTTAAGTTTTCTGAGATCTTACTATGTCCAAAGGTAAGAAAGACAAATGCTATCTTTTCTCCTTGCTCACTAGGACTCAGATGTGATTCATATAGTAAATGACTGCACACAGAAGTACTGTGTCTACAATAGTTATCATTTCTATAAGTCAATAATTTTGTAGACATTTGGGTTTTTCTGAAGCAGTAAAAAAATAATTTCTGAGTATGAAGCCTGACTTTGTGGGTATCAAAGAGCATATTGCTGGTGCATATCATATGAGATATGTTTTCAGAAACACTCAATTCAACTATTTTTTATAATTTTTTATTTTAATTTTTTAATTACATCTTCCTTTTCAAATGAAAGGGTAAAAATGTGTACCAACATATTAATCTGATACATAAATAAATAATATGTTACAGATTTAAAGAAATTATATGTCAACTAAATTTAAAAAGTAGCAAGAAGGTAATCACTTCAATTTAAAGCTGTTACTCAGTGGCTGGAACTTTAGGACAGTGAGTAGGGCATTTGACTTGCATATGTTTGACTGACGCTCTATCCTCAGCTTCCCAAATGGTCCCCCACCCTCACACTGCCAGGAATGACACCTGGATGCGGAGCCAGAAGTAAGGCCTGAACACCTGTGGGTGTGGCCCCAAAAGAAAAACAAAAAAGAAGCTGTTACTCAAATGGAGTCAGTTATTTTATGTAAGAATTAAAAATTACACTTGCCAAACAAAACCATTACATATTGCAGTGTGTAGTAGGTTTTTGAACCTATGCTATGATAAAATATGATAAAAATAATAAAAAGCTTGTAGCATTGCATAGAGTCAGTAAATTAAAATGTATTTTCCATAAAAGAACTAGTTTAAGAGCAAAAATGGCAAATGTTAACTTGTGGAGCACGAACAAGAACAAAAAACTCTAATATGTGCCAATATTTCCACTAAAAAGAAAAGCTATACTCTTTATTTGACTTTTGTTACTAGCACAACACGAACATTTGAGCCATCAAGGATACTATCAAAAAAAACCCTGCAAAGTCATTTTGCCTTTACCCACAGTTTTTGCCATGTAGATTAGCCTCTGAAGAGGAAATGGAACTGAGTTAAACAAGTTTAGACAACCATGTTTGTTTTACCAGTTAGCATATTTGTTTTTTTTTCTCACTTTTTCATGTAATATGTGTGGCTTTCAGGAATTCCAGTTGAATATGAAACTCTCAGTTCCATCTCTTCTCCTTTCTGGGCCTTAGCATTCCTCCCTGCTTTCCTCTACTATTAAAACAAAACAAGAAAATATTGGCAAAGTGCTCAGGGTAGATGCAGCTTTCAAGTTCATTTATTTACACATTTGTTGTTATGGCCTTTGCAGATTTCACTTTAAGAAAACAAATAAAACAAAGCAAAATAAAACAAAATGCAATGTTAGTCATGTGTCTCAGTGTTGCATACACCAAGTCCCTGGTACCACACATATACAAACACACAGATACATATCCACAAACACACAGAAATTTAAATAATTGATGTTTTTGCTAGCAAAGACAAGGAGAAATGCTGCTTCTCTGGCTATTTTGCCATTAAAAATAGTAACAAAAAAAAATAGTAACCGAAAAGTTGGACATCAAGTTGAAGATCTTTAAATAGGGTGAGAGCAAGGAATGAAGAGAACTCCAGCCCCACAACACACACCTCACTTCTAAATAAAAATAACAAGCATTTCCAAGACTTGAAACACTCATTATGACCTGAATTTTGCCACATTCTTTTCTCCAACCACATGTTCTCTTCCAGAATTTTTTTTAATATGTCCTTTTGCATCTTGGTGTGGAGTTCAACAGGAGGAAGTTTGCTGATGGCAAGACTGACTGTAAGAATTCATTCAGATGCAGTTGTGAGTTTACTTTGGCTTTAGGGCCTATTCAAGAGAAAATAAATAAGTTTGATTCAATAAATTTGGAAATGTGAATTTTCCTCAACATGCTGATGCAGGCAGGTCAGGTCAGATCAGGCCAATTTGTAGGTCAATAATCGGCACTAATTCTGGCTTGGCTCAGCACAACCATGCCCCTAGAGAGTTCAAAAAAATGCCCTGTATTTATCTTTAGGGGTCAGAGTTAAAAGAAAACATGTGCCCAGCTTGAACTTTCCATGTCAGAACTCCAGTGTTACAACAAGCAGGCCAAGAACTATAAATCTCTGTGGAAAAGGAGGCCGGGTGAGGGGACAGGAAGAAAGGGATTGAGTTTGAAGGCAGTTAAAAAGAGGTTGTGATCTAAGATGGGAATCTAAGTAGTGTTTTGCATTTAAAAAGGAGTTGAGTGGGTAAAGATCAATACTAAAGATTTAATATTTTTGCATCTTTATTTTAATGAAATTGATTCCTTTTAGCAATAGCCTCTGGAATAAGTTCAGTTAGTTTACTTGTATAATGCTTTTATCCCTCCCTCCATTATTTAAGGAAAGCCTACTAGGTAGCAGCTGCTGTGACATGCTATCCCAAAGCCAATACCCTAGTCTTGCATTTTAGAGATTAATCTTGGTTTTGCAATCCTATTAGGCCACAGGGGACTTCTTAACATGGGGTTTCTCCTTCCTTGTATTTTCTGACTGCCTTTGACTGTAAACTTGAGGCAGCTTTCTGTCAGCCCTGATGTAGATGCTGACGACAGCTAGGGGCTGGTGCTTGGCTTTCTAGCCTTCTCACTCTCCCTAAGTAATTAAGTCCCCTAATGATAACGAAGCATCATTACAATAATATTGATACCTGCTGTAATCACTGCCATTCTGGCTTTTCAATTTCCAGCATTTGCCTTGGATCAAGTAGCTCCGTGCTAATGCAACAGAAGGTCACCCGATGAATGGGGCTGATAGGGGAAGACAGCTCTACTTAGCATGCATGGAAAGCGACGCTTTCCTGGCATTGGAGAGCTAATCTTTCAAGTTGTCCTTTTTTGACTTTCTCAGTTTAATCAGTTTAATCTCATCTTCCTTCTTTTCTGATTACAAGGATTTTCTGTAGAAACCTTGCCTCACAATAAAGACCATGTGGCAATTTATTCTCCTATTGATTTCAACATTTCTGTTCCTCTATCCATGAGCCGATAATGGGGGAGGGAGAGGAACCGTGTCAGGAGTTTTGAGAAAGAACAGTCTGGAAAGAAGAGGCGAATGGGCAGTGAAAGGATTTCAATTTTTTAGTTAGCAGGAAAGCCACATTGTCAATTAGCTCAGAAACCTAAGTACATCTTAAATGCACTAAAAGCAGAAATGACAACCAAATTGAAAGTCTCTATCATGATCAAGGTTAAAGACAGCTACCACAAGGAAAGCTTATGTTCTATTTCCACACTAAAGAAACCACACACACACACACACACACACACACACACACAATTCACACACACCATTACCACCATTACCACCACCAAATAGACAGATACACACACATGCACCTCTGATAAATAAGCAGACACACATCACACATATTCATGCCTCTTCTGTAGTCAAAGATGTGGAGCATGTCTTCAAAGGGCTACATTGCTAGGATAATTCCCTTGATACAAGAGAGTGAATGATTATTATTCTCTGTGTGGGTCACGATTTAGGACCATTCAGAAAACCATTGCACAAAATCAGGGAAATGACAAAAAAGAATGACCACAATAGTTAGGAGAAAAGAGGGGGGTTCTAGTGAACTTTTAAGGTATTTGTGAGTTATCTTTAAGTTGTCTGTATACGAGTCCACCTGGCATGCCAGTGTGGCTGTAACTGTAATGGTGGATCAGCTGAGAGGTGATGTAGAAAAATATGAAATTAGAGGTGAGTGGAGCTTTTGATAAACCAGCATTCTAGGTGGGATGGAGAAAACTATAGCAGGCAGGGCTGTGGCAGGGCTGGCCCAGATTCTATCACCAACATCCCATGTTTCTCTAAGCCCTATCAGAAGTGAGTCAGGGGCAAAGAGCCAGGAAGTGCCTTCAGCACCACTGCCAGGTTAACCCAAACAAGACAACAACAAAAAATCCACTAAACACTTTACTTTTACTCATTTGTTTATTTGTTAATGAATTAATTTATTTATTTTGAATTTGGGACCACACCCAACGATGCACAAGGCTTAACTTCTGTCTCTATGCTCAGAGATCACTCAGGATTGATTGTGGGTTGGTTCCATATTAGGTTTAAGAACCCTACCTGCTGTACTATTGCTCTAGCTTCCAAAACAACTATTCTTTTGTCCAAAAGTAAAGATTGCATATTGAACAGAGAATTAGCTAGACAATTTTGTTGTTGTTTGTTTGTTTTGGGGTCACACCTGGCAGCACTCAGGGGTTACTCCTGGCTCTATGCCCAGAAATCGCTCCTGGAAGGCTCGGAGGACCATATGGGATGCTGGGATTCAAACCACCAACCTTCTGCATGAAAGGCAAATGCCTTACCTCCATGCTATCTCTCTGGGCCTATAGCTAGACAATTTTTAAAGATTTGAAAAACAGTAGAAAATTTATTCATTCTTGGTTGAGTAAACTTACTCAACCACACTATGTCTGTGAGAATGGTATTGAAATACTTCTGCAATTTTTTCTATAACAAGAAAGAACAAAATATCTCTTTGGACATCAACATTTTTATTATTTTCTTTTTTTGATTTTGTGGCCACACAGGGCAGTTTTTAGGGAACCATAATAGGTGCCAGGATTTGAATTAGGGTCATGGCCTCTGTAGTCATAAGCACCATCTCTTTGGTGCAAAATTTCTTTGAGGTCAGATATGTGCAGAAAAAAAAGAAGAAAAGGAAGAAAAGAAAATAGAACAAACAAAATTTCCATAGAAACTCAAAAAAAAAAAAAAAAAAAGAAAAGAAAAAGAAAAACCTCATGGAACTCTCCAATGTCCTGGAGAGTTAAATCATTGCTTCTTTTTCTCAGCTTCTTTCCATTTGTTGGGATACTAACTACACAATCATTAAACATTTAGGGAGTGGCAAAGAAAAAGTTTTATTTTGCAATAATTACACTTGGTTCAGAAAATCATAAGCCTGAACATTTCAAATGAATCCAATCGCTGTCCCAAATAGTTGACTCTTTAAATGGGCAATGGTCCATAGGCTGAAGCAGAGCAAGCCAAGTATTTTGCACAGTAAACAGGCTGCCTTTCAACTCTCCCTAGTGTATCTTTGTACTTTCTCTTCAGGGTTTCTAGAGATAATGATATACTATAGCCAGATGAAAAGAACATCTGTTTTACGAACTGTGAACTTACAGCAGCCATTTGTCTATCTGATCTGTTCCTATTATTTCCCTTCTCATTTTACACCTTTATATTTCTCCATTGATCAAATCTATGCAAAGTAAAAGGATTGAGAAAAACACTAAACAATCATCATTTTTCCCTTCAAAGGTTACCCACTACCTTTCCTGCTAAATAATTCTGCTTGATATAACAGGCCCAAGTTTTATTTTTTATTTTTAATATTTTTGTAAGCACATGTTTCTCTCTCTCTCTCTCTCTCTCTCTCTCTCTCTCTCTCTCTCTCTCTCTTGCTCTCTCTCTCCCTTTAAATGGAAGTCTTTGGTTCACTTGGGCTTACTGCTTAATAACAATGTGGTAGAGTTAGCCCAGGAGAACAATGCATCCATTAATCTGCCTCCTGCTTAATTGGTAACTACTGTATGGGCTGGCATTTCAAACACAGATTGCAAATGTACTTGAATTAGTTACTGTTTAATTGATACAACTGGCACTCGGCCTAGAACCAACATGCAGCTACTGTAAAAAAGAAAGAGGCTTGAAAAGAGGGAGAAAAATACAAGGTATGATTGTGATTCATCCTTTTTATGTTTATATCAATTTTCCTGGAATATAATTACACAGTTTTTCATATTGCTTTAACAAGCAATAGACCAAAACAGGCTGCTAAAAAAGACCTGTAATGCTCACTGACATAAAGAATAGCAACTGTGACTTCCAACTCCCTTGTTCTCCATTCAATTTTTCCAAGAACAGTTATGTATGTATAACTGGGCTTGGGGAGTTTATATCTGTAACAGGATGAAATGCCTAAAAGTCTCCAGAATAGCAGGATTTCAGGTTAGTAGAATACTACCATGGCAATAATTCAGCTTTTTTGTTGTTCACACCAGTGTTGCTTAAATATAATTTGAACCACGTTTTTTTAATTTTTTAAGTTTAATCCTTAAATAGTTGTATTTAACTTACATCCTGGAGATCATTAGGTTCTGCAAATTTGAATATAGAACATTCTGATTACAAGCATTTTATAATGAGAATGATAATCATTTATTGAGCATTTTCTATATATCCAGAATCAAAATATCACTCCACATAACCCTCTGAACAGTTGGGCTTCCCTTTACAGTATTTGTCTTTATTTTATATACAATTCCAGGACCAGAGATAGTACAGGGATTAAGATATTTGTGTTACAAATTTAGTTCTATAACAGCATCACAGTGTCCCTTGACCACTGCCAGGAGTGATCCTTGAGTGCAGAGCCAGGAGTAAGCACTAAGCATAATCCAATTTAACTAAAAATTCTCCAAAAGCTAAACATAATCTAGATAAAAAAACTGAACTGAGAAATCCATGAATTAGCTCACTTATAGAATAAAATTATTTGGTTTGATGTCAAGCACCCAACTTTCATCTTCATTTTGTCGGTATATGCTAATTTTATAGTAATTAATGTTACTTTTAGACCCCAAATTGGAATAAAAACAGCTCAAATAATTTTTTTTCCATCTTCAGGGACTGGTCCATGATATGAAGCTTAGCACAAAGAGTAGTAAGTGCAGTTAAACAAATAACAACATTAATAAGTACCATGTCAATGATAGAGAAAAATACAATATCTGTCTGGAAGAGACAAATGGAGGAGAGAAATGGGGGTATTGGTGGCTGGAAAGTTGCACTGGTGAGGGGGGGATGGCATTTTACAGCTGAAACCCAATTAAGAACAAGTTTGTAACCATCGTGATTAAATAAGTTTAATTAAAAATGTTTCTTTTTAATAGCTGGAATAAAGTACAGAGGTACAGTGCATACCTTGTACACTGCTGACACTGGTTCAAACCCTGGCATTCTGTATGATCTTCTGAATCCTTTCAGAAGAGATTCATGAATATAGAGCCAGAAGTAAGCACTGAGCACTGCAGAAGCAAAAACCAAACCACTATTCCTTTTTATTCCTCAGATTACTTTATAGAAATCCAGAACCAGAGTCACAAAGCCAACTGGACAGATGTCCCAAGTTGTCTAATCACAGAGTTTACACAGTGGATTCATTGCAAACTTGTCCTTTCCTCTTCATTTCTTTTTTTTGTTTGTTTGTTTTGTTTTTTGTTTTTTGGGTCACACCCGTTTGATGCTCAGGGGTTACTCCTGGCTAAGTGCTCAGAAATTGCCCCTGGCTTGGGGGAACCATATGGGACGCCGGGGGATACAACCGCAGTCCTTCCTTGGCTAGCTCTTGCAAGGCAGACACCTTACCTCTAGCGCCACCTCACCAGCCCCTCCTCTTCACTTCTTTCTCATCCAACCTTGTCTCTCTGTACTCATGCATCCAATCTACCAACTTGAATGCCATTCTTGACTTTTCCCTGTTCTTCATTCTTCCCAGCTCTACCAACCTAGTCTGATCACTAAATGCCACAGACTTTGATGAGTACTTACTTACTTCAAAATGACTTTTTCTTTTCCTGTCCTCAATGCTTCTGTGCAAGTTAGATCTTCATACTAGTCTACTGCACTATTATTGCAACAAGCTAATGAATCCTCCTTCTTTTCTTTTCTTTTTTTTTTTTCGGGCCACACCCATTTGATGCTCAGGGGTTACGCCTGGCTAAGTGCTCAAAAATTGCCCCTGGCTTGGGGGAACCATATGGGACACCAGGGGATTGAACCGTGGTCGCGATCTTTCCTTGGCTAGAGCTTGCAAGGCAGACACCTTATCTCTAGCACCACCTCGCTGGCCCCATCAATTCTTTTTCTAAATTACCTCCAAGCTATATACTTTTTCTTGGTCAAGATTTCTTGGTCTAAATTTTCTGTTGTGCTCTGACTTCTTCATTTCCTTTGTTATTTTTCCCATTCTCTACCATGGCACTAGCCTTCTCTATATGATAAAATCCTACTTTTAATTCAAGTCTCAATTGAATTGTTATTATTCTATGAAGTGGCCTCTAGCCCTTCTTGGGGACGCTAATTCTCTTTCCTCCTCTTCTTTCAGTTTCTCCTTCAGGATTTGTACTGTAGATTTTATCCTTTAGTACAACATCAAAGTCTATTTCTGAGGTTTTCTTGTAGGACCACACAAAGAATTTTTTAAAAAGACATATGTTCCACTTTGATCCATTATTTAATGAATTATTTGCTTTCTATATTAAAAATAACATGCAATTTGATATTACAGAAGTGATACAAAATATAATCTTGGGTTCTATTTAATGTGCTGACAACATAAAGAATACTTGCTATGTGGTACATTTCTTTGCCAGAGACATTGGATAAACCATTTGGCCTCTGTAAGCATTTAGCTTCATCATCAATAAAGTTTTCTCTAAGGTATTTATAACACAAATTTTCATACTATTGCAGTTATTTCTATAGTATATTATATAGTTAGCCATTTAGTTCAAACATTGTGTTATAAAACTATTAAATAAAAATGGTCCTAAAGGACCAATTTTAAGACATTAAAATGTTAATTTTTGTTCACACACTCAGGACCTGTGAATTTAGGTAACATATCAACAATAATTCTAAAAAGTATTTAAAGTGGCTTGAATAGAATATATCTCACATAAAAGGAGTAGGGTGGAGGATAAGGAGGAGGGAGGAAAGCATATGAAAGTTGATGGTGGATAATTGTATAGAAGAGAAAACTAAATTAAACAAAAGTAAATACTAAAATTACTAAATGAAAATAGATGTTTCTATTATAATTTAACTTCAATAGTGATGGAAAAATTTCTAAATTGATTCTAAAATCCCTACCATTTGAAAACAAAGAGTCATAGTCTTAGATAAAAACATGACCTTAGGAGGATCAAGACTATTTCAACACAAATGTCTAGAGCTATATTTTTTCTAAGTTCCACATATCAGAAATAAATAATATAGTAGATCATATCACCATAAAATTGCTAAATAAAATTAAAGGATGGACTGACATACAGCACCCTTCAATAAAGAAAATGAAAACGTCCATCAGTTTGAAATCTATAAGGACAATTCTACAGTTTTCCAAGATAGAGACTAATTGTGCAGTCTGATGATTAAGTGTGATTAAAAATAAAAATAAGAATGCTTAAATTAACAGTAACAGCATATTCTCTTGGTTCATCACATTTACCCACATTCTCATGTAATTCATGGTGGCAAATACTGACTATATTCTAGTGCAGATATTATTGGTTTGTTCTTTCAAATTTTACTAGATTTTCCTCAATTAAAATATTTGTTTTTCTTGTATTTAGAGTTCTATGTCTTTAATTTAAAAATAACTTGATGATATGAAGTGTATTATAAAGCTATACTAATCAAAACTGCCGGACATTGGACTAAATGTGTCAGATAAAATAAATTATTCATATCATGGGTCAGAATCAAAAAAACAAGGAAATTATCTTTTTATATGAACAGTTAATTTTTGTGATCTTCATTTATTTGCTTTGATGATGTACTTTTTTTTTTACTTATTTAGACATAGGAGCTTTAAAAAAAACCAAGCTTCATTCTTGACCAGCCTTTATTACTTTTAAATTAACTTGCATCCTTTGAAGAACTCATTGTCTATGGATTATAAAGGAAATGAAAGACAATGAACCTAAAATTGTTTATTTAATCTTACTTCACTAACTGTTTCAGATGACACATCTGTAACATGACAGCATTTGGTTATATGTCAAATGTTCATTCCCTTTCCAAATTTGTGATTCTAAAAATGCCAATTTAGTTTAGGTAAAAAATCCTTTAATGTCATGGAAATATAATAAATTAAAAATATGTGTGTAAAATACTACTACTCCATGAAGTATAGTTCTCATTTCCCTAAATTTCTTATTTCTAAAGGGAATTCAACTTTTTCCCATTTAACTTTGAATTACTTTTGATGTTTCTGAAGTTTAAGGGTAACAACCCTCAGATGACTCCACTGCAAGTCTTTGCCATTTTCTGTAGAGACTCTCAAAGCAGAAGGCCTAATTTTTTTTGCTGAGTATTTTCATTTTATTTTAGATGAACCTGGCCCCCATTCTATTTTTTGTTTTGACTTTTATATGCCATCCTTGTCTCTCATGAGAATTTCAAGCTTTGACCTCCAGAAGAAGCTTATGGAGTATCTGCTACTTTTCTTTCATTACACCACCACCCACCATTACCCAGGGATGTATTGGGATCAATATAGTCTATCTCAGAAAAAGCAAAGCATTGTGACCTGAGTTGTTCTAACTGTAGCGCTATATATATGGTGCCACCTCACAGTGGGGCTTTTCTTCTTCCATGAACAATGGAATGGTCATCAGTCACTTCTTTTATTGGGAAATCCCAATAATCTCCCTTTATATTTAGCTCTCTTAGTCTTTCACTTCACATCACTTTGTGTCTCAATGGGAGGTCAAAGAGTGCAAAGGTCCCAGGTTTCAAAAACTTGGAGTGAAATTCTCAAATTGGAAATACACTACCTTTTCCTTTTCTTTTATTTTCTCTGTCTCTCACTCACATCTTCTCATACTTTTGGAGGTCTATGTCTATTTTATCACCTAATTATTAACATTGGAAACATTAGAACCTCAGGATCAGGTATTGAGAAGTGTCATGTGTCTCAGAAGGACACAATCTGCAAGAATATCTGACTTCCTAGAAATCAAAGTTCAGGTTGGATATCAGAGTTTAATCATTAAAGTTCAAAAATAGTGAATGGGTTTGTCAGTCTTACTTCCCAGAAGTTCACCCCAAGAAGTATCTGCAGAAGAAAAAATTCAGTTGTTCTTTAAGACTTTTTGTCAAGTAACACTACATGACATCTCTTGTATTGTACTTCAATTAACATAGCTACCATTTGGTAAGGTTGATATTAACTCATTCCATTATTCCCAAATAGAGATTAGATGGGAAAAGCTGGCTCCTTCTACATAATTCTCTTTTTATGGTCAGTGGGTTCATCTTTCAGAATCTCTGCTGCTTTCCCACCAACAATGCAAATGAAACAGAATCAATTAGGAGTCAATGGATGCATTTTAAAAAACCTTATGTCTCAGTAACTAAACTGTGCTGATTTAGGACTTTCTGCAGATGCATTCTAATCCTGTTCTTTTACAACTTTGAATAGTTAAGTAACTTTCCAAACTTTGCTATACTATTATTCCCTGCATAATATTCTCTTTTCCATTATTAAATAAGATTCCAGTGGTCTGGTGTGTCAAGAACATATTTGTTATAATAATTTATATTTCTTTTTTACAAAAGCTTATGGTTGCCATAAATATTCATTAGAAAAACTGAGCAGAGACCATAAGAATGTAATAGTAACATACAAAATGCATTTGTTTTTTTCTTATAATTATACATAACTGCATTAGAACAGTCTATCAAATTAATATAATGTATTTTAAATTATAATTGATATTATGATAAGTTACCATCAGCTTTCTAAAAGACTAAAGTCTTCTGGGGAAGTAGCTTGGCAATATGCATCAAACATCTTTAAGATTTAAATGTCAAAAAATAATGACATGAAAGAATTCTGGGTATTTGACTTTAATTTTATTTTCATTTAGCAAATATTTATTAAAGACCACGATGTGAGATACAAAACCATATATGAAGAAAGAAAAACCTATCTTTAATGAATTTACATGGAAAACAGAGTGAGGTAGGGATCCATGCTGCCAATTCTGTTGTCAATTTTTTTTTCCTGAAATAGTCTCATTCAGTAGTTCTCGTTCCAACAAGTTTTTCTTAGCTAAGCACTAGAGGAAAGTGATTAAAGAGGATTGTGATGGGTAAATTAGGAAGGGAAACTTACTCAATGAGAGTGACTTTGAGAAAGTTGTCTGTCTGTGTGTAGTAACGGAGTGAGCCTCATTATGAAGAAATCCTTCAGAGTTAAGAGCATGTTTGATGTACTGCAAGAGGTAAGGGCAGATGGAAAAGAGAGAGCATGAAAGGACATGGGTTTGGATTAAGTAATACAAAAATTATATTAGCAAGTTATGAAAACCCAATCTTTGTCATATTTATAGTAAGATATGGTCAGTAGAATTTCTTAGCACAATTTTTTTACGCAACATGCCCCCTTGCTGGAACTGAGACATCTGGTCCTTCTCTAATAGTGTAAGTTGGATTCTGACAATTGAAGAGAAGGCTAGGCCATGAATCGCATGTGAGCAAGATTTTCTCAATTAATATATAATGTCTTTCTGCCACAATCCTCACTTCTGATCGAGTTACTACCGTTGGAAACATATTAAAGTCCATGCAAGCTTCCTTTATCGTGATTAATTGGCTACTGTTATATATAGTAAGAGAATAAATGTTCAAGGGAGTTTATTTTTATATTTTTTAAATTAAACCCAGAAAAGCATATGAGCTGTGCAGGAAGTGAAAATCAGGCCGTCACTTTTGCTCACTTCATCATGACCAGTAGACCAGATTCTTTACCAGGAGAAAATTAGCCAAGAATGATCCTCCATCTGTACAGAATTTTGAAAAGATAACACCAGTGGGCTACACCTTCTGTTAATTATTACTCTAGATTTAATGCATCTCAAACATATACTGAGCACCAAGAAAGTGCCAGGTTCTCTGGTTTTGTATTTATGCTCCCTTTTCCCCCAATTAAAAAAATATTTGTATAATCACATACTTTTTAGGTTGGTATTTAAATATTTAATCATATCTCAAATGGTTGGGGGAAAACTTAATTTTAGCATTAGACATTTTGTTTTATTTTATTTTATTTTTGGTTTTTGGGCCACACCCTCTGATGCTTAGGGGTTACTGCTGGTTATGCACTCAGAAATCACTCCTGGCTTAAAGAACCATATAGAATTCAGGGGATCAAACCGAGGTCCATTTGGGTCAGCTCCGTGCAAGGCAAATGCCCTACCACTGCGCTACCGCTCTGGCCTCAACTATGGACATTTTAAAACAAACTGTTACAATACTCTTTGAAACTTATCAAGTTGAATACAAATCCAGCTCAATTTACTAGCTACCATTATCAATTTTAAAAGCATATTAAATAAGCTTTCAAAAAGTTAGTAAAAACTTTTTAAAAAGTTATTTGGTGCTCTGCTATTGAGTAGAACAGGTAGAGTTTAATCCTACAGCATCCCATAAGCATCTTAAAGCATCCCATATGGTTCAATAGCTTAATAGGAGTAATTCTGAGTGCAGAGTCAGTAGTAACTCTTGAGCACAACAGATTGTGGCCCCCAAACAAAGAAAACAAACAAACAGTAAAACTAACAGTAATTTTATATTGCTCTTTTTTTGGAGTATTTCATCATATTTAATCATTCATCATGACCACAAAAAGAAGTATGCAAATTTACAAACTTACAGTTATTTATTGATTATTTCACCTGACCATCATGATCTATGTGTTTAAATATTTTTCTGCTTTGACTTTCACATCATACATTTTAGAATTCTTGATAAGCAATTATTTAAAAATAAAAGTTTCATTTAAAAAATTTTTTATTATTGTGAGTATAAATACTATTGGCTTTAGTGTTGAAATTTTATAGGTATAAGTGCTGAGTAGTGTGTTATACTAGAGTTATAGCACTGTCACTCAATTTCATGAAAAACTCAAAGTCACATGCAAATTTGAAAAAATAAACTATGATCAAATATTTTTATACAGAGGGATCCAGAGAGAAAGTACAGGGATTAAGGGACTTGCTTTGCACACTAAAAAGTTCAGTGCTAACCCTGACACTACATATGGTCCCCTGAACACCCAAAAAAGTTACATTTGAGCACAAAGCCATGAGTATGCCCTGAATATTACTGTCTGTCAACCTAAAATAAAACAAACTTATAATTATATTAAAATTTACTCAGAATTTCCTTCAATTCTATTGAAAATAAAATATTAGAAGTTGTGGTATTTATATAGTGATTTACTTTATTTTATTTTGGAATTTGGAAGCACACCCTGCAGTGTTTAAACTTACTCTTGGCTCTGCACTCAGGGATCAGTCTTGATGTGGTTTAGGAACTATATGGAGTTCTGGGGATCAAACCAGGATTGGTTGAAAGAGGGCAAGTGACTGCCTTAAGGGAGCTCCTGTCCCTTTTAAGTAATTTATTTTTATCTTTATCAGGAAGCAAAACAAAAAAGAGCCTTGAACAAGACACTAGAGAAGAATTAATTGTATTAGTTACTATCACTCAGAGACTAAATATGGTAATATTTTCCATAAATATAGTAAGAAGCTTTTTTTTAAAGAGTAATGTTATATCTCAAAAGCTCGTCACAAAAAATAACATCTTAGTGCATACCTTATAATTTTTGTCAGTTTGCATTTAGTTCATGAATTTATTACAATATAAATTTACCTTGTAAGTTAAATGATGAACAAGTCTTTCCTTGTCAAAGTTATTATCTAGCCTAACTCTCATTATACCAGACAATATATTTCACTTTTAGTTCAAAAGAATGTGAAAATATGTATTTTATGACAATTTCCCCTACTGTATTCTAATTGTAAAAATAGAAATTCAGTTTTATGGATAAATGAATAGATAGGTAGGTAGGTAGATAGATAGAGAGATAGATAAATAGACAGAAAGAAGACAGGGCATGAGTTTATCACTTGAATAAAATAAGAAATTGCTGTTTTCATAAGCCTTGTAGCAAAAAGTTTATAATCTAGAGTGAGAGATATTGGGAATATTTGTCTATTCAAGAGAATTCACAAAGATCTGCCATGCATAAAAAATCAATACCCTTCTACAGTCACTGATCATGCCACTTAGTCTGGTGAAGAGAAAAGGCAGAGTTTCTGGGAATGAGACAAAGAGGAAGAAAATGTGACACTGGAAAGACAGAGTTTTATTCTCTTTACAAGGTCTCTGCATAATACTTACATAAGACTAATTTTTGACAATTTTAACAAAGACATTCTATGAGACAGAGTATTAGAAAAATTCATGAGACCAGAGAGATAGTACAGGGGTAAGGCATGTTCCCTGCATGCAGCCAACTTGGGTAAAATCCATGACATCACATCTAGTTCTTTGAGTCTTTTAGGCATAATCCTTGAGTGCAGAGCCAGGAGTAAGCCCTCAGCACCATTGTGTGTGGCCCCAAATCCAAACCAAAAAGAGAAAATTCAGGGAGCTTATCAAAAAGGAAGTATCATAGAGTTCACTCAATAGATTAATGAACAGAGAAAAATAATTAAGACTAACACCTTAAAGGATCTAGTACCCTTGATAAACACTATGGTATTTCAAAAATTTGTAGTTATGTATTTGCTCCTCTAGTTTTTGTCCCTTGAGCACATATCTCGCTTGCTTGTCTCTATGTCTCTTTGTGTTTTCCACTCTTCTTCTCTCACATCTTTCTAATTAAATTTTATTCAATGAACATTACCTTGCTTCACTATCATAAAAAGTAGCTTATAAAATTGTTGAAGACATAATGTTGATTGTGATAAAAATACTGAATATTATGTTGCTGCAAGGAGTTATTCACTATTATTATATTCAAAGTATACTATTCTAAAATTTCTGGTCCCTATGCAATGTATAGAATTATAACAGTTTTTCTACATTAATTTATCATGCCATAATAAGAGTAAGCAACACTGGATAATATTAAATGAATGATGCCAAGGTCCTGCTTCCATTACAAATCATTTTGCTTAAAGTCACAACTTCCAAGAATCTACTGCTGATGAGTGTTTACTATACTTATATTCTCTGCACCTAGAATAGCAATTTGGTGTATAATAGTACATAAATAGTTACTAAGAAAAGACATTTTGGATTCCTGAAAGTTCTACTTTGTCATTCACTTGCTTATGTTTATTACTAATTTTTTTCGTGCCAATGAATATATGAGAATATATGAGAATGCTTGGTATTTCGTTATATGGAAAGTATGCTAATTTCCTGTTACCTTAAAAATTATCAAGTTTTAACATATGGTGAAATGATGCAGTAAGAAATGGCTAATGATTACTTACATTTAATTGGTTGGATTCTGAATGTGAATACAATTATTGAAAGACTGGACCAACTTATATTTATACTACTGAACACTGTTAATAGAATGTTTTCTTTACTTTTATTTACTCATGAGAAGTCCATGTTCTCTGGAACATATGTATCTTTCCTTTTATACTTCTCTCCCTTTATACTTCTCTAAGTAAGTTTCTTTTATAAAACAATTAGTTTGCTTCACTAAAAAGTTAAAATAAAATAAATATGTTGGTTAGTGCAAGAATCAATATATTGAACATTGGGGTAAAATGACCAATAGTATAAGCGAGAAAATATATCTGACTATTATCTTTCTTTCTTTATTTTTTTTTCTTTTTTTATTGGGGGGGGCACACCAGATGGCTCTCAGAGGTTACTCCTAGCTCTGTGCTCAGAAATCATTCCTGGCTCAGGAGACCATAGGGGATGCAGGGAATTGAACTCATGTCCATCCTGGGTCAGCTGCATGCAAAGCAAATGTCCTACCATTGTGCTACTATTCCTACCCCCTCTTTATTTTCTTGGAAGAGTTAATATTTTCACAAGTACATTGGTCACTTATTTGAATTTCTTTTTTGAGAATTATTTATTTTCTCATTTTGTAGGAAAATGTCATGTGCAAGAGAGAGAAAAAACAGTATAACTACACTTGAAAGAGGTCATTAGAATGATAGGGAGAATAATCAGGCATAGGCAATAGAGTGCTCAGCTTTAGAAACAGCAATGGACCATTTCTGGGGCATGTATTGGGGCTCACATGTGCAATTTAAGCACTACAAATGAGAAGGGGAGGGAGGGAACTAGGGTATCATCATAGTCCATTTTACCTTAACTTTGATTAGGAAAAGGTTAGGAGTACTTATCTGAGTTGGAGGCACAAGTGAAGAGCTTAGTTCCCAGGATCAGAAGAAAAAAAAAAAAAAAGAAACCAAGTTAAAAATCCAGAGATCTATGAGTCACAAGTGTATAGACATATTTTCAAGCATGATAACATTATACAAGGCTACAAGTGGTGAGTCCAATAAACAGAATGTGCCCAATGAAACAGGACTACCGTGGGCAGGGACATGCATGATGGTTTGCCCAGCCTTGCCTTTACAGCTGAGTTCTGCAGGTCCTGGGCATTCTTATAGGGGAATTCATGCTGGCAAGACAGGTGGAGTTCAGAGAATAAAAAACGGGACTCTGAAGGTGGAGCATGGTGAAGAGGGAGTGGAAAGGAATCAGGACCCAGCCGTCAGGGCCCCTCCACCCATGTATTTTGGAGTCAGTTCTCTGTGAATTTGCAAATGAATTTCCTCACATATGGCATCTGAACCTTCCTGTGATTATTGAGGATTGATTTGCTGAGGTAGAAATTGAGATCTTCAATGCTGCCCATCTTGACCTGAGGGTTAAAGTAAAGACCAAACCCATAACCCAGGCCTCCTTATTCCTTGTTCAAGGTGTTCTTTACTTTTCTTTTCTCTTTTTTCCCTTTTCTTTTCTTTCTTTTTTAGCAACCCCTCTGTCTTCTATTTGACTCTGAGGCAGTGAGAATCCTCTGAAGATTTCAGAGTGGCAGGAAGAGAGCTTGAAGCTGATATTATAAAACCAAATCTATTAGTCACTTGCAGCCCTTTAAACGTCTCAAAGAATACAGTAGAAATCTGCCCTGACTGGCATATTTTTATCTAGTTCAAAGATTCATCCAAGTCCTTTACAGATTAATGAGTTAAAAGTTTGCTTGCTCCTGTGTAGATAAACGGAGCAACCTAATTGTTCTCGGCATATAAAATACTGGAGCTCACTTTGCCTAAATCTAATTTAGATATTTATACACTTTCTAAAAATAGAAAATTGAGAATTATCTATTATCCCGAGCTAGTCATTCAATTAACAAAGAGATAAATACTAAAGAGCCTGATCCAAATCATCAGAAAATGAGGGCACTGTGAGATCAAAGACGTAAAAGCTATCAGCTCTCATCGCACACCTTGGCAGGTTGGTTGGATGGTTCCCCTGGGGTACCTGGCAGTTTTTCAACTATACTGACTTGCAGAGCCTGTGATACTCCTCTCCTCTCAGTCTTTCTGCACCAGTTAGAATCTTACCACTGTCCCTTTATAGATAGTAACTAGACTATCAACAGACCCATCCATCCCTTGCTCCCAAAACTACAGTGGAACTTTAATCTACCCTTCAAAATGCTGAGTGAAAATGTATTTCATCAGATGCACTACTCCAGGCTTTGCAAAAAGAAAAACTGTTCTATTTAACATGGTATGTGCCTGGCTTTTACTAGAGTTCATATGAATAGCATAACCTTATATCTATTCATCTTTGTTAAAAACCTCAAAGTTAATGCTCACAGATTTCAAAGATATCATAGCATACTTGAACTTCTTTCTTTCTTTCTTTCTTTCTTTCTTTCTTTCTTTCTTTCTTTCTTTCTTTCTTTCTTTCTTTCTTTCTTTCTTTCTTTCTTTCTTTCTTTCTTTCTTTCTTTCTTTCTTTCTTTCTTTCTTTCTTTCTTTCTTTCTTTCTTCTTCCTTCCTTCCTTCCTTCCTTCCTTCCTTCCTTCCTTCCTTTCTTTCTTTCTTTCTTTCTTTCTTTCTTTCTTTCTTTCTTTCTTTCTTTCTTTCTTTCTTTCTTTCTTTCTTTCTTTCTTCCTTCCTTCCTTCCTTCCTTCCTTCCTTCCTTCCTTCCTACCTTCCTTCCTTCCTTCATTCCTTCCTTCCTTCCTTTCTCTCTCCTTTTCCCCCTCTTTCTCTTCTACTCCTTCTCTTTGAACTTAAATATAATTGTACTTAATTATACTTAAATATAATGTACTTAAATATAATATTATATTATGCACCCCTTCCTTAATTTGAGGGCACCCTTACTGTCTCTGTAGAAAGCCTAATACCACACCACATGCACCAGTACTAATAGATTTAGGGACTGGGACTTCATTGTTGACAGAACACATGCATAGAATTGAACAGATTGCTGAATCAAATAGGTTTTTACAAAATCAATTTATTCCAGTGATGGAACAGAACTTCTAGAACCATAAAGGAAGATTATTTTGGGTGTGGGGGGGTGGTTGGGTCACACCCGGCAGCACTCAGGGGTTCCTCTTGGCTCTACACTCAGAAATTGCTTCTGGCAGGCTCAGGGGACCATATGGGATTCAAACCACTGTCCTTCTGCATGCAAGCCAAACACCTTACCTCCATGCTATCTCTTCGGTCCCGTAAAGAAAGATTCTGTCCATGACCTGTGCAAATACCAAAATCTCTAGTTACAGAGGCCTGATTTTATCATGCACAACTGAACGAAAAGTTTCCTAGCATCATAAAAAGGCCTTGGGGTATAAAAATGAGCGTGTACGGAGCCTGGTAGTTGTTCCAATCACAGTATGCTTCAAGGACAAAGAAACCCTGTATATCTAGACCAAAGGAATTTCCTTTCTAATTTCCCCAATACTTACTGTGCCTGTGGAAAAAAAAAGTGGAAGAAGCACAAAATCTTGCCACACCAACACTCCTTTCTTTTTTATTTTTTTGTTCTTGGGGTTATTATTTAGTTATTGTTTTTGTTGTTGCTGCTGCTGTTGTACTATTTTTTAGGGTTTTTTTAATGTTTTCTTTATATTTCCCTTTCTTCTTGTGAATTGATATTAGAGGTTATCTAGACAGACTCCTCCCAGTTTTTTTCTTTTATCTTTTCTTTTTTTTCAAACAGAACCACATAACTTGAATCATCTTGCCCTGACTCATAAATTGAGGGGGGAGATGGTTGGTACCAGGATCAAACAGTCATTTGAACATTGAGTAGAAATAAAAAATTATCAGACTTAAACACCAAACCCAAAGTCAATGACAACAAAATCTACAACATGCTCTACACAGAGGGGACCAGTTACACTAGCAGTCTGAGGAGCAAAGGAGGGAGCTATGGGATGCATGCTGGGAACAAAAGTGGAGGGAGGACAACACTGGTGGTAGGAATGTCCCTGATTCATTGCCACTATTATCTTAAATATTATTTTGAAATATTCATAATTCACTCTGTTTACAAAAAGAATAAACCATATCTAGAAAAATATTGAAAAAAAACATATTTTTATTAAAGCCATGCATTCCAAAAAATCAATTCATTCCTGAGAAATTTTGATGGAAAGTGACAGATTTTGAAAACTTCAAAATCAAAAGTTCAACATACAAAGACTTTGAACACTTCAACTGAATTCAAATGCCAGTTCTGCTACTTCCTCATTGCATGATCTGGGAATTCATGATTTAACTCATCAGAGCTTAGTCTTGTTATCTGCAAAATAGAAAATAAATTGTTGAATTTACAAAGAAAGTGCCATTTATATGAAATAAACTCTAAAAGAGGTCTTGAATACTTGCCTGACATTTAGACATTCTAAATCTCTTAATGTCTGGGGAAAATCATGTTAGGAAAAAAAAATAAATTCACTACATTTAATTTGTCTCTGAAAATATTTTTCATCTCATGTGAAAAGAAAAATGAGAGGAAATAGGAGGTAGTGACAAGTGACAACTTAGATAACTTTAGTAGCTTATAATATATAATAGATTTATACTGCCATGTAAATAACAAGTGTCCAGTTGTATATTATGTGAACAATGGTAAGATATGTAGGTATTTTATGGAAATGCTTACTATGCCATCTTCCAAATTTATTTGGAAGTTCTGTGTTTGACATTAGTTTAGCTCCTTTAAGATTCAACTGTTTTCAGCAACAAGCATTTTGTAACCTAAGAACATCTTTGGTTATAGTAAATACTTCCTGTTATCAGTTAAATGTTGCCTCCTACTGAAAAAGCAATCATGGTAGATAACTTCATAACTTGAAATATAAAGAAAATCTAAAAAGTTCCAGAAAGCCCTAAAAACCTAGATATGTGTTTCTTATTTTTCAAATCAGAGCCACAAACACAAGCTTTTTTGGAAATAGACCTAGAAATCAATTAATATAACAGGAAATATGAACTTGAGACATCAGCCCCAAAAAGGTTGATTACTTGTTAATGAATAGAATGTGATGGAAAGTTTCTCAAAATTAACTCAATTATCTATCTACCTGCATTGTATTGAACTATTATTATCTTATCTTTTCCAGAGTAAGTTTTCCTCTTACTCTTAATTATATAATAAATAAAAGTATAAACTTATGTATATTTTATATGCATATGTGTTGAGAAAAGAAACATTTCTGGTTTCTTTTTATTATTCTCTAGAAAAAACTTAAATGTTATATATTTTAATATATATATACTACAATTATATATGAGTACAATATAAGTAATCAACTGCATTAAGACTATATTCTAATATGTATACATTAAGACTATATTTATTATCCTTTATATTGTTATAGACTACATACAAAAAGAAAAGAAACAGCTATTAAAAAGCCTAGATAATTCACAAATTATTTAAATTTCCTTTATATCATCCAAACTTTAAATTGCATGTTCTTTTGTGAGGCTCCAGTTCATACATTTAAGAGATTATTGATTTTATTTTTCCTTAAGATTCCCACTTTGACTAAAGAAAACATATCACAGCCTGTATCCACATGCTTATTTTTTTCCAAGGAGAGCAAATTTGTGAATCAATTCAGATTTAATTCACAAATCAAGAGGCAGTACATGCTGTTCAAAATAACAAAAGACAGAAAAGCATGCATTTATTCAGCACAAAACAATTAAAGAAACTGATTCACACCCTTCCTCAAGAGAATGGAGACTCAGAACATGCAGTAAAGAAAAAAAAACTATGGGATTTCTTTAAATAAAGGCCTCCTCTCTTCCACATGTGCATAACCACAAATCAACAATCAAAATCCCCAACTGATCCCTCCTTCCAATGTTCTTATTCCTTCCACCAAGTCAGGTGCTATCACAGAGGGACTTGGACATGGAATTGGGGGTCTTCCCCTTATTTACTGTGTGACCCAAGAAAAATTGTGAAGTCATTCTGGATCTCCTTGTGCTCAGGTGTAAAAATGAGCACAATGATTCCAACTTTCAAAGGGCATTATGGTTATTCAATGTAATGTGAGAAGGAAAGGCACAGTGTGACCTGTAGAGCTCTCTATTTATTTTTAAGAATGGTTACAGCTGAGCCCCACTCAACAGCATCTAGTCTACTCAGTAACAGAATCAGAGATACTGAATAGAAAAGTATTAACAGTATGATGCCAATATAAATCTCAAATTGTACCAGTGCCACCAACTAATAGAAGCATAGAGTGCTTTTAAGTTCAAAGAACTGCCATCAACTTTTCATTAGACTCTTGTGTATCATTCTGCTAATTCATAGTCTCTTTTTATGAGTTCTCTATCCTTCTTCCTACCTTGAGACAGAAGGGGTGGTGGTAGCAGTGGTAGTGGTGGTGGTAAATTTAACATGTGTGCATAAGTGTGCTTATATATGTATGTGGTATGTAATTTCTTTCATATGCCTCCTTAAAAAGTGTTTGACTTCATTCATTTTTATGTCATGCAAATATAAATATTTAAAAGTAGTTAAATAATGTAAAGACCTGTCAGTAATGGACTAACAAATATTTTAGAGACTATTTTAGGAAGAAGATAAAAACAGTCTAAAACACACAATCTCTCTCTTACACACACACACACACACACACACACACACACACACACACACACACATTTTGGAGGCTGTGCATAGGAAGTGAGAGACAGAGACAGAATCAGTAGGGAAAAGTTATGAGGTCACTCAATTTATCATATTATACAGTAAAGCACTCAAGGTTTATTTTATATTTAATATTAATGATAGAAGAGTCAGTTATACTTTCACTAAATTTAAGATTAAGGGGAAAATAGCTTCAGATTAAAATGGATAATGGAGCATATGATGTGTAGACAACTGGAAAGACACATGCAAAGAAAAAAATCTTGACTGAAATAGATCAATATTTTCAAGTTTAGAGTGGGGCTTTATTTCTGGGCAGTCCAATTGTTTGGCTATTGACTTCTCTCTACTTCCTGATTGCTGTATATAAAAGAGTTGCCTTTTACTTTCTGAGACAAACAAATCTGGAACAGTCATTTAGGAGGAGCAGAATTCTGCACATGGCCTCCTCGCACCAGTAAGAGTCCCCTGTGTGGCCATCTTGGATTGTCAAGGGATGCCTGGGAAATCAGTCTCAGAAGCAGTGCCTGATGCTTGCCTGTGGAAAGCTTAGTAGTGAAGCAGCCAAGCTCCTTGATTGCTTCAGGAAGTGGCTTCCTTTAGACATCTTAAAGGTTCCTCTCACCTCAGAATTACATTTTTGCCAATTCCTCCTCCTGCCATCAAGGCAGGAGAGAGTCATGTCTGCTATTTACCCAGTTCAGTTGCAGGCAAGGGTTGTACTGGTAAATTAATGAACGTGTTTCCTTTCCTTGCCATGACAACTCTGTAAATTAGATATTTACCATTAGCATTTATGATAGAGGCAAACATGACTGGGCAGGACTAGTGTTTCTTTCCATACATTTTAAGGGAACTCTTCTCTCCCTTCTCCAAGGAGTTGTGTTTTTCTGTTCACTCTTGATTTTTATCCCTTTAATTTCTTTAGACGCTTTATCTTCTTTTCATAATATTCCTCAAATTATCGTATGGAAAAGAGTCATTCTGTATTTGAGTCTCATGAAGTAAGTTACATTATAGGGTACTCTCTTAGTATTTCATACCCAAAGAGGAATTGTAAGTCACTACCCTAATGAAGTCCAAACCATTGTTTCTTCCTCTTTAAGAAAAATAATTACCTTCACTTGGGCCAAAACTTGGCCATTGGATCTACAGTTGTTCTCCCAACAGACGCAGCTAGATAACCTTCCATACTCCATCCAGCAATGCCTGCATGCCTGCAAATCCACAAAGACAGCAAGTGTTTCTGGAATATACCCAGGTTCTCAGGGAGTCAAGGTGTACAATGTATTTTTGTGTGCCCAACCTCAAGGACTGTTTCTGGACTTTATCTGCTCTTTAGAAATGCTGTTTGGATACTTAATTAGGTCCACCCTCCCCTTCCGGTTAACTTGACAGCCTGCTGCCAGAGTTAATAATTAACAAGGTGTCACAATACCTCTAACAGTCTTTCAATTCTTTGCTCACCTGCCTCTCTGTCACTTCCTGCTGCTTTTGAATTGCTTAAACTCCCCTGGGACACAAGCTCCCTATAATAAATCATGGCACAAATGCGCAGACTTTTGTGGCTCTAACTGAAATCCACAATTGGGCAGACCCAGGAGGCAGTCACCTGCCCATTGCCCAAACCCATATGCATCCTCAGTGTTGCTTGAGCACAGGTGAGCATGAAGTTTTAATGAGGCCTTAGCTGCAAGTGCATTGTGCAATTACTGTTAAGAAGGGTGAACATTTGGCCTGGAAAGAATTGTATTTTAAGCCATAGGGTTCCCCTATTAGCAGTTCCCACTTATTAATTCAACTAGTTTGTTTATCCATTTTGACAATTGTTCATGTGAAAGAGACCTGGGGATTTTATTTGACCACAATTTCATTATAAGCTAACAGTATGAAATGGCTGCTAATAAAAGTTAATACAAGTTTAGGCTACATTAAGTGAATCATCCAAATAAAAAAAGAAATATGACCATTATGGTTAGCTTTTAGAGGTGCCTGGGTCTTATTTTTCTCAACCAAAATTGGGCCAGGGAAATTGTGCATGCAGATATACCTGCCTTTTAATCACTTATAAACATGAATGCTCTTAAATATATATATATATATATATATATATATATATATATATATATATATATATATATATATATATAGGCTATGGTATCAGTAACTATGTAAATGGACAAGCTTTTCTTTTTTTTTCTCTTTTCTTTTTGTTAGTTAGGTCTTTGAGATTCATGTAGGTGTGATCAACACTTCTCATTCTGTGCTTAAGGATCACACCTAGAGAGGAGGGGTTTTGGGGGACCATATATGCTACTAGGTATCAAATCTAGAAAGATAAGTGCCTTACAGGCTGTAATATGACTCCATCCCCAAACACAGTAATTTCTTCAATAATTGATTTATTTGTTGGAGCAAATATTTATTGAGTGTATATACTATGCTAATGTACATATTATGTTAACATACTATGTTATGCTTTGTTCTAAATACAAGAATATTGAAAAATCAATCTCTTATTGAAATAATAATTGTTTTTCTGTGATGTATAGACCATTAAAGATGCTCAGAAAAAAAGGGAACATAAGTACTTATTTGGGAATAAATAATTATGGATTGATGAAGCTAATAGAAGCATCTATTATTGTCTTACAGCATTAGAAAACAAAAAGACTACTGTGGACGTAATGTCAAAGTGAGAACTTAAGAGTTGAGTTTGAAAATAGAAATGTGGATGGTAGGGGTAAAATGTGACCTAAAGTCAGATAACAGGGTTCAATAAGATAGTAGGACTTGGGAATTAAGATCAAAATTGAGACTGGATAAGTCTGCTTGAATCATATCACTTAATCTCTCAGTTCAATTGGAGAAACAAATCAATAAACAAATATCAGCTGTAAGCACGTGTCATCAATCTTGTCAAGTATACTAAGAAAAATGAGGTGGATATTAAGTTCCAAGGGAACAGAGAAGACTCTGGAAACTGTCACAGAGAAGATGGTACCTGTATTAAGTTTTGAAGAATGAGAAGTTGATATGTGAAAATATGAGACGAGGAAGGTAGTTGAGGTAGAAGACTCAGTCTGCCAATGCCACAAGGAGCAATGTGTTGTTGAAGGAACAAAAGGGACAGGTGAGGAGGTGGGAGTGGGTGGGATGAAACTTCACAGTCAGGTGGTTTTCTAATAAGGAAAGGCTGACAAGACATGAAAATGAATTTTAACTTCATCCAGAGGAAATTAGAAACCAACGAAGGATTTTAAGCTTAGACATGATAGTTTTTACTAGGATATAACAAAGCACTTAAAAGTTTTAATGCTAAAAATAGAAGTAATTTATAATTTGCAATTATTGGGTAGTTACATGGAGCAGCTTTGTGTGGGGAGTCAGAGTATATTTCTCCTGCAGCTCCATTTAGCTATGAACTCAATAGGAATTGGCAGACTACATGATCTCTTCAGTCTAAAGTCTTGATGGTGACAATTTCTCACAAAAATGGTTCCTCCTCCTTCAACAGCCAGTTGTTGACTGTGTACTGTCCTGGCTGAATCTTGTCTTACTTCCAAAAGTTAATATTTCCAAATTCAATTGCCTGAACATACCAAATCTCCAAGTGTATGCTGGCATGTGATTGGCTAATGTATGTCATCATTACTCAAGGCCGTAAGGTACTTGAAAACAAATTTATTGAGAAGTCATCAAACTGACAGTCTATTGTGAATGTGAAATATATCTTCTGACATTACAAAAAATGGTTTCAAGGGACAAACAAATAAAGGGCATCATTTAAAACATACTACTATATGTTAGCCAAAGGAACAAGGTGAGCTATAGCAAAGTATTTCAAATAAAAAAAAATAAGACAAAAAAGGATGGTCAGAGAAGAATGAATAAAGTCTGTGATGTGTTTGTGATGTGAAGTGTTTGGGAAAAAGAGAAACTGAAAATAAAGACGTGGGGACCGGAGTAATAGTGCAGCTGCAGGGCATTTGCCTTTCAATCAGCTGGTCCAGGACAGACCTCCATTTAATCCAACTGTCTCATATTGTCCCCCAAACCAGAAGCGATTTCTGGGCACATAGCTAGGAGTAACCCCTGAGTGTCACCGGCTGTGGCACAAACCCCCAAAATAAATAAATAAAGACAGACATTGCTTGGTAAGATTTTTGTAGAAAGATATAGAAAGATATAGGCATATAAGGAAATATATAATGAGAGATATAGAAAATAGTCTTGGGGATTTTAAAAAAGTACAGTGATTTTTTTTTTGGAGGGGAAGAGCAAGTAGCACAGCGGTAAGGCATTTGTCTTGCACGTAGCCACCACAGGACAGACCCTGGTTTGAATCCCAACATCCCATATTGTCCCTTGAGCCTTCCAGGAGTGACTTCTGAGCGCAGAGGCAGAAGTACCTTCTGAGTGCTGTCAGATGTGATCCAAAAACAACCACTGCCACCACCACCAATAATAATAATAATAATAATAATAATAATAATAATAATAGTAATAATAATAATAAAATAAACATTCTGGAGCTGGAGAGATAGCACAGCTGTAAGACATATTTGCTTTGCATGCGGCCAATCTGGGACCATACCGGTAAGTTTCCTGGTATCCCATATGATCCCCTGAGCTTGCCAGGAGTGATTTCTGAGCACATAGCCAGGAGTAACCCTTGAGCATCACCAGTTGTGGCCCCAAAACCAATTAAGAAATAAAATGTTTTAAAAATAAAATAAAATATACAGTGTTTTTTGAATGACATATTAGGCCAAAGGAATATTATGAGGTACAGATTAAAAGGCAGTTAACAATAGATACAAATATAAAACCAAAAAAGAAGAAAAAATGATCAACTTTGCATAAAGCAAAATACATCTAAAAGTGAATTGGACATTAGCAGGTCAATGATAATAGACTAGGGTGGACAGTTGAGTACTTAGGGGTAGTGACTCATAGAGAATTGAGATGAATGGGAAGTAAAGAAACTGGAGATACTCATGTAGCAGTATTCTTTTCCTAAGTTCCTATTCCAGCAATCATTGCTCTGTTAACCCTAAGCTAAACCTCCTAATTCCCCAGTCACCCAATATCCCACTGCCTAGGATACTGAAATAGAGACCAAAGGTCAAAAGCCCACATGCACATAGTGTACCAGTATCTGAAGGGCTGAATTCATGCTGGCTGTATTCCCTATCACATGATGTCATTTGTGAACATCTGAGAAGCTGTGATAAATGAGAGATAAATAACTTTGTTTGTTTGTTTGTTTTTGGGCCACACCCGGTGGCGCTCAGGGGTTACTCCTGCTATCTGCTCAGAAATTGCTTCTGACAGGCACGGGGGACCTTATGGGACGCCGGGATTCGAACCAACCACCTTAGGTCCTGGATCGGCTGTTTGCAAGGCAAACGCCGCTGTGGTATCTCTCAGGCCCCATAAATAACATTTTTACAGGGATAAAATGTATATTAGCAGAAAGATGGAGTGATTATAAAAAATGCAGATAGGTTTATATGGTTACCATTGATAACAAACATTTAGGTCTGCATAATAAAGAAATAATTACCTCAGAAACTTCATAAATGTGAGATTGAGGACATAAGGAAACTGTATCATTGGGTGTGTGGATCGCTGCTTTCCCAGAGGCTGCTGCCTGCAACCACCAGTTGGCAGCATTCTCTCTGTTCATTCTGACCCTCGAATGAATAGGTCAGGCAGGGACATCACACAAAAAACCAGATGGAGTCACAGGAGAAAGTGCATAATGTGGGGTTGGAAGAGGGGTGAGCAGCCAGCTAAACTAGGCTGCTTTCCCTGCCACTTTTATTAGAGTTAACAGAACAAAGGCAAATCCCCTGAGGGGCAGCAGGGTTGACAGAGTTTTAGGGTACTTATGTTAATTAAACCTAGATGGGTCCCTAATCAAGTCTGTGTGGGTTTTTACACTCAAAAAGTGTATGAGGAGGAAAAGAAAAACCAGATATAAGTGATCTGAGAATGAAATGCAGGTGTCTACAATACCAGCTATTTTTATAAGACAAATCCCAATTATTTAAAAATTTATCTCAACTGAGACCAAAACTCTGTTCATGATTAGATTGCTTTATTTTCTATACAAATCATAAAATCATACAAACTTAAACGTAAGTACATAGAATAAAGATGGGACCTAAAGCCTATGTCTTAAGTTATGTACTAAAAGATCAGAATAGATGAGACTATAATTATAATTCAAATATCACCTGGATCTCCATGACTTGGAGTTCTAGGTGTTTTCAGTTATTGGGCCTACAAACTGGATTATACTTATGTGTATGTCCACCTTTCTGCCTGTTCCTAAAATTCCCAAGACTAGGAGATAGGGAAGATGGTTCTGTTCATGGGCTTGTCTACCATTATGGCTTCTGCTTCTTCTTGTCTTCTACTGTGCTCTAACACTAGTGTTTAAGCCTCTTTGTGCTTTTAATTTGCTCAAACTACATAAGGCAAGTATAAGAATACACATTTTAGGGCCGGAGAGATAGCATGGAGGTAAGGCATTTGCATTGCATGCAGAAGGACGGTGGTTTAAATCCTGGCATCCCATATGGTCCCCTGAGCCTGCCAAGAGCAATTTCTGAGCGTAAAGCCAAGAGTAACCCCTGAGCGATGCTGACCCCCCCCCAAAAAAAAGGAATATACATTTTAATAAGTCTCTCGGGACAACTTAAAATGGCAGGTGATTTTTTTTTTTATATAGTAGTAGTCTCCGAACTTATTTATCTTGGGCCAGAGATAATATAACAGGTGTGGTTCTTGCTTTGCGTATGCTCAACTTGGATTTGATGCCCAGTGTCCTATAAATTGCCTTGAGTCCCCCAGAAGTGACTCCTGAGGGCATAGCCCAAGTAAATCCTGGGTACTTCCAGGTATGTCTCCAAACAACAAAAAAGAAACTTTTATCTTTTTGGAATCTTCTGTTTTTTTTTTTTTCCCCCTCAGAGGAGTCACTGTTTTTTCCATTTTATTTGAGACACAAACTAATTTTCATCTTCATTAGTCTCCTGCAAGGCAGTCTGCCTCTGATATTTCAGTTGGTTCTCCCATCTCTTTCACCAAATTAAAAGATAAGATTTAGGACTAAGAGATAGCACAGAGTTTAAGGCACTTGCCTTGTGTAAGATTATGAACACAGCAATGGTTCAAATCCCATCACTGCATATTGACCCAAGTGCATGGACAGGAGTGACCCCTGTGTACTGCTGGGTGAACTTCCCAAACACTCTTTAAAAAAGGTTTATTTGGGCCCGGAGAGATAGCACAGCGGCGTTTGCCTTGCAAGCAGCCGATCCAGGACCAAAGGTGGTTGGTTCGAATCCCGGTGTCCCATATGGTCCCCCGTGCCTGCCAGGAGCTATTTCTGAGCAGACAGCCAGGAGTAACCCCTGAGCACCGCCGTGTGTGACCCAAAAACTAAAAAAAAAAAAAAAAAAAAAAAAAAAAAAGGTTTGTTTAAAATCTGTAGCTACGTGCTTGACAGTTTCTCAAGACAATTTGAAAACAATTTGTTATTTTAAGTTTTTTGGCTATATATTCAAAACATATTTATATTTGAAAAATATTATTGGAAAAACCAATGTTAATTTTCTTATAAAATTCAATAAATGATTACAAATGTATATACCAGTAGCAAAACATTAAAAAGTATTAGCTTTTGTTCTCAGTTTTGTGGGGATTGTTTTGTTTGTTTCTTTTTTAAGCCTTATCTTGTGGTTCTATAAGGGCTTACTCTTTCTCCTGTCTTTGTGTTCAAGGATTATTCCTACCATTGCTACAATATGTGGTGCTAGAGATAAAACTTTGTATTTGCAAGGCAAGCACTCTGCCCACTGTGCTAGCTATCCAATTCCATGTGTTCATATTTTTAAATTGAAAAACATAGTCATTAAACTGGTAGAAAGAACGACTTCACAAGTGAGGAAAATGGTCTGAAATCTCACTATTGCTTATCTCCACACTTGGCATCAAAAAAAGTGTGAGGGATATACAAACATGGAATATCTTTAGTCCATAACTCTGGCCTGAAGGGTCTGCCTCAAAAAGTAATCAATATGCTTCAAGTGCTTTCCTGTATCTTCCAATATGATTTTGACAATTTTGGTCCTATATGGACTTGTTTTACACAGGAGCAGAGATAAAGCTATGCATGTTTAAATTTATTTGAAATATTAAGGCACCATGATTTACATCATTACTCGTAGTAGAGTCTGAAGTTTACGATGTTTCAACAATTTTTGCACCACTATCAATTTCCCACCACCAAGTGCCCCGGGTTCCCTCCCACTCCCAATACTACTTCCTGGACAAACTCATTGTTAAATTAGGTTGTTTCAGATTAAAATCATGTTTAGGTATTGTTGGCTCTGTAGTTTCAATGTCAATATACCATATCTCTACGTCACTAATATGCCCAAGGTCCCTATCCTCTCTCCCTTTTTGTTCAAATCATCTTTTTTATTTCACACCTGAGTTACCTGCCTTCCTTGCCCTTCTCTTTCCTATAAGCTATGGTTTAAAGTAATCTAAGTACCCCCCCACTTAGATATCTGAAATTCTCTCTTCCTGTTGTTCTGATATACCACACAAAATGAGAAAATTCAGCACTTCCTTCATTATACTTAACATGAAATTCTCCGATTCCATCAAATGTGCTAAAATTTCATTAATTAATCATTCTTTTCCTCTGCATAGTATTTTATTGTGCATGTATATCACACTTTCATTTCATCTGTTGCTGGGCACCTACATTAATTTTGTATCTGATTACTTAATGCTACAATGAATTAATAGTTTGCATATTTTAATGACTTCATTCAGTGTCAGAAATTTCTAGAATAAAAGTGGAGTACAGGAACACAGAAAAAAAGGGTAAATGTTTAATTTGAAGTTATATTAGTTGTCTAAATTTTAGCAAATTGTTGTTTTGTGCGAGGTACATAAAGACAGGATCTACCTCCTAAGTCATCACTTTTTAATTAAGAAGTAAATAAACAAACTACAATAACAAGTAAGCAAATATGACTTAAGGCATATATGATTCCTAGAAAAACACCTGACATAACAAGTACTATTTAAAAATATCCCTATTATTTGAAGAGATGTGAAGTTGTTCCTAAAACATATAGTTTCATAAACAGATGTTTTCTCAATAAAAATTTTAAATGATAGACACAACAAATGAAGCAAAGTACAGAAAAAATAAAGGGAACTGCTAAAGACATAGTGAAAAAGAAATAAAGTTTACCTATTTTCAGACAAAAATAAGGGAATATCTTACTGTAAGTTTACCTGTTTTCAGACAAAAATAAGGGAATATCTTACTGACTTTTTATAGGGCCTGTACCCAGTGGTGCTGGAGATAGAAAAGGAATAACAGAAAATTCTGGGGTTCAAACTCAAGGAAATGCTTATGCTAAGTGTATACTCTACCACTTGGACTATATCCCCAACCCCAAAGAAATGTTTTCGAACATTTTTGGTCTCACAGCAGAAGTTTATATAAGTTCCCATATAGAAAATAGATTTAAGATGTCTTATTTATTAGACATGTGAAAAGTTGTGGGATCCCCAAATGCCTGCCTCATATATATTCAGAAATGTCTGTCCCATCTTATTGTCCCTTCTCAGGTTCCTTCACAAGTCCCCAGAAGCTACAGCATGACCAAGATATCCTGGGCCAGAGCCCCAGAATCACATAATCAAGGAAGGGTTAGATTGACAGAGAGGCTACTGGAATTTCAGTGTGAGAGCTTCAAAATACAGTTTCTTGAGATAAAATTGCTACCAATAAATTTTGCAGCAACTTTTTACTTTGATTTCTAAACAGCATAACACCATGTTCAAAACAAAACAACAATAATTAATTAGCTAAAAACAACAGGTTAGTGTACAGTGCAATAAAATGATTTCTCTTTCCAAGGTGCTGGGCATGTTTTTAGAATACTATTTTCTTGTTGGCCCCATTTTCAATTTCTTGACACACACTTAACATGCAATTAAAAATGTAGCTTAAATGCTCAGCAAAAGGAAACAAAAATATGGAAATGATAAATCAGTGGGGGAAAAGTCACTATTAAAGTTGAGCAAAGCTATCCTTCCCATTTCCTGCATGCACTCACTTGGAAGTATGTACTTCACAACTGCCTCATTCTATCAAAACATGGTTTACTAGCTGATTTTTCATCATCTTTCCATGACCCTAAAAGGAATTCTACTTATTTTTTGCACATCATATGTTGTGAAATATGACAAATTTTATATTAACGTACAAATATATAAGCAAACTACTAATTATTCTTGAAATTTTACTTTGAAAAAATGTATGAAAAATAAAGAATACCCCTGGGAAGATGCTATAAACAAAGCACTCTCTGAGTTTTGATTTTTATTTTAATAAAAGTGTCTATGTGTGTGTGGGTGACATTGGGGTGAATGGCACTCTGCATTTTATTTAAAATGTAACCCCCATTGCTTGGCAAACTGTTAATCTCTGTCAACTCTCTGCAGTCAGGTCAATCCTTTTAAGACTTTAGTCATTTAGCATTGGAGAAGTTTCATTGAACAGCCTATAATTACGGTTTCCATGACTTCCTCATCATCCTTGTGAAGTGTCTTCAGCTTTACTCTTAGGTTCTAAAAAGGAACCACCTGAAAAGAGCCCAAGTCAGGTACCAAGAGGAATATCCACTCTGTACTGGCCATGTCAGCTAAGAGACTCTTCATAAAAATAACAGTGGCTTGATAGATCAGCTGGAATGTCAGCCATAAAAGATACTTCATATGTAAAGTAACGGTAACTCTTGAGAAAAAAATTAAGAATACATAGTAAATACACACAGACATAGCATGTGTACATGCTATCTATACATCATATGTGTATACTTATTTTAAATATTGCCTATATGTATAATGAAATTCACAACTTCTGGTCATCTTTCTCATTCTTCTCATAATTGTTTGTTGGGAGCTTTAAAATAAAAGGAAAATAGAGCCTAAGTATCAACATTTTTTTCAGACTCAACTCATAATAGCTCATGCTTACTGCAGCAACTTCCTACCAGAAATATCCCCAAGTGCTCAGCAGAATACATCCATAGAATTAGCATCACTCACCCAGTGGAGAGAGGCATGTGGAATCCAATAGCCATTCTTCACCTGCCATGTTAAAAAGCCTGGCATGGGAGGATTTAAGAGCATGATCAAAGAGTAACTTTCTAACAGAATCTCTAGGGGAATATAGGGTGACAATATAATTACCCCAGTTAGAATTTAGCCAGCCACAGAATTAATACTCCCACTACTCTTGTAGGCAACAAAGAGACAGGAGAGGACCCAGAGGTCTTTAATGGCCTGGAAGAGGTCAAGCCCTCAGTTTTATATCTCACCCCAGAGACACATGAGATATTTTGCCCCCCTGACCAGGATGCCATCTAAGGCTATCCCTTCTATTTTTTAACTAGACTGAGGAAAATAGTCATTATTTTAATAGTACAGTGCACTTATGTTGCCAAGGCTACCTAGAGACCCCAGGACCTGAAGCAGAGGCAGGTAATCACAATGGAAAAAGACAGGCTGGTCTCTGCTGCCACGGTTATGGATGGAGAAATGATATTGCCTGCAGGAGGTCCTTCATGTTTGAAGAGAAAAGGCATTAGGGATAATAAAAAAAGCCTTTGAAAGGTGAAGACTTTATTTGTCTGACTATACTGAGAGGATATAAAGTCCTTGGCATGGGGAACCTTGTCACGTCATGACACAGAATAATTTCACCATTTTCCTTATCACCCCAATAACAGCACTAAGTAGAGTCTCTGCCAGGATCTTCTGTTTTTCTTGTTTATGTGTCTCTTATGGCCATCCTCATCTCGAGGTCCCTGTAGGCCAGTGGGAAGGGTTTGATGCCAGAGAATTTGTGGGCTGCCCTTGGGCTGCCCCGTGTCTGTTGGTAGCCCAATGCACACACACAGAATTTTCCTGCAGCTCTTTTTAAAGCTCTTTTCATGAAAGTTGATGAAAAGTTTTGAAGTGTTCATTGCCCCTTAATTAGAGGCATCTTGGGTCCTTCCACCCCAATTCAGGAGGCACCATGCCCTCCAGAAAACAGGCTGGCTCTGGCATTTTCTTCCTTTCTACTGGAAAGGTTTGAAGAATAATTTTACAATTAGATAACATTAAGAATGATGAAAGCTAGAGAGCAGAAAGCAGACAGAATTAATTACTTACTTGAGGGTTTTCTCAGGCCTCTTTGGCAGTGTTCATGCTGATTTTATTATGGCAAATTAACCCTTGGTATTCAACTTGGAAGAACTCAGTATTGTCACAATCTCAGCACCCAAGACTTCAACTTTCCCTCTAGGTCTTTCTCTTTACCCTGCAGCTTCAAGCCCCCACCACTTTTTAGCTTTTCCCAATTTGATTTGTTTGATATTTAAGTGGACACAATATTTTGGAAATAAAACAGCCTTTGGAGACCATTATGGTTTTATCTTCTAGCTTTTTATATCTTTCTTCAAGCCTCTGAGATTGGCTATGTTGGTCCTTGAAAAGATAAATAGGTATTTGGACAAATGACAGAAGGGTGAAAAAGTCATTAGTTAATGCCCTATCTAACACCTATTTTTACAAGCACTCAATTGTTTCCCATGCACAGGGAAACATTATCTTGAGGATAATGGAGTAAAAATTGTTTAAGACCGACTTCTTGCAATCAACTCCTTAGCTGTTAAAATAATTTTAAAAAATAGTTTTATGTAAACCCGTTTTAAAAAAGCCATAATTTCATACATTAGAATTGAGAAATAATAATTCAAATATAGATAGTTGTAAGCATTTAAGATAAATAGCATTTATCTAGAGAAACCTAAGACAAATAATACATTTTATTCCTTGTGTTGGATAAAGGCTACATTAGATAACAAATCTATGCCAAATTAAGACCAAAGCAATATTGACAATATCAAGACACATATGAAATTTTTAGTATGCACTTCTTCGATCAGAAGTAGTTCTTACATAAACTAGAAAGAAATTTCAATATGTACCAGATATACTTTCAAAAGAAATCTGACATTGCTTAATTAAAAGCTGGTGCACAGTAAAACCATAAACACTTAACAGGAAAACAAAACAGCATGTGGTAGAGTGAACACATATATCCCCAGCCTAAAATAGCAAAATTTCCATCATTAAATATCAAACAGCACTGAACTTTCACTACCCACAGGAAAATTGAAAATATAATGTGAATTCAATTTCCATTTCATACACATTATGAAGAAGAGGCAATATTTATGTATACAGGAAAATGAAGAATATAAAGAATGTAATTTCAATAACTTTATAAAATATTTTCATGTAATAGCTCTTATACTGAGTAGTTATAAACATTGATAATAAGATGATGAAGAATGCAATAAAATGGGAAAACATGATCATTGAATAATATATATAAGTAAAAGCATATAAACAGATGTTCAATACTTTAATCAAGGAGGAATTACAAATCTCAACTCTAGTGCAATAAAACTACATACTCATTACAGGAATAAAAATGTTAATAGTTGGTGAGTAAGAAATGGCTGACTGTGGGGACTGCCAGGTGAAGTGCTGATTGCTCCACCTTCGGAGTCTCCGCCCTGCTGTGCTTCTTCTGAGGAAACTGAGGACCTGAAGGGAGCCCTGTCCTGAGCGTCTCTGTCTTTTCTGAATCCTTGAAGCTCTCCTCAGAGCCCTGGGAAGGAAATCCCCCAAAAACATCATTCTGAAGCTACCCAATGAGAGAGTGAGTGAGTAAGAAATGGCTGACTTTACAAGCCCAGAAAGGGGAAGCCACTGAACTCTGCTGGAACTTAGATGCCAGCACCCCATCTGCTTGTCTTCTGTGCTGTGCTCCACTTTCAGCCTGATTTCATCCTGTGTGTGGCTCATCTGCGGAAGGCGAGCCTTCCCTGGAGCATTCCCTGGAGCTGAGCTTACAAGCCCAGAAAGGGGAAGCCACTGAACTCTGCTGAAACTCAGATGCCAGCACCCCTATCTGCCTGTCTTCTGTACTGTGTTCCATTTTCAGCCTGATTTCATCCTGTGTGTGGCTCATCTGTGGAAGGCTACCTTCCCTGGAGCCTTCCCTGGAGGTGAGTTTACAAGCCCAGAAAGGAGCCAGAGGAGCACACCACTCCGCTTTGCTTCCCAATCGTGCAAATCATTTAGCCAATGAATACAACCACAACACGTAGAAAAACCCACAATACAACTGTGACAATGGGGAAACAACGCAGGCCAGCGCCAGACATAGAGAATGACGATGGTAACTCTAATGACTTGAATATGACCAACCAACTAGTCAGTCTCTCAGATAAGGAGTTTAGAGTCACAATATGGAAGATGTTCAAAGAACTCAAAATAAGTATAGAAGAGAACAGTGATAAGAATAAACAGAATATGAAGATAGAAATCAGAAAACTCCAAACTGAAATTTCAGGTCAAATAACAGGTCTGAAAAACTCGTAGATGAATTGAAGAAAAACATGGTTGAGCTTTCCCATGGGTTAACAGCAGCTGAGGATAGAATTAGTACACTGGAAGATGAGATGAATAACAATTCCATACAGCAGAAGAAATTGGAAAAAAGCCTTAAAGCAAATGATCAAAGAATGGATAAATTACTCAAAGAATGGGAACAGATGAAAATAGAAGTCTATGATAAGCTCAACAGAAACAACTTAAGAATCATTGGAGTCCCAGAGACCTAGGAAGAAAATCTCCAGGAAGATTCAATGGTCAAGAACATTACTAAAGAGAAACTACCAGAGCTAATGAATACATGCGATCAAATCCTGCATGCCTGAAGAGTACCAACTAAAAGAGACCCCAGAAAAAACACCCCAAGACACATCCTAGTCAAAATGACGAATCCCCACAGATAGAGACAGAATTCTGAAAGCAACAAGATTGAAAAAGAGAAATTACATTCAAGAGAACATCCTTGAGATTTACTGCAGACCTGTCACTGGAAACACTCAAAGACAGAAGGCAGTGGTGGGACACAGTGACAACACTCAATGAAATAAATGCTTCGCCTAAATACTGCACCCAGCAAAACTCACTTTCAGGTTTGAAGGAACAATACATGGTTTCACAGACAAACAACAGCTCAGAAACTTTACAGACTCAAAACCATTCTTACAAGAAAAACTGAACGGCCTACTTTAAGACAAGACTGACCAAACGACACACCAAACTTCAATATAAAGATGGCACTAACTCCCAGGAAAATTCTTTCTCTCAATGTCAATGGACTAAATGCACCAGTTAAGAGACACAGAGTGGCTAAATGGATCAAAAAACTCAATCCAACCTTCTGCTGCCTACAAGAAACACACCTGAATACTCAGAACAAACATAGACTCAAAATAAAAGGCTGGAGGAAAATCATCCAAGCAAACAACACCCATAAAAAAGCTAGAGCGGCCATACTAATATCAGATGATGCAAACTTTATACTTAGGAAAGTTGTAAGGGACAAAGATGGACATTTTGTATTAATCAATAGATACATACAGCAGGAAGAAATAACTCTCCTAAACATATATGCACTGAATGAGGGGCCAGAAAAATATTTAATAAAATTGTTGACAAATCTGAAAAATAATATCAATAACAACACAGTAATTGTGGGAGACCTCAACACGGCATTTTCAACACTTGACAGATCAACCAGACTGAAACCCAACAAGAATATACTAGACCTGAAAAGAGAAATGGAAGAAAAAGGCCTAGTACATATATACAGGACACTCCACCTTCAGAAGCCTGGATACACATTCTTCTCTAATGTACATGGAACATTCTCCAGGATAGACTACATGCTAGCACATAAAATACACCTTCATAATATCAAGAGGATAGAAATTTTGCAGCTACCTTCACTGACCACAAGGCTCTGAAATTATATGTGAACTACAAAGGGACACAGAAAAAAAAAAACTTTAAAACCTGGAAGTTAAACAGCCTAATACTGAATAACCAGTGGGTCTGAGATGAAATCAAATAGGAAATCAAAACCTTCCTAAAAATGAATGACAATGGAGACACAAACTATCAGATCCTATGGGACACAACAAAACAGTACTGAGAGAAAAAATTATAGCTTTGCAAGCACACATCAAGAAATAAGGGGCATACCTGAATAGCTTAATATCGCAGCTCATAAAATTAGAAAGTACTCATCAAAAAACCCCAAAATAGGGAGACACAAGGAAATAACAAAGCTGAGAGCAGAAATCAATGAAGTGGAAACCCGAAAAACAATCCAAAAGATCAACGAAAGCAGAAGTTGGTTCTTTGAAAAAATAAAGAAGATTGATATACCACTGGCAAAGCTAACAAAGAAAGTGAGACAGAAACTTGATAACTCGTATTAGGAATGAAAAAGGAGAGATCCCTACTGATATGGTAGAGATCCAAAGGGTAATCAGACTACTTTGAGAAACTCTATGCCACTAATAATGAAAACTGGAAGAAATGGATAAATTTTTGGACTCTTGTAATCTTCCACGGGTGAAGAAAGAGGATATAGCATATCTAAACACACCCATCACTCTTGAGGAAATTAAGACAGTAATCAAATGTCTGCCCCAAAACAAAAGTCCAGGCCCAGATGGATTGACTAATGAATTCTTTCAAACCTGTCAAGAGGAACTTCTACCAATCCTGGCAAGACTCTTTCATGAAATTAAAAAAACAGGAACACTTCCATATAGCTTTTATAAAGCCAACATCACCTTGATACCTAAACTAGACAGTGATGCTACCAAAAAAATAAAATTACAGACCAATATCGCTGATGAATACAGATGCAAAGATCCTCAACAAAATCCTGGCGAATAGGATTCAATGCCTCATTAAGAAGATCATCCACAACATCAAGTAGGTTTCATCCCAGGAATGCCAGGATGGTTTAACATTCGTAAATATATCAACATAATACACAACATCAATAAGAAGTAAAATAGAAATCACATGATCATATCAATAGATGCAGAGAAAGCATTTGAGAAGGTCTAACACCCATTTTTGATCAAAACTCTCAGCAAGATGGGAATGGAAGGAACTTTTCTCTATATAGTTTAGGTCATCTACCACAAGCCAGAGGCAAATTTGTCCTCTGTGGAGAAAAACTGAAAGCCTTTCCTCTAAATTCTGGCACAAGACAAGGCTGTCCTTTCTCACCACTCCTTTTCAACATAGCACTGAAAGTACTCGCTATAGCGATTAGGCAAGAAAAAGATATCATGGGAATCCAGATAGGAAAGGAAGAAGTTAAGCTCTCACTGTTTGCAGATGACATGATACTCTACCTAGAAAATCCTAAAGTCTCTATGAAAAAGCTTCTAGAAACAATAGACTCATATAGCAAGGTGGCAGGCTACAAAATTAACACACAAAAATCAATGGCCTTTCTATACACCAATAGTAATAAGGAAGAAATGGACATTAAGAAAACAACCCCATTCACAATAGTGCCACGCAAACTCAAATATCTTGGAATCAACTTAACTAAAAATGTGAAGGACCTATACAAAGAAAACTATAAAACTCTGCTCCTAGAAATAAGAGAGGACACGTGGAAGTGAAAGCACATACCCTGCTCATGGATTAGCAGGATTAACATCATTAAAATGGCAATATTCCCCAAAGCATTGTACAGATTTAATGCGATCCCTCTAAAGATACATATGACATTCTTCAAAGAAGTGGATCAGGCACTTTTGAAATTCATTTGGAACAATAAACACCCTCGAATAGCTAAAGCAATCATTGGGAAAAAGAATATGGGAGGAATTACTTTCCCCAACTTTAAACTGTACTACAAAGCAATAGTTATCAAAACAGCATGGTATTGGAATAAAGACAGGCCCTCAGATCAGTGGAATAGGCTTGAATACACGGAGAATGTTCCCCAGACATACAATCACCTAATTTTTGATAAAGGAGCAAGAAATCCTAAATGGAGCAAAGAAAGCCTCTTCAACAAGTGGTGTTGTCACAACTGGCTAGCCACTTGCAAAAAATTGAACTTAGACCCCCAGCTAACATCATGTATGAAGGTTAAATCCAAATGGATGAAAGACCTCGATATCAGACCTGAAACCATAAGATATATAGAACAACACGTAGGTAAAACACTCCAGGACATTGAGACTAAAGGCATCTTCAAAGAGGAAACTGCACTCTCCAAGCAAGTGAAAGCAGAAATTAACAGATGGGAATATATTACACTGAGAAGCTTCTGCACCTCAAAAGAAATAGCGCCCAGGATACAAGAGCCCCCTACTGAGTGGGAGAAACTATTCACCCAATACCCATCAGAGAAGGGGCTAATCTCCAAAATATACAAGGCACTGACAGAAATTTACAAGAAGAAAACATCTAATCCCATCAAAAAATGGGGAGAAGAAATGGATAGACACTTTGACAAAGAAAAATATATATGGCCAAAAGACACATGAAAAAATGCTTCACATCACTAATCATCAGGGATATGCAAATCAAAACAACTATGACGTACCACCTCACACCCCAGAGATTGGCACAAATCACAAAGAATGTGAACAAGCAGTGTTGATGGGGATGTGGAAAGGAACTCTTATCCACTGCTGGTGGGAATGCAGTCTAGTTCAACCTTTATGGAAAGCAATATGGAGATTCCTCCAAAACCTGGTAATCAAGCTCCCATACGACCCAGCTATACCACTCCTAGGAATAAACCCTAGGAACATAAAAATACAATACAAAAATCCCTTCCTTACACCTATAATCATTTCAGCACTATTTACCATAGCAAGACACTGGATGCAGCCAAGATACCCTTCAACAGATGAATGGCTAAAGAAACTGTGGTACATATACACAATGGAATATTATGCAGCTGTCAGGAGATGAAGTCATGAAATTTTCCTATACATGGATGTACATGGAATCTATTATGCTGAGTGAAATAAGTCGGAGAGAGTGAAAAACGCAGAATGGTCTTACTCATCTATGGGTTTTTAGAAAAATGAATGACATTCTTTCAATAATAACTTTCAGACACAAAAGAGAAAAGAGCTGGAAGTTACAGCTCACCTCATGAAGCTCACCACAAACAGGGATGAGTTTAGTTAGAGAAATAACTACTTTTTAAACTATCCTAATAATGAGAATATACGAGGGAAATAGAAAGCCTGTCTAGAGTAAAGGCGAGGGTTGGTTGTGGAGGAGGGAGATTTGGGACTTTGGTGATGGGAATGTTGCACTGGTGATGGGGGTGTTCTTTACATGACTGAAACTCAAACACAATAATTTATGTAATAAAGTTGTTTAAATAAAATAAAAATATTAATATTTGATATTCCATGGTTTATCAATGAGGTAGAATAACTTTTAACCTTATACAATGCTGATAGAATTTCAAAATGGCAGACTAACATTGTAAATCATTTGACAGAATAATTCCTTTCTTGAAAATTTACCCAAGAGGGAAGAAACTTTTATTTGTAAAAATAACTCTGAGTATATATATTCTCAGCAGCTTTATAACAAAACCTCAAAATGAATGAGATGGATATATATCAATTACTCAATATCTATAAAATGTGACATACTCAGCACTAATCGGTAAAGTAGAAACGGTGTTCCTCTTCTAATAGAGCTTTTGCTATCATGAGAGATACAATAAGAAAATATGCACCAGTGATGAGAAGTAGTACAATAGCATTTTAAAGAAAAATAAAGATAATTGCAGAATGGAAAGTAAAGGCTAAATTTGTTATTTTTCAGTGTCTTATATAAAGGGGAAGAAGTCCTAGGAAATTCTGTTTGAATAGTTTTATATATATATATATTATATATAGTATAGATATTAATGGAAGATATATGTTATGAAACTATCTGATATATCTGGGCACAACAAAACAGTCAAAACACCCAAAAGTAACACATTAGGGTAAGTTCCACATTCCACGCATATACGGACCATGGGAAACCAAAGTAAGAACTATACACCAAAGCACAGAAAATCATTTTTGACTTTGTAGGTCACAAATTTAGTATCCTCAATCTTTAATCAGTGGAGGTAAGACTTAGGGCATGATATACTCTACATAAATTCTATATAAATTGTGATGCCTTCTCCCCAAAAATAAACTCCCAAGCAACTTCCCTAATGTACAGACAATTTGTTGTTAGTCATAGTCATGATGTTAGCAAAGTTAGAAAGAAGCATCTTGTGTTTAAGCCCCAAGAAAAATTTTCAATTGGCTCCCACATCTGTAGCTTGATTTAGAATTTTTTACATAAGATTTATAGTTGTGGTAACATTAACACCACTCCCTCTAGCAACTGTAAGAGAGAGGTGTCAAGATGCTTTAGTGATTTTTTTTACCATCTTTTCATATATGGAAGAATCCAGGGAGATGTTATCTCAAGTAATTGTCCCTTGTTCTTGGGAAAACATTCTCAGAGGAATTGAAGTTCTGAAATCAGCCTTTCATTTTCTCTTAAGAAGCTTTGTAACATCCAGAAGTCCTGATTTGAATTTGTCTCCTTTTGTAATTTTTCTTTGCTTCCTTATATTTATTCCACAATTGTTTAAAGACCACTTGCTGTGTTTCTTACACGATTTTATCTATATAATGGGGTTTCTCCTAAATGGAGCTCCACTGCTCTAGGAGGTACTTGAGCAACCAATGAGTGGTAAAGTATTAATGCTCAAGCATATGATATTACTTAGGCCCTGCAGTGCTCTGACCAGTGAGGTAATACCTAACAATGCTTGGGAACCTCTAACAGTATCCCTAGTGATGCTCTAGTGATGAAGAAATAGAGATCAAACCACACTGTTTGTGTACAGTAATTTCCCCCACCCCTTTTGACACTGTTCTATTATTATGTTTTTAATTATTTTTATTTTGAGAGGGTGCATGTGGGAGTGTCCTTGGCTTATGTATACAGGGGTCTCTCTAAACTCTGTACTGAGAAGTACAGCAGTGTCAAGGGATTATGTGGTGCTAGGTATTCAACTCACATGTCCTGCATGGAAAGAATTTGCTTGGCCTTTTCATATCTCCTGGCCTGAAAGTGTTTTTAGTACTAGAGAAATTGTGATGTATCATATAGACAAATCCCCTGATTTGTTAAGATAATATTTTAATTAGGAAGATAGATTATAAGTGATTAAAATAATAAAATATATTTATATAGTGTGATGATACTTCTAGAAATAATAATGGCTATGAAAAAAATGAATATGGTGTGAGCATAGGCAATGTAGTTAAGTGTAGAATTTTGTATGAGATAAGCAAGGTAGTCTTTCACAGGAGTGATATTTAGGCACAGACTTGATGGAATTAAGAGAGTGAGAATATCAATATCTGAAAAGAGGATATGAATACATAAATGGTGTTGTTGGACTATCTTTAGATCATTCACACAATTGTAAAAAATGCTAGGAGAAATTAGAGTAGGGAGAGATAAGAAATGAAACTAGCAAGATTCCATTTATAGGGAATACAGTCATATAGTAAAAGAATGCTATTTTAAGCATAATTATTAGAAATTATTGGGTTATTCAATTGCTAAGTGAACAATATGTATGTATTACATCTATTTCAAAATTATCAATTGGTGATCAGAGTAGATAATGTAGAGTAGAAATGTTGGAAGAAAAAGTTGAAGTGAATTAACAGTGGCTTTTTTATTTCATGTTAAATACTAACATGTAGAGGAGGGCCATTGGCTTCATAAATTATGTACCAGTTGAGTTTTGTCTTAAAGATACTATATCAGGATTACATTTATTGTGTGTAGAAACCTGACTACAACGATGAAACCTCATAGGAAATTTGATTATTTTTTTAAAAATAAGTTTGAAGGAGGCCATTGTAGCTGCCAATGAATATTATAAGGGAACCATTTCTATTTTTCTTCCACTTTATTGTCTTCTCTACATCCCTCTCCTTTTGGGGCAATTTTGCTGAGAATGTGGAGAACATACCTCCAGGTGCCCTCAGTAGGGTTACCCCTAGAGCAGGAGTCTGCAACCTTTAAGATCTAAAGAGCCACCTGGACTCATTTCCAAAGGGGGGAAAAAAAATCCTGGGAGCCACAAAACTATTGTGACATGTTAAACAAGTAAACTGTATATATTGTTTCTTATCTTAACGCTATATACAGAATCGTACAGTTAGTTGTTGATCTGAAGAATAAAAAAAACTTTTTCACTTAACAATGAAATTAAAATATTTAAGTGATACCGCTCCTCACCTCCCTCTATCGGCCCTGCTGTCGGAGCAGCCAGTGGCAAAGCTTCAAAAGACCCATATACGGCTCTGGAGTGGTGGGTTGCCAGCCCCTGCCGTAGAGATTCCAAATTATACCGGGAGGCCTGTTTTCTATATTCCAAAGTGAAAAAAAAAAAAACCTCTAGTCAGAACTCAAATATATTAGAAAAATGGGACTTTCACAGAGAGCCTTGAAGAGTACTTTTTCCTGTTCTATTGACCTGAACTTGATGACCGCATATTTAGAGAATGGGAATGCTTTTACAAGGAATATTTTATTGACTTACTTTTGTTTTTATTTGTTTTGTTTTAGGCCACATTCAGTAGTGCTTAGGGTTTATGCCTGGCTCAATTCTTAGGGATCACTCCTAGCAGGGCTCAGGGGACCATATAAATTGTGAACATGTAACCTAAGTCTGCTCCATGGAAGGCAAGCACTTAAAGCACTGTACTATCTCTCTGGCCCCTGTATGGATTTAAATCACAATGCCAGGTCACCATTGTCAAAATCTTACTTTTTGCTTTACAACAAGCAGTATTTGTTTGCCTTACACACAGCTGACCCAGGATGGATTGTGGTTCGATCCCCCAGCATCCCATATGGTCCCCCAAGCCAGGAGTGATTTCTGAGTGCATAGCCAGGAGTAACCCCTGAGTGTCACTGGGTGTGGCTCCAAAAAAAAAAAAGAGCAATGGAGGATGAAAGAAAAATTGCCCAAACAAAAGAAGTGGTTGAAGAGGGAAAAGATTCGTGAAAAGTGCCAGGCTATCAAAAGAAAAAATAGAATAGTCAAAGATGGAACAGTCCAGAAATAAACATTGTTAGTATGTTGATTATTGTCAATATGATTGCTAATAATAACATTGTTTAATAATATTTTAATAATAATGTTAATAATAATAGTAATCTAGAAAAATGATACATACCAGACCAAAGGAGATATTAGGACTATAGTTCCTAGGTAAACTAACACATCTGGATTTAAAAAAGTAAAGGAGCACCACTAAATTAAATACACAGAAACAATCTCTTGTGCATCGTGTAAAGATACACATCATTTGTGCAAATAAATTTTGGTACTTAGAAACTAAAAACCATTGTTTCACAAGAAATTAAGATGGAAAAAGATGATGAGTAGGAGCCCAGAAGAGAATAAGAAATATGGAAGCTTTAAGGTGAAAGGAAGGATTTGTCAACTCAGAGCCAAATTCTAAGAATCTCTTAAAAGTACAACAAACATGTGACTTTTTCTCATAGTGGAAGGAAGAAAAAAAGTAGTCAGTGTTTGTCTATCCATGCGGCTCCTTAGGGAGGGTCTGGGTGGGTTTATATTCTAGCAATGAAAAAAATGCAGATGTTTTTTTTTACTATATTAATGTGTTTTGTTCTAAATTAGGAGTATTAAAATCACTCTTATATCAAAATTTTTATATATTTTTATATTTTTTTTACTATATTAACGTGTTTTGTTCTAAATTAGGAGTATTAAAATCACTCCTATAATCAAAATTTTTATAGGTTCTGAATCTGGAATTTCTGGACAAAAGGCTTTAAAAAAACTGAGTTGAGAGTAAAAATGATAGATTTAAATCTCTCACTCCAGGTGTGATTGGGGAAAGAGGCGATAAATACCTAAAAGAGGGGAGAAAAATGGGTTCATGTTCTCAAGAATATCCAGGCTTTGTGGGTCCAGATTAGGCGGCTTTACTCCCCCTCCCCAAAGTTCAGGGGTTGAAAGATTTGCTTTCCAATTGACCTCTCTCTCTCTCACTCTCTCTCTCTTTCACACACACACACACACACACACACACACACACACACACACACACACACACACCAGGGAATTGGAGCTAATAAAAGTTCAGAGGTGAGATTTGGAGCACAGGCAGACAGGAGAATTTTTGAGAAGGCTTTCTAAGGCAAGATACCCAATTGGGCAGAGCACAAGGCACAGACATGTTCAAGGCACCTTTCCCATGATTCTTTGGGCTAAGGGGACTTATACCACTTCCTGGTTATCATCACAAGATCCAAGACAACACATCTACCTGGCAGAGTTGGAAGATTCATTCCACTGGGAAATTTTCCTGTTCACTCACTCTTTCCATTAAAAAAAATCTTAGCTAAACAGGATAAAATATTTATCTACCCAGTATCTTCAAAGAAGAGGCCACAGGAATCCAATGCTGCATTGTTAGGGCTTAGTGATTCTTTCCCCCTGCCAAAACGTCCCATTTTAACTCCTCTTTCTGTATACCCACCCCCAATTTAAAAAAATAGTCTAATAGAAATGGGGCAGACAATTTTGCAGGGATTTTAGGAGCTGGCAGGACAGGTGTGCTTCAATCAACTAACATAGAACTTCAAAGGTCAACTTCGTAGGTCACTTTAAGACTTTATGGTTCAGGGGCCAGAGCGACAGCACAGTGGTAGGGTATTTGACTTGCACCAGGCTGACCCCTGACCCGGGACGAATCTGAGTTCCATCCCGGCACCCCATATGGTTCCCGAGCCTGCCATTAGCAATTTCTGAGTGCAGAGCTAGAAGTAACCCCTGAGCACCACTGGGTGTGACCCCAAAACAAAAACAAACAAAACAAAACAAAACAGAAAAAGACTTTATGGTTCAACCATAAAACAAAAAAGATTTATGCTATAAATAAAATACAGCTCCTTTTGGTAAAATTTAGTCACAAAGGTTTCTCTTTCTCCCTTTCCCTGTTGCTCTACTTTGTCTTTATCTCTTTTCTCTCGCCTCTCCCTCTTTGTCTCTCTCTTCTCTTTTTTCTCTGTCACTTTATCTCTCTTGTACTCTTTTCTCTCTGATTTTCTCTATATCTCTGTCTCTACTTCTCTTACTCTTCTCTTCTCTCTCCCTCTCCCCACTTCTCTCTCTTCTCTCTCTCTCTTCTCTCTCTCTTCTCTCTCTCTCTCTCTGTCTCTGTCTCTCTCTCTCTCTCTCTCTCTCTCTCTCTCTCTCTCTCTCTCTCTGTCTCTCTCTCTCTCTCATTAAAGCCTGGCTACTATCCTCTTTGGGGCCTTGCCCTTTGAAAGCAAAACCCATCAACTGCCTCTCCTATCTCCGACAAGTAATAGTCTGCCTGCCGGCTCCTCTTTCTTCTGTTGGGTACTCTTAATTGGTCCCAAGCTGATTTGGAGAGAGAAAGGCTGGGCTTCTCACCTGGAGAAATGACTTCCATTATGATTGAAGAGCTGGGATATGCACTGGGGAGGGTCTGGGCCTCCCATCACCGCTGGGAAGAGTTTCCTTTAACTGACTCACCCAGTTCAAGGCACACGTGCTGGAGTAAGACATGTCTCCAGCAAATCAAAGGAGAGACGCTGCTGCCAGCTGCCCCTTCACTTTGCTCACTCCATTTTTGGTTGACTAATTGCATTTCCCTTTCATATTCTTCATCCTCGTTTCAGGCTGGCAGACCGCAGTTACCATTGGCAGCACAGTTCCATGTATGAATTGGCTGCCAGACCTGCTGCAGTCAACTCCCTCTTGAACTCTGTGTGTGCTAGTTCTGAGAGCACTGTTCTACCATCATCCCGCCATGGCACTTCCAAATGGCTGCATATAATTGGGTTCAGAGGAGTTCAAAGCCATGCACCAGCATCCTTGTATCAAAGCTCATTGAACAACAGGGGAATCGTGCACTAAAATACAGGCCTAGGGTGAGGACAGTTATTAGTGGAATACATTCAAATCTGTCGCGCTAGATTCCTGGGTACACAACTGGGTTTTGGTTCAGCTTTTAAGAGTTCAGGTGTGGTCCCCAGGAGATGTTGCTTCTAATCGCTGTAAAAAGATCTCATTTGTACTAATGCACATTGCCTATTTCATAGCAGATCCTTATGAGACTAATTTACATTTTTTTAAATGTCAAGGCTTTCTCCAGAGAAGGTTCATTCATTATATTTATTTTCTTGGACATGATTTTAACAAACCTTTCCCAGAAGAATTTGTAGCTATTAACTTTACTGAACAGTTGCTCAAGAGAGAGTTAAAGCAAATGGTCTAAGGGCCATTGGGCCATAGACCCTAAGGGGTACTCTTCTGACCCCCCCAATCTTTCTTCATTGATTCTTCATTCAAAGGCCCTAAGCTAGAGGAACTAGAGCTAAAGCATTCTGTCACACACAGCATTGTGTGTGTGACATTCCCAGCTAAATATTTGATTCTGCTTCTGCTTTGATGTAATTGTTGATATTTTGGGGTGTCAAAGAGAAATTGTGTTAAGTGACTGATGTGGAGGGGTTTTGAGAAAGGATGGGTGGAAGCATGAATCACATGGGTGTTACCTGGCAGTATCATACCCCTGATTATTCAGAGCAATTTTTCAGCTTTATATTTGCAATATTCCCAGTCACCCTCTTGGGAACTTCCATACATTCTAAAATGAAGAAAGTTCATCCTCCACATGATAGATCAGGGACTCCAATGAAAGTGATCTAAACATGTCCTAAAGAATGTCCTGTGCCATGGAAGACTGTTGTTCACTGTGCAGTGGTGGAAACTAGCCAAGCTCCCTGGGAATGAATGCTTTTGATGCTGACTTCTTTTTTTAGGCAAGTAATCCCTGGATTACCATAAAATTCTCCTCCCAAGGAAAGAAATTAACTCCTAGTATTATCATTTATTCAGCCAGTCTCTGAGAGCAATAGATATTTACTTCTCTTCCTTGTAAAAAGTATCTCTTTCACTTAGAAAATGTGTTGTTTATTGCTTCTGCCTCATTCTTGGATTTCAAAAATATTCACTGGGCACCTACAACAGATTCTGGGCTAGGCTGATGGCCCTATGCTTCTAAGTCTCAGTGAGAAAAATTTCAATAATCTTTGCAAAAGTGCCCACTCTTGGTAAAAATGTCTCATGTCCTTCATACCTTTCCAGATAAAGAGAACATCCTCCATCCTCTGTACTTCTTTCATCATTATAATTCCATGATATTTGTATCGAATATAGCATTTTTTGGACACATTCTTGTCTACCATTTGATTCATGTTAACAAACTCATTCCATATTTCTATAAAATACTGACCAAGGTGAGGACAAGAGGGTGGAGGATGGTTAACTGGAATACAGACCATCAAGACATCCCCATTTGTTGAGAAAGGGATCTAAAACCAAGCTCTGCATAGTTTTTGTGAGAGTCTTTTGGAACAGCCTACTCAACAAGCCTCAGAAGGTGCCCACATCTCTTACACCTTATTGGGACACTGGGAAACCATAGCCATGTGTTTTGTCCAGGCCTCTATTGTGAATACACTTTCATTACTTATTAACAGCAGGCCTAGAAGGGCCAGAGGTATAGCACAGTACTAAGGCATTTGCCTGGCAAGCAGCCGACCTGGGACAGACCAGGGTTCAATCTCCAGCATCCCATATGGTCCACTGAGAGTGGCCAGGTGTGTCTCAAAAAAACCTAAGTCACAAAAATAAAACAAAATAAAAAGAGGTTTAGTAAGAAGGGAATTTTAAGTCATGGCACTAACTGGCTTTCTTTCCACTTCCTCCTCTTTCTGAAAGCTGAACTTCTTCAGCCTTTAAGTTAAGGCCTTAAGATAAGTGCTCCATCTTTCCTTTCCTATGCACTTCAGATGTTGGTTACTGTCACTTCAGGGTGATCAGCTCATTTAAAACAGGGTGCAGCTCAGCAGCTTTGCTTAACTTGTCTTTATTATTTCCTAGCATTTTTAACTACCTAAATACTACATTATACAGTTCCTCCATCAGAGTATATACTTTAGCAAGCAAGTAACTTGGTCTAGTTCTCTACTGAATCACTGAACCTTAAACGAGCAATGCCCACGATGGTGTAGCAGGGAATCACAGAGATGTTTGCCAAATAACTGAATAAATGAATAATTGTACCAGGGACAGGAAGAAGCTTCAACCCAGAATCCATAGGCTAGACATTTGATCTCCAACTGTACTGCCACTTTTTTTTCTGCATAACTCAAGTGTTGTGTTGGCACATGTGCGCCTTAGAAAATCAGGAAGAAAGCTACAAATCCTCCTTCTAAACTTGTGAATAGAGCATTTCTGCCTTGTAGATCCCATAGTCATAGACAGCAGAGGTGCTGTCTTTTTTTTAACTTCTTCTGCTACGTAGTTTTTGCTGCAGCAGTTCTTTCAGCATCAGACCTATATCCCCAATTTCTAAAGTCTCTCTCACACAACACTGAGGAGAGAATGGAGAAGGGCAACAAGAAAAATCAAACACCATCTAAACCCAAATCCACTTATTCTACAGGTACGAATTACCCTGTTTCTTTAAAACCCAACTTCCTGATACAGCTTTTCCCCATTTTGCCCATCCACTTCTTCCATAAACTCTTCCCTGTTTCTCTTAGAAATGCAGAAGTTAATTCTGCTTCTTGACTTAGAACAATTATGCCTGTCCCACTGTATTTAAACATAAATTCTGCTTTCTCTCCATATTCTCAAAGACCCATGTGAGGGTAGTCTGTGGAAGCCATCCTCCTACACATGTGTGGACAAACTTTTTAAGTTATTACCGCAGGGCTGGAGAGATAGCATGGAGGTAGGGTGTTTGCCTTGCATGCAGAAGGACAGTGGTTTGAACCCTGGCATTCCATATGGTCCCTCGAGCCTGCCAGGAGCAATTTCTGAGCATAGAGCCAGAAGTATCTCTTGAGCACAGCCAGTTGTGACCCAAAAACCAAAACCAAAACAAAACAAAACAAAAAGTTATTCCTGGAAGCAGAGAGATAAAACTAGGAGGTAAGGCATTTATCTTGCATGAGGTCAACTCTGGTTCCATCCTTGGCATCACTTATGGTTCTACAAATGCCATCAGGAGTATGTTGCAGTCCCCCCACCCATCAAATCAAAACAAAAACTCCTGTTCCCTGGTTTTCAATAAAAAATGAAGTTATTGCATGGATAAATTGTGCAGAATCAGTCAGATGACTGTAAGGAGTTATATTAGGGGTCCAACCCAGTTACTAAATATATCTTCTTTCTTTCTCTCTCTCTTTCTCTCTCTCTTTCTCTCTTTCTTTCTTTCTTTCTTTCTTTCTTTCTTTCTTTCTTTCTTTCTTTCTTTCTTTCTTTCTTTCTTTCTTTCTTTCTTTCTTTCTTTCTCTTTCTCTCTCTCTTTCTCTTTCTTTCTTTCTTTCTTTCTCTTTCTTTCTTTCTTTCTTTCTTTCTTTCTTTCTTTCTTTCTTTCTTTCTTTCTTTCTTTCTTTCTTTCTTTCTTTCTCTCTCTTTCTTTCATTCTTTCTTTCTCTCTTTCTTTCTTACTTTCTTCTTTTTCTTTCCTTCTTTCTTTTCCTTCCTTTCTTTCTTCCTCCCTCCTTCCTTCCTTCCTTCCCCTCCTTCCCTGCTCCCTCCCTCCTTCCCTCCCTCCCTCCTTCCTTCCCTCCTTCCTTCCTCCCCTCCCTTCTTCCTTCCCTCCTTCCTTCCTCCCCTCCCTCCATCCTTCCTTCCTTCCTTCCTTCCTTCCTTCCTTCCTTCCTTCCTTCCTTCCTTCCTCCCCTCCCTCCATCTTTCCTTCCTTCCTTCCTTCCTTCCTTCCTTCCTTCCTTCCTTCCTTCCTTCCTTCCTTCCTTCCTTCCTTCCTTCCTTCCTTCCTTCCTTCCTTCTCTCTCTTCTTTCTTACACATGTAATTTTTCTTCTTGGTGCCTGCCTCCAAAACAAGCATAATCATTTAACAAGATATATGCATGCCTGTTATTGTTAAGCCCTTTGTTTATTTTGGGGGTGCACATTAGAGATCACTCCTGGCTCTGTTCTAGGGGGAATCATATGGGATGCTTATAATTGAATCTGAGTTGTTTGCGTGCAAAGCAAATGTCCTACTTGCCAAACTATCTCCCTGGGCCCCCGTTAAGATTTGCAAAAGCTGAGTTTTCTATGGCCAGAGCAGGAGATGAAGTTAGAGAGATTCAAACACAATGGAAATTTGACAATTTCTACACTCTTGAAGATGGAATCACCCAAATGAAATGAAATTTAAGTGGCCTGGAGTGGTGAGAGGCTTTCAGCTGACATCAAGAAAGGAAATAGAGCACCTGAGTTCTCCAGCTAAAGGAAACTAAATTTCAGTAACAGCTTAAATAAACTTGAAAGCAGAATTGACCAGAGAGACTCCAGAAAAATCTAATCCAGTCAACACCTTATCTATAGACTGTAGAGAACCTAAACTGAACAACCAGATATATGACCCAGAGAACTGCGAGTAATACATGTGTGTTGCTTTGAACTACTGCATGTGTAATCATTTGTTACACAGCAATAGAAAATGAACCCAGTTACCATCATTTCCCTCACTTACTAAGTCCCAGTTCTTTGCTAAGCACTTCACATAATAACCTAATTGTGTGCCCCACTAGCACCTGAATAATACAAACATCTTTATTTTATAGGCCACAAGACTCTTTAAGTGGAAGATGGAAGAATCACAACTCAAATCCAGGCTGCCAAGTTTCCACCTAACTGATATATTTCTTCCTCCCTTAAGGTATCAAAGACTTTAAAAAAAACTTCTCTTTCTTTCTGAACTCTGAATTTTTTAATTATAATTTTAGATTCCTGGGATATATACCCAAAATTGGAATTGCTGAGTTAATTTTTTTTAAGAGAATCTATGTTGTTTTCTCAAAATGCTGGTTCAGTTGATATTCCCAGCAGCAGTGACTTCTAAACTAGCACTGATTTTAAAAAATGTTTTCTAAGTTGGTGATGTGTACCAGTTAAACCAGTATAACACCTCATATTGTTTTGACTTACATTTTCTTGAGTATGAGCCAGAGTAATGACATAGTAGGTAGGGTATATGCCCTGCACATGGCTGATGCAGTTTTGATCACCAGCATCCATATGATTCTCTATACCTGCCAGGAGTGATGGCTGAGAGCAAAGTCAGGAGTAACTCCTAAGTGCTGCTGGGTGTGGCACAGAAACAAACAAAAAACTAAAACATTTTTCTTATTATAACTTATGTTGAGGTTTCTCATATACTAGGGGAGAATATTTGCCCACCATTAATCTGATAAAGGGTACACATCCAAGATTTATGAAGCACTGCTATAAATATACCAATAAACATCTATCAACTTTATTCTAAAAGGAGGCTGAAACTCCCTCAAAAATAGGCATATAGCAGGGCAAAACGTACATAAAAATGCACTACTTGAGTTTTAGCTTTACCACCTGTTGTTTTTTTAATCAAGCAAAGCAAGAATGGTATTTGTACGAAACTATATGGAAAATCAGCAAATCTTTAGTGGATCACATTTGACACATTAGAAATAAATACACATATAAAGTGATAATTAGTTTGAGGTGAGACAATTATGATGGGTAGGAAGGGAAATGAGACAGAACAGGCAAGATATATCCTTAAGATCCATCAACATACATGCTCTGTATCCCTGATTCCCAAGACATGTGAAACTAAACTGGTAGTTGAGAATCCTTGTTCCCATTTATAAGCACTGATGCACAGTTCAAATAAACTGAATTAATATCAAGGGCCGCACCCTGCAGCTCACTTTCTTTCTGCAGTTAGATCACTATCCCTCATCTCCCTTTACTTTTCTCCAAGACTAGAAGCCCATATAGGAGTAAAAGGTGGAAAATCTTCCCCAATAAGCACTCTAGTGTCTTCGGAGATAGTGTTAAAATGGAAAGAAAAGGATCCAGAAAAATTTCCCAATGAAACAATACTGAACAAAGAGAAAAAATGAGTTTAAACCTAATGGACAAGAACCAGGAAAAGGCAAATCAAGAGTTTAGAAATACTTCTGGTAGACATAACTATAGAAGGTGATTATAATAAGTCATAAGAAGTCTAGGAGATCTTTGACTATCAGGAGTCAGAGATGGGGGCTGGAGCGAAGGCACAAGTGGTAAGGCATCTGACTTGCCCGCACTAGCCTATGATGGACTGTGGTTGGATACCCAGTGTCCCATATGGTCCTCCAAGCCAGGTGCAATTTCTGAGCACATAGCCAGGAGTAACCCCTGAGCATCACTGAGTGTGGCCCCAAAACAAACAAAACATAAAAACAAACAAAATGAAGAATCAGAAATGAGGGTTGGAGAAAATTTCAAAAGTTTAGATACAAGTACAGAAACTCTCTTGCATACACGTGTCAGGATTCAATTACCAACACTACCAAAAATATTTGGATTCTGGAGAGGTAAAGGAAGGAAAGGAAGTCTTTCATATTTTAGTTCCTGTTTTGATCTCTTTTACTAAATATGGCCCATTGACTCTGCAAGAGGTATCTCCTGAGCACAGATTGAGGACTAGACTCTGAGAGCTGTAGGGTGATCTAAAGGTGCCTCCACTCCCAAAGTGAAGAATCAGATTAACAGAAATACAAGATATAAAGAATCATCCGGAGAGGGGTCTGCCAGATACAGCAACTAAAATCATAGCCTTCTCAGTTGTTCAAAATTAGATACAACTAGTTCAGTGAGATGGTTTGATTGGTTGGAGCAAAAAGGGCACTTTGCATGTAGGAGCACCAGGTTTGATCCTAACAATCCCTGGTCTCTCAAGAACTATCAGGATATGGGAAGAATCCCTGAGCATGGCTCGGTGTAGGCTCCCACAAAGAATAATGCCATCAAAGCCATCACCACCACCCCAGCTTCCTCTCATAATCCATGGCCTCAATTTCATCTAGTCCCATTCTGTGTAAAGTGAATATATTACACCTCCTTCTCACCACTTTTTTGTTTGCTCCTAAACTGGGGACTAAAAAGAGATGCTTGCAGTGAAGGATCCTCAATGATGTGACAGAGGACAATGCTCTTATCTCTTGGCACTGGAACAAAGCACTCTAGGGTTGGTGGGCACAGCTTGAGCCCCTTGTTTTCTCCAGAAGAACAAACTCTGCTAGAATCTACCTCATTTGATTAAGGAAGAAATGGAAACTCAAAGAAAAAGGGACAGGATAAACATCCACCAGGTATAAGTGGCTGAAAGAAAGCAATCAAATCTCCCTTTGCAGGAGCTTCTGTCACTGAAATGGCCTTTACCAGTGAGTGGATTTTCAGGTTTGAAGCTCTTTGTGAGTCTCAGTTAGGTGTATTAGATGATGCAAACAGGATGTTCACATACACGAGGCAAATGTTCTACACTGAGCCACATTCCTGTACTTTGGATTTTTTTTTTTTTGGGAGGGGGTCACACCCTGTGAAGCTCAAGGGTTACTCCTGGCTATGCCCTCAGAAATCGCTCGTGGCTTGGGGGACCATATTGGATGCTGGGATGGAACAGATTTCTTCCTGGGTCAGCCATGTGCAAGGCAAATGACCTACCACTGTGCTATTGCTCTGTCCCCTACTTTGCTTATTTATTTTATTATATTATTTTTTATATATTTTATTTAAACACCTTGATTACATACATGATTGTTTTTGGGTTTCAGTCACGTAAAGAACACCACCCATCACCAGTGAAACATTCCCATCACCAATGTCCCAAATCTCCCTCCTCCCCACTAAACGACCCCTGTACTCTAGACAGGCTTTCTATAACCCTCATACATTCTCATTATTAGGATAGTTGAAAAGGTAGTTATTTTTCTAACTAAACTCATCCCTATTTGTGGTGAGCTTCATGAGGTGAGCTGTAACTTCCAGCCCTTCTCTCTTTTGTGTCTGAAAGTTATTATTGCAAGAATGTCTTTCATTTTTCTTAAAACCCATAGATGAGTGAGACCATTCTGCGTTTTTCTCTCTCTCTGACTTATTTCACTCAGCATAATAGATTCCATGTACATTCATGTATAGGAAAATGTCATGACTTCATCTCTCCTGACAGCTGAATAATATTCCATTGTGTATATGTACCACAGTTTCTTTAGCCATTCATCTGTTGAAGGGCACCTTGATTGTTTCCAGAGTCTTGCAATGGTAAATAGTGCTGAAATGAATATAGGTGTAAGGAAGGGATTTTTGTATTGTATTTTTGTGTTCCTAGGGTATATTCCTAGGAGTGGTATAGCTGGATTGTGTGGGAGCTCGATTTCCAGTTTTTGGAGGAATCTCCATATTGCTTTCCATAAAGGTTGAACTAGACGGCATTCCCACCAGCAGTGGATAAGAGTTCCTTTCTCTCCACATCCCGGCCAACACTGCTTGTTCTCATTCTTTGTGATGTGTGCCAATCTCTGGGGTGTGAGGTGGTACCTCATAGTTGTTTTGATTTGCATCTCCCTGATGATTAGTGATGTGGAGCATTTTTTCATGTGTCTTTTGGCCATTTGTATTTCTTCTTTGTCAAAGTGTCTGTCCATTTCTTCTCCCCATTTTTTGATGGGATTAGATGTTTTTTTCTTGTAAAGTTCTGTCAGTGCCTTGTATATTTTAGAGATTAGCCCCTTATCTGATGGGTATTGGGTGAATAGTTTCTCCCACTCAGTGGGTGGCTCTTGTATCCTGGGCGCTATTTTCTTCGAGGTGCAGAAGCTTCTCAGTTTAATATATTCCCATCTGTTAATCTCTGCTTTCACTTGCTTGGAGAGTTACTTTGTTTATTTTTAAAAGTAAGAACAGTTTAAAAGGTGTGTTTGTATGTGTGGGGCGGGGGAATGCAAGTTGAGATGCAAGCTGTCTGGGATAAAACCCAGGGACTCACATATGCAAAGCAAATTACTCTTTCACTGAACTATCTCCCCAATGCCTAATGCTTCTTTCTTTTTAGAATAACACTCGTTCCCAGTGCCCTCCAACTTCTTCACAGGACACAACAAAAAATTCCCAAATTTACCATGTCTAACATCTATGAAAATAAGTAAAGACTCCAAAAAATTTAAAAAGATAGCACACCAGATAAGCTTAAATTATTATAAACTTAGATTATTATAGCTTCTTCGGGTTTTTTATAAGTAGAATCTTTTTAAACTCATAAAAATATTCATGTATATATATATATAGACACTCCCTTATAATAAACACAGAAGCACACTGTTCCCAGAATCTTTGGCTTGGCTAAAATACGGTGGTATTCTTAGTTCTTTAGAGGGGGAGAAAACTCAGAACACTCCAGGCTTTTTATAACCCTGGCTCAGGGGCAGCTTGTGTTTCTGGAGCCAAATAATGCTAATGGGGCAAACAGAATGTAATTGCTTATGTGTGCTGGTTATATCCTGAAACAAATTGTTTCTTAATGCTGAGGTCAGACAGGGTTTAATTAGGAGAAATACAATTGGTGTAAAATTTTGCAGCAGCCTGCTTGCTTGGTGTCATGCCAAGTCAACGTCTAGTCTCTCCAAATGGAAATTTTCATTAGAGGCCATTGGCAGTCCTAGTTAGGCTGAGTTTCAACTTTTCCAAATCTCCTGGTAATGGAAACCTGAAACTCAGCATATCTCTTGCCTAATAAAGGGCTCTCTCCCTGGCATGGGCACACCCTTGAACATTCGAATGCTGCCTTTCACTTTCCCCATTGCTGTGTTTTCCCACTAGCTGGAACCGCAAAACAAAAACAAACAAATACATTTCCCATGGGAGTCACGACAGACACGAAAGCAATCTTTCTTGACTAGTTTTACTCTTTCCATTGTCCCTGGTTAAAAATACTTCCTCTTCGATCAGCATATCATTACTTCCAAAATAGTTCTGGATGCCGCCACTCATCAAATCTGACCAATAACCCAGAGAGGTGAGTGGTTTTGTATTTATAGGCAGAGATGCAGTGAAGGTCACAGCCATGCTTGGCTAAGAATAGAATTCAGACCTCCTAATTTGGGGTCCCAGGCAGAGGCTAACCCACAGCATTTTGCACACATGTGCACACACACAGAATAGGAGACTCACTGAAAACGCTTTCACACAGGCAACTGCAAAAACACCCGTCTTTTCCCTTTGCTTCATTTTCTCGAATACCTGTGAAGAAGGAAAAGGGAAAGGTGTGATCTTTCAAAGCGGCATAGATTTCTCAGAAATTTTTGCAAACACTCTTTATTGAGTGTGACCCTTTCTTTTCTTGGTCCCTCTTTTTAATACTTGTCTTTTCACCCACTCAAAGAATCCACTGATGCCTGCAGCAGTAATACTTCTATTTACATTTATTTTAAGGCCCAGATCTTCACACCTTCAACAATAACATTTTATCAGTGTTTCTCATATAAATCCCATGTCTCCAAAGTGTTTAATTTATTTGGAAAAGTCTGCTTCGAAGGCTGCTATTGTTTCTCTCTCTCTTTTCCTCCTTGATACCCCCTTTTCAGCTAAAGGCAGTTTTCATTACAGTGACAAAGACCCCACTATGTTAAAGAAAATTGCACAGAGAGACACCCCCCCAGATCCATCTCCTCAACTAAAATCTAAGTCATTTTCCCCTGCAGTATCATATCAGCATTAACCGTCATGGGTTTAAAGACATATGGGACCCAGATTTCATTTTTATATGTGCTGCTTATTTGCTGAGACTCAGGCGCCTTGAAAGTGGAGCTACATTTCATTTAGGTGCTGGGCCTCTGGGCTCGTGGTAATGTGCTTGGTTAGGGTCAAGGTAAAGCTCTGCACAGGGCAAGCAATTACTAAGCAATTCTTACTGCTCTGCCCTATTGGGGCCGAAGGCCAAAGGAGAGCTCTTGGGAAGGGGATATTTCTCAGCTGCCTACAATGCAATCCCAGAGCAGGTTAGAGACTGGGAGTTATTGAAACTCTTCTACCGGGAAAGGTCTGGGGCCGATTTCCCCCTAATCTTCCTTGCCATAAACTCAAGTCCCCACTTCAGCTACATTTGGCTTTCAATCACGGTGCTCCTCTTTTATATCACCTCTGTTTCAGAGATCAGGAGCTCTCTGCAATTTCCTTTCCAGACAATTTAAATGTCTAGTATTTAAAAATTGTTCCTATGTTCTTATTAATACTCTTAGTTCTTCATGTTTTGATGGTGCATATTTGTCTCAGAGAAACACATAGATGATACATAGAGGGACAAGTTAAACAAAATACACATTTTCATTTTCTGATGTATAATTTTGTCCACCAGAAAAATAAAGCAAGAACCAGCTGATGGAGATATGTAGAAATGCAGACATTGTAGTCCCCAATACCTCCTACCACAGTGCTTTAATCTGTTAGCACATAGCTGGGTTTTGTTCATTTGTAATTGAGTGTTTATCAACCAAAATACAAACTAAACAATGTCTTCTCTTTAATCATCTCCACCTGCCTATATTTTCTGGGTCTAGATGCTAAGAGTTGCTTGCAAAAAAAAAAAAAAACAACAAACAAACAAAACAAAACAGTGAAGTATCTAATCAAAGATGTTTAGTAGAAAACCCTTACATTCTGTAGAGATGGTTTCTTCTGGTGAGAGAAGTGGGCTGGTTTAGTGATTTTAAACAAGGCTACAGTTTCAAATCTAAAAACTTCCATTTGAAACAGAAAGAAATTCACCAAAGAAAAATATATTTTGTCTTAAATTTCAGTTTGGATGAAAGAGGTACAGGCTATCAATGTCTGCATAGAAGGTCATCCAACTCCAAGATAGAGCTATATGCCTCAGCTATGGACGGTCCCCTAACAGTAGCTTTCATGTTCCACAGATGAGCCATGGACACAGGACAATCCAGCTTCAAGTTGGGTTTCCCCTTTGCTCCACCTTTCACTGCCTCACAGTAAGATACACGCTGCCATCTTGCCAGCGATCACTTCCACAAGCAAACTTCTGGCTTTTTCAGGGCAAAGTGCCATACTTATCACAGTAATTTTATATTCCACAAATATTTCACACATGTGAAACTGTACTCTTTTATTTCTGAGGCATGTCTGAATAAAAATAAAAACTCTGAATGTTATCTCTTAACTTCATTTTCCCCACAAGCCTTTCAGTTTTTATTGTGCTATTTTGCATGTCATGAAGATATGCTTTAGAGACAGGTGTCCATTATAGTAGAACTGACTACACTTGATGATCACCGAGAGGTGACAATTATCTTCAAACTTTTGAAATATCTCAGGTTAGAATTTTTAAATGAACATTTCTAGAAATGCATTCCTGATTATCACCCTGACCTGTTTCATTAATAGGCCCTTTCACTACATCCATATTTGCTCCTTTCCTTTCCCATGCTCAGTTTTAACAGACACCCAGAAGCTGTTTTTAAATCTTTCATACAACTGCATAAACTAATATCTCCCTCTCCAGATGATCTAGTTAGCAGCATTCATCCTTTTTCAGCCTCAGGAAAGTCTCTTGCCTCCATTTTTGGGGTGGTAGGGCACACCTGGTGGCACTAAGGGGTTACTCTTGGCTCTACTCTCAAAAAGTCACTTCTTTCAGGCTTGGTGAACCATATGAGATGCTGAGAATTGAATCCGCAGCAGCTGAGTGCAAAAAAATGCCCTACCCATAATGCTATCACTCTGGCCCCTTCTTGCTTCTATTTTTGCCTGACCTTCATGCTTCACTGAATCATAGGTAATCCTTGAGTCAACAAGATCTTAACAAAAGTCAGATGCTGTTTCCCCATAACCCTCTACTGACTCCTTATTATTCCCACCGTACTCTCCAGAAGAATCAGAATTGCACAGAGACCCTCTTGTTCTCAATTCTGCTCACCAATTTTTTCTGCCCTCTTTTCCTGGTACTTTCTGTAGCTCACACAGCCTCAGAAGGACTCAGGATACCACTACATACCTGATACATTCCCAGAATTCCCCAAGTACCTATGTGACTAATTCAATCACTTAATTCAAATCTTTGTTCCATATTTACCTTTTCATCACATGTAACTGGGGCCACCACCAACCATCCTAATACTGACATTATATCTGCCCTGCCCCTAACATGCAGTATTGTATCTATCCTCCAAGACACCTCCTTGCTTCAATTCTATTGAAAATTAAGTTCCCTAAAAAGAGAAATTTTGTTTGTATAACTTGTGTTAGTTCAACAAGTATTTGTTGAATAGTTCGAATATAGTATTGGCCTTTGTATATAGAGGTAAGTAAAGACTGATGGGAAGAATTTACAAGGTCATTAAGAAATCACATACATATACTCAGCCTGTGGCTACAAACTTGAGTTGACTGCCTTATAGTGTCATTGTATAGGGTCCTTATAGGGCCTTTCAGAGTGTCCTTATAGGGCATTGTGGTTGAGAGTATCGGTGGATCACATATTTCTCAGAATAAACATCTCTGAGTACTCTTCCTAGAAGCATGTTTTTAAGCCCTTCTTATTAATTTATATACCACCATTTTCATAAAGGGCAAGCATACTCTCTACTTTGTCCTACCAATTAGTACTTTTCTACTGAAAAAAAGGTACTCTATTGCATGATTTCCAAATAATAAGCTTTTTACTTTTAGGCCTTTGCTGCCTTAAGAGGTTATGGCAAATGTTATATAAGATTTTTAGAAGGTAATTTGAAAAAATAAATCCTACAATATAATTACAGCATAGATATAGCAACGAAAAGGTGTCTATACAAAGTTCTCAGAGTCAATCACTTTCTTGTGAAGTATGTGACTTCTATGCTACAATACTGTGGAATAGGACAATAGTCTATACAATATTAAGGTATAATTCTGTTTTTTTCACTCCAAAGGTATACTGGGAAAAACCCTGCTTTTAATTTGATGAAAAAGAAAGCTCAACATGTTTCCTAGAATGAGTCAAGTTTTCTATGTAATTTATAATGATAAATTTAATGGTAATTGGTAATTTATATGATTATTATATTCAATACCTCATTTGACCCAGTAATCAAATGCTATTATAATCAATACCTCAGTTGGCCTAATGGCCCTCAAAATAACATCAATGCCAATGTAATATCAATTTCAAGAACATTAGTAAGATTTTTAAATTTACCTCTATTCCAAGGAAAATCTGCACGTTTTTCCCCATATGAAGCCACAGAAGTGAAGTTATTAGCCAACATACAACCAACTACAACCAAACAATTTAAAAAGATAAAGTCATAAAAGAATACCTGTCTTTTTCTTAGCCTGCAAGATGATTAAGACATTTCTCAGGAGCCTAAGCAACAGTACAAAAGGTAGGACATTTGTCTTGCATGCAACTGGCTGGGTTCTATCCTGGGCATTTCATATGGTCTCTCAAACCTTCCCGGAGTGATTTCTGAGCACAGAGCCATTCTGTAATTCTTGTAACCCACCAGGCATGATCCTAAAACCAAAATAAATTTTTTTTTACAGATTTCCAATATTTTTGCTATCTTTATGGTATTTCCTGTCCTCTGAAACTTCCAGTTACGAAACGGAGTCAAAGGCACCAAAAAATTTCAAGACCTGTGGCAACTTCCAAATAACCTAATAGGTGAATGTGAAGGAAGAAACTCTATGAAAGAAAGTATCTACATAAAAATCAACATTTTGAAGGAGAGCAAGTTTTCACCCTAACTTTCCCAAGGTTCTAAGAATGCAGAAGCATGAATTGGTATGGTATGGGTTGGAAAAGGGGTCTTATTTGTCTCATTCTTTTGTTTCTATTTAATGGTGAAACTAATAAAGCATATCACACATTAGGCATCATGCAACTTTGTGTGAAGTAACACTTGAAAATGAAGCCTTTCCTCCTTCAAGAAGCAGAAGATACCTCTATATGTAATCTGAGCTCAGGATAATCAGGTAGGTCACCATGCATCCCCATCTAAGCCTTGAGTGTCTAACAGTCTTCTCTACAGGAAAAGTTTTGCAGGTCAGAGACCATCACCTGTGAGGACCTAAGAGGACTCCAATTTACGTGCAGTTCAGGAAAGTGAGATGTTGTCTAAAGGCAAAGATTTAGCTGCACTGAGAGTTTATATATTTTCAGAGGAGAGACCCGAGAGATTCACTGTCAAGAAAGGAGTCTCTTGCTATATCTACCTAGAGAGAAAAGCAGGGTTAGACAGGAGGGACTGGGACATATGAGGGGGAGATATAGGGAGGATTCACTCCTCACAACCAGAGTCAGAGTAGGAAAGGGAGATTCATGTGCATAGAAAAGGAATAAATAATAGATGTGTAGCTGTGTATCTTTGAATGTATTTTTTTCTGGACAGCATGCTGGAGCTACGAACATTTTAAAAAACTCATTAATTCAGTTTTACAAATAGGAGAGCATGCCTCTTTACATTGCTCTGATTGCAGAATTTCAGTTCCCAGTTCTATTTTATTCTATCCATTGTGATTTCCACACAGAGAGACAGACAGAGAGACACAGAGAGCAAGATGGTAGGGCACACTGATCCTTCTTTGCTCTCTTTCCATTTTAAAAATCTTGTCAAAGCTCCTTTCAGTAATCCTTGATATTCCCCAAGGAACCAAGTTAAGATTTAATTGTGAAATTTGCATAGCTACTCTAGCAAATAAATTCTCCTGTTCTTTCTTGGACATTTCACGGCAGAGGGCTATTTTAGTTATAAATCATTTATTCTGAGATCTCAATGGCATCAGCATTCTGTACCCCAGAGAAAAAGTGATAAGGTGGGAAAAAAACATCCAAGGACACACAGTTCGTGTTTAGACTTTTTGATTCTGGAAAAGATGGGAAGGAGTGGAGAGTAAAATCTGGATCTGGGAGTGATCAGCAATCCCTGCTGTTTCTCCAAGGACCCCAATTTTCAATGCTGTGGTGACATGTGGGGAACAAACCTCATCCCAAGGAAATTGCACACACCTATTCTACTTTATCACAGATCATAGGAAATCATATCTGTAGACTTTGGGATACCAAAGAGTCAGACTTCCAATGGGAGTGGAAAGTTCCTACAAGACACATTTTCCCAGTCTAGTCATGTCTAACTAAGGTTTTGTGCTATAAAGGAGATTCAAATTATATTTTTTCCATTTTATTTTGTTTTCTTTCTTCTTTACCAATCTCTTAATTCTGGATTAGTCCAGAAATTTGGGACTATGGTAGCTTGATGAAGCCAAATAAAATCAACTTCAGAGTATAGAAAGTGATACCTTTTTCTAAAATTTCTTCTTTTTTTCTCTCTTTTCTCTTGAGTCCACACTCAGTAGTGCTTAGTGCTGACTCCTAGTGCTGCACTCAAGAAATCACTTCTGCTGGACTTATTGGACCATATGGTTTGTCAGGGATTGAATTTGGTTGGCCTTATGCAAGGCAAACATCCTGTCCACTGTACTATATTTCCAGTACAAATAGTTTATCTCTTTATCAAGCACTTATTTGTATTCATTCTTGAATTTACTTCAAATTTTTATTATAATATAGGTAAAATGAGTGCAATGATGTTAGCATTTATGGTATTTGCTGTACTGTTCTCACACCTCACAAGTGTCCAAGTTCCTTCCCAACTGTACTATCTAGTTTAATTATATATACTGCTTAGTAAACTGAGTTTTTTTGCCAGGAGCTTGTCATCATTCAAAATTGTCTATTTACTTGTTCTGTACCTCTGTTTATAATGGAAGAATAAATTTATCTGACAATGGATTTTACTTAACATGATTTAGAGTGCTTTTTTTTTAAATTAACACAGTTACTTAGCATTTCTAGGTGAGAATCACAGGTGAGCAGATTTAGATTTAAAAGGGGCTAACTTTGGCAGGATTAACATCATTAAAATGACAAAGCATTGTACAGATTTAATGTGATCCCTCTAAAGATATCCATGACATTCTTCGAAGAAGTGAATCAAACACTTCTACAATTCATTTGGAACAATAAACACCCTCGATATTTTAAGCAATACTTGGGAAAAGGAATATAGGAGGCACTACTTTCTCCAAATTTAAATTGTATTACAAAGCAATAGTTATCAGAACAGCATGGTATTGTAATAAAGACAGGTCCTCAGATCAGTGGAATAGGCTTGAGTACTCAGAATGTTCTCCAGACATACAATCACCTAATTTTTTATAAAGGAGCAAGAAATCCTAAATGGAGCAAGGAAAGCCTCTTCAATAAGTAGTGTTGACACAACTGGCTAGCCACTTGCAAAATAGCAAACTCAAACCCCCAGCTAACATCATGTATGAAGGTAAAATCCAAATGGATTAAAGACCTTGATATCAGACCTGAAATAATAAGGTTTATGGAAGAACATGTAGGTAAAACACACCATGACATTGAGACTAAAGGCATCTGTAAGGAGAAACCAGCACTCTCCAAACAAGTGGAAGCAGAGGTAAATAGATAGGAATATATTAAGCTGAGAAGCTTCTACACCTCAAAGAAAATAGTGCCCAGGATACAAGAACCACCAACTGAGGGAGAAACTATTCACCTAATACCCATCAGATAAGGGGCTAATATCTAAAATATACAGGGCACTGAGAGAAATGTACAAGAAAAAAATCTAATCCCATCAAAAAATGGGGATAAGAAATGAACACATTTTGTCAAGGAAGAAATACAAATGGCCAAATTCACATGAAAATTGCTCCACATCACTAATCATCAGGGAGATGTAAATCAAAACAACTATGAGGTACCATCTCACATCACAGAGATTGGTGCACATCACAAAGAATGAGAACAAGCAGTTCTGGCAAGGATGTGCAGAGAAAGGAACTCTTATTCACTGTTGGTGGAAATGCCGTCTAGTTCAACCTTTATAGAATGAAATATGGAGATTCCTCCTACAACTGGAAATTGAGCCTCCTATACGATCCAGCTATACAACTCCTAGGGATATACTCTAAGAACACAAAAATCCCTTCCTCACATCTATATTCATTGCAGCGTTATTTACAATAGTCAGACTCTGGAAACAACCAATATTCCCTTCAACAAATGATTAGCTAAAGAAACTGTGATACATATACATAATAAAATATTATGCAACCTTCAGGAGAGATGAAGTCATGACATTTTCCTATACATGGATGTACATGGAATCTATAATGCTGAGTGAAATAAGTCAGTGCTCATTACCATATTGCTTAGTATTCTAGACTTGAAAATTCTGATTGTTATAAGAATGCTCTATGCACAATCTAACCCAGGAAGCCTTTCTGCAGCAAAGTTTACCCTCACCAATGATGTTTGCTTAGGAATTGGAAAAACTTTCCATCTGATTTACCAGTTTTTTTTAAGCACTCTGACCCATTCCAGTTTTTCAACTGCAACCTATGGATCTATCTTCACTGTCTGTTTATGTGTGTGTGTGTGTGTGTGTACTATGACTACCAATTATCCATCTTTATTGTACATAATTTCTTTCTATGTTGTATATAATCCTTCCCCTATTATATATAATCTTTCCTTTCTGCCCTACCCTGCTTACCACTTTACGATTTCCTTTCAATCCTTTTATTCATCACCCTGCTTTGTTATTTCTTCTAATTTAACCCTTTTTACTTTCAATTCTTAACTCTTTATGAACCGGAACATTTCTTCCACCTTAACCTGCTGCCAACTGGCTCCCAAAGTGAAAGGACAGCCTCCAAGTCAGCTTGCCTCAGTCCAGTCAACTGGCACAGATGTGGGTTCATATGACACCCTGGGGACTTGGAAAGAGCAGCAACTTGCTTTCAGGGCAGGTTTCCCTACTTTACCATGTAACAGTGAAATGAAACCAGAAGACACTCTGTGACAACCTGGCTTTGACATAAGATCTATGAAAAAACCAAGATCTCTAATTACTGCCTGACTGTGACAACCATAATTGAGGAGAACTTTTTCTGGAACCATGATGAAAGACTTTGGGGTTAGAGAACTTAGTAAGTACAGAGCCTGTAATTGGTTTTATGGAAAGATGCTTCATGGATAGGGACACCCTGTTTTTATATCAGTGGCTTTTCTTTTTAATTTTCCCCAATGTCTACTGCACCTCTGCAAAAACCTGCCACAACACAGGTGCTCCCTCCTTTTTCACAGAACCTTGGGACAGCTCGTATTTCTGCAAATTCCCACAAAATTAAGAAGGGGAAGAAAAAGAAAGGATGAGGCAAGGGGCTAAATGGTCTCAATACATTGGTTGAAATAAAAAGGACAGAACTAAATATCGAAGCCAAAATCAACAATGGAATCAAGAGACTCAGACTATAACCATCTAAACTTAATATGGACCTGTTACTTTGGCAGGCCAGGGGAAAATGTGGTTGTCTAGGATGCACACTGTGAACATTGGTGGAGGGATGTCGGCACTGGTGGTGGGAATGGCCCCATTTAACTATAACTCTATGCCTGAAATACAACTATGAAACACTTTGTAAAGCACAATGGTTTCAATAAAATTTTTAAAAAGCACTTAGTACAATATAATGCATGTCTTTGGTAATATAAGAAAACAGCATCACAGAAAACCAAGGAAGGATATGAGATAATAGAAATGGATGAAGAAGTCGATTTGATTATTTAGTCTTGGGTATCCAAATCCCTGTTTGCTTAACCTATACTAGAATGTCTTTTGATTCCTTAAAGTTTTCAGATCTCGGAAAAGAAAACCTCAACCACACTTTTATTATACCTATTATTTTTATTCCATTTGCTCTTTAATTGGTCTTCCTTAAATCCAATTCCACTTAATGGAATTAAATAATTTTCTTCTAAAATAATTTTAATTTAGTTAAAGAACCATGATTTATAATGTTATTTATAGCTGAGATTTAGGCATAGACGATTTCAACACCAATGCCAACACCATTACTCCCAGACTCCATTATACTCCAGCCTTCCCCATTCCTACAATACTGAAAGCATGAGCTAGAAGCTGAAACCTCAGCCACTCTTAAAACCAACTTCTTAGCTGGATAATCCATGGTTAAACTGCTAATGAGTTTTCAATTTGATTATTTAGTTTTAAAAGAGTATTGTACACTTTAAAAAAGACAAAGGGCAAGCATGGAATTTTATGCAGATAACTATTCATTCACATAAATATATAAAGATTGGTGAAAAATGCCAGCCCTGTAGTCATATTTCTTTCAAAGAATTGATTTCAGTGTCTTATTTATTCTGTAGCTGATCAAAAAACTTTGCCCTAATTTTCAAGTTATGCTTGTCAGCCCCAGGAGATTAGTAGAAATTTTAATTTCAAAGATGAATCAACAAGTCAGCATTATCTCAACAAGGCATATATCTCTCTCCTAACCTTCTCTCTGCCTACTGTCCTTGAACATGAGTTTTCTTTTTGTCTTTTCTAGATCATCCAGGTGAGGCAAAATATTTTTCAGAATTCAATAAAGCTGTTTTTCCTCTAATTTCTCTAAATCAATAATAATTCCACCCAAAAATGTTATCAGTAGCTCTAATAAAAATATAATTATATGTTAGTTAGATAAGCATGATATATTTTTACTTTCCTTTTTCTTTTTTCTTTTTTTTTTTTGGTTTTGGACCACACCCAATGAATGAATCTGGGGTTACTCACATTTTACTAAGTGATCATGAGGCATCATAGATAAAACCCCAAACTCATATATAAAGACATGTATTCCATCCCATTGCTTCATAGAAATTCTTTCTGTGTTTTCTATTTCCTTGATCTCCTGAAAGAACCTGAAAGGGAATGGCACTGACTCATTAAATGTTTGAAAGAAATCACTACTAAATACATCTAATACTGAACTTCTGTTCGAGGCAATACTTTTTGCTTCTTCAACAGTGATAGGTTTGTTCAACTTTTCCATATCTTCTTGGTTAATCCTTAGGAGGTTACAGAAGTCCAACAATTTATCCATTTCTTCTAGGTCTTCTTGGCATAAAGATCTTTGAAGTTATTATTGATCCTTTGAATGTCTGTGTTATCTCTGGTAATGTTATCCCTTTCAATTCTGATTATAGTTTTCTATAATTTTCTCTATTTATGAGTCTTCCTAATATTTGTTTATCAATTTTATTTTTCAAAGAAACAAATCTTGGTTTCATTAATATTTTGGATGTTTTTATTCAAAGTAAGTAATTTTGCTCTGTTTTATTATTTCCTTCCCCTTGCCTGCCTTAAGCTCCTTTTGTTGTTGTTGTTGTCTTTAATTTATATCTTAAAATTTTTTTTAAAACCATTGTGTTTTACAAAGTTCTTCATAGTTGAATTTCATACATACAATGTTTTAGGGCCAAGTCCACACCAATGTCAGCCCTCCTCCACCAATGTACCTAAAATGCATCCCATATCACCACTCCTACCAGCAGCCAGGCAACATACAGGCACATTTTAAGCTTGTTAAAGTTTGGTTCACATGATTTCATTGATGTTGACTTTGGCTTGGATATTTAGTTCTGTCCTTTATTAACACCACCAGTTTCTTAAGTTGTACAGTTAATTTACTTATACGGGTCCTTTTCTTCCTTCCTGATGAGTGTTTGTGTAGCCATGAACTTTGCTTTTAATGTCACTTTTTCTGTGGTCCACAAGTTCTGGAACATTCTCATTTGTCTCCAGAAATGTTTTGATTTCCTCTCTGACCCACTGGTTGTTCAGTAGTGAGCTATTTAATAACCAGGTGTTTGAGTCTCAGTTTTGGTTTATGATTAACCATTTTCAGTAGTGAATCAAATTTGGTTCATGATTAACTATTTTCAGTGCATCATAGTAAAAGATGATATGATTTTATCCTCTTTTTTTATTTTATCCTCTTGACTTTACTGAGTTATATTTTGTGACCCAGCGTGTGGTCTACCTTGGATAATATCCTTGTATATTAGAGAAGAATATGTATTTGACTTTTGGGGGGAATGAAATGACACACACATATATATTTATTTATATATAAAAGTCTGTATGTGTATGTATACATTCATATGTATTCATCTTTAAAATTCATTATTTCCTTAATGGGTTCTAATCTAGTTGATCTATAGAAAAATTATAAAGCAATGTTGAAGTTCCCAGTTATTGTTGTTATCAATGTATATTGTACTCTATTATCAATTGTTTTAAGTATTGTTTTGGCCCCTGTTTAGATTCATATTCAGGTGTGCAGGTGTGAAGGTTATTTCTGATGTGCATATCCCTTGATCATTGAAAAATGGCATTCTCTCTAAAGCCTGAAGTTGATGTTGTCTGAAAAAAGTATGGGCAATCTGGCCTTTATATGAGTGTTGTTTGCTTGAAATATTGTCTTCTAACCTTTATCTTTGAGTCTTTATTTGTCTTTATCATATCGGTTTCTTGTCAGCAGCAGAAGTTGGATTCAATTTTGTAATTCATTTGCTACTGTTTCTTTTTTTTGTTGTTGTTTTGTTTTTAATTGTTTTAATTAACATACAGTGATATTACTATCATGGAATTTTGCATCATCTTTCCATAACTATTTGATGTGTTTGTGAAATTTTCTTATAGTGGCACCTATAGTTCTTGTAAAGTTGATTTCACATATATGAATTTCTTGAGCTATTGCTTCTCTGTGAAGTTGTGTATTGTTCCTTCAAAACTGAATGAAATTCTGATGCAATAAAATATTCTTGGTGAGGCATTTATTTTATTACTTTTGTTGTTTTTGTTCTTTTTTATATCCTACCTTTGTCATTGGGCAGTTTTGATGAAACAGCAATAATAAAAAATATCAGTACTGAGAAATTTTCAGAGTTGCAGAGCAATAATGTAATTGCTTAATCTAATGTATATCTTAAGTTCACTCCTTAGTATGTGATTTTTATTCTCTCAATCTTACTGTTTTCATATGCTATTTCATATGTCACCATCCTGATTAGAATGTGTTTTAGGGTCTTTATATTTGATTGTCTTTTAACTAGTATCCTTTTGGCTACTTGGTTATAAATACATTATTGCTCTGCAACTCTAAACATTTCTCAGTACTGATATTTTTTTAATTATTGCTTCTTCATCAGAACTGCTTTCCTGATCACCTGGGACCATAATGATTTGTATATTGCTCTATTTGAATTTATACCAGAGTTGTCTTATCTGCTTTTTTATTTATTCTGATGTTTTCTGGATGTTTTCTGCATCTCATCCTACATCTCACTAATTTTTCCTCAGCTACTGTTACTCTGGAGCTGATGCTGTCCAGTGTCCAGTGAGTTTTTTAGTTTACCTACCAATTTCTTTACTTTAGTCATTTCTGCATGTAGTTTTCTCATTTCACTCTCATTTACTCTTATGTTCTATTAGTTTTATTCCACTGTTTCTTTGAGATTCTTTAACATCCTCAAGATTTCCTCTTTAAAGTCATTATCAGAGATATTCTATAGGTGCTTCTTATTGGTTGAATCTTCAGGGCTACCATTTCCAATCACTAAGTGTTGAATGGTTCAGCATTACTTTTCCATTGTGACCTTTGCAGTTTAGATATGTTTTTTATGTGATGTTATTTGTAGAGGCTACTAGAGTTAGGATGTCAATTTATATTCTCATATAATATGAAAAAATTAAGAAACATACCACTACATTAATCCTTGTGCCCTGTTTAGTTCTTGTTTAGTTGTATCCTGTTTAGTTCTTCTTTAGAACTAACTAGTTAGTTCTTGGGACAGGGGTGGGGTGGTGTCAAGCCAGGCAGTAGGCTTTCTTCCCTTCACAGGAGTCCTGACTTGAGTGAAGGGGGCTAAATGGTAACTTCTGAGTAGCTTTATAAGACACAAGGGTGCAGTACCATGCCAATAAATATGTTTTAAAATACCATGCTAGTCATTTTAACAATCAAAATTAAATATTTGAAAAAGTTACCTTAGCTGTAGAAATATATCAGGGTTCAGAATGAAAAAAGAGATAAATCAAGTACTTTTAATGAAGTTCCACAAATTCTCACACAGTCTTATCAGAATCTCCAAATGAAGAGCCCATTCCAAGGAGAGTGGGGAGACAGAGGAGAAGGGTGGGTCATATAATAGAAACAGAAAATAGAAGAGTATCTGGTGGTATTTACATAACATATAATATAATAAAAAGAATCACACTTAGGCCAGAAAGATTAGGCCAAAGCTATGCATATAGAGTGCAAGGATTCAATCCTCAGTCTCACTGGATGTGATACTGAGCTCTGAACAGGAACTAGCACTTAAAATAGTATCTCTCAACCTTTTCTGTGACTCTTTCTGCCTCTGTTTTTTTTCTGTGCTCTCATCTCTCCTACTGGTTGGCCTTCTAATCTCATGCATGGCTTCTGCTCCATTTACATAATTTAACTGCATGGGCCCCATTAGAATTTCCTGGGAGGCAGGAAATACTGATTTAGAGTAGTATCAACAAAAAAGTTTGTTTTGCATCTTATATCCATATAGTGAGGCCAATTAATCAGGAATTTTACATTTCTGTTGTCTTTTTCTTTTTTCTATATTAATTTTTGGGATATACCTGAAAATGTTCAGGCTCTGTGCTGAGATTACTTCTATGACCATACATGATGATTAGGGATCAAACTAGAGACAAGCCTCTTATCCCTTGCATAGACCCAACTCTAGTTTGCTTGAATGTGTTCAATGAGTAGACCCTATAGTATAGCTCTGTAGGTCACAGTTGCTGCTTCAGTGATCTGGCTGATCACGTACTTCAGGTCCTAAAAGAAGGTATAACCTAGAAATAAAGGGTATGTTAAACAGTTTTATCGAGACATCTTCATATCGCAAGCTGGGTATGGTATCTCATGTGACTGAGTTCCGAGGTGTCATCTTAGGTTGTCCACCCTTTGTATCCAAGAAAGCCCATGAGCATGGGAAAAAGACAACAGAAATGTAAAATTCCTGATTAATTGGCCTCACTATATGGATATAAGATGCAAAACAAACTAACATTCCTTTGCTCTTTCCTTATAACTTCTCACTACTTTTTTCCCCTCTTCTTTTTATTTTCAATCTTATCTGCTCTCTTCTCCTTTTCTGGCCCTTCCATATACTTCCGCCTTTTCCCCCGGTTAGAAATCTGACAATCCCTTTACCCCTCAATCCCATCCAGATTCCCCACCTTATTAAAACTCTTCACCCTCAGTTCTTTTGTTATTTTTTTTTATTTTTTTTTGTTTTTGGGCCACACCCATTTGACGCTCAGGGGTTACTCCTGGCTATGCGCTCAGAAATCACTCCTGGCTTGGGGGGACCATATGGGACACTGGGGGATTGAACCGCAGTCCGTCCTACCCTAGCACTTGTAAGGCAGACACCTTACATCTAGCATCACCTTCCTGGCCCCCACCCTCAGTTCTTAATCTATTAGGCATCAAGACTGACCCCCTACCCCAACAAATCAGTATCCAGCACCAAAGTGAAGGGACTACCACCCAAAACCACACCTCATCCCCGGCAAGAAAAGACAACAAACACTCCTGCTGACTCACCCGGTGTGGCCCTTCTTACCAACTCTTCCCAATGCGGACTGTTGCTTGATACCGGACTTAGCTCTAAAAGGACCCCCAATGCAAGAACTCTAACCAAGACCTTCCTGCCACAAATCTTTTGCCAATTTCAAGAAGGTCAGGGTATGTGATGAAAAGGTGCCAGGGAACCCACACCCCACAAGAAAGTCTCAAAAGGCAATAGGAAAACCTATAGTTCCATCATAGGTATAAGGACTGTATAACACTACCTCTTTACCTGCTTTACCCCAAATATAAGGTAGTCTCCTGCATCACTTTGTTCTTTAATTACTTTTTTTATTTCAGTTTTTTTATTTTTATTTAAAAAAACACGTTTTTTCTTTATATATATGGGAGCACATATATTTTTACCTCTATTTTTATCTTTTTTTGGGTGTGTGACTTGCTTCAGTTTTCTTCTCTTTCCACCCCCAAATGCAACAGCAATATAATGTAGCACCATCTCTTCCTGCAAAAGCACACTAAAAAAGGGCTAAGATTACATTTAAAAATGGGCACTTATCTACTAGGTATAAGAACTCATACTTTTTAACAACACAGGGGCCTCTCCCACCTTGAATATATGTCATGTGGACCCAACTTAGACCCCAGGTGATTAGATGCCAACTGGCCAGCCTGAAACCATGGATCCCAAACATAGAAATGACACAGTTCTTCACAATAGCTACAGGAACCAAATCCCACCTGGGACATTCTTAATACTGCTCAAACACCAACATGGCCCAGCACTAATAGGATATCCTGATAATGAGGAAATTGGGAACAACTTGGCCTAAGGCAGGTTATCCTACCTCACCAGCTAACGATGAGACAAAATCAGAAGACTTGTCACCCGTTGGTTTATGTAAAAGCCAAGATCGTGATCTACAGATGACTGGCTGATAGAACCATTACTGGGCAGTATGTATCGTGGGACCAAGAAAAAAACCCTAGTCTAGGGTTTGTCCTACGACCTGCACAACAACCATGATCCAGAGGTATGACTGAGAAAGTAGCAAGTAGCAACTGAATGGGTCTTCTGGTAACATAACGACAGACACTATCCCAGGCTCCAACCTAGGATCAGCGCAAGGACCAAGACCACCAACTACAGAAGACGGACTATAATGACAGTAAGGGAACAGAACTTCTAGAACCACAAAGAAAGACTTCACCATAAGTTCCATCCTTGACATGTGCAGAGATGGAGATCTCTAGATACAGAGACCTGATTTTACCACCCAGGATGGAGCAGAAGTCTCCCAGACACCACAAAAGCACCAACAGGAGAGTAAATGAACTAGAAAGGAGTCTATAGTTAATCCCATGACAATATACTTCAAGAGTGGAGAAACCCTGTATCACTTAGACCAAGGGAATTCTTTTTCGAATGACTCCAATGTTTACTGTGCCTATGCAGGAGGGGGAAGAGCGAGAGCGAGAGTGAGACAGAGAGAGAGAGAGAGAGAGAGAGAGAGAGAGAGAGAGAGAGAGAGAGAGAGAAAGAGAAAGCATAAAATAATCCTTTTTTATCTATCTAGCTTTTGTCGATTTCTTTGATTTGGTGTGGATATTGAACTGGTTGTCTCCATTTTTATATATTTATTTTTTTCTTTCTTCTTTTCTTTTCTTCTGTTTGGTGCTCTGTCATGGTTTTTCTCTCAAGTCCACGCAAGTATGTGGTGCCTATCCTTATTGCTGTAGCGCTCACTGGATATTTTATTTGGCACTTCTTTTTATACTGATGTGGTGTTCCACCTTCTTTTTCCCCTTTGTCTCTCAAACCGAGGATGAGAGCCTCTAGAAGGACTCCAGCCAGGTTCGGCATATTTGATTTTTACTCCATTTTATTACTTTTTTCTTCTTCAAACAAAACCATATTACCTTAACTATTTAGTCCCACCTCCCAATTAGAAGGGGATATAATGGAGGTACCATGACTTAACAGTTGAAAGATCACTAAGTAGTAAGCTAAGCACAGAGGGGACCACTCATTCTAGCAGTCCCAGGGGTGAGGGTGGAGGCTATGGGAAGCAGGACGGGAACAGAGGTGGAGGGAGGACAATTTGGTGGTGGGAATTCCCCTGATTCAATGTTAATATGTAGCTAAAATATTGCTGTGAATGATATGTAAGCCACTATGACTAAAATAAAAAATTATAAAAAAAGAAAGTAGATTTGGCATAAATAAAGATATAATTAATATAGGAACAGTAGAAAAAGCATATTTTAAAAAATAAAATATAAAATATTACTATAATACAGAAAAGAAATGTCGAATAAATAAGTCCAAGACTACATAATTTAAATTTTAATGCAGAAATCATGATATATATCTCAGTAGAAGAAAGATTTTAAAACCATAAAAACCATTAAAATTAAAAAAACATAAAACCATTAAAATTTATAAATGAATAAAAATAGAACATAAAAATTAGAACAATATTGTGCATAGAATACAATGAATACAAAAACAATAATATGATAACTTTTCTTTCATATTAATTTTTACATTAAATACCACCAGACATATATGTGCTCATTAATTTATATAACTTTAAAATTATTTGAAAATGTACATCAAAGTGGTAAAGCTACTAGAAAATTTCAGAAAAAAGAACAAGGATATAGCTCTTGCTCTGCACTTGCAAATTTTGGGGTCCAATCCCAACACTGCAAAATATATGAGTAACATAAAAAAAACAATTCAAAAAAATTACGAAAAAAAAGAAGAAACAATTCACAGGCCCAAGCAGTAGCACAGGCAGTAGGGCATTTGCCTTGCACCTGCTAACCTAGGACGGACCTCTGTTAGATCCCTTGGGGTCCAATATGGTCCCCCAAGCCAGGAGCGATATCTGAGTGCATAGCAAGGAGTAACCCCTGGTGTGCCCCCCCCAAAACAAAACAAATAGAAAGAAAGAAACAATTCACACATAAAGACATAGCAAGATGTAGATCAATTAATTTCTCCAAAACAACACTGGAAGCTGAACGTCAATGTCTTCAATTTTTGAAGTTGGAATAATTTCCTCAAAATAATTTCTTTTGAAGTTGTGTGGAAATTCTTTCTAGACTCATCATTGAATTCAGCCAGCCGATTGAAAGTGATTATAACATGAAAATATTTTCAGTGATGCAAATACATTACTAAGATCTTAGTCGAAAATTTTTTCATTTGGTATTTTGGCCCACATCCATTTACTCTCAGGGGTTACTCCTGGCTGTGCACTCAGAAATTGCTCCTGGCTCGGAGACACTAGGGATTGAACCCAGGTCCATTCTGGGTCAGCCGCGTTCAAGGCAAACGCTCTACCCCTGTGCTGCCACTCAGGCCTGATCTTAGTCAATTTTTAGAAACTGTATCTCACCAAAGCAAGAAGTAACCCAAAGTGAAAAAAGCCTGGGTTCAATGAACAATGGTGAGGCACAAGGAATTTTCTTTTTCTGAAATAGCACACATTTCAAGCCAGGAGAGAGACGAGATGATAATCCTGATTGCTCTTTGGTAGAAATTAAAAGAACCATTTAGGATGGTAGAGTATTTCTGAATAGATATTCTTCTATTTTATAACATGAAAATCTATACATAAGGATAGGATTATATCTGTTTAACACCTTCTTAAGTAGTTTTTCCTCTTGAGAATATAGTAACTCTACCATTCCCCATTTTCTTTTTCTGTTTTCTGTTGAGTCATATACCAACCAACAAAATGAGTACACTTTCTTCATTCACTGCTCTCTATGAATCCCATCACGAAAGCCAAGAAGTCACAAGCAACTAGATCAAGACTAAAACAGGTTCTTAATAAATATTTTTGATAAAGAATATCACACTTGTCTGCATTAAATTTTAATTTAGATGTCACATTGCTACATCAAATTATACATTCAATTTTCGTCTCTATATTATCTGTTTCTTTTGTATTTACATTTGACCTATTTTGAGTAGTCTAGGACATGAAAAAATTCATTCTTTCAATCTCATAGCTCTCTGTAATAATGACATGCCTACCCTCTTAACCAAAGCAGCTGAGCATAGAGACATTTAGAAAATGTTAAGGCTTTATGCAAAACTACAAATTGTTGTGATGAATGGAAGTCATTTAATACATGATGTCAAAAGGCAAAAAAAATGTAAACCAGAATTATTCATATCTTGTGTCAGATTTTTATGATAAACAACATTTATTAAGTTTATGAGAACTTAGCTTTTGCCTCAAAAACCAAATTAAAAAAATAAATACAGGACTTTTGACAAAAAGCATCTTGAACTGATGTTGGGAGAAAGATAACACTCAAGATAACAGAAATCTTCTCCGCTAAATAATGTAACATCAGGACAGCTCACATATTTCTTGAGGACAATTCTTTCTGAAGTATTTTCACCCCCCAGACTCTGGAATATATTAAAAATTAAAAAAGGCTGGGCTAGAATGCATGCAAATTTGGGGTGCACATTTGATTATGAGCACAAGATTGGTTGACTTAAGCAATTCTGCTTTAATATTTCACTAATTAGGTAGGGGACAGATCTGATTGTGATGAGATTGTCCCACTCTACTTCAGATTTCCTAGGAGACACATTAATTAAAGCAATTCTCCTTTCTTGTGAGCTAAAACTTTAGAGAGACTATGTGTCACTCCCTCAACCCCATAACCTCACCCTGGCACATACTGAACTCTGTATCTCTCCCTGGAGAGAAAGAGACAGGAGGGAGTGCTCAGTAATAGCAATGCAGCACTAGTTAGAGTATGAGATTGTGTAAGCATTTTATCCTTTTTAGTAACTGTAATTTACAATAATTCTAAAGGTAGGCTTTTTTTTTTTTTTTTGATTTTTGGGCCATGCCTAGCAACGCTCAGGGGTTACTCCTCGCTATGCACTCAGAAATTGCTCCTGGCTTGGGGACCATATAGGATGCTGGGGGATCAAACTGTGGTCTATTCTAGGTTAGCACATAGCAAGGCAAATGCCCTACCTCTTGCGCCACTGCTCTGGACCATCGTAGGTTTTTATATACAAAAGTTTCTAGCACTGCACCCTACCCAGAATATCCACCTCCATCCATGACTGCCCCAGTGTCATACCCTTCATCTTATCTCTCCCACCTCCTTTCATGTTAAACTTCATACCAAAGACCAGTTTTCAGTTTTTGTTGCTTGGGCACTTGTATTGCTTTATTATGCTTTATTATATATACCATATATCCAAGATTTCACTGTGCACCTGTTCCTCTCTTTCTGACAAATTTCTTTTATCATGATCATACACTCAGGTCTATCCACAAAGATTGCACAATTTAGTCTTTTCTTATAGCCAAGTGATTTCCATTGTGTGTGTGTGTGTGTGTGTGTGTGTGTGTGTGTGTGTGTGTGTGGTCTTGGACACAGGTTGTTTCCAGGTTTTGGTTATTATAAAGAGTACATTTTTAGAAAATTCTAAATAGTATAGACAATAACTCATCAATTACTTACAAGTGTCATGGAATCTATAAAGATATTAGCAAAATAAATAATATCAAACAAAAATTTAATATAAATATATACAAAAACAGTATGCATATGTAGATTATTGAGCTAAAACACCAAATGATAGGAAAGAAGGGTTTGTTGTACCTGTATGACTAATAAGATCATCATTCAAAATAAGGAATTTTCATCACTAGAGAGATAATACACTTAGTTAGGTGCTTGCCTATTATGCAGCTGAAGCAGGTTCAATTCCTACCTCTGATACAGTCCCCTGAGCCATACCAGGAGTATTTCTGAACACAGATACAGAAGTAATCCTTGAGCATTGGTGGATGTGACCTAAAAACAAAACAAGAAGTAACAACAACAATAAAACTCAGTGTCATGAAGTTCATGAAGCATGGCAAGAAACCTCTGTGAAATCCATGGAGTACTTAGTTGGGAGGTCATGTGGTTGAAGACCAGGACACTTGATATGTGTCTCATCATCAACTTTCCTATAATGCAGATCATATCATGGAAAGACACAGGAACCTGAGAATTATACATAGGAAAATCTAGTCTCTATTATTCTTGTCCCTCTTTCCATCTTAGCATAAATAAATTCACAGAAATATCCTCCCTTTTTTGAGATAAGAGGGTTTAACACAGAGAGTCTGATAAACTAGGAAGAACCCATATTCTTTGATAAAATCAACATAGACTTAAATTTTTATTTTGTAACTTATTGTCTGCATGCCTTTAATAGTTTTTTGCTATACTTCCTCATATTTAAACATAAATAATAGCATAGACTGACTTGTGAGTCAATGAAACGTTTTTCACTAGATTAATTTTATTGTCCTTGAACAGTATTCACTAAATGATAACCATAGCTATTACTATTAGTGATATAAATCTAAAGAACACTCAATATATTTAAGTGGATACATTTAATATATTTTAAAAATAAGGAAATATAGAAAATAAGTAGAAAGCAATGTTAATAAATTCTATTTATACTGTTAAACATTCTAAAATGAAAGTATTTTTTATCTAGTTAGAAATATTTATTATCTCCTGTATGCCAGGAATCATTGCTATTTGTCAAATTCCCAATCTTAGCTAACAAAACAGAAGGGAAATGCTTTGTAGGATTAACCTTAATTTGAATTAATTTAATTTACTAATTAACTCTACATACTGTATTGGTGTTCATTTGGTTGCATAATTAGAGGGATAGATAGGAGTGGAAGAAAGCAGAATGCCCCCTTTCTAATATCTTTATCTAGGAATAAATCTTCAAACAAGCCAGCAATGGTTAATTTCTCTTATGTATTCCAAAGTCCCTTAGAACATATCTGATGATTAAAAATTAACACACAGAATCCATGATATAGTCATAAGGGAGAGCTAAATGGTTAAAGCTCAGATTGAGGCCTTTTTTTAATGGAATCTGTATACAAAAGAAGTAAAAGTAGATATGAGGCCTATTTCTGTTGTAGAAAAATGATTTTACAACTGTTACTTAAGGTATCACTCGCAGGCATAGAGCAAAAACACCCTAGTTAGAGTAGCTTCAACAACAAACATACATCTTCATGGTTCTGGATAATGGACACTCTGGTCTATCCAGACACAGTAATGACCCGCTTGCAGGCAGAAGTGGATTTTCTCACATAAAGGAGAAAACAGCTTTGATCTCTCCATCCTCTCATCTGGGCATGAATCCCAGCCATGTGGATGATCTCTCCAAGACAGTTTGCCCTCCAAAACCCCTGCTTCCAAATCCTTCCTATTTGGGCATTTAGACATTAATGTATAAATTTAGAGGAGGAAACATATTCAATCTATACCAATCTCATTTAATCTAGTTTAGTTCTAGTCACTTCTCAAAAATCTCATAACCTGGCAACAAATTTATGTATATATGGAATAGAATCAGATTCATAGTCAAAAATTTCTACAGGAAAGCCAGAAAGACCCAGTGATAGAAATGTAGATTTCTTTTTTTGGAGGGAGGGGGGGTCACACCCGGCAGTGCTCAGGGATTACTTCTGGCTCTATGCTCAGAAATCACTCTTGGTAGGCTCGGTGGACCATATAGGATGTGGGATTTGAACCACCATCCTTCTGTGTCTACGGCAAATGTCTTACTGCTGTGCTATCTCTCCAGCCCCAAGATTTCTTTTCTTTCTTTTTTTTTTTTTTTTTTTTAGTTTTTGGGCCACATCCGGTGACACTCAGAAGTTACTCCTGGCTATGTGCTCAGAAATCACTCCTGGCTTGGGGGACCACATGGGACGCCGGGGGAATCAAACCTTGCTCCCTCCTAGGTCAGCCACGTGCAAGGCAAATGCCCTACCACTGCCCCACTGCTCCAGGCCCAGAAATATGGATGTCTATATGATGACATAACTTGGGCCTTCACAATTCGACAGAAATTTAAAGTCCCCAATCTTCCTAAAACTTCTATTTTCTTAAAATCAAATGAATGGTTCTCCTACTCTTGCCTTCAAGAAAGAATGTATTTTCCAGAGCACTTTTCCTCAGAGGCTCTAAGAGATCTGAAGGAATGAAGATAAATGAATAAAGAGAATTATTTCAGTGAAACTGCTATCTTTTCTGCTAGAAATCAGAGTTCTGAAGTCAGATCACAACCACTGCTAACCCTAGGGGCCCTAAGAAGAAGACACTCCCTTCATTCTAATGCTCTGTGTTAGAGCCAGAGTAAGAAGTAAGGACAAGTTGTGGGAAAAAATAAAAACAGGAAGGAAGGAAGGAAGGAAGGAAGGAAGGAAGGAAGGAAGGAAGGAAGGAAGGAAGGAAGGAAGGAAGGAAGGAAGGAAGGAAGGAAGGAAGGAAGAAAGGAAGGAAGGAAGGAAGGAAGGAAGGAAGGAAGGAAGGAAGGAAGGAGGGAGGGAGGGAGGGAAGGAGGGAAGGAAGGAGAGAGGGAAGGAGGGAAGGAAGGAGGGAGGGAAGGAGGGAAGGAAGGAGGGAGGGAAGAAGGGAAGGAAGGAGAGAGGGAAGGAGGGAAGGAAGGAGGGAGGGAAGGAGGGAAGGAAGGAGGGAGGGAGGGGAGGGAAGGAAGGAGGGAGGGAGGGGAGGGAGGGAAGAAGGAAGGGAGGAAGGGAGGAAGGGGGGAGGGAGGGAAGGAAGGAGGGAGGGAGGGGAGGGAGGGAGGGAGGGAGGGAAGAAGGAAGGGAGGGAGGGAGGGAAGAAGGGAGGGAGGAGGGAGGGAGGGGAGGGAGGGAAGAAGGAAGGGAGGAAGGGAGGAAGGGGGGAGGGAGGGAAGGAAGGAGGGAGGGAGGGGAGGGAGGGAGGGAGGGAGGGAAGAAGGAAGGGAGGGAGGGAGGGAAGAAGGGAGGGAGGAGGGAGGGAGGGAGGGAGGGAAGAAGGAAGGGAAGAAGGGAGGGAGGGAGGGAGAGAGGGGAGGGAGGAAATATGAATCAAATTGGTGATTTTTTCCTTGGCTTTCCCTTAAATAAGAGGCTTGAAAGCTTCTCTCATCTAATTCTTTAAAAACTGAGGAGAAGCAGGACTCAAGGCAATGTCTTGATGGAAAGCCAAGGGGTTTCTTATTTCATCTACACCAATTTTCCCATCCCTGCTGTTTACCAAGATCAGCAAGCCATAGATTTGTATCTGTTCCTGTGTTATCTCTTGCTGGAAAGTCTTTCGGCTCCAACTCAAATTCATTTAGGAGCCTAGAAAGAGTTATTGCTTGTTATAAAGCAATGTCAAGATTATTTCTGACCTACATACTTATTTTTCTAAGTTTAAAGACCTATGCTCTGGGTGGATTTTGACCAAAAGTGACAAAGATTGAAGAAATACTGATTTGATGTTGCATAATTTTAAATTATGTAAGCAAGATTTTTCCAGAACCGCTTTATAAGGTATAGTAAATCCAACATTTTATATACCTTAGGCTAAGTTTATCTCTAAAGATCTTTGGAGAAAGTATGATGTTTACCAATCCAATTTTCTGTTTTCCTAACTTGGGTTTTGAGAATACATAAACTACTCCCTTGGAAATTCCATTACAAGATAGACTTTACTTCTATCTAGATTTTGAACCATTTCGGAAGAGTAGAAATGTCAGGATAATAACTGTGATTCTGTAATGCATCTGCAAGAACAAAATTTCTATAATAAATATATACTTATTTTTATATTAGGATAATGGTAACTACTGAGCTTAGAGAATGTTCTAAAAGGTCTACACTTAAAAAGAAATAAAATATCTTCTTACTTCAATAAGGTATCATTAAGGAAAAAATGAGTGCAGAAGATAACTTGGGCTTCCAAATACTCTAAATGGCTTGCAGGGGTAGGTCACTTAGTAAATAGCTAAGGCAAAATGTGAAATCCTGTTATGGATTTTTAGAACTGGTTAAGAGACAGAAACTACAGAGAAGAAATCAATGGTCATTTCTCAGTCTCAGACAAAGTTAATAGTTAGTGCCTTAAGAATCTGATTTTAGTTAATCCTCTGGTACTAATTTTCTTCCATATATTTATTAACAACCTGGAAGTGTAAAATGTGCTGATAAAAATAATTACACAGCCTGTCAAGGCTAGGAAAAATTGTGAGGGAGGCAGAAATAAGTCACCAAAATGGGTCAGGGAAGAAATTCAGCTTATATAAGGAAAAGGAAGGCTGCCTGAGACATCATTTCCAAATCCCTTCAAGTAAATATGAGATGTTAGAGGATATACCTTTTCAGGAAGCACAAGCACAGTGCTTTAGTCTCAAGACTAAATTCTATTATGCCAGATCAGTTGAAACAAGATACAGCAAAATGCAAACAGCCTGAAAGTGATATAACAGAAATAAAATCTGAATATGCCATCCTTGGCAAAGATGCCAATTTCTAATAAGTTCAGCCCGGTATACCTTGACTTCAAGTACACTGGAGTGAATAATAGAAATAATTGCTGCACCTTAAACATGTCTTATGATTCATAAGAGGGATGGTCATCTTGTAATATTTTCTTCTTAAACAGTGCCCTCCAAATGCATTCATTAATTCAAAGCTCCTTCGCTAGACATCAGTAAAAGACTCTTGTCTGTTCATGAATAGCCATTATCCAAAGTGAGAAATGTTAGGAGCTGATCATGGTCAATTTTGTCCATGCTTTCATGGCATCTGTCCTCTGCTACAGAGAACTTGAGCCATTTTATCAGGGCCTGGTGCAAAACCTCTATTTCTGTCTAAGGCAGATATTCTTGATTTACAGTGGAGTTTGTGTTCAATGAAAATAATGGAGCCATGTCTTTTGTTTTTAGAGAAAAAAAAAAAGCAAAAAATCTGTAGAGTCAGACTTGGTCAAATTGCAGCACCTTTGAGCTCATAGTACTGGGGTGTTTTGATGATCTCACAGGGTCCATGGGAGTCCAGAACTGCATTGTCTCTGATAGAGGCTCATTTCTGAATTGTCTCTTCATTTCCAGCCAGTCAGCTAATGTGTATTCAGGGACTATAGCCTCAGCTATTTGGCCATAAATCTGAACCAAGTGTTACAAAGAGAATACAGCAGCACAAAGGATGTTTCAGTTGCCAGTTTTCTGGGTTTTCTTAAAAGATTTTCACAAAGCCGCTTTCCACTTAAAAACTTGTCATAAAAGGTTATAAGATGACAAAATAAAGATAATACTATCTCATCCCCACTGCCTCTCCCTGCCAGCCTTTTATAAACCAAAAACATGGAGCAGGAAAGACCAAAAACAAAACAAAACTAGCAGACATCAGAGGCCAGAGAGGTATGGCATTTGTCTTGCAAGTGGCCAACCAGGACAAACCTGGGTTTGATTTTTGGCATCCTGTATGGTCCCCCAAGCCTGCCAGAAGTGATTTCTGAGAGCAGTCAGGCATAATCCTGAGCACCACAGGGTGTGGCCCCCAAACAAACAAACAAACAAGGAAAAATCAGAAACAAAATGGTTTTTAAAAAGTAAAAGAACCTGCTTCAACAATTATTTTAAAATAAATACTTTTTAATGATGAGGGTGCATCAAGAAAGGGCAACTGTCTTGAAGATCTAAAGTAATCTCTCAAATTTATCCTCAAAAGTAGTTATCCATACATGGATGTACATGGAATCTATTATGCTGAGTGAAATAAGTCAGAGGGAGAGAGATAGACACAGAATAGTCTCACTCATCTATGGGTTTTAAGAAAAATAAAAGACATTTTTGCAATAAATCTCATAAACTAAAGAGAGGAGGGATGGTAGGTCCAGCTCACAGCATGAAGTTCACCACAAAGAGTGATGAGTGCAGTTAGAGAAATAACTACACTGAGAACTATCATAACAATGTGAATGAATGAGGGCAGTGGAAAGCCTGTCTAGAGTACAGGCGGGGGTGGGGTGAGGAGGAGGGAGATTTGGGACACTGGTGATGGGAATGTTGCACTGGTGAAGGGGGTGTTCTTTACATGGCTGAAACCCAACTACAATCATATTTGTAATCAAGGTGTTTAAATAAAGATATTAATAAAAAAATTTCATATTAGTATTTTAGGGATAAAACTGAATAGACTATTTAGACTCACTCAAACAAGGCATGTCAGACTAGTAGAATTAACTATTTTGGAAACTAGTGGGAAATGATTCTATATGAATTTCTAACATGTCTTCTCATCTTGTGAGTGACTCATACACTGTCATTTCACTCCACAATTTATTTTCTAGGATATTTATGTAAAGAACATAAGAATAAAGATAATCTCCTTTTGTAACTAATTGCAAATATTAAATAGTACATTGTATATTTGTATAGCTTTTAGCTATGCAACTAAACCTTTTAGTATAATGTTAATGTATAATAAAGTCTCTCTAGAATAATAAAGATTAAGCAGGCATGAAACAAAAACGTAGTTATCTAGGGTTGGGTTTACTCAGTGCAGAGAATCTGGAAGGAAGCCCTTTAAGGGATTTATGATCATGGCCTGGGAAAACCCAGTTCTGAAACTTGATAATTTGATGATTGATAATTGTATTTTCTCAGTTTTTTCTAACAAAAAACCTAGACTATTATTTGCACAAGATATATAGATTATCTCAGTGTATGCTCCAAGTCCAAAATCAAAGTACTAGCATCCTATATGCAAATGAGCATGCAGGGGTAAATTTTTTTAGCACAGAGCCAGGAATAAGACCTGAGCACTGCTGTGTGTGGCTGAAAACACAAACAAAAAATAATAATGGTAATTAAATCAGATGAACTCTTGCCTTTAGAAAGAAAATGTATAGATCTTTTTGTTTTGTTTTGTTCTTTCTTTTTTGGGTCACACATGCCAACACTCAGGGGTTACTCCTGGCTCTGTGCTCAGAAGACACTCCTGGCAGGATCACAGAACCATATGGGATGCTGGGAATTGAACCCACATCCATTGTGTTGGCTACATGCAAGGCAAACACCCTATCACCATGCTATTTCTCCAAATGTAAAGATTTTAAGGTGACTAACCTAATTGAAATAAATAGTTGAAAGATAATTACTGAATACTTTCATTGTCAAATATGAATGACTAATGCAAGGAACTGACAATAAGGGCCACAAAATTTATTTCTAAACTCAGTGAAAATGATGGTGACTATGGAAAATTAAGGTAGGTGAGAGGAATGAAGTGTTGGGATGGGGCTGAATTTTAGTGATGGGATTGAGAACAAGTTTCTTTTTTTTTTTTTTTTTTTTTTTTTGGTTTTTGGGTCACACCCGGCAGTGCTCAGGGGTTATTCCTGGCTCCAGGCTCAGAAATTGCTCCTGGCAGGCACAGGGGACCATATGGGGCGCCGGGATTCGAACCAATGACCTCCTGCATGAAAGGCAAACGCCTTACCTCCATGCTATCTCTCCGGCCCCAGAGAACAAGTTTCTAATGTGAACGTTATTCCTGAAATTCTATAATACTTGCATTTCTACTATAATGTAAACTGATGATGAGAAAATAGTAATAAATTTAAAATAAATTTTATGATTTTATTTGAATTATCTTCAGAATTCCCTCTTGCTGCATTCAGAATACAGTGCATAGTACAGAGAAAGCAAGCACAACCCATGAATGGATATTGTCATTTGTGATCACTTAAAAGAAAGGTAACTGGCAGACACTCTACAACCTGTAACACTTTGCAAAGAAATAACAGACTTGTAAAACAAGTTATAAAATGAAAAAAGTATTTTAAAACTACACAATCTTTAATCTACCAAATACACTTAAGTATACAGAGATAAATACACCATACATGTCTACAGTGGGCAGATTACAAATGTTCAAGAAAGCATTTTTTAGAAAAGGCCTATATAGGAAAAAACAATATATTCACCAACAAGCAATTGTTTTATAGCCCAAGTTGACAGATAGTTTCTGTAAAAATCAATACAATAAATATTTTTAGTTTCATTGATCATGTTGATGTGTGGGTCAGCTGCTTAATTTTGCTACTGTAAAAAAGTAGACAGATCATTCATAAATGAACCATCATGGTTACATTCTAATAAAAACACATTTACAAAATTAAGTGATTGGTTAGTTTTGTTGAATCAGTAATGTAGAAGACTATTTTTTAAAGAGGGATTTAATTATGCACAGAAAGTAAATTGAATGGATATAGACATAAATTGAAGACACCTTTATGGATAAATATGATTAATACAGAATATATCATTTCCCTACCTACAACAAACTATACAAAGAGGGGAACAGTTACACTACCACCTCAGGGGTCAAAGGAGGGAGGCATGGGACACATGCTGGGAAAAGGGGTGGAGGAAGGACAACCCTAATGGTGGAAATGGTCCAGACTCATTGTCATTATGTACCTCAAAAATTACTGTGAAATATGAGTTATTCACTTTGGTCACAATAAAAATTATTTTATAAAAAAGATATAGGGCTGGAGAAATATTGAAGGGTTTAGTCTATTGTCTTAGACTTAGACATAGCCTACATAAGTCCAGACCCTGCCACCCAGTAAGTTTACCAAGCATAAACTAGAGGTTATTCCTGAGCACATTCAGGTGTAAACACACACACACACACACACACACACACACACACACAAAGACAGAAAGGAAAAAGACTTAAAACAGTAAATTAATAAATCTATTTTAAATTCAGTTGCAAAATTTGATTCAAACTGTGAGAACAAAGTCACAATTTTATATAAATTGAACCCAAACAGAAGATAAATGATAGATGGATAGATAGATAGATGATAGATAGATAGATAGATAGATAGATAGATAGATAGATAGATGACTGATAAATTATAGATCCAGGAAATGCCTAAAATATATTTAATGTTATTTAATTAATTTAATGATTTTATATTAAGTTACTTTAGTTTCTAAATTTATTCAAATATCTTAAAATTGCTATTTATTCAAAGCTAGACTCAACTATGAGATTTAAACTACAAAATCACAAAATTTTGAAACGTGCCTGGCTAGGTGGCAACTGAGAGTTGAATGGGGTGAATGTGAGAGGGAGCATGGGAAACCTTGCAGAGGTATGTGGAATTGGTGTAAAAATATTCCACGACTAAAACCCAACTGGCAATAAATTTTCAAATTATGGCTCTTTAAATACAGTTTTAAATATTTAAATAGAACTTCAGTTGAAAGGAAATTGAACTTGCTATTATATTGAAAAGTAAACTCCACAATTTTTAAAAAAATAATTTTTATTGTGACCAAAGTGAATTACAAATCTTTCACAGTCATATTTAAGGTACATAGTAACAATGAATCGGTGTCATTTCTACCATCAGTGTTGTCCTCGGTCCACCCCTGTTCTCAGCATCCCATATCTCCTTCAGTTGCCCACTGGACTGCTAGGGTTACTGATCCCTTCTGTATATAGCTTGTTGTAGATTGGGTATCAATTTTGTTGACATTGACTTTGGGTTTGGAGTTTGAGTTTGATAATTTTTTATTTCCACTCAATGTTCAGACGACAGTTTGGTGCTGGTTTCTTCCATTTTTCCTCCCTCAATTTATGAGGCAGTACAAGATGATTCAAGTTATGTGGTTCTGTTGGAAAAAAAAACTGAGAGGATTCCATCTAGAGGTTATAAATATCAATTTCAAAAATGAAAGGGAAAAAAGAAGAAAAACAAAACAAAACAAAAAACAATAAAAACAGCAACTACGAAAAATAGCACCCAGCTACTAAAAACTACCATATCATATAATAATGAATGAGAATGAAAGAAAATTGAAATATATGAAACTAATAAAAAAGAAGAAAAGAAAAAGAAAAAAGAGAAAAAGAGAAAAATAAATAAAGAGAAAAAAAAAGGAGGGCTGGTGTGTCAAGGTTTTGGTGCCTTTTTTTTCCAGAAGCATAGTAAGTTTAGGGAAATTAGAAAGGGAATTTGCCTAAGAGATACAGGGCTTCTCCGCTCTTGAAGTACACTGTCATGGGAACACTACAGGCTCCATAAACGCTCATTTTCATACCCCAAGGTCGTTTTATGGTGTCAGGAAACTTTTCACTCAGTTGTGGATGATAAAATCAGGCCTCTGTAACTAAAGATCTTGGTATTTGTGCAAGCCATAGGAAGAAGCCTAGTTAGAGTCTTTCTTTACAGTTCTAGACATTCTGTTCCATCACTGTTATTGTAATTATTCTTCTGTAATTAGTTGTTTTGGTTTTAGCTCAGATTCTAGAACAGAGCCTAGGATGGAGTCTTTTATCATGGTTCCAGAAATCCTGCTCAGTCAGTTGTCAAAGTCAGACCTCCGGAATTAGAGATCTTGGTTTTTGTATAAATCCTAGCCAAAACCTAGACTAGGATCTTTCTTAGTAATCCCACGATAAATTTTTCCCAGTCATGGTTGTCAAAGTCAGTCTTCTGTATTAGCAATCTTGGTTTCTGCACAGAGCAAAGGACAACGTGTCTTCTGATTTCATCTTAATGTTAGGTGATGAGATAGGGCAACCAACTCTTAAATCAAGTTGTCGTTTACTCATTGTCAGATGTCTTATCAAAACTGGTGCACGTTGGTGCCAAAATAGTATTAGGAATTTTCGAGGAAGGAGTTTGGTTCCTGGTATTGTTGCAGAGAACTGTGTCAGTTCTACTTCTGGGATCTGGGGTTCTGGATTGGACTGTCACTATCCGATCACATGAAGTCAAAGTTGGGTCCACATGACACATGTTCAGGGTGGGAGGAACCGCTGTATTATAAAATGTATGAGTTCTTATCCCTAGTAGATAAGTGCTTGTTTCTGTGCATAAGATTTTCCCCTTTTAGAGTACCTATGCAAAAGGGAACGGTGCCATATTATATTGTTGGTGCATTTGGAAGTATGACTGACAGGCTACACAATCTGTGCCCTGGTTTTGACCTGAGCTTTTATCCCAGGCAAGACTTTTTCTTTTTGGTTTTCATACCAAGCAGAATCAAAACAGGGGAAGCTAAATACAAATTATATATAAAAATAGAAGAAATAAATGAAAGTAAATTTGAAAAATAAATTAAAGAAAATAAGTGATGGAAGAGGGTATCTTTACTTTGGTAAAGAGGGTACCTTTACCTTTGGGAATAAACTCCCTAAGAGGAAATATAAACATCCCCATTAAGACTTTTGAGATAGTCGTGTGTGTGTGTGTGTGTGTGTGTGTGTGTGTGTGTGTGTGTGTGTGTGTGTGTGTGTGTGTGTAAAATCCAGGGCACATTTTCATTCACACTGTGTTCTTATTGAGTTTGAGAAATGATTTGCAGCAGTAAGGGATTAGGTAGTGTCCTTAAACAGGGGTCCTTCTGGGACTGAGCCCAGTAGCCTGCAACAGTCCACATTTGAGGTCAGAGCTGTGGCACAGTGGCGCAGTGGTAAGGCATTTGCCTTGTGCGGTCTGACCTAAGACAGACCATGGTTCACTCCCTAGGCGTCCCGTATGGTCCCCCAAGCCAGGATCAATTTCGAAGCAAATTGCCAGGAATAACCCCTGAGCATCACTGGGTGTGGCCCAAAAACCAAAAAAAGAATTCCACATTTGGGGGGAGGGTGAGAAGAAGGGCCATGTAGCATGAGTCAGCAGGAGTGTTGATTGTAGTTTCTTGCTGGGCACAAGATGTGGGACTGAGAAGGTGTCCTTTTGTTTTGGGAGCTAAGTGGTGATTTATTGGGGGCAGGAGGACAGTCTCGGTACCTAAGAGATTAAGAATTGAGGGCAAAGAGGGTTAAATAAGGAGGGATAATGGATCAGGTTTGGGGGATAAGAGGATAGAAGGATTTCTGAAGGGAGTGGGATAATATATAAGAGGGGCTATCTACACATGGATTGTTTACAATTTAAATTTGGCAATCAGAGAGAAGTCCACTATACAAACTCATGCCCACATATAAACAGATATTAGAGATATATTCTTAAATTTTTGTTGAAGGCCTGACCCTCATAGGTCTGAGCTCTTAAGAAATACTTGAATTAAGAAAAGATAAATAATTAACTAAGATAGAGATTAGGAGAAAAAGACAGGGAAAACAGAAGATAGAAGAAAAGAAAAGAAAGATAAGCAAATACAGTAAATATAAGTTTAAAAATTAATTGGGCTGGTGCGTCGGAGTTGAAAGGTTTTCCAGTTTCTAGACACTTCATCAATGATGGGGGTGGGGTCTACTAAGTGAAGGTTTCAGTGTTAGATAGTGGTCAGAGCATTTTAGGATAAGAATAGTGTTTATGTCTAGAGTACTAAGCAATATTATAGTGAGGACTATAGAGGTGGCTACCCTATGAACTATTGTCCTGCCACATCTTGTGTATCAAGGTTCCTTTACTAAAGAGAAATGGCCAGTGTGTGATTTATTTAACATATATTGAATTGATGAGGAAGAAGAAAGAAGGAGAGAAGAAAAGAAGTAGGAAGAGAAAAAAAGAGAAAAAAAAAGAAAAAAAGGAGATGGTAGTTTGCAGAAACTTATTTGATGTGTGGGACCTGTAACATAAATCTGTGGTGTGTCATTGACTGTTTCAGTGGCCTGAATAATCATATGCTTTAGATCCTAAAAGAAGACATAAAACAAAAGCAAATGGGTAAATTGGAGTATGTTATCAAAACATTGTCATAATAAGCACTATATATGATATCTAGTGTGATTGAACACTGAGGATTAAAATTAGGGTGTCCACACTATGTTTCCAAGAACCAATGTGGATGAAGAAGCTGATGGGTTATTTTACATGATAAAATTAAGGCATTAAAACATGCTGCTAGTAATCACTTCAGTGGGAATCCCTGACTTCTAATCATATTCTGTACTTGGTTTTGTGGATAAATACATTAGGATATTATTATAGGCCTTTGTAGTTAGAGATTGATTGCTTACCTGTTCATTCTAAACCTATGATTCTGTTATTGCTGATTTATTTATGGTATAATGGATAGTCAAGGCTTTGTGTTGCCCCTCTTCTGTTTGATTTGAACACTTCTCCTTGCTATATACTGACATCTACAATGTTCGGAGTTTCTACTCTTTAGACCATTGTGATTCTTCATTGAGTTTTATATGTATATATGGTATATATTCTGAATATCTCAGATAAGTGCTATCATTCTGTATTCATCTTTCTTCTTCTGACTTAATTTAACATAATATTTTCTAGATCCACCCATGTTGCTGCAAAATCCATGATTGTATCTTTTCTAACTGCTATGTAATATTCCATTGTGTATAAGTACCACATCTTCATGATCCACTCATGTTTTTTTTGTTTTTATGTAGTTGTATTTTTATTTATTTATTTTCATTATTTTTTTAAATTTATTTAAACACCTTAATTACATACATGATTGTGTTTGGGTTTCAGTCATGTAAAGAACACCACCCATCACCAGTGCAACATTCCCATCACCAATGTCCCAAGTCTCCCTCCTCCCCACCCGACCCCCGCCTATACACTAGACAGGCTCTCCATTTTCCTCATACATTCTCGTTATTAGGACAGTTCAAAATGTAGTTATTTCCCTAACTAAACTCATCACTATTTGTGGTGAGCTTCCTGAGGTGAGCTGGAACATACAGCTCTTTTCTCTTTTGTGTCTGAAAATTATTATTACAAGGGTGTCTTTCATTTTTCTTAAAACCCATAGATGAGTGAGACCATTCTGCGTTTTTCTCTCTCTCTCTCTGACTTATTTCACTCAGCATAATAGATTCCGTGTACATCCATGTATAGGAAAATTTCATGACTTCATCTCTCCAGACAGCTGCATAATATTCCATTGTGTATATGTACCACAGTTTCTTTAGCCATTCGTCTGTTGAAGGGCATCTTGGTTGTTTCCAGAGTCTTGCTATGGTAAATAGTGCTGCAATAAATATAGGTGTAAGGAAGGGGTTTTTGTATTGTATTTTTGTGTTCCTAGGGTATATTCCTAGGAGTGGTATAGCTGGATCGTATGGGAGCTCGATTTCCAGTTTTTGGAGGAATCTCCATATCGCTTTCCATAAAGGTTGAACTAGACGGCATTCCCACCAGCAGTGGATAAGAGTTCCTTTCTCCCCACATCCCCGCCAACACTGTTTATTCTCATTCTTTGTGATGTGTGCCATTCTCTGGGGTGTGAGGTGGTATCTCATCGTTGTTTTGATTTGCATCTCCCTGATGATTAGTGATGTGGAACATTTTTTCATGTGTCTTTTGGCCATGTGTATTTCTTCTTTGTCAAAGTGTCTGTTCATTTCTTCTCCCCATTTTTTGATGGGGTTAGATGTTTTTTTTCTTGTAAAGTTCTGTCAGTGCCTTGTATATTTTGGAGATTAGCCCCTTATCTGATGGGTATTGGGTGAATAGTTTCTCACACTCAGTGGGTGGCTCTTGTATCCTGGGCACTATTTCCTTTGAGGTGCAGAAGCTTCTCAGCTTAATATATTCCCATCTGTTAATTTCTGCTTTCACTTGCTTGGAGAGTGCAGTTTCCTCCTTGAAGATGCCTGTAATGTCCTGGAGTGTTTTGCCTATGTGCTGTTCTATATATCTTATGGTTTGGGGTCTGATATCTAGGTCTTTAATCCATTTGGATTTTACCTTCGTTCATGATGTTAGCTGGGGGTCTAAGTTCAATTTTTTGCAAGTGGCTATCCAATTGTGCCAACACCACTTGTTGAAGAAGCTTTCCCTGCTCCATTTAGGATTTTTTGCTCCTTTATCAAAAATTAGGTGATTGTATGTCTGGGGAACATTTTCTGAGTATTCAAGCCTATTCCACTGATCTGAGGACCTGTCCTTATTCCAATAACATGCTGTTTTGATAACTATTGCTTTGTAGTACAGTTTAAAGTTGGGGAAAGTAATTCCTCCCATATTCTTTTTCCCAATGATTGCTTTAGCTATTCGAGGGTGTTTATTGTTCCAAATGAATTTCAAAAGTGTCTGATCCACTTCTTTGAAGACTGTCATGGGTATCTTTAGAGGGATGGCATTAAATCTGTATAATGCCTTGGGGAGTATTGACATTTTGATGATGTTAATCCTGCCAATCCATGAGCAGGGTATGTGTTTCCATTTCCGTGTGTCCTCTCTTCTTTCTTGGAGCAGAGTTATATACTTTTCCTTGTATAGGTCCTTCACATATTTAGTCAAGTTGATTCCAAGATATTTGAGTTTGTGTGGCACTATTGTGAATGGGGTTGTTTTCTTAATGTCCATTTCATCCTTATTACTATTGGTGTATAGAAAGGCCATTGATTTTTGTGTGTGAATTTTGTAGCCTGCCACCTTGCTATATGAGTCTATTGTTTCTAGACGCTTTTTGATAGAGTCTTTAGGGTTTTCTAAGTAGAGTATCATGTCATCTGCAAACAGTGAGAGCTTGACTTCTTCCTTTCCTATCTGGATTCCCTTGATATCCTTTTCTTGCCTAATCGCTATAGCAAGTACTTCCAGTGCTATGTTGAATAGGAGTGGTGAGAGAGGACAGCCTTGTCTTGTGCCAGAATTTAGAGGGAAGGCTTTTAGTTTTTCTCCATTGAGGATAATATTTGCCACTGGCTTGTGGTAGATGGCCTTCACTATATTGAGAAAGGTTCCCTCCATTCCCATCTTGCTGAGAGTTTTGATCAAGAATGGGTGTTGGAACTTATCAAATGCTTTCTCAGCATCTATTGATATGATCATGTGCTTTCTATTTTTCTTGTTATTGATGTTGTGTATTATGTTCATAGATTTACGGATGTTAAACCAGCCTTGCATTCCTGGGATGAAACCAACTTGATCGTAGTGGATGATCTTCTTAACGAGGCATTGAATCCTATTTGCCAGGATTTTGTTGAGGATCTTTGCATCTGCATTCATCAGTGATATTGGTCTGTAATTTTCTTTTTTTTGTAGCATATCTGTCTGGTTTAGGTATCAAGGTGATGTTGGCTTCATAAAAGCTATTTGGAAGTGTTTCTGCTTGTTCAATTTCATGAAAGAGTCTTCCCAAGATTGGCAGTAGTTCCTCTTGGAAAGTTTGATAGAATTCATTAGTGAATCCATCTGGACCTGGGCTTTTGTTTTTCGGCAGACATTTGATTACTGTTTTAATTTCATCAATGGTAATGGGGGTGTTTAGATATGCTACATCCTCTTCCTTCAACCGTGGAAGATTATAAGAGTCCAAGAATTTATCCATTTCTTCCAGGTTCTCATTTGTAGTGGCGTAGAGTTTTTCAAAGTAGTTTCTGATTACCCTTTGAATCTCTGTCATATCAGAAGTGATCTCTCCTTTTTCATTCCTGATTCGAGTTATAAAGTTTCTCTCTCTCTCTTTCTTTGTTAGGTTTGCCAGTGGTCTATCAATCTTGTTTATTTTTTCAAAGACCCAACTTCTGCTTTTGTTGATCTTTCGGATTGTTTTTTGGGTTTCCACTTCGTTGATTTCTGCTCTCAGCTTTGTTATTTCCTTCTGTCTTCCTATTCTTGGGTCCTTTTGTTGAGCATTTTCTAGTTCTATTAGCTGTGTCATTAAGCTATTCAGGTAAGCTCCTTCCTTCCTGATGTGTGCTTGCAAAGCTATAAATTTTCCTCTCAGTACTGCTTTTGCTGTGTCCCATAAGTTCTGATAGTTTGTGTCTTGATTGTCATTTGTTTCCAGGAACCTTTTGATTTCCTCCTTGATTTCATCTCGGACCCACTGGTTATTGAGCATGAGGCTGTTTAACTTCCAGGTGTTAAAGTGTTTCTTCTGAGTCCCTTTGGAGTTCACAAATAATTTCAGAGCCTTGTGGTCAGTGAAGGTAGTCTGCAAAATTTCTATCCTCTTGATCTTATGGAGGTATGTTTTATGTGCCAGCATGTAGTCTATCCTGGAGAATGTCCCATGTACATTGGAGAAGAATGTGTATCCAGGTTTCTGGGGATGGAGTGTCCTATATATATCCACTAGGCCTCTTTTTTCCATTTCTCTCCTCAGGTCTAGTATATTCTTGTTGGGTTTCAGTCTGGTTGACCTATCCAGTGTTGACAAAGCCGTGTTAAGGTCCCCCATAATTATTGTGTTGTTGTTGATATTATTTTTCAGATTTGTCAACAGTTGTATTAAATATTTTGCTGGCCCCTCATTCGGTGCATATATGTTTAGGAGAGTGAATTCTTCCTGCTCTACGTACCCCTTGATTAATATAAAATGTCCATCTTTGTCCCTTACAACCTTCCTGAGTATAAAGTTTGCATTATCTGATATTAGTATGGCCACTCCAGCTTTTTTATGGGTGTTGTTTGCTTGGATAACTTTTCTCCAGCCTTTTATTTTGAGTCTATGTTTGTTCTGACTATTCAGGTGCGTTTCTTGTAGGCAGCAGAAGGTTGGATTGAGTTTTTTGATCCATTTAGCCACTCTGTGTCTCTTAACTGGTGCATTTAGTCCATTGACATTGAGAGAACGAATTGTCCTGGGATTTCACGCCATCTTTATTTCGAAATTTGGTGTGTCTTTTGGGTAGTCTTGTCTTAGATTAGGTCTTTCAGTTTTTCTTTTAAGACTGGTTTTGTGTTTGTGAAGTTTCTGAGCTGTTTTTTGTCTGTGAAACCATGTATTCTTCTGTCAAACTGGAAAGTGAGTTTTGTTGGGTATAGTATTCTGGGTGAAGCATTCATTTCATTCAGTCTTGTCACAATATCCCACCACTGCTTTCTGGCATTGAGTGTTTCTGGTGACAGGTCTGCTGTAAATCTCAGGGAAGCTTGCTTGAACGTGATTTCCCCTTTTGATCTTGCTGTTTTCAGAATTCTGTCTCTATCTGTGGGATTTGTCATTGTGACTAGGATGTGTCTTGGGGTGGTTTTTCTGGGGTCTCTTTTGGTTGGTACTCTTCGGGCATGCAGGATTTGATCACATATATTCTTTAGCTCTGGAAGTTTCTCTTTAATGATGTTCTTGACCGTTGATTCTTCCTGGAAATTTTCTTCCTGGGTCTCTGGGACTCCAATGATTCTTATGTTGTTTCTGTTGATCTTATCATAGACTTCTATTTTCATCTGTTCCCATTCTTTGACTAATTTTTTCATTGTCTGCTCATTTCCTTTAAGTTTTTTGTCCAATCTCTCCTGCTGTATGGAATTGTTATGTATCTCATCTTCCACAGCACCAAGTCTAGTCTCAGTTTCTGATAACCTGTCCCAGAGCTTATCCATTTTGTCATTCACTTCGTTTACTGACATTTTCAGTCCTGTTTGTTGACATGTTATTTCAGTTTGGAGTTTTATGATTTCTGTCTTCATATTTTCTTGGTTCTTATTAGTGTTCTGTTCAACTCGATCCATGGTTTCTTGGAGTCCGTTCAGCATCTTCCATACTGCTAGTCTAAAGTCCTTATCTGAGAGGTTGATTAGTTGGTTGGTCATTATCTGGTCCTCAGAATTGTCATCTTCATTCTCTATGTCTGATGCTGGCCTGCGTTGTTTCCCCATTGTCACACTTGTATTGTGGGTTTTTCTACGTGTTGTGGTGGTATTCATTGTCTATATTATGCAGGCAGTACACTCCTCTGGCTCCTCCCTTTCTGGATGGGCTGACTTGCCTGTAAGGGAGGGGAGTCCTCCGTGGATGAAGCCTCACACTGGGTCAAATCTTAGGCCCGAGCATGCAACAGAGAAGACAGTCCAGAGAGAAATGTTTGCTTCTGTGATATAGGACCGTTCTTAGTGTAATTTTTCCTTCTTGTTGCAATGGTGTTCTTTCCTTAGAAAGAGTGCACGGCAGCGTAGCGAAGCGGAGCGGCCATGCTCCGCTGGAGCCTCTTTTTGCCCCACTCGCAAGAATTTCATGCAAGAGGACAGTAGACAGACATATACAGGTCAAACTCACAGTTTTTCACAGTTGGGCCCCACTGGGCTGGTGTACTTTCGTGGATTTTCCCCGCCTGGTGTCACACACAGGGAGCCGGCTTTTGCAAAGTCTTGCCAGTTTTCATGCTATAGTCCCTCCCTGAAAATGGCCTCTGGGCGAGCGTGTTTTCTGGAGCCTCTTTTTGCCCCACTCGCAAGAGTTTCACGCAAGAGGACATTAGACAGTCATAGACAGGTCAAACTCACAGTTTTTCACAGTTGGGCCCCACTGGGCCGGTGTACTTTCGTGGATTTTCCCCGCCTGGTGTTGATACACTCATGTTTTAGGATATCGAAGTTGATTCCAAATTTTGGTTATTGTACTGAGTACTGAGATAAATAGTGGAGTGCGACTGAACTTCGCTGGATCTCAGATGCCAGCACCCTTCTGCCTCTCTACTCTGCTGTACTGCATTTTTGGCCTGATTTCATTCTGGGTGCGGCCCATCTGCCAGCCTGCCTTCCTGTGAGCTTTTCGGGGAGTCTGCCTTCCCGTGAGCCTTCCGTGGAGGTGCGTCGACACTCCCAGAGAGGGAGGAGCCACTGAACTTCGCTGGATCTCAGATGCCAGCACCCTTCTACCTCTCTACTCTGCTGTCCTGCATTTTTGGCCTGATTTCACCCTTGGTGCGGCTCATCAGCCAGCCTGCCTTCCTGTGAGCTTTCCGGGGAGTCTGCCTTCCCGTGAGCCTTCCGTGGAGGTGAGTCGACACGCCCAGAGAGGGAGGAGCCACTGAACTTCGCTGGATCTCAGATGCCAGCACCCTTCTGCCTCTCTACTCTGCTGTCCTGCATTTTCGGCCTGATTTCACCCTTGGTGCGGCTCATCAGCCAGCCTGCCTTCCTGTGAGCTTTCCGGGGAGTCTGCCTTCCCGTGAGCCTTCCGTGGAGGTGAGTCGACACTTCCAGAAAGGGAGGAGCCACTGAACTTCTGCTGGATCTGGATCTCAGTTGCCAGCACCCTTCTGCCTCTCTACTCTGCTGTCCTGCATTTTTGGCCTGATTTCATCCTGGGTGCGGCCCATCTGCCAGCCTGCCTTTCTGTGAGCCTTCCGTGGAGGTGAGTCGACATGCCCAGAAAGTGAGAAGCCAGAGGAGCACGGTTGCTCAGCTACCCTTCGCGACGGTGCACAGCATTTAGCTGATGAATACAATCACAACACGTAGAAAAACACGCAGTACTAGTGTGACAATGGGAAAACAACACAGGCCAGTGCCAGACATAGAGAATGAAGATGGCAACTCTGATGACTTGAACATGACCAACCACCTAGTCAGTCTCTCAGATAAGGAGTTTAGAGTTGCAATATGGAACATGTTCAAAGAACTCAAACAAAGTATAGAAGAGAAAACTAAAAAGAATCAGGAGAATATGAAGATAGAAATGACAAAACTCCAAACAGAAATTTCAGATCAAATAACAGGTCTGAGAAACTCAGTAGATGAATTGAAGAAAAACATGTTTGAGATTTCCCACAGGTTAACAGCAACTGAGGATAGAATCAGTACACTGGAAGATGAGATACATAACAATTACATACAGCAGAAGAAATTGGAAAAAAGCCTCAAAGCAAATGATCAAACAATGGAAAAATTACTCAAAGAATGGGAACAGATGAAAATAGAAGTCTATGATAAGCTCAACAGAAACAACTTAAGAATCATTGGAGTCCCAGAGACTCAGGAAGAAAATCTCCAGGAAGAATCAACAGTCAAGAACATCATTAAAGAGAAACTACCAGAGATAATGAATACATGTGATCAAATCCTGCATGCCCGAAGAGTGCCAACTAAAAGAGACCCCAGAAAAAACACCCCAAGACACATCCTAGTCACAATGACGAATCCCATAGATAGAGACAGAATTCTGAAAGCAGCAAGATCAAAAAGAGAAATTACATTCAAGGGAACATCCTTGAGATTTACTGCAGACCTGTCACCAGAAACACTCAAGGCCAGAAGGCAGTGTTGGGACATAGTGACAAAACTCAATGAAATAAATGCTTCGCCTAGAATACTGCACCCAGCAAAACTCACTTTCAGGTTTGAAGGAACAATACATAGTTTCACAGACAAACAACAGCTCAAAAACTTCACAGACTCAAAACCATTCTTAAAAGAAAAACTGAACGGCATACTTTAAGACAAGGCTTACCAACAGACACACCAAACTTTAATATAAAGATGGCACTAACTCCCAGGACAATTCTTTCTCTCAATGTCAATGGACTAAATGCACCAGTTAAGAGACACAGAGTGGCTAAATGGATCAAAAAACTCAATCCAACCTTCTGCTGCCTACAAGAAACGCACCTGAATAGTCAGAACAAACATAGACTCAAAATAAAAGGCTGGAGAAAAATCACCCAAGCAAACAACACCCAAAAAAAAGCAGGAGTGGCCATATTAATATCAGATGATGCAAACTTTATACTTAGGAAAGTTGTAAGGGACAAAGATGGACATTTTGTATTAATCAAGGGATATGTACAGCAGGAAGAAATCACCCTCCTAAACATATATGCACCGAATGAGGGGCCAGCAAAATATTTAATACAACTGTTGACAAATCTGAAAAATAATATCAATAACAACACAATAATTGTGGGAGACCTTAACACGGCATTGTCAACACTAGACAGGTCAACCAGACTGAAACCCAACAAGAATATACTAGACCTGAGGAGAGAAATGGAAGAAAGAGGCCTAGTAGATATATACAGGACACACCACCCCCAGAAGCCTGGATACACATTTTTCTCTAATGTACATGGGACATTCTCTAGGATAGACTACATGTTAGCACACAAAACATACCTCCATAATATCAAGAGGATAGAAATTTTGCAGGCTGCCTTTGCTGACCACAAAGCCCTGAAATTATATATAAACTACAAAGGGACACAGAAGAAAAATTTTAACACCTGGAAGTTAAATAGCCTCATACTGAATAATCAGTGGGTCCGAGATGAAATCAAAGAGGAAATCAAAATCTTCCTGAAAACAAATGACAATGGAGACACAAATTATCAGAACCTATGGGACACAGCAAAAGCAGTACTGAGAGGAAAATTTATAGCTTTGTAAGCACACATCAGGAAAGAAGAAGGGGCATACCTGAATAGCTTAATGATGCAGCTCATAGAATTAGAAAGTGCTCAACAAAAGGATCCAAAAATAGGGAGGCAGAAGGAAATAACAAAGCTGAGAGCAGAAATCAATGAAGTGGAAACCAGAAAAACCATCCGAAAGATCAACGAAAGCAGAAGTTGGTTCTTTGACAAAATAAACAATACTGATAGACCACTGGCAAAACTAACAAAGAAAGAAAGAGAGAGAAACTTGATAACTCGTATTAGGAATGAAAAAGGAAAGATCACTACTGATATGGTAGAGATTCAAAGGATAATCAGAAACTACTTTGAGAAACTCTATGCCACTAAAAATGAAAACCTGGAAGAAATGGATAAATTTTTGGAATCTTATAATCTTCCACGAATGAATGAAGAGGATGTAGCATATCTAAACACACCCATTACTATTGAGGAAATTAAGATAGTAATTAAATGTCTGCCCAAAAACAAAAGCTCAGGCCCAGATGGATTTACTAATGAATTCTTTCAAACCTTTCAAGAGGAACTACTACCAATCCTGGCAAGACTCTTTCATGAAATTGAAAAAACAGGAAAACTTCCAAATAGCTTTTATGAAGCCAACATTACCTTGATACCTAAACCAGACAGAGATGCTACGAAAAAAGAAAATTACAGACCAATATCGCTGATGAATGCAGATGCAAAGATCTTCAACAAAATCCTGGCAAATAGGATTCAATGCCTCATTAAGAAGATCATCCACTACGATCAAGTAGGTTTCATTCCAGGAATGCAAGGCTGGTTTAACATCCGTAAATCTATCAACATAATACACAACATCAACAGCAAGAAAAATAAAAATCACATGATCATATCAATCGACGCAGAGAAAGCATTTGACAAGGTCCAACACCCATTCTTGATCAAAACTCTCAGCAAGATGGGAATGGAAGGAACTTTTCTCAATATAGTTAAGGCCATCTACCACAAGCCAGAGGCAAATTTTGTCCTCAATGGAGAAAAACTGAAAGCCTTTCCTCTAAATTCTGGCACAAGACAAGGCTGTCCTCTCTCACCACTCTTATTCAACATAGCACTGGAAGTACTTGCTATAGTGATTAGGCAAGAAAAGGATATCAAGCGAATCCAGATAGGAAAGGAAGAAGTCAAGCTCTCACTGTTTGCAGATGACATGATACTCTACTTAGAAAACCACAAAGACTCTACCAAAAAGCTTCTAGAAACAATAGACTCATATAGCAAGGTGGCAGGCTACAAAATTAACACACAAAAATCAATGGCCTTTCTATACACCAATACTAATAAGGAAGAAATGGACATTAAGAAAACAACTCCATTCACTATAGTGTCACACAAACTCAAATATCTTGGAATCAACTTGACTAAAAATGTGAAGGACCTATACAAGGAAAACTATAAAACTCTGCTCCAAGAAATAAGAGAGGACACGCGGAAATGGAAGCACATACCCTGCTCATGGACTGGCAGGATTAACATCATTAAAATGGCAATACTCCCCAAAGCACTGTACAGATTTAATGCGATCCCCCTAAAGATACCCATGACATTCTTCAAAGAAGTGGACCAGGCACTTTTGAAATTTATTTGGAACAATAAACACCCTCGAATAGCTAAAGCAATCATTGGGAAAAAGAATATGGGAGGAATTACTTTCCCCAACTTTAAACTTTACTACAAAGCAATAGTTATCAAAACAGCATGGTATTGGAATAAGGACAGGCCCTCAGATCAGTGGAATAAGCTTGAATACTCAGAGAATGTTCCCCAGACATACAATCACCTAATTTTTGATAAAGGAGCAAAAAATCCTAAATGGAACAAAGGAAGCCTCTTCAACAAGTGGTGTTGGCACAACTGGGTAGCCACTTGCAAAAAATTGAACTTAGACCCCCAGCTAACATCATGTATGAAGGTTAAATCCAAATGGATGAAAGACCTCGATATCAGACCTGAAACCATAAGATATATAGAACAACACGTAGGTAAAACACTCCAGGACATTGAGACTAAAGGCATCTTCAAGGAAGAAACTGCACTCTCCAAGCAAGTGAAAGCAGAAATTAACAGATGGGAATATATTAAGCTGAGAAGCTTCTGCACCTCAAAGGAAATAGTGCCCAAGATACAAGAGCCACCCACTGAGTGTGAGAAACTATTCACCCAATACCCATCAGATAAGGGGCTAATCTCCAAAATATACAAGGCACTGACAGAACTTTACAAGAAAAAAACATCTAATCCCATCAAAAAATGGGGAGAAGAAATGAACAGACACTTTGACAAAGAAGAAATACACATGGCCAAAAGACACATGAAAAAGTGCTCCACATCACTAATCATCAGGGAGATGCAAATCAAAACAACGATGAGATACCACCTCACACCACAGAGAATGGCACACATCACAAAGAATAAGAATAAACAGTGTTGGCGGGGATGTGGGGAGAAAGGAACTCTTATCCACTGCTGGTGGGAATGCCGTCTAGTTCAACCTTTATGGAAAGCGATATGGAGATTCCTCCAAAAACTGGAAATCGAGCTCCCATATGATCTAGCTATACCACTCCTAGGAATATAACCTAGGAACACAAAAATACAATACAAAAACCCCTTCCTTACACCTATATTCATTGCAGCACTATTTACCATAGCAAGACTCTGGAAACAACCAAGATGCCCTTCAACAGACGAATGGCTAAAGAAACTGTGGTACATATACACAATGGAATATTATGCAGCTGTCAGGAGAGATGAAGTCATGAAATTTTCCTATACATGGATGTACACGGAATCTATTATGCTGAGTGAAATAAGTCAGAGAGAGAGAGAGAAAAACGCAGAATGGTCTCACACATTTATGGGTTTTAAGAAAAATGAAAGACACCCTTGTAATAATAATTTTCAGACACAAAAGAGAAAAGAGCTGGAAGTTCCAGCTCACCTCAGGAAGCTCATCACAAAGAGTGATGAGTTTAGTTGGATAAATAACTACATTTTGAACTGTCCTAATAATGAGAATGTATGAGGGAAATTGAGAACCTGTTTAGAGTACAGGCGGGGGTCGGGTGGGGAGGAGGGAGACTTGGGACATTGGTGATGGAATGTTGCACTGCTGATGGGTGGTGTTAAGAAAAAAAATATCGAAAAAAAAAGATTAAAAAAGGACAAAAATAAATATGATATATAAAAAAATAGTGGAGTGCATATATACTTTGGGATGAATGTCCTTCTGTCTTGGGTATAGATACCCAAGGAGTCTGACTGCTGGATCATATGGCAGTTCAATTCTGAGTTTACTGAGCACCCTCCATACTGTTTTCCAAATAGGTTATACCATGTATCATTACCACCAGCAGTGGATAAGTGTTCCTTTCTTACCCTGCCTTACTCTTCCAACAGAGATTTGTTTCATTATTTTTGATGTGTATAATCCTCACTGGAGTTGTCTTGATTTGAATTTACCTAATGTAGAGTGATGGTGAACATGTTTTCATGTGTCTATTGGCTATCTATCATTGCTCCTCAAGAAATGTGTATTTGTTTCTTCTCCCCATTTCTCTATGGCTTTATTAGATTTTTGTGGAGCTAACTTTTCTGAGTGCTTTATATATCCTAGATATCAACCCTTTATTTAATGTGTTAAGTGCCAAAAATTTTTTCCCATTTCATTATCTGCCTTCTACTTTAACCAGGGTTTCTTTAGCCATGCAGAAACATTTTAGTTTGATGTAGTCCCATTTATTTAGGTTTGATGCTATAACTCTTGCCATTGGCATTCCATCATCAAAGCCTTTTTTGAGGTATGAGTCTTGAAGTGTTCTGTCTATTTTTTCCTCAATGAACTTTATAGATTTGAATCTGATTTCAAGGTCTTTAATCTATTTTGAGTTGATTTTTGTGTAAGGTGTGAGCTATGGATCAATCTTTAGTTTCTTACAGGTGGTTATCCAGTTGTTCCAACACCATTTCTGGAAGAGACTGTCTTTGTTCCATTTCAAGTTCTTGGCTCCTTTGTCAAATATTAGTTGACCATATATTTAGGTATATGTCACTGGATAGTCTATTCTGACTCATTTTTCTGACTCTGTTTTTGTTCTAGTATCATGATATTTTGATCACTATGGCTTTATAGTAAAGCTTCAGGTTAGGCAAAGAAATGCCACCCAGTTTCTTGTTTTTCAGTATGATTTTGCTAACCTAGACTTTTTGTGGTTCCATATAAACTTTATAATAAATTGTTCTAATTCCTTAAAAAATGATGCCTGAATTTTTTATAGGGATTGTATTGAATATATATAGTAGTTTAGGTAAGATAGTCATTTTGATTATGTTGATTCTTCCTACCCAGGAGCATGGAATGTTCTTCTATTTCCCTAAGTCGTCTTCGGTTTCTTTCTGGAGCATTTTAAAGTTTTCATGGTATAGGACCTATACTATAGGTTTTTCCCTTCTTAGCTAGGTTGATTCCTATGTACTTGATAGTTTTGGTACTATTTTAAATGGGATTGACTCTTTTAATCTCCTCCTCTACTTTATTATATGTATAGAGGAATACTACTGTCTTTTGTGTATTGACTTTGTAGCCAGCCACTTTGCTATATTGGTTTAGTTTATTGTTTCTAGAAGTTTTATTGTGGACTATTTAGGGTTTTCAATGTATATCAACATATCATCTGCAAAAAGAGATAGTTTAACTTTCTCTTTACCTATTTGGACTCCTTTGATTCTCATCTCTTGTCTGATTGCTATTGCTAGGATTTCTAAAACTATGTTGAATAAGAGTAGAGTGAGTGGACAGCCTTGTCTAGTTTTGACCTTAGTGGAAATGCTTTCAGTTTTTCACCATTTGGGATAATTTTGGCTGTAGGCTTTTTAGAGATAGCTGTAACTATCTTGAGGAAGGTTCCTTCCAACCTTATTTTGCTAAGTGTTTTCATTATGAATGGGTGTTGAAATTTGTCAAATGCCTTTTCTGCATAGATTGATATGATCATGTGATTTTTGTCTTATTTTGTTATTGATGTGTGGTGTATGATGTTGATTGATTTGCATACGTTGAACCATCCTTGCATCCCTGGGATGAAACTCACTTGGTTGTGGTTGTCATTTTGCTCTTTCCTAACATAGGTTTGTATTGTTATGAATTTCCTCCTAATTACTGCTTTTGCTGTATCCCACAGATTTTGATAATTTGTTTCTTTATTATCATTAATCTCAAGGGATCTTTTTATTTTTTCCTTGATTTCCTCTTTGATCCAGTTGTTGTCGAGCAGCATGTTGTTTAATCTCCAGGCATTAAAATTTCTTCACACCTTCTTTTTACAGTCAATCTTTATCTCTGTTGCATTATGATCTGATAGAGTGCTTCCTATGATCCTCATATTTGTGACTTTGTGTAGTTAGATTTCTATCCTAAATTGTGGTCTATTCTAGAGAAGGTCCCATGTGCACTTGAACAGAATGTGTATTCTTCTTTCTGGGGGGGTCCATTAGTCTTAGTTCTTCTAGTTTCTCATTTAGGGCTCGTATGTATTTGCTAGTTTTCTGCCTGTGGATCTGTCTAGTAGTGATAGTGGTGTGTTCAAGTCTACTGCTACTATTACATTTCTTTCCATATGTTTCTCCATATTTTGCTGGCTCTACATTTGGTGCATAAATATTACCTTTTTTTTTTTTTAGATTTTGGACCACACCCGGTTACACTCAGGGGTTCCTCCTGGCTCTGTGCTCAGAAATAGCTCCTGGAAGGCACTGGGGACCATATGGGATGCCAGGATTTGAACCACCATCTGTCCTGGGTCAGCTGCTTGCAAGGCAAATGCCTTACTGCTGTACTATTTCTCTGGGCCACCCCCCCCCCCCGGTGCATAAATGTTGTTCAGAGTTAGTATTTCTTGGTCTAATGTTTCCATGATCAATAAGTAGTGACCCTCTTTGTCTCTGAGCACTTTATTGAGGTTGAATTTAATATGGCTTGATATAAGGATGGCTGTTCCAGCTTTCTTTTGTTTTCCATTGGCTTGAATAATTGCTTTTCATCCTTTTATTCTAAGTCTGTGTCTATCCTGTTCTTTTAGGTGTGTTTATTGCAGGCAGCAGATGTCAGGTTTTTGTTTTCTAATCCAGCGCTCTACTCCGTGTCTTTTAATGAAGGAATTTAGTTCATTGACATTTAAGGAGATTATTGACAGAAAGGGTTGTTGTGTCATTGTATTGTGTAGGATTGTTGTTGTTATAGTTGGGTGTTTGGATTGTGTAATTCATCTCTAAATAGTTCATTTAGAGACTGTTTGGTTAGCGCAAGAGGTGAATGTTCTTTTTTTTCGGAGAATGTTTTTAGTCTTCCCTCCCATATGAATGAGAGTTTTGCCAGGTAGTGGACTCTAAGTTCGAAGATTTTTTCTTTCAGTAGATTAAATATGTCATTCCACTCTCTTCTTACTTGAATTATTTCAAATGACAGATCTAGTTTGATTCATATGCTCCTTCCTTTGTACTTGAGGTCTTTTTCTCCCTTATGCTTCAAAGAGTTCATCTTCCTTTTTGTTTTTAGCTATTCATATTACTATATGTGTCGGTGTTGGTCTACTAAGGTATACTTTATTGGGAACTCTTCTTCTGGATTTGTAAAGCCAGTTCTTTCCAGAGGGCTGGAAAATTTTCTGCTATTATTTCCCTCACTACTTGTTCTTTCCCTATCTCATATTCCTCTCCTTCTGGTATGCCTACAATTAGTAAATTATTTATTTAGCCTTTGTTCATTAAGTATCTCACATTATCTTCCAATGTTTGTCTCTCATTTCTTTGTTGACTTCTTTATTGTGCTGGCTTGTATTTTGTCCTGAAGTTCATTCATGCAATTTTCTATGTGTGTAACTCTGCTATTGTGGCTTGTGAACATGTTTTACAATTCCATCAGTTCTGTTTGTATGGCTCTCTCATTTTCTGATAGAGTTCTTCTTTGATTTGGATTAACTGTTCACCTTTGGATTTCTTTTTTTTTTTTTTTTAATTTTTATTTTTTTATTTAAACACCTTGATTACATACATGATTGTTTTTGGGTTTCAGTCATGTAAAGAACACCACCCATCACCAGTGCAACATTCCCATCACCAATGTCCAAGTCTCCCTCCTACCCACCCAACCCCCGCCTGTACTCTAAACAGGCTCTCCATTTCCCTCATACATTCTCATTATAAGGAAAATTCAAAATGTAGTTATTTCTCTAACTAAACTCATCACTCTTTGTGGTGAGCTTCCTATGGTGAGCTGGAACATCCAGCTCTTTTCACTTTTGTGTCTGGAAATTATTATTGCAAGAATGTCTTTCATTTCTCTTAAAACCCATAGATGAGTGAGACCATTCTGCGTTTTTCTCTCTCTCTCTGACTTATTTCACTCAGCATAATAGATTCCGTATACATCCATGTATAGGAAAATTTCATGACTTCATCTCTCCTGACAGCTGCATAATATTCCATTGTGTATATGTACCACAGTTTCTTTAGCCATTCATCTGTTGAAGGGCATCTTGGTTGTTTCCAGAGTCTTGCTATGGTAAATAGTGCTGCAATGAATATAGGTGTAAGGAAGGGGTTTTTGTACTGTATTTTTGTGTTCCTAGGGTATATTCCTAGGAGTGGTATAGCTGGATCATATGGGAGCTCGATTTCCAGTTTTTGAAGGAATCTCCATATCGCTTTCCATAAAGGTTGAACTAGACGGCATTCCCACCAGCAGTGGATAAGAGTTCCTTTCTCTCCACATCCCCGCCAACACTGTTTGTTCTCATTCTTTGTGAGAAGAAGCTGAGAAGTTTCTGCACCTCAAAGGAAATAGTGCCCAGGATACAAGAGCCACCCACTGAGTGGGAGAAACTATTCACCCAATACCCATCAGATAAGGGGCTAATCTCCAAAATATACAAGGCACTGACAGAACTTTACAAGAAAAAAACATCTAATCCCATCAAAAAATGGGGAGAAGAAATGAACAGACACTTTGACAAAGAAGAAATACAAATGGCCAAAAGACACATGGAAAAATGCTCCACATCACTAATCATCAGGGAGATGCAAATCAAAACAACGATGAGATACCACCTCACACCACAGAGAATGGCACACATCACAAAGAATGAGAACCTTTGGATTTCTTAATGCTTTTAGTTAGTAATTCTTTGAATTACATTGCTAGGACATTAAATGCTGATTTTTTTTTGTTATCATCTATAAAGTTCATACATTTTGTAGAACTTGGGAATCTATTAAGATTTCTCTCTAATCCCTAGCTGCTCCTGTCTTACTTAGTTTATTCGTTGTTCTTTGCATTGGGTGGTTTAGGGTACTGTGAATTTAGGCTTGTTTGTTTTTTTGTAATGGTCTGTTTGGTTATGTAGGAGGTAGTTGTAGGTCGATCTATTTTAGGGTTTATTTTCTCAGGGCACACACATTTACCCAAGTATGATAGAGGTGTTAGAGTCTAGTTAGTTAGGTGTGGGGGCTATATATTTTTAAAAGGGAGAAAAGAGTTGGCCCTGCTCTGCCTAAGACTGTCTGGTGTAGTCTTAAGTGTCAATGGGGTTTGTAGGGCATGGATGTTATGACCAAGGTGTGTATGTATAGCCCAGTGGTGCAGAGAAACAGTGATGGCGGTGGTGTCTGAGTGATCTTTCCTGTGTGTGTCCTGGCAAGGTCAAATTTCTCCTACTGTTCCCTAGTTCCTGCATTTACACTCTCTTGAAAGCTGTAGGGACCAGGCACCAAGATGGCATTCCCCGCACAATTTCTTTCTGCCTTCCTCGGCAAGTTTGGTTCCCTTCTGTTCCCTGGTTGCAGCATTCACCCTCTCCCCAGGGATGCAGGGCTCAGGCACCAAGATGGTTTCCACAATATTTTCTGTAATAGACTTACCAACCATAAAGCCTGTCATTTTCCTTATTTTTCTATAACTTTCCACTGCTCCTATTTTTACCAACTCAAACCAATGTGTAGAGAGGAACTGGGGAGGAAGTACACGTTTTTCAATACCCAAAGAATTAGAATCAAAATGGTATGCTTACATTTTTACTGGCAGCATTTTACTAGTTGAGGACTGAGGCTATGTAGTGCCCGACTCTACAAATGGTAAAGGCAGCATGAAGATAAATAATGCTGAAAAATGAAGAGATAAAGAAATTCTCTGGGACAATGGTATTGAAACCAACAACCACAAACAAAATCAGAATCAAATATAGCAATTAAAACCCAGAAGTGCTCAGTTATTTACCCAATACGAAAATGTGACAAATTCTAAATGTGAATTCAAGCTTGTCTATCCTAAAATTAGTCTTTGATACATAACTAATGAGAGTTTTTCACATTCTGGAAAACTCAATTATTTTATGAGGATTGTGCTTAGACCAAAGATGTGCAATGGCCAACTACTTCATTGGTTGCCTAGAAATACATTGGCTGCTTCAAGAACAAACAATAATAATTTTATGGCCATCAGCTCTGTGTATAGTACTGCCATTAAGTTTTTGCAAGGAAAAAAAGTATTCAAAAGAAAAGAACTTAGAATCAGGCACATTGATCAAAGCTGAATATTATAGTTATTAGTTGAGTGAATGCTTGTATAAATGGGAAAATGAGGTCAATAGCATGACCTTGGACCCATACTTTACTAGAATATTGATAATTGTATGTAATGGAATCAAGCCTATCATTGTGGGAAAGAGCTCACTCCACACGCTTTCTTGAGCATCTTTCTCTCTGTTGCAACATACGGGATAGATAGAAAGAAACTCACTCACTTATTCACATAAGAATATACACACATCCTGCTCTATATCTGGCAAGCTGCCTTTTTGCCTTTTCTGTACTATCCATGAGATTGAGCCTCAGAAGTGAAGTGGAAAATGAGGGCTTAAATCAAACCATATTTGGGCACTAACCTTGAGAGATAGAAGGAAGGGAAGAAGTGCAGGCATAATTAGAGAGTTTTAAGTATATTGTGGAATCAGCAGAGGAAGAAGAGCAAGATACAACCTGTCAGCTATGTGAACAAATTCATGGTGTATGGCACTTCTCATTCGTCCCTCCCCCCTACTCCCCCTCACTATCTGCTAGACTAAAAGACAGAGGAGACACCCTCAAATCTTTTAAATGTGTTTGGGTGGGATTAGCTCCCTTCACTGACAGACACCCATTGTACTAATGCTCAGGGCTCTCATGAGGAGAAATCAGAATATTCAAGTTCATTTATCTCCATTTTGGTCTTGTTTGCAATATTAAGTCACAAAATAACCTTAACTGAGAGAAAAAGAGTGATACTTCTTCAGGTGAGCAGCAAGAAACATGTTCTGGGAGCATCATGAATGTATTCAAAGGTAAGGTGTTGGGAATAATTGTGGCCCTACAATTGAATTTCATTGACAAGTGTTGGGCAGGAAGAAAGGGAATAATGAAAGAGAGAAGAGGAGAAACGAATCTATGGACTTTCATTATGAGTGGGCTCGCTATTAGATGGAAATCACTGTTTCTTCTGCAGAAGATTCAGGAAGCAAGGCTTCTTCAAATTCTGCAGCCCAGTGCTGACAGTCCTTGGCAAATTTTCAGCATGAAGTACATTAACAAATAAGGAAAAGCATCCCCCTGGGCCTCTAATAACATTTATTTCATGCATCATTTCCTCCAAGGAATTGTAGACTGTGTATTTTTTATTCCTGGAGTGTCCTGTCTAAGAAATAATGGCCCAGCTCACCTGTTTCATCAGTTTGCTTTACAACCTTTCTCCCCACTCTTTGTCTTCCTCTAGCTCTTCTTTCACACCAGGCAAATAGAAGGAAAATGGATACAGTCACTAATGTAGATGTTATATTTATCGAAGGTGTGGTGTCTTGGGAAAGACAACTCCAATCTTTTATGGAAGGAGACAGAGAGAGATCTGAAATAAACAAATCAAACGTCCCAGTCTGGATAAATGAAAATTAGGATACATAAGCAAAAATATGTGTGAGACCCAAAATTTCATCTGCTGTGTTTTTTTTCAATCTTGCAAACTCATTTGGCCTTCTGGGATCTTCTGTTGATCAGTGTAATATTGATCATTAAAGTATATGTGTGCTCCTGCTTCTGGCTGCAGAGAATTCTGGCACTTATGCATGCTTCTTGGATAGCCTCTAGGATGAGGCTATTCAGCTATCAAAGTCCATATCTGATACCTAGAAGAAAATTTCTACATCCTAAGCTCTATTCTTCATAAAATTCTGGAGTTTAAATTTCTAAGTCCCACCAGGACCTTCTTTGGGAAAAAAAATATTCCCATTCAATTTCTAAAACCCTATTTTCTTCAATCCTCCAAATAAAAATCAGTTTTCCTATCCAAATCAGTCTCTATCCAAAGTAGGCAAGGGTAGATTCTGCTGAGCTACAAGAAGAGACATAGCTATCTGATGACTCCCTTATGGAAATGACAAAGTCGTTTGTGTCACAGACAGCAGACTTCAAGGCCTTCAACTCTGGTAATGACATAGAAAAATGATTGTGATAAAAAAAATTCAATGGAAAACAGTATATGGAACTGTGTTGACATTATGGTTATAACCACATAAAGTATATACATTTGGAAAGAGCATATGAATGTGAAGTAAGGTAAATGGCCTTTTATTACAATAGTGAATCATAGGGAATTTTTCTTTTATTTTCATTTTTATTAACATGTTATTGGAGTGACAGAGAAAAGAAATGGAATGACTGGGCATGACAAGCTACATTGGAAAGCTGAACTTGCACTTTAATTTCTTCAAACGTACAGAATAGCTAAACTACTAAAAATAGAACCACCAAAAACTAGTCCCACATCTCTGGATGAAGATGGTGCTATCTAAACAAGCTGGCAGCTCAAAGGGTTTGCATAAGCCAAATGAGAAGTTCAACTTTTCCAAGTCTGCAAGTTCATACAAAAGCAAAGGCCTATGTCTCTTTCTGTCTTTTAAATCCATCCAGAAAAATTCCAAGTTTTTTCAGTGAGTGTTGGGGCACCAAGTCTGTTTATCATGTCTCTATCTTCCCAATTTTCTCTGTATCATGTTAACATCTGTACAGACCACTTCAAGTAAGTTCAAGAAATCAGAAACTATTTTATTGCACACTGCTTAGAATGGCACTAGAAACTGAGAGAACTAGAAGTAAGAAACAGAAAATTGTTTTGCCCTTGGAAAATGTTCTCATGCAAAGAGGCTTTCTGTTGGGTTGGGAGACAGTCGTCATTGATAACTAGAAGGAGTGGAGCATTATACAAGGTTCATTTTTCTCCAAAGTAGGCTTGTATGAACTGCATTACTTTAATCATGTAAAGTCTATATCTGACATCTTTCTTAGAAACAACTACAGAATAATGCTGTAAACAATGTGCTGGGCACATATTTCAGACTAAGACAAGGGATGAAAGTAGTAGAGTAGTCTTTATGAAACAGGAAAACTTCAACAAAACAGAAAGTGGGTGATCAAAAAGAACAAACTTCTGTATAGCTAGTTCTTATACAATTTAAAGCATTAATTTCTCATTTCTCTGACCACCAAGGGCCATCTTTATTACTTTTCTCAATAGGATGCACATTTTCAGATTGTCTACTACCACACAACAATTACTGCTCACTGATTAGTTTGCTTCCTTATGTGTGTTCATTGACAGTACATAAATTGCCAATCAGCTTTTATTCATTACAAACTCACATGTCAGTACAACTGACTCAGAATCATTCTACTTCCAACCTCCAAATGTGCCTTCACAGATATTTATAATAGTCTTGTATAGATAACAACGGATTCATAAAATCTTGAAAATAGCTCAAGTTCAATAACTATTTTAGAGTATTTAGAAATGTTAAAACTTTATCTTAGAAGCCATCATTGTAAGATTCAGAGCATCCAAGAATACCAAGAGCAGAAAAGACTGTTCTAGAGTATGCCAGATATGAGAATTTATAGTGATCACAGAGAGAAAATTTCTCAAGTTCCAAGGAAAACATCATATTTACAATAGAGTATTGACAGACAATGGTTGGGAACCTGAGGAGAAGAAAATGGATCACAACTATATATACTACTTTATCACCTACATGCAATTGAGTCTCATTTCCTAATTGATACCATAACTAACCTTTCATTACCTTTTTCAGTATAAATAGACTAATCACATTTTTAAGTTTTATTTATATTGGTTTTATTTATTTTACTTTGCTTTTTTATATTGGTTTTATTTATTTGAATTACTGAAATAATATAGTTCCAAATAGTATTAAAGCTTTGGTGTACAAAGTAAACTATACCTACAATGTCATCAACATACAAAACAAAACCCCATAAAACCAAATCCTAACTCTGCCCTCAGGTTAAGAAACAGTGGCATATCTTCTTAGAAACTAAAATTATGTAAGATTGCCATTAATTCTTTCAAATGTGAATCATTGCTGTTCCTCCTTTGAACTTGAAAGCACCCTGACTGTTACAAACATGGGGAAGGGTGGTAGCGAAGAACATTTTGTATGTCTTTCAATCTCCAAGAACCTCACAAATTGGATTCCAATTGGAGTGCAAGGTTTTTTATAAAGACAAATGAAGATTGTGCCCTATAGCAAATCATTCCCATTTAGCAATGTGTTGTGGGCAGAACAGTAAGAAGGTATTAACACTGCAGAATGTAGGAGAGAGCAAATGTAGCAAGACTGTGGGGACAGAAACTTCTAGTACAAAAACCAGCACTTCATTTACAGTTAATAACATTTATTCCATAACAATTTTTCCTCAGGAATATCCCATATCTTGATAAAGGAAGAATTCTCTGGTAGAGAACCAACACAACCACTACCAAGGCAGCCTAAACAGACAGATCAGCTGTGCGAGATGTATGGTGGCCTCTCACTTCTTGTGAACTCAATGGAAGCATGGAGAGGAAGAGATATAACATGAAAAATTTTCATGTTGGCTACAAGGCAATTGGATTACCAAGCCCCCACAATGCTAATAAAGGCATGAATTGCAGTCACAGAAGGGAGAGAGGAATATTCAAGAGGAGAATATAGATTAGAAACTCAGGGAGACCAGAAGTTTAAACTCAGTTATTTAGGTATAACAAGGAGGATGATGGGGAGAGATAGAGACTGAGCCAATGACACAGAGAAATAGGCAGAAGCTTTAATAGTTTATGTGACTGCTAGCCATCAAAACAACTGATGTACCTTCTCTCATAACTGTCTATTTTCAGATACTTTTGTGTCTCCTCTTCGCCAAGTTCTGTGCTTTTCATTCTATATTTCCCTTTCATTTTCTTTCCTCATGTTTTGTTCATAGATCTTCCATAATATATGGTCTTCTTTATTTAGCTTCCTACAAGAGACCTTAGTAATCCAATCTTCATCTAAGTGCACTTGACAAAGAAAATACCAGAAACAATAGAAAAGGGACAACATGCAAGAATCAAAAATTATACAGACATTATATGTATGTTGGAAGATTTAAAATTAGTAAAAATAGGAAATTTCTTCAAAAGCTTTTGGAACCATTTGGAATCACATACTATATATGTATAGCCAAACACAAAAATATAACCTTATGGGGTCAGAGCAGTGGCACGGAGCAGTAAGGCATCTGCCTTGCAGGCACTACCCTAGCCTAGGATAGACAGTGGTTCAATCCCCTAGTGTTCCATATGGTCCCTCAAGGCAGGAGCAATTTCTGAGTGCATATCCAGGAGTAACTCCTGAGCATGTGCCCCCCAATAACATGACATTCTTAATTTAAAATATGAGTTAATTAGTTTAATAATATTTATTATTTTTATTTTTAATAATAGTTTATTATTATTAAGGTAGAATGCTTTTATTGAACATAGTTGAGCTGGGTTCAATCTATTCCCACAAGGTTCTCCAAGGACACCAAGACTGATCCTTTAGCATGAAGACAAGAGTAATCTGTGATCACAGAAAGGTGTATCCCAAAACAAAACAAAACTGTTTTCTTAAGAAACATTTTTGTTTCCCCACATGTGGCTCAAATATTTGTTATTTTATGGGGGTAGATATTGGGCCATACCTTATTGTGCTTACCTTTATTTTCATGGTTCACTCCTAGGTTTTGAGAGACCATAGGGCTACCCAATATCAAGCACAGGGTACCCACGGGCACGGCAAGCACCCTGGCAATTTAGCCTTCAGATATTTATTCCTAAATACAATAAAAATCCAGTAATCTTGAGATTCCCAATTTGTCTCATTTCAGAAATAGTATATATAATATCTTAGGGATTAAAGTCTAGAAATTCAAATAATTTGAAAAATAGAAAAGCGTAATTTATAGACATGTTTGCAGTTCTGATTTTAGATGTTGAGAGAAGCATTATCTTAATAGGCCACATTGAAAACAATTCAAATACCAAACTTGGATAAATAAAAATTTTGGTTTATTTCTTTAATCAAAAATTAATCCATACAAAATGGAAGTGGGCCAGTGATTTATTCACACAGCAAGGTAGATTGATCTCAGAATACCATGTTGGTAAGAGATGCCTCACTCAAAAGTATGAATTTACAATAATTCTATTCATAGAATGGTTAAAAGCAGAAAATTGAGGCATACTGTCAGAAAATATATCAAAGGTTACCAATGTCCTAGGATGTTGGTGTGCTGAATTAAATAAACACAGGAGATTTTTTAAAATTGATGAAAGTTTTCCCTGTATTTATACTGTAGTATCTACATAAATGTAAAAGATTTTGACAAACATTAAGAGTGCTTAAAATTAGAACATTCTATTATCTGACAACTATACCTCAATAAAATCAAATGTTTTAAAAATGTGTGTTGACATTTTTACTTACATGAATACAAATATTCCTTAGCAATATTTGTTTTTCTCTGCTTTGGAATAGCTAAGGTTAGTTAACTCCATAAAGAAATAATGCTGAAGGGTAAATATTACACCCCAGCAGCCCCAGGAAGGCAGTGTCATCTACATTGAATACCTTCTGGAATCTAGGAGCTTTGCTGATACAAGGCCCCAATACATTCAAAATCTACCCTTGAAGAAGCAAAAACTGTAAGCAAGGATTTAAAGCATCCAAAAAAGTATAAAAAGAGAATTAGAAAGTTACCATGTTTAAAGAAAGAAAAAATGATGACTCATGACAACAACAATAAAAACTTGATTTATCAATTCGATGTGAAACCCCAATGCCCATCTTAGCATCACCAAGTGTTTTGCTATAAAACACCTAGCAACAGTAACTATTCCTTTATCAAACCTGAACTCATAAAGCAAATAAAAAATTCCCAGGGCCAGAGTGATGACGCAGTGGTAGGGCATTTGCCTTGTACATGGCTGACCCAGGACGGACCTCGGTTCTATCCCTAGAGTCCTATATGGTCCCTCAAGCCAGGAGCCATTTCTGAGCGCATAGCCAGGAGTAACCCCTGAGTGTCCCTGGGTGGGGCCCAAAATCCAAAACAAAACAAAACAAAATAAAATAAAATCTCAGCCACAAATAAGAAATGAAAATTCAGTAGCAATCAGCCCAGTTTTATTGGCCACACTGGGGCTGGCTGCCTGGTATGAGTAATATCTCCTAGAGACAAAATATAACCCTAAAAACTGCCTTAATCCAGGGACCCAAAACAATAGAAATTATGAAGGAAAGGATTCACCTGGCTTCTTGGGGTACTCACCCTGCAAATTTGTATTTGGGTATGTTGCTTGAATCTACATCTGTGATGGGGGACAGAGCAAGACAAGCAGAGGAAGAAATTGAATAGCCACATGGTTTCAGTCAAAACATCAAGTACTGAAGCTGAATAACCCTTCAGGTTGTCCTGACTGAAAGAAAAAGTCACTGAGATTTAATGTACATTCCATTTCATTGCACTTTGAGAAATGGGTATGTCCTGTGATTGAATACAATTCACAAACCTCAACTTTCAGCAGACAAAACTTCCAGAAGCTTGAAAAACTGGTGTTTCTCTCCCAAATGGATATTAATGGAGAAATCATATACACTCTGGATTTGTACCTTGGCTCCTTCCCTGGATATAGGCCATATTCTAGCATATAAGATTATACTGCAGCAGTCTGCTTCTCTTTGTCTGAGGAGACAAAAATTACCCAAAATTAATAGAAGGTCTGCCTGCACATAAGTTTCAGGTTTTAATTCAAGCTGCTTAATTGGTCTGGGAACTCCTAAGCAAAATAATCAATTTAAAAGCAGTACCAGACTAAGAATGCCCTGGGTGGCTGACCTAGGGAAATAGACTATCTCTGGAAGAATATATCTTCAACCCATGCAGCAAAAGATTCCCAGGGGTAGAGTCTCAAAACATGAGTTGAGGATAAAAGAGAAATAGGAAACCAATCCATTTTGAGAAAAAATAACAAGTAGAACAATTTGATGCTCAATAAATCCAGTTAATTAGTTATCATAATGAGGCCATAAAAGAAAGATATTTCTAATATTTAAAATGAAGCAACAGAATTAAAAACAATAAATGCAATAAAACCTAGTAATGGGAGCAGTAGATATAAAAATACATTTAAAATATCATTAAAAGTTAGGCACTTGTGTATCACCAGCCCGTGTATATGGTATCTACAGATACATGTCAACTGCATCTCATCTCCCATCTGAGATATGAACGTTCATATTTCACATTGAGATGTGTACTGGGGCTCTCTCACCTTTGGAGAAGGCTGCTCTTCTCTTTCTCTTTCTCTTGCTCTTTCCTCAGACATTTCTGTTCTACATCAAAAAAAATTTTTTAAGTGTTAAAACACTAGTTCGGTACAAAGAGTGAATGTGTGAAATAAAAAACATAACCCTGGCAAAGGTCTAAGAGATAATATAGGTATTAAGTTACTTACCTTGACCATGGCTACTCTGGCTCCATCCTAATTATAAAATTCTAAAACATAGTTAGAAGTGACCCATAAATGAAAAACCAGAAGTAATCCTTGAACACAGATGGTTGTGCTCCCAAAATCCAAAACAGAACAAAACTATGTATAGAGTGATTCCCACCACCAAGGACTGAGGCAGAAGTAGAAGTCTGTTTGGTGGCATCCAGGACAGCATCACGAGTCTTAAAATGGGAAAATTCAAGCTTGAGCTCAGCGAAGTGAGACCAGAAAGAGTGTAAACACTCCACTTTGCTTGTAGCTGCTCATTTATTCCAGTCAAAGAACTATACCACAATAATTAATAAGAAAACCATGCATCAAAGTTCACAATGGGAAGTCTATGAAATCCATCACACCTTGTGACTAAAGATGCTAGTTCTGGAGACCCAATCAACACCTTACATCTAAATAACATTTCTGATCAGGACTTTAAAGAGAAAATGTTATGAATGTTCAACAAACTTAGAGAAATGATAGAAAAGAAACAGCCCAGAAGATTCAAAAAGATATGAGAGTAGAAACAAGGTAACTTCAAACAGAAATATCAGGACTGAAAAACATGGTAGGTGAAATGAAAACCTCATTGGAAAGCCTCACCAACAGAGTAACAGCCACTGAGGACAGAATCAGTGACATAGAAGATGAGCTGCAAAACAGAAGAGGCAGGAAAAATTCTTAAAGAAAGCAAATAGACATGAGATAAGCTCGATGGAAACAACCTAAGAATCATTGAGGTTCCAAAGACTAAGAAAGAAAACCCTGATGAAAAATCAACAGTCAAGGACATTATTACAGAGAACTAAACACCACATGCAACTATATTATATATTCAGAAAGTACCAGCTAAAAGAAAGCCAAAGAAAAGTATCCCAAGGCACATAAATTTGGCAAAAGACAAAGTTGTCCCCCCTTGCCACTTCTATTCAACATAGTACTGGAAGTACTTGCCATAGCAGTTAGGCAAGAAAAAGATATTAAGGGAATTCTGATAGGGAAAAAGTCAAGCTGTCACTATTTGCACATGACATGAAACTATATTTATAAAATCCTAAAGATTTTACAAAAAAGTGTCTAGAATCAACAGATTTGTATAGTAACTGTATAGACTACAAAATTTATATAGCCTATACAAAAATTTGTATAGACTACAAAATTAACACAAAAATTCATAGCATTTTTATATATAAGCAATGAAAGAGAAGAAAAAGACATTACAAAAATATCCCATTCACATTGTGAAACAAGTACCTTGATTCACAAATAAAATCAAGTACCTCAGAGTCAAATAAAGAGGTGAAAGACCTATTCAGAAACTATAAAAAACAATGCTTCAAGAAATAAAAGAGTTCATAAGGACATGGAAACATATACCCTGCTCGTGGATTGAGAGGTTTAACATAATTAAAGTGATAATACTTCCCTAAGATTGTACAGATTTAACGCAATTTTTCTAAAGACACCCATGACATTTTTCTAAGAAGTGGATAAAACATTCACTTGGAAATTCACTTAGAAAAATAAATGCCCAAGAAGAACTAAAGCAATACTTGAGAGGAAGAGATGAGAGGCATCACTTTCCCCAACTTTAAAGTGTACTATAAAGCAATAGTAATTAAAACAGCATGCTATTGGAATAAAAACAGGCCCTCAGATAAATGGAAATTACTTGAGTATTCTGAGACTGACCTCCTAGTATACAACCAATAAACCTTTGATAAAGGGGAAACAAAAACAAGATGGAACAAGGAAAGCCTCTTCGACAAGTGGTGTTGGGAAAACTGGTCAATTACGTGCAAAAAGGTGAACTCAGACCTCTTTTTAACACAGTACACAAAGGTCAAATCAGAATGAATTAAAATCTTTATATTAGAATCCAAACCATAAGATAAATAGAGTAAAACATAGGAAAGCCATTCTGACATTGAGACTAAAGGCATCTTCAAGGAGGAAACACCATTATCCGAACAAGTGGAAGCAGAGATAAACAAACTGGACTACGTTAAACTGAGAAGCTTCTGCACTTCAAATGAAACATTAATTAGTGTACAAAGGCTACCTATAGAATGGGAGAAGCTATTCACCCAATATCCACCTGATAAAGTACTAATATCTATGATATATAAGATATTGACCAAACTGAACAAGAATAAAACATCTAACCCCATCAAAAAATGAGAGGAAGAAATGAACAGACATTTTCTCAAAGAAGAAATACATAAGGCCAAAAGGCACATAAAAAATACTCCACATCACTAATCATTAGGGAGATGCAATTCAAAACAATGATGTATCATCTCACACCACAGAGAATGGCACACATCATAAAGAACAAGAGCAATCACTGTTGGCATGGACGTGGAAGAAAGGGACTCTGATTCACTGCTGGTGGAAATGCCATCTAGTCCAACCTTTCTGGAAAACACTGTGGATATTCCTTATAAAACTAGAAATTGAGCTTCCGTATGATCCAGCAATTTCACAAAAATACAATACAAAAAATGACCTCTGCACTCCTGTGTTCATTGCAGCGCTATTTACAATAGCCAGAATCTTGAAGCAACCTAGATCCCTGAAAAGAAATGAGTGGCTAAAGAAACTGTGGTACATCAACACAATTAAATACTCTGCAGCCATTATAAAATAAAGTCATGAATTTTGCTTATACATGGATGGGCATGGAGAGTATTATCTGAGTAAAATGATTCAGAAGAAGAGGGATAAATATAGAATAATCTTATTCATCAATGGGAAATAAGGAAAAGAAAAGACAGTGTGCATATGATATACTGAAACAATAGAGATGAAAATGAGGAGGACTTCCACAACGAGCAGAGTGCAGTTAGAGGAAAGTAAGTCTAATATTGAATTCATGGCTCCTCTTCATTTGCAGTAGTGCAAACCACAATGTCACAAAAGAAGAGAGAGGGGAAGAGAGTGAGTGAGAGAGGGAGAGAAGTAAAATGCCTGACCCAGAAGCAAGCGGAGAGGGTTGATAGGAGGGATGAAGACATAAGGGAGTGTGAGAGGGAAACTGTTGACATTGGTGGCAGAAATGCACACTGGTGAATGTTGTTATACATTGTATGGCAGTACAGCTTGTATGACAGAACAACTTAAACTGTGTCGATTTGGATATCAATAGTAAGTAAAGAAAATTTATAGGGAAATTAGAAATATTTATTACCAAAAAACTAAGTATAGCCTAAAAGAAGTCCAAAACTAAGATGAAAAATATGAAGAAATTTAAAGAGATATATGACTTAAAAATTTAGATCCTATTTTTATGAGATTAAATATGTCTTGATATTATCAAAGAAAAACTCAAATCTTTAAAGCATAGGTGACAAAGAAATATAGAAAGGAAAGAATAAAAAACTACTTAAGTCTAGTGAATAATTAAAAGCAATTGACTTTCAATAGTAGCAAAGACAGAGATGGCAAAGATTTTAATCCTACAAGAACTAAAATATGTCTCAAAAATGAAGGTGATTATGATCTTGAAATTTCACTTCTTATCTCAAAAAATTTCTATAGAAATGTACATAATCATTTATAGTAGGTAGGTAGTTTGCCACAAAGAGTAGAGTGCAGTTAGTGGAAAGTAGGTCTAATATTGACTTCATGGCTCCTCTTCATTTGCAGTAGTGCAAATGAAACCTACCACAGTGATATCTGTGTGCCAATACTTAAAGAGATGACAGACATACAAATAGAATGTTTCTCAGCAATCAACATTGGTATACGTTAGATATGCATGACCACCTGAATGAATTGCTAGAAAGTCATGTTAAGTAAGAAGTGGCCAATTCAAATCCTTACATAATTCTTTTTCTAGTTGTATAACATTGATAAAAAAATTATAGAGATAGAACAAATATAATTTGTTATATTTGTTATATAGGGTTGTTCAAAGGAAGAAGTAAGTGTTGTATATTTCTATAAAAGTATCATATAGGTAATGGTGCAGTAACTATTTTTTACTGCTTTTGTCACATCAATCTGTAAATTAAATAAAAATGAGTGGGAGGAAAGTGATGAATATATGTAGATATGAAGAAACGGATTTTGTGTGTTTGTGTGGGTTTTTTTGGGGGGGGCACACCCATTTGATGCTCAGGAGTTACTCCTGGCTATGCGCTCAGAAATCGCCCCTGGCTTGGGGGGGACCATATGGGACACTGAGGATCGAACTGCGGTCCGTCGTACGCTAGCGCTTGCAAGGCTTACCTTACCTCTAGCGCCACCTTCCCAGCCCCTTGTGTGGTTTTTTTTTTTTTTTTTTTTTTTTTTTTTTTTTTTTTTACCAACCTCTAACTACTACTATCAGTACTATGTACAATATTCCTGTTGAAAGAGACTGAATAAAAAAGAGAATACAGAACTTCCCTCTATTGAATTTGAAAGTTCCAATTAATTTATTACTACTTCAAAATAAAAATACAATATATAACGTCATAAAAATGTTAATAAATAATGCTTTAGGGAAAGATTTGTACCACTTTCTAATTGAAAAAAAATGCCTCAAATGGGAAATATTTAAATCAGGTAACAAGTATAGCTCTAGGTAAATCCCAACAAGAGTTGACTGACAGGAAATCAATAATGCTAAGATTGAATAGTATGCAATAAGTTATATTTAAATAATTATGACATAAAATGGAAAAGTTATCTTAATTTATTTTAAACTTTAACTTAATTATGTATGTTCATAAATTAAAGGTGACAGTAGAAAAAATAAAAGAGCAGATAAATATCTTGGTAGAAAATATCAAAAGTATTCAAAATAAGTAAAAATGGAATAAATTGTCTATTCAATAAAATTATTAGTTACATTTCTTATAAATACGTAATTCCTTCTCTTATTTTCCTGAGAGGAATTTCAACTAATATAAAAGTTTAAAATTGAAGAGAAAAAGAAAACATCTAAAAGTAAAGCTGATGCAGTGACATTAATATTAATAATATTAAAAGGGATTCAAGGCATATCTTCAGAAAGTATTGTTTGCTTCAGTGAAAATCTGTGAACTAAAACTGCAATCAAGTCAGTAGAAACAGATAAATAGTAAAGTTTTATGTAACAAAATCCTATGTAATCATTAAAGTCAAGGAAGTTGAACAGCATCAATGAATGCACATAAACTGCAAACACTTCAGTGTATTTGTTCATTAAAATAAACTACAACAACTCTAATATTAATCTCCCAAATAGCTAATAATTTTTACAACATTTCACATTTACAGAGATTTTTGATAAATCCCATCAAACTATGCAAAACCTTTAAACCAGAGAGAAGGTTCTACTGGATATGAATAAAGTAAGGTTGGGTCTTCTGACAAAATCGATATTAAAAGACTATAGACCATATACAGTATAGGTTATGAGGCTGGAGGCACCACATATGTGAACAAAACTGCTTCTATTTGACATAGACAAGGTAGCTTGGAAAAAAGGCTATTCAAATATGTTTTAGCAAGATGTTGGAATAAGAAAGATCTTTCAAGTCAAAGGCAGTGTCCAAGAAATAAGGTAATATGCAGCAAGTGCAACAATTAATATAAATCATAGAAAGCACTTATATTTTGATTTCTATGTTTGGGGATGATGGTGCTGTCTTCACCTGAAAGTGCTCAGAGACTGCTCCCTACATTGTATCATGTACTGCTGTAAAGCAGGGATTTAATAAGGATTGGTCACACGCCTTCACCTTGTATTTTATTGCCTCCCAAGCATAGGTTTTCTGGGGAAATAGTTTAGCAGATAAGGCACTTGTCTTGAGTGCATCCGATTCAGATTTGATTCCTGGCGAAATACATTCTCTATTCAGTCCCCAGCTGTGTAATAAACAGGCTTTCCTATGCCTCTGTACTTCCTCCCCATCATCAGACATGAACTCACCAAAGAAGCTGATGGCTGTGATTGATCAAGAGAACAGAGGATGGCAGAGCATCTGGGAAAATTCTTCTGCTGGTATTTCTCATTAGCTTGCCCTGGCTAATTCCAGCCTATTTCCCATTTGCAAGTGATAACTCCATTCCATAATAGGAGAGATTTGCATTGATTAAGTAGTTGTGATTAATAATAACTTTATCAGTGTTATTAGATCTTTATTTTCTTTAGCTTGGACTAAATTATGTTTAAATGGAAGAAGCCCTTCTTCTACTTACTCCCTTCTTCTACCCACCATTCCTCTCTACACATCTTCTTTCTTTAAAAATCCTATGAAAATAAAATCCTATTCATCCACATTTGTGTATGATGAGAGTGAGGGACTAAATTTTTTAACTATTCTATCTAAAGTCTTTTAAAATAAAGCTTTGGTTTATTCTTTCTACACCATCAATGTTTTGGAACTGGAAAAGATTCATCTATTGAGATAATTTCTCTAGTATGAATTCATCTATGCAGGGACTATCATAATTAGGATCAATAAGAGGCTTTGGTTGTGTTTGGTGTTGTTGTTTGTTACAATCACTATGAGGTACACAGTTAAAACAATTGTTCATGATGAGTTTCAGTCCTACAATGTCCAACACCCATCACCATTGCTCATTTCCCACCACCAATGTCCTTAGGTTCCCTCTCAACCTCCTCCTGTTCTTTCCTCCGCCTGCCTTGTCAGATTTCCGTTTTCTCTTTCTTGCTCTCTCTCTCTTCACCCCCTTTTTTTTTTTTGGATATGGTGGGTTACAAAATTATTACTGAAGGGGTATCATGCATATCACTTTATCTTCTTTCAGCACCCAGATCTTTTTCAGAGTGATCATTTCTAACTATCGTTGTCACAGTGGTCCCTTCTATGTCCTAGTGTAATGCCCCTATTATTTGTGTAAGACCTACTATTTGTGACAAGCTTCTTAACATGGAATGGTACTCCTGAGTCTTTTAGGAAACCACACCTGATAGTGCTTAGGACTTACTCCTGGCCCTGTGCTTAGACATCATTCCTATTATGTTCTGGAGAACATATAGGATGCAAGGGATCTAACCTGCTAGGGATTTTACATACAAGGCAAATACCCTACCCACTGTACTATCTGTTCAGCCCCTACATAACAGGTTTTGAATGATGTAGAGCCTGCCACCACTTGAGAATCCTCTGAATATTTTCTAATTTTTATAGTTGGTTCGTTACTTGGTGATGGAAATTCTTCCATTCTATGTGTGGAGAAAACAACATAGAGGCATTCCCACTCCCCTCTTGCCTGATGACTTGCTTATTTCAGTATCTCAAATCAGGTTGAAGGAGAGAAGGGAAGAAAACAGTGGAAATGAAAAGGGCTAAGTTAATTAATTGTGAGCTGGCTTGTAGGACCGGCACGTTTATTTAATCAGTTGCCTAGTAACCTTGCCTGTGGATGATGTGAATCCGATCAGCCTCCACTGAGCAAACCATGGACCATTCTTTTAATGCAACCGCCAGTGTGTCTGCCCTGCTCTCCTGTGCTTTGGGGGTTTGGAAACCCCCATGTTGCCTCTGTCTGAGAAGCAAGGAGTGAGTGCAGTAAAAACCAATGTCTCTTGTCTCCCCCATTATTCTCTCTGCCCTTCTCCATGGGCTTTGTAGCAGAGAGAAGAAGAAGATATTCACATGAACCTGACCTTACAGCTGGTGAATCCTATGACAAGAAAAATGACTCATCTCCGCCTTCCTTCAGCAGTGACCTACTACACCCGGCAGCCGGAACAACTCAGACCGAATATCATTTATGCTCCCATATCAATAAACAAGCAATGGTTCCACACAGCCTGGCAGCCTGGGTGGGGCTCTTTTTAAAAGGAGGAGAGAAAAGATGCTGAGTGTAATCACATAAAAACCAGCTCAAGACAAACTGTGCAGTTTTGCTTCCTGTCTGGAAATAAAATTAATAACTCACGTGCTGACAGGCAACTGAGCATAGAAACTTTGTTGTTAGATTTATTGGAGGATTTGAGGACCAGAATTTGCTGTCGTTCTGTGTCTTCCTTCCAATATTTTCTTAGCTGATCATTTGGAACTTCCCTCCCCCATCTCGATCCCCAACCAGTCCTGTCCATAAGCCAATAAAAAAAAAATCAAGGAAATAAAGACCTATGCTTCTGCTTTGACACACCATGACCATATTTTTATACTATTATGAGGTAAAGGTGGATTTTTTTTACCACTTCTATTTGTCAGTCTCAATGGATTAAAGACGCCATCTTCCATAAAGAATTCTCCCCAGAAATGTTTATAAAGACTCCATCAGAGAGACACTTGGCTATTGTGCTGTGCAAAAGCTAATCTAATTAAGACAGGATCTGCTAAATTTAATAGCCTGCTATGAATTTTTACAGACATCTGGTAGCTGGAAGTTGGAGTCATACTCACATATAAAATTCACATTGTCCAGATGACCAATGTCAGGGAGAAATATTTTTCTTCTTTGGGGAACTCATATTATTTGTTCTGAGTGTTATTTTCTCAACATAATCTCCTTGAGATAAATGAATAAGAAAGGAGATTGTGACTCAGCTATCCTAAATTCTACCTGTCCCTCTAAAAAATAAAGTCAATGCTGATTCCATATGAAGATTGTTTTGTGAATAAATATGGAAGTATGATGAAAACATGACAATTTCAGAGACCTGCAAACAGTATGGTCAATCATTCTGCATTAACAGAACCATTGCTTATAATTAGAGTCTCCTGTTTCATATTAAAATTCTCATTTTGTTTGTTTGTTTTGACCCTTCTAGGCTGTGTTCTTGTTTTACACCTGAATCTGTGCTCAGGAGTTGATCTGGGTTGGACTAGCGACCATATGTGGTGACATATTAAACCTGGGAGGTCACATGCAAGGCAAGCACCTTACCTGCTAGACTTTCTCTCTCCCTTACTCCTCCTTGTTTTAAAATGTCTTACTTTTGAACAAAGGGAATTACATTTTTAACAAGATTCTACAATGTACATAGAGCACTGTTGTACAAAAAGATTCTCATGATGCTTATGACTTCCCAATCAGAAAACCATGATGAAAAGCATCTCTTCTCCATCTCACCCAATATGAAAGTGTGAAGTCCATGTCAGAAGATTTTCCGCCACTGCTGAGGCTGCCAACTTACTAACAGGTCTGAGAAACTTCTCCACCTCTTCTATAAACAAGGTCTATATCTAATTATAGATATAGATATAGAATGTAAAGCAAAGAAATAATTATTTATTAAAATAAAAATGATAAGGGGTCGGAGAGATAGCATGAAGGTAAGGCATTTGTCTCGAATGCAGAAGGACGCTGGTTTGAATCCCGGCATCCCATATGGTCCCCCGAGCCTGCCAGGAGTGATTTCTGAGTAGAGATCCAGGAGTATCCCCTGAGTGCTGCCAGGTATAACCCAAAAACCAAAAATAAATAAATAAATAATAAATAAATAAATAAATGAAAATTAGAAAATAAAATAATAGCACTAAGTTGGACCCTAGAGGTCTCCAAGCATGATTGTGGTGACCTTCATGGTCAGAAGAACTGCAGGACTTGACTGGAATAAGAGCCTCAGGTGCCAGCTATGAGCTACAAGCACATTTGGCAGAATCACTGGTAGTGGCCCCCAAACTCCCTAAGCTCATGGGGAGTCCTCTACCATCCTCCACAAACCATAATACTAAAAAGCTAAATTTTAAAAATGCATATATATAATTTTTTCAGTTATACAAGACAACAATATTACCAGAACTGACTGAGGAAATCATATTCTGAAGTTTCTATTTTTCTTTTCAAATTCTCTTTCTTTTTGAAATTTATTATACATATATATGTCTTGCCCTAAAATTTAAAAAAAAAGTAATTTTAACTACATCCCAAGGGCCTATACATAAAGATATGTGAATATATGTCACTCTTTATACTGAACTTGTCTGTTGATAGAGCTGGTTCAACAAATGTTTTCCAGTATAGAATTCTGGAGGCATGAGTTCCATTGCAAACCCAAGCCCAGTTGACAGCACCTTTTGGGATTTAGAATGATTCTCCTTTTGACATGAATAAGGAAGGTGCCAAAGTCTTGCTTTGCAAACTGACCCCACCATTTTTCTGGACAACAAAAGCATGTGTACTCACTGGCAACCCTCCTATGCTACAACAACAACAACAACAACAACAACAACAAGCTCAAGGCAATGTATAGCAATTCTAACAATGTTTGCTCTGGCATTGTTTTGCTCTGGGGCTACTGAAAAACATGGCATATAAGGAGCAAAAAAAAAGAAAAAGAAAAAGAAAGAATGAAAGAAGAAAGAAAAAGACAAAGAAAGAAAGAGAGAGAGAGAGAGAGAGGAAAGAAAGAAAGAAAGAGAGAGAGAAAAGAAAGAAAGAAAGAAAGAAAGAAAGAAAGAAAGAAAGAAAGAAAGAAAGAAAGAGAGAGAGAGAAAGAAAGAAAGAAAGAAAGAAAGAAAGAAAGAAAGAAAGAAAGAAAGAAAGAAAGAGAGAGAGAGAGAGAAAGAAAGAAAGAAAGAAAGAAAGAAAGAAAGAAAGAAAGAAAGAAAGAAAGAAAGAAAGAAAGAAAGAAAGAAAGGAAGGAAGGAAGGAAGGAAGGAAGGAAGGAAGGAAGAAAGAAAGAAAGAAAGAAAGAAAGAAAGAAAGAAAGAAAGAAAGAAAGAAAGAAAGAAAGAAAGAAAGAAAGAAAGAAAGAAAGAAAGGAAGGAAGGAAGGAAGGAAGAAAGAAAGAAAGCAAGAAAGCAAGAAAGCAAGAAAGCAAGAAAGCAAGCAAGCAAGCAAGAAAGCAAGAAAGGAAGGAAGGAAGGAAGGAAGGAAGGAAGGAAGGAAGGAAGGAAGGAAGGAAGGAAGGAAGGAAGGAAGGAAGGAAGGAAGGAAGGAAGGAAGGAAGGAAGGAAGGAAGGAAGGAAGGAAGGAAGGAAGGAAGAAAGGAAGAAAGAAAGAAAGAAAGAAAGAAAGAAAGAAAGAAAGAAAGAAAGAAAGAAAGAAAGAAAGAAAGAAAGAAAGAAAGAAAGAAAGAAAGAAAGAAAGAAAGAAAGAAAGAAAGAAAGAAAGAAAGAAAGAAAGAAAGAAAGAAAATACCTACAAAGTAAGATATTTTTCAAAGTCTCCTAAGGAAACCATTGCCCCTCCTCTCCACCACTACCAGAACATTGGATGAATGACCTTGAAGAACTACAAAAAGTATAGCACACATCATTCTATGAGTCCTAAGATGAAGCATCAGCCATGTTTGTAATTAAGCATGTGGTCAAAATTTGTGTTCAGCATTTCTGTAGAATTTTGCAAGGCATTGTCATGGCTAGTAGTCAAAGGTTAAGCAGACAAGTCAATTTAAAAAAATTCTAGTAAAAGGAATTCCCCCTACTTTTTCTCCTCTCCAGAGTTCCAGTCCTTCACAATAAAATCTAAGATGTCATCCTAACTGGGAAACAAAAGCCCCCAGTGTCAATGAAATTGCTTTCCTCTGGGGCAGATAGCTATTTATAAGAACAAACTAGAAAATAAACACAAAACAAGATCTGCTCAGGATTGTGAATGACCTGCCTGTCAAGCTTCACAAAAAATTTTTTTTTAAATCTTTGACTTCTTCACTGGTCAGTCTTTTGTTTCTCTGCTCTAGTTTGTGGAGAACCACAACACAATAGGTGTGCACCAGGGTGGAAAATTACCTTGCATAATGATACCCAATAGATATTAGACTATATGCATCAAAGATGTAGTTCTTTCCAGCTAGAATTCCTGTATTTTAGCACATAATTGAAAAAAAAGATTATTAATCCCATTTATGGAACAAAAAACAGCTGTTGTTCTAGTTGGCAGATTCTAGAACAAAGTTGAGCTTTCAAAAATTTGGCTGCATCTGTGTGAGGTGACATATGGACATATGGCCATCTGGAACTATTTTGTACCTCACTTGTTTTCCTATTAGTGCCTGGATTGTCAGGGTAGGTGAGATATTTTCTAGCAAATATATGAAAAAAGAACATTGGTATTATTCACTTATATCCTAAGACACTCAAAATAATTCTAACTTCACTCCATCTCTTCAGCTTCTCCTGACATTTGTCAGAAAAGAACTCAGGTTTTTTGGGGAGGATTGTTTAAATGTTTGTTTTGGGGTCACACCCAGCAGTGCTCAGGGGTTACTCCTGGCCCTGTGCTCAGAAATCACCCCTGGCAGGTGGGGGTGGGGATGGGCATATGGGATGCCAGGATACGAACCACCGTCCTTCTGCGTGTAAGGCAAACGCACTACGTCATGCTATCTCTCCAGCTCAGACTCACTTTTTAAAGCTTCTTCTACAGATAAATATTTTTATTGGTGAGGTCTATATAGTGGGCAGCAGAGGTTCTCTGTACTGGTAGAGGTTCTCACCTCTGTCATATGGCTTTTCTACATTTCTAAAAGTCTCCCTACTGTAGCATCCTATCTGCAAAATGAAGATACCACATGCTTACACATTATGCTGTTACGTTATAATAAAGTAGTTAACTTGTTTTGCTTACTTGTTTTTAATAAATTTACTTATTTCAAAGTTTTCATTTAAGGTCAATGGTTTGAATTAACTGGTTAAAAGGCACAGAACTCAACTCAACATTTCTTGCTTTTAAGGGACACACTGAAACTATCATGATAATCAAAGATTCAAAAGTAACAGGTAGAAAACAGCCATTTATTCAAATAGTTGCCAAATAAAATCTTGAAGATCCATATTTGTATCAAATCAAATACAGAGATGAACTAAAGATGGTAAGAAAAGGACAGACATGGACAATATAATGACCAAGGGTCTCTCTATAAAACTAGCTAAATCATAAATTAGATATACCAAACAAAAGAACTTTAATATATCTAAAGCAATTGTTCATAGGAGCCTCAAGGATAATGTTGAAAACAGCACAGCAGAATTAGCAGAAAGGGGTCATTGGTGGCTAGTATTGGGACAGGTATTGGAACATCACATGCCTGAAACAATTCTATAATGAACAACTTTTAGATCATGGTGTTAAAGCAATTAATTTATACTGTACTTTGAATGCTGCTAGTTCACAAGAAGTGCTATATAAATGAGTATCAAATCAATAAACTATAATAATATTTTAAGAAAGAATAATACTAACTCAAGATGGCAATTAAGTTTCTGGATAAAAAGTTAAGCTACTAATTAATTGTTAGGAAATATATGGAATCAGATTAGGAAGGAGTTAGGTCACATTTAGACTCAGCTGAAAATACAACATGATGATTGTTGTTTGACTGCAGAAAGGAAAGAAAACTTAAAGCCAGTTTCTACCATTCTCCTGTGCATATGTTTTTCCTACATGGATTCGTGGAAATGTGTCACAAGATTAGAATGTGTTAAGTGTTTTTTGACAAGCAGTTCTGTGCAGATATTATACCTGTTAATGTGTTAAAACACATATATACATGAGATAATCGTCATTTTCAAGCTGTTTAGACTCAAGAAGGAGAGACGGACCTGAGAATTCTAAGTTACAATACAATGTACAACTGGGAGAGAGTGTATAGAGAACTTGGAGAACAAAGAGTTAGTCATTACTATACATGGAGGGAAAGAGAAAAGATTATTGGGAGGGTCCATTTATTATTATTAACATGCTACTTAAATTGTTTTGTCAGAAGCAACCAGAGTAATAAAGAAGACTAAAGTAAAATTTACACATTATCAATTTATCACACATCTTCATCAGTATTTAAATTTAAGTTAATATACTTCTGTATGTACAGTATAATAATCTTTCATCAATAAGTCTTACAGTTTTACCTCTGTGCAATATAATTACCTTACTTTCATATAGTCTATAAATTGCACAAAAAAGAAAAATGAGACAGCAAGGAAATAGTTTGACTTTTCCTTTTACACATATATTTATTTACCATTTGGAGCACTGCCATCATTTTTGTTGGTATTTATTCTTCAGATATAGTTTTCATTATTCTTAGAGACATAAACTGGTGTATTTTTTTCAGTGATTAAAAATGTTTAATTTTTTTAGGGGCTGGAGCAGTGGCGCAAGCTGTAAGGTGTCTGCCTTGCCCACACTATCCTAGAACGAACCGAGGTTCAATTCCCAGCATCTTATATGGTCCCCCAAGCCAGGAGTGACTTATGAGCACATAGCTAGGAGTAACCCCTGAGCATCACCAGGTGTGGCCAAAAAATAAAAAAATAAAAAAAGAAAAAAGAAAAGAAAAGGAAGAGATGTTTATTTTTATTGATCCTGACATTTCTGCAATGGTACTTTGGTTGGAGATAAAATACTGAGTTTAATTTGTCATTCCCAATGCCAAACAAAGATAGCCACTAATAATCTGCATGATTTCGCCACTATTATTTTTTTTTTTTAGTATTTGGGCCACACCCGGTGATGCTCAGGGGTTACTCCTGGCTATGCGCTCAGAAATCGCTCCTGGCGAAGGGAACCATATGGGATGCTGGGGATGGAATCCAAGTCTGTCCTGGGTCAGCCATGCAAAGCAAAGGCCCTTTTGCTGCTCTATTGCTCTGGCCCCAATTTGCATAATTTCTGATACCAAATATGCTCCCATTATTAATTTCTTTAGACTAGATATATATATAATTTTTATTTTAAATTTGTCTATCGTAGTTTTCATAAAATGTGTTTAGCCTTTGTTTCTTCTGCTCATACATTATTAACTTCTTGGATATAGAGATTTAAAGTTGACATCAAAATTAGAATCACTTTAAACTGTCTTTTATCTTTTATTTCAAATTTGTCCATATCACATATTTCAGATTATTTGATTTTTGTGCATCTTTTGTAATTTGCTTACTTCAGCTTATGAGCTATTAAATTTCTTGGGTCTAATGAACTTAAGATTTTGTAAATTATAATTTTTTCCAAGCAATATTATTTCAAAAGTTCTTTCTTTGCCTGTTATACTTTCTATTATTTTTCAAGATCCTTTTCTTATGTATTCATGTGTAATGTTTTCTGGTTTTATCAATAGTCTCTAATCTGTCCAATTTTTGATAAAACTACTAAACATAAATTAACAAGGATATAAAACATAATACTTGAACATGACTTCAACAATTATTTCTAACTAATACCTATAAAACAATCGACCCAATAATAGAAAACATTATTTTTCAAGTGTAGATTAGTCATCAAGAGAAACTACTTTCTACACTGAAAAACAAACTCAGTAAAGCTTAAAAGATTAAGTGCAAAGCATATCATTTAACCAAACAAAATTCATAAAAAACAAACTTGTGAAAAATATCCAAACATTTGGGAAGTTTTTAAAGTCCTAAGGGGAAAAATGGGGGGGCGGGGTTTGGGCCACACCTGGTGATGCTCAGGGGCTACTCCTGGTTATGTGCTCAGAAATCTTTACTCTTGGCTTGTGGGACCATATGGAACGCCAGGGGATCAAACCAGGGTCTGGTATAGGTCAGTCACATGCAAGGCAAACGCCCTACTATAGCACCACTGCTCCGGCCCCATGTCTCCTAAGAAAAAAATTTAAATGTTTTAAATTATATAAAATGAAAATAAAATTCACTAACCTGTGTCAAGCAGAAAAAGAAGTGTTCAGAAGAAATTTTTTTACATTTTTGCATTTAAATCTACTAAAGAATTTAAATCTACAAATTCAAGTATTTAAACCTATAAATAAACATTAGTAAAAAAAAATGGACAATGGGGGGCCGGGCAGTGGCGCTGGAGGTAAGGTGCCTGCCTTGCCTGCGCTAGCCTAGGACGGACCGCGGTTCGATCCCCCGGCGTCCCATATGGTCCCCCAAGCCAGGAGTGACTTCTGAGCACATAGCCAGGAGTAACCCCTGAGCGTCACCGGGTGTGGCCCAAAAACCAAAAAAAAAAGAAAAAAAAATGGACAATGGAAATTCATTGTGACCTGGATAAAGAAAATAATAAATATATGCATGGGAGCAAAATAAAACAAAAAGGTTTTAATAAAATTATAACAATTTAATAAGATTAAAACCCACTTCTTAAAATTAATAAAATGAACATGCCTCCTTTAAGAATTGATCAGAAAAAAGAGATAATAACTATAAATATAAAATAAAAAGATACTGTTGTTTCTAATATCTTTATAAGTTCAGTAAGAAATATTAAAAATCAGTATCAATACATTTGACAACTTGAATTAAAACAAAGAATTACTAAATCTTATCATGATGAAGTATATAAACTAAACAATAGTTTATGTTCTGAATAAATTGAACTTAAAATTTCTCAGCAATAAAAAGCCCAGTCCATGACCTCATCAGTAAGTTCAACCAACATTTAAAGGAAACAAAAAAACAATTGCATACAAGTTCTTCTGGAAAATAGAAGAGGGAAAAATATTTCCCAGCTCACTTTATGAAGTCACCATGCATTAGTGTAAGAACCTGATGATAAAGTTCCAAATAAAAATTGCCAAAGTAACTGAGCTAGAGCAAAGTGTAAGGGTTGGTCACTTGCCTTGCATGCAGCCAACCAAATCCAATCCCCAGCCTTCCATTTGGTCCCTGTGTACAACTAGAAGTGATTCTTGTGTACAGAGCAACAAGCCTAAGATATGACCTGAAAATAAAAAATGTTAAAAACACATTTTGACTCAAAATTAAAGGAATATTTAATGTATTTCTGGAAAATTTGATTCCAGATAACAATAGTTTGAGTTAAGTCATTATGACCAATGGATGTTATTTGAGTAATTTACAGATTAGAAGGAAATCAAGGTTACTCACTAAATGGTCAAACTAAACAGAATTATATGTTTATTTCCATTGATGAAGCAAAAGAATTAGTCAAATTGCAATTTTTAACAATAAAATCCTTTAACAGATAAGGAACAGAAGACACTTATACAACCTGAAAAATGGCATATATAGTACATTTTATAAGGCATGTGGTACATTTTTCCTACCTTATAATAATAACAAGCTTAAGGCATAAAGGCTAAATACATTACCCTTAAGGTTTGGAATATGATAACTTTTGTCACTGTATTCAACACAGTATTTGGAAACCTATTTAGTATAATAAAACAAAGTTAAGTCATGAAAACAAGAAAGTAGTATACTCTCTTTACTCATACTTACTTTTATTGTATTTAAAGAATTTCTACAAGCTCATTAAAATATACAATTAAGCTATAAGAAATAACAACTGAGTATACTAAGGTCATAATAATTAATGAAAATATTCAGCCAAATTATTGCAACACAGGCTTAGAAATTGGGATAAAGGAAAATGGATAATAGTATCAAAATTATAAAGCATTAACAACAAACTAAAAATATGCTAAAAGAGCTTTAGTTATTCCATTACAAGCATTTGACATATGACATTAAAAATATATAAACTGTGACTGGTGCTACAAAACAGTGGTTAGAACATTTGTCTTGCATGCCACCAATCAGAGTTTGATTCCCAACATCCCATATGGTCCCTGAGCCTGCCAAGAGTTATTCCTGAGTGTAAAGCCAGGAGTAACCCCTGAGTACATTTGCATGTGTGCCAAAAAAAAAATGCTTAACTCATGGAAATGTGTCACATATGGGACAAAAATTTCAAAAATATTAAGATGTGATATCTCCCTAAAATGATCTAGATATAGGGGTCCTCAAACTACTGCCTGCGGGCCACATGTGGCCTGCTGAGGACATTTATCTAGCCCTCTGGCTAGCTGCTGTCTCTCTCTTTTTTTTTTTTTTTTAACAGAAGGACAGTCATCAGTGGGAGAGGGGGCAGAGAATTATGGGAATCGATGTCTGACTTTCTGGCTGTGAGAGGATCTGAACATCGCAGCAGGACAATAACTACCCAGAATTCAGGGAATCATCTGGAAGGGTTGCCTTCAGGTGGCTTGTGGGCAGTGAAGGGTGGAGAGCGGGAAAGAGAGCATGGGAGACAGAGGTGCAGCACAGAGGCAGCTTGGAGAAAGTTGGCAGCATTATTAAGAGGTGAGTCCCATGGTCAATACCAGAGGAAAAGATGAAATTGTGGATAAGAAAAAGAAATGTAGTTAAGAGTGAAAAGAAAGAAATATTGAAAGATGGACAGAAGGAAAGCTAGAAAAGAGGAAAGAAGTTATGGTGTGACTAAGGAAAGAAGTAAGGTGTAACAAGAAAAGGGGGGAAAAGCAGGAGAAAAGGAAAGGTAGAAACGAGGAAAGAAGAAAAGATGCTAAGCTGGATGGATGGAAACAGAGTGATCTCTGACCTCTGGATGAGCTGCCTGCTGGTCAGTGACAAGCAGCTGAGGAGTTCCAAACCCAATTTAAAATACAATGAGTCCATTTATAATCAGATTTATAATATTATATGTTGCATGTTGTGTAAACCCTAGTTTATACTGTTGTGATCTATAAACAAAACTGCAGCTGTAATTAACTTTTTCACTGCTTAGGGACCGCCATATTGTAAAAATGATAATAAAAAATTTAACATTTACTATACTTTTCATTAATTTATACGCACAAAAGAAATAGAAGTCACAGAAGCAATCTTAAATGAAAGCTCCAGATGTGGTGGAGAAAGTGCATTGACCTGATCAACAGTACTATGTGGTATGTCTGTGCAATAAAACCTTAAAGTTGCAGAGCACAAAATTTCTAAAAGGACCTAGTCATTAAAAAGTAGAAACACTGCAGATGTCAAGTGGTTAACAGCACCTTCACCAGTGTGAGCCTAAGATAAAAGTGGAGTTTCAGTGCAGTTCAACTGCATTGCAGTATGTAAGTATATTGTTTTTGCAGCTGCTGTATGTATGTATGTGTGTATATATATATGTATATACATATACATATATATTTACTTTACTAATAGTAATTTGGAATCCCTAGGAAACAATGATGTCAAGAAAGTGAACAATTGGCTGAACTCTGCTGAAACTCAGATGCCAGCACCCCTATCTGCCTGTCTTCTGTGCTGTGCTCCATTTTCGGCCTGATTTCATCCTGTGTGTGGCTCATCTGTGGACAGCTCGCCTTCCCTGGAGCCTTCCCTAGAGCTGAGTTTACAGGCCCAGAAAAAGGAAGCCGCTGAACTCTGCTGGAACTCAGATGCCAGCACCCCTATCTGCTTGTCCTCTATGCTGTACTTCATTTTCGGCCTGATTTTATCCTGTGTGTGGCTCATCTGCGGATGGCTCGCTTTCCCTGGAGCCTTCCTTGGAGGTGAGTTTACATGCCCAGAAAAGGTGGAGCCAGAGGAGTACAGCCGCTCCATTTCGCTTCGAGGCCTTGCACATCATTTAGCCAATGAATATAACCACAACATGTAGAAAAACCCAGAATACAAGTGTGACAATGGGGAAACAACGCAGGCCAGTGCCAGACATAGAGAATGACGATGGCAACTCTGATGACTTAAACATGACCAACCAACTAGTCAGTCTCTCAGATAAGGAGTTTAGAGTCGCAATATGGAAGATGTTCAAAGAACTCAAAGAAAGTATAAAAGAGAACACTAATAAGAATCAAGATAATATGAAGATAGAAATCAGAAAACTCCAAACTGAAATTTCAGGTCAAATAACAGGTCTGAAAAACTCAGTAGATGAATTGAAGAAAAGCGTGGTTGAGCTTTCCCACGGGTTAACCACAGCTGAGGATAGAATTAGTATATTGGAAGATGAGATGAATAACAATTCCATACTGCAGAAAAAATTGGAAAAAAAGCCTTAAAGCAAATGATCAAACAATGGAAAAATTACTCAAAGAATGGGAACAGATGAAAATAGAAGGCTATGATAAGCTCAACAGAAACAACTTAAGAATCATTGGGAGTCCCAGAGACCCAGGAAGAAAATCTTCAGGAAGAATCAATGATCAAGAACATCATTAAAGAGAAAATACTAGAGCTAATGAATACATGTGATTAAATCCTGCATGCCTGAAGAGTACCAACTAAAAAAGACCCCAGAAAAAACACCCCAAGACACATCCTAGTTACAATGATGAATCCCACAGATAGAGACAGAATTCTAAAAGCAGCAAGATCAAAAAGTGAAATTACATTCAAGGGAACATCCTTGAGATTTACTGCAGACCTGTCACTGGAAACACTCAAGGCCAGAAGGCAGTGGTGGGACACAGTGACAACACTCAATGAAATAAATGCTTTGCCTAAATACTGCACCCAGCAAAACTCACTTTCAGGTTTGAAGGAACAATACATGGTTTCACAGACAAACAACAGCTCAGAAACTTTACAGACTCAAAACCATTCTTACAAGAAAAACTGAAAGGCCTACTTTAAGACAAGACTGACCAACAGACACACCAAACTTTGATATAAAGATGGCACTAACTCCCAGGACAATTCTTTCTCTCAATGTCAATGGACTAAATGCACCAGTTAAGAGACACAGAGTGGCTAAATAGATCAAAAACTCAATCCAACCTTCTGCTGCCTACAAGAAGCGAACCTGAATAGTCAGAACAAACATAGACTCAAAATAAAAGGCTGGAGGAAAATCATCCAAGCAAACAACACCCATAAAAAAGCTGGAGTGGCCATACTAATATCAGATGATGTAAACATTATACTTAGGAAAGTTGTAAGGGACAAAGATGGACATTTTGTATTAATCAAGGGATACATACAGCAGGAAGAAATCACTCTCCTAAACATATATGCACCGAATGAGGGGCCAGCAAAATATTTAATAAAATGGTTGACAAATCTGAAAAATAATATCAATAACAACACAATAATTGTGGGAGACCTCAACATGGCATTGTCAACACTTGACAGGTCAACCAGACTGAAACCCAACAAGAATATACTAGACCTGAAAAGAGAAATGGAAGAAAGAGGCCTAGTACATATATACAGGACACTCCACCTTCAGAAGCCTGGATACACATTCTTCTCTAATGTACATGGGACATTCTCCAGAATAGACTACATGCTAGCACATAAAACATACCTCCATAATATCAAGAGGATAGAAATTTTGCAGGCTACCTTCGCTGACCACAAGGCCCTGAAATTATATGTAAACTACAAAGGAACACAGAAGATAAACTTTAATACCTGGAAGTTAAACAGCCTAATACTGAATAATCAGTGGGTCCAAGATGAAATCAAAGAGGAAATCAAAACCTTCCTAGAAACAAATGACAATGGAGACACAAACTCTCAGAACCTATGGGACACAGCAAAAGTGGTACTGAGAGAAAAATTTATAGCTTTGCAAGCACACATCAGGAAAGAAGAAGGGGCATACCTGAATAGCTTAATGACGCAGCTCATAGAATTAGAAAGTACTCAACAAAAGGACCCAAAAATAGGGAGACAGAAGGAAATAACAAAGCTGAGAGCAGAAATCAATGAAGTGGAAACCAGAAAAACAATCCAAAGATCAACAAAAGCAGAAGTTGGTTCTTTGAAAAAATAAACAAGATTGATAGACCACTGGCAAAACTAACAAAGAAAGAGAGAGAGAAACTTGATAACTCGTATTAGGAATGAAAAAGGAAAGATCACTACTGATATGGTAGAGATTCAAAGGGTAATCAGAAACTACTTTGAGAAACTCTATGCCACTAAAAATGAAAACCTGGAAGAAATGGATAACTTTTTGGACTCTTATAATCTTCCACAGTTGAAGGAAGATGATGTAGCATATCTAAACACACTCATCACTATTGAGGAAATTAAGACAGTAATCAAATGTCTGCCCAAAAACAAAAGTCCAGGCCCAGATTAATTTACTAATGAATTCTTTCAAACCTTTCAAGAGGAACTTCTACCAATCCTGGCAAGACTCTTCACTTCAAAAAATAATATATATTCAGTGTGCATAGGAATTTGTTCATAAATTTTGTTTATTTTTCTATAGTCCATCCCTCCAACGGTCTGATGGACAGTGAACTGGCCCCCTGTTTAAAAAGTTTGAGGACCCCTTATCTAGATCATTGGTTTTATACAATTAATAAAGCAATATCCCAGATTTTTATGTAGGTTGAAATTGGTACACAGATTCTAAAAATATACATACAATGTAAAGAACTTTAACTCTGCATATGAGAACTAAATTGCAGACCTCACAAAGTCTCATTTTGTAACTTTTATATAGTGTGATTTTAGCATAATTCAGAAATTCTAGTTATAAATCTGCAAATATATGACTAATCAATTTGGATAAGAGTAACAACAGAATACATAGAGATAGTACAATTTTTCAGAAAATAATGTTGAAACAATTCATGTCTCTTGTTGGTTTAGGGAGGCTTAGTGTTAAACCCTGAATATCTGTGTACTTGGTGGCTTTCCTTATGTTCTAAGGAATCTTGGTATTCATGTTTTGTAATTGTCTTTCAGAGAGGGCTTATGTGAGCAACAGAAGAGAAAAAACCTCTATGCTGGACAGGTCTTCATTGAATGAAAATGAAATATTTTGTTCTTAGGTTCAAAATGTGACCTAATAAAGTTTTTTTTACAATTTCTTTATTTAAACATAATTGTAGTTGGGTTTCAGCCATAACAAGAACACCGCTCTTCACCATGCAACCTAATCAAGTTTAAATTATGTATCTTGGTTTATTTATCTCATTGACAAATATCTGCTTCACCTTTTCTTTAACACCTCGCTGGCTTTGTTTGCATTTTGGACCTAAATGTTAGTGTAGTTTCAATCTATCTAGATATTGACTATTCTATTTTATTGGCTTGCTCCCTCATTTTATTCTAGTTTTAAATTTACTGTCACCTAAAGAGACCCTTTCCTCACTACTTGTCCATAATTATCCAGTTGTACAGCCCTGAGCACTTTTGTCTTCACTCTGTCTCTTTTGTGTCACTCGAATCACCAAGTGACATATAGAATGTTTGCTTGATTACTGCCAGCCACTTCTCCCTCCCTCTGCCACACATACACTAAAATGTTAGTTCCTGCACTAGCTTTGTTATCTTCAATGCTGAATCCCCAAAGCCCCCCAAAAATCTGACAGATAGTAGGGGTTTGTTAAATATATCAAATAAGTACTTAAATCTCTGTAATTTCAAAGACTCAGGAAATAGTGGATTACAGGCTTTTAAAATGAAACATACGTTCAAAAAAACAAGAAACAAAAATCAAAAGGAGACCAAGTAGGCTTATCACAATATTTCCACAGTTTGTCAAAGGGTAATAGTTATAAAGGCTGAAGCCAATCACCTTCCCAATAAACAGGTGTGTGGTCATATTGAATAGAAAAATAACAACGAAGACCATCTATAGAGCAAGCATCTTTGGTTCTACACTCTAAAACATTAATTACCCTGAAAATGACCAATTTCTGGGTTATTGTAAAGCGTAAGTGAGTGGTGTGGAATACTTTAGCTGAAAAGGAAATGTTGGGGCCAATTGGGGTCAAAGCTGATTCCAACATCAGAACTTAAAATTTAAGATTAAGAAACCACCCTCAATTCTTCTTTCTTCAGGATTTTCTTCCTAAAACTCCAGCTATTTCTGTGCTAATTTTCTCCTTAAGGTAGCAGTCAGATGGTCCATGTGGTATAGACAATTGTCCCCAGTACTGAATTTCTCTTTCAATGAAGAATTCCTTGGGTTTCACCTTGATCCTGGCCACCAAGCCAGAAACTGTAATTTATTGCTACCATGGAAATTTGGGATACTTTTTTTGGTGGCATTCAAATGTAAGTGACACAGCAAAAGCTGAACAAGTGCTTCGTCCTCATGGTTTGCAAAGCCACTTCACCTGCCTCAGTCTCTTCAATAGTTTGTAGATAAAAGTCCTCTGCTCTATCTGGTCTGCTTCATAGGAAACATATCTTTTTGATGTCTTTTTTTAGTCAGTATATAGGATTGTTAAAGTTAAAGGACTAAAATAATGCAATGATACACAATGAATGTTTTATAGAATCTAGAGCTCGAGAGTTCTTTACATGTACTCCTAAATATTCTAACCATTAAGTGAAATAACTATAATAAGATTTGTACTGGGCCAGAGAGGTAGTGCAGCCAGTAAAGCACGTGCATTGCATACAGCAAATCTGAGTTCAATCTCCAGTGTTTTATATGGTCTCTTGAACACTTGGTATTTAATGTATAAAGTAGTTTGCTAATTATGAATGATTTTTTTCTTACTAGAAACAGCACTTGAATATAGCAGGAAAAAAGTGACCAGAGAAAAGAGACATTAAGATTCTTGAGCCCTCACTCTCATTTCTCAATACACAGTGCTCGGTAGCAGGGTTGCCTTGTGAAATATTAAATATTATCATTATCAGGCAGAGTGGGAGCCACACTCTGATAAACTGTTTGGCTCCCAGCTTTCTTCTTTCTTTCTTCTTTCTTTCTTTCTTTCTTTCTTTCTTTCTTTCTTTCTTTCTTTCTTTCTTTCTTTCTTTCTTTCTTTCTTTCTTTCTTTCTTTCTCTTTTTCTTTCTTTCTTTCTTTCTTTCTTTCTTTCTTTCTTTCTTTCTTTCTTTCTTTCTTTCTTTCTTTCTTTCTTTCTTTCTTTCTTTCTTTTATTTCTTTCTTTCTTTCTTTCTTTATTTATTTCTTTCTTTCTTTCTTTCTTTCTTTCTTTCTCTCTCTCTCTCTCTCTCTCTCTCTCTCTCTCTCTCTTTCTTTCTTTCTTTCTTTTGTTTTTTTGTTTTTTGTTTTTTTGGGCCACACCCGTTTGACGCTCAGGGGTTACTCCTGGCTATGCGCTCAGAAATCACCCCTGGCTTGGGGGGACCATATGGGACACGGGGGATCGAACCACGGTCCGTCCGCTTGCAAGGCAGACACCTTACTTCTAGCGCCACCTTCCCGGCCCCAAGACTCCCAGCTTTCTTAATCTCAGCTAAGGAAAGATACTTCCCATGACTTCACAGGAAGCTCAGGAGAATATATAGTGGCGTCTGCTCTTCAAACCCTGTGCTTTTCCTTAGCTCAAAGGACTGAAGAACCTCTATGACCTCCAAATTTGAATCTCTGTAACTTTGAAAGTCTCCATAAGGGAATGCCTGAAAAGAACTTCTCAACTGGAACAAGACCAGGGCTGGGCTAGTGTTTCCCACTTCCCTGGGCATCGTCCCTCCTCCAAGGCTCCCCTGGAAAGAAATCTGTGCTTCTGATTTGTAACTTGCACAGCACTGCAACAGTTTTAGACACAAGGCGAAAACATTTCTCCAGACATAATGTACTGTGATGCTTACCGTTTTAAAGGAATCACTTCTTAGTCTGCTCCCCCAGTAAAGAACCTGTTGTTTCCTTCAAACCACTTCAAATAATAAGGGACTTGTGTAAATTCAGCAGGAGTTCTGTCATCCTCGGGTGACGAGCTGGCATGGGAGAATTTATCTCCGCCATCCACCAGTATGAAAAGCTGGGGTTGCGCTTTTTAACATAGCAAAAACCGCAAGAAAGTTGCAGTTCTGGCTTGTGAATTCATCAAGAGCTGACTTCATGAAATCTTAATGAACAGATTCAAGCAAAGGCTGGGGATAACTTATTCAGGCAAACAAAAATGCCTGAATGCAATGTTATGCTCAAGAAAATATAAACCAATTGAGCCCAGAAATTTGGTCATTGTAGGTGAAAATAAATAGTAGTTTTTGCATGTGCATAGTTATACATATATATGCATATCCATGCATATATGTAGATAGGAAAAAATAAAAACAGAGATCCAGATAGCATTTGAGTTACAATGAAATAAGTATAACTCAGAATACTACAATCTAATAATTTTCAATAAAATATTCAGTGATTATGGGTTAATAACGTCAGAAGAATTTGAAGTGGCATTTTAGAGAAAGAAATCATATAGTGGCATTTATTCCAATGTATACAGCTGTAGATATATAACACCATTCAGATGTCCAGTTTGTGATGGCTTTTTATATTATAAACTAAAACTGAGTGACAACTTTTCTCTGCCAGAGTCTGAACTATAATCTGAAGCCATCAAGGTGCTCATCGTTCTCTGTGTGGCCTACCACACTCATCCGAAACACAAAACTGATGCAGGTTGAAACCTAGGTGATGTTTCTCTCAAAAATCCAGGGGCAAAACTTGAAACTTGATAAGGAGATTATTTATCCAAATACCTGTTGGATATGAAGACATCTAAGAAATATATAAGTTTATCTAGAAAATTGATAGTCCAAGGAGAGGGGCAGAAAAGGTGACCTAAGAACTCTTAATTTCTAAATTAAAGGAATGATATTATTACCCTGTGGGGTAAGGGCCCTGTATTCAGTCTTTGGCCCCACCACTTCTCCCTTCCATCAGAGGAAGACCATCCACACTTTACATTAGATTCCTTTTCCATACATACTTCTCTCTGAGATGTAAACACCTAATTAGGCTTGACTAGCATTCAATAGACAACTGGCTTTCTTTCCATGTTAATTGTCCCTAAACAATAAATACTATATGTGAAGGACAGTCAGGGCTTTCAGTCCGTAGGTACAGGAAATTGCACCTTCCTCCAATGTATCTCCAAGATATCATCCCTCTACAATGTCTCATAGGAATGGGGGCCAATGCTATCACTTAAAAGAGACCTTGCGTTCATCAAGGATCTATGTTCTCTTCATTTTGTATCACCTGCTTGAGGACTCAAGCTGAGAATAAACAGGAGAGGTGCTGTCCTCAAGGAATATGACTGAATTGAAAGGGAGATTGGACTAGAGCATAATTTTTTCCTACATCTCTATACATCTGGTTGGCACAGTTCTTTTCTTAATGCTGGTCACATGCCCAACTAAAAATCAGTTTCAGCCACTATCCAGCAAACCTTCCTTTTAAATGTAAGTAATTCTCATCCAGAATATCTCAAAATAATAGAGAATAGAGTACTACAAAATTATCAACTTAGCCATTTAAGCTAATGGTAATGCCAGCTTTTTATAAATACTTGATTATTAATTCTGTATGTGATTGACATAAAACCCTTTAAAATACTTTTGTTTGTGGAGCTTGGAAATATCCTCCATTTGTCAGGTATATAACTGAAAGAATTGTAATACAAATAGAAGTGATCATATTTTAGCCACATGTGGTTAATTTTCCTTAGATAAAACACCAAGGAACCCAATATTGAAATGTCAAAATTGCCTCAGAGTAAAAAACTCAATTTGAATATTTATGTACATGTTCCAAGTTGAGGCAATCCAGCAAACTGTTTAATAGAGACAAAAGGAATGAGCTGTTTGTGCATTTTAATTTGCAAAACAAAGAGCATCCCATAAATGTGATTTAGTTATATTATTACACACTTTAATTTATTATTCATGCATCTTATTTTCTATAACCAAAACAACCAGACATGTGTTGCAAAATATCAACTATGTCACTATTCATAAGACTTTGAGTAAAATCTTGGTTAACTGGTGTGCCATTGGGGTATTTATTTCTAAATCCATTGACATGAAAATATGAGAGGCTAGATTTATCCTTAAAGGGAAAGAAAAAATTAAATAGGTCACTTTTTTTGGAAATACTTAACTGTCATTTTAGTGTGACTGCCATTTTGCTTGCTATATTGATCTAGCTCTAACGTGAGCTTAAATGTACTTGCTGTGAAAATAGAAGCCTTTGCCTTGTGATCGCTAATATTTTCTGTGACTCTACCAGTGTCTGCCTTTTTTCAGAAGCTGGGTCATGAAGAAGCATCAGAGAATGAAATGAGTGACTATGCCTTCTAACTCAGTGCAAAATATGCCCAAGGATCTGTATATCTAGAAAGACAGCACACCATAAGACTCTTGGATCTGATTAATTCATAGATGTGTTTAAATTTTTAAAAACAGAATTAGTTAATTAATTTCATCTTAATTATGACAAATACACTTTCTAAAAGGCCACAGCCTTTTTGAAAGTGCCCAGTTCTGTGCACCAAATCCAACACAATGATAGATAAACATCTCCTTCAGACATCACCAAACTTTTTTTTTCTTACAAACCACTTTTCATTCCTCATCCTTTCCACCCTGATTTTCATTCTTTTTACTTATTTCTATCATATGGATTATCTGATAACTCTCATAGAAGCAGAAACACATAGCATTTGCCTCTATTTGTTAATAAGCAGAAAATGTCCTCAAGGGCATGGGCTAAGCACATGTTTTGCATGTGGGAGGCTTGAATTAAATCTCAGATTTTTTATGGTCCCCTGAGCACTGCTAGGAGTCACCTTCACATACACAGAGAGCAGCAAGTAGACCCTGAGTATTTCTGGTTATGTTCCTCCCAATTAGATTTATTACAGTCTACTTCCTAAAATAAGGGTATAAATGAAAACTCAAGCCAGAGAAGAAATTTCAAGCTAACATCAAGGTAACTTTGATTAAAAAAAAGAAAAGGAAAAAAAAGAAGAAAACATTCTAGGTTTTGGACCCAGACATATAATTCAACTGGTAGGATGTTTTCCTTACAAAAAGCAAACTTGGTTTGGTTCCCAGTATTTCATATGGTCTGCCAAGTGAGCCAGGCGTTATCCCTGAGTGCAGAGCAAGGAGTGAGCCTTGAACACTGCTGAGTAGGCCCCAAAATTTAAAAAATAAAGTAAAAAGAAATAAAGAAAATAGTCTGTTTTAGTAAGTAGAATTTAGGGTATATTATATGAATATTCAGTCCTGGATTATTTTATAAAATTATGAAAGGATTAAGCTGATCTATTTGTACACAGAGCCCTCTTTGGTAAGAATTAAGATGCCAACATTTCCTTTAATCATTCATTCACTCAATCATTGATTCTTTGGTTATGCTTCATTGATCTCCTTATTATTTGTAGACTTTGTACTTACTTTGTGCATACAAGCATTAGTAAAGCCAATAGAGTTTGATCCATGTGATACTTGTGATCTCTAGAGAAGCTAAAACTAAACAAATAGTACCAAATGTCATGGAAAATTTTAACTCTGGGTGAAGTCAAACAGTGAAAGGAGGGATCTGAGTTCAACCTTAAGAATATCTTGCTGGTCATGCTGCAGCGGTAAGATGGAATGGGAGTACAATTGAGAAGCAAACAATGATAATAGAGCAGGCTGGGGTGTGGCTCTTTTAATATTCCAGTCTACCTTTTTTCTTCATTGTTTCATGCCCAGTTCTGAGTGGATGGTGCCTAGAATGGAAGAATATTATAGGAGAGCATTATAACAACATGTTATTGTTGAAAAGGAAGATAATCCTCTAGAAATATTGGCTGTAAAAATTTAATGAGTGACTATGATAAATTTAATGAAATAGTGATCTGTGATAGAGATGCTTACTTTACTCAGTAGATTTCAGTGAATTTTCAGAGAATGTGCCAGCAGTTCCCCTCTACTTTCAAGTAAAGATTTAATACCTGGAAGCCCGAGTGAGATTGCAAAACACTAAGATGCTATTACCTTTACAAACCAGACTACAGGGCATTTACTCCTGTGCTCTGAAATATTATCATAAAACTAAACCCCAAATGTCAACACAAACAAGCAAAATAGATTCCTTCTGGCACTATACCCTCAATAACAATTGCATTAGTTTTTTTTTTATAAGCTAATTTATAAAACCAGATAATTCCTAATGGCACTCACCTTCATAAATGTGAACAGGTGACTCTATAGCATGAATCCATCAAACCAGATGTGTAAATAGCTAGACTGATTTCTCAATAAAATGTTTGATTCGTATCACTTTTGGAAATTATGCTATCTGAATGATTCACTTTTTCCTTCTCCTGGAATCCTAGCTAGATTTAAATGCAAAAAAAATATAGGTTCTGAAAATTAAGGGAAACTGTTTGATTATAGTCTGCCAGGATTCTAAAGAAGAACATAAATTTTAACTAATAATCATAATAGTAATAATAACAAAACCTTAATCTATAAGGCTCACCTCATCAGCCAATGAGCTACAAATTCCAAAATTACTTATGTTGGCTGTCATTGTGCAAACAAAATAACTAAATGGCTGACTGCATTTTTTTTCTCATCCCACTATGTTTACTCCAAGATTTTGCAACTATTAGAGGAGGCAGTGCTTTTAAAGATTATTTATGTACAATATGTCTTGATTTAATAATTTATTGTCACAGTTTGTTTAAAAAATGATGATTTAAGTCACACACCCCAAAACTATATGTAAAGAAGAAAAAGTAAATTCCACAGATACTAATATCAAATAGCATTTAAAAGGCTCATGACCTTTTATGTTATGTTACGTTATGTTATGTTTGTTATGTTATGTTACGTTACGTTACGTTATGTTATGTTATGTTCCAAATCCCTATTATATTTAAATGAGAAATAGAGAAAAACTAGATATGCTTGAAAGTCACTAAAATATTCTAGAGAAACAAACCTTATGCATATATTATGTGAAAAGATAGATGTACTTTATAAAAATAAAAAATACCTTCATTGTTGTTAAGTTAATCATAGTTCCAGAACTGAGAAAGTTCTTACATGAAATTACTGACTGGAATTCTAAAGTCCCTATATTAAAATTTCTATGGGTTGTTTCCAAGATTTATCACAACTTTAGGTTTATATTTAGTAATGGATCAGAGCTGTAGACAATATTGATATTTCTTCACATGTAATTTATTATTTCTACTTATAACAATAATTTTATATAATACCTATTTTAAATTAGTTTCTTTTTTGTTTTGTTTTTTATTTGTTTTTAATATCTTTATACAATTTGATCACAAAGGCATATAAAGAACACCCCCTTCACCAGTGCAACATTCCCATCACCAATGCCCCAAATCTCCCACCTCCATACCACCCCTGCCTATTTCTGAGACAGGCTTTAACCTAGTTTCTATCAGAAAATACTTTGGCTTAAAGTACAGTATCATGTGTACTTTTGAGGTTTGTGCTGTAAAGGGTAGCAGATTATAAAAAGAAAAAATTGAAATATTAAAATTGGAAAGAAAATCATAATATCAGCAAGCACACTTGAGTAGACTCTATAATAAACTATAATATGAATTTGTTCTTGAAAATACCTTGACTTAAAAGCTTTTGAAATTCTTTGATAGAAATTGCCATTTGAGAAAAATCATTATTATTATTAGCAATTATTATTATAAGACATTTATTGAAAATAGCAACACAGGAATTTACAGTTTCACAAGTATAAATATCACATATTCAGCTAACATTCTGGCCAAAAAAGAAAAGTGAAAATATACATGATTATTGTTTTTCCTCTTTCCACACTGGAAAGCAAATATTACAACCAGATGAGTAAAATGATCAAATGATATATTGAGAGGAATCTACTGCAGAGAAATAGTGTTCTTTAAAGAATGAATATTTTTATTTCTGAATGTGATTTCATTTAACCCATCTCCATTATCTAAAAATCTCATTTTAATATAGGCTGCTTTTTAGGCACCATGCTAGGAACAGCTACAAAGAACTTGAGAAATATATCATATTAAAGATAATAGGGTACCATGAAGTCCAAAATAGTTCAATAGACTATTTAGACAAGTTGAACTATTCTTAATATTACTCATTAGAGTAGAAATTGTAATATTATTATTATTAGTTTATTGAGTCTCAGTAACAATAAATCCATGATATGTTTAATTTTTTAACATTTTCAGATCTTGCTATTATATAAAAGAAAGTTCTGGGGTCCTCTGGTTGACACAGGTGTCTGAGATAATCTCTTCTCTCCAGTTCTAGATTATTTTAGGCTTGTTTTTATTCTAGACTGAAACTTGGTCTTAGTGAATTTTTCAAGTGTGCCTAAGTCCTGGAAGAAGTCAACACAATAAATATTCCCTTAATTCAGTATTTATTATTCTACATAGAGTGGTAATCCATAGAAAAGCTTGTTAGCCAACCCCCAGGGCATGAGAAACTGGTGGTCTTAATTGACTCACAGAAGAGTGCAATCACAAGACAAACTATCAACTTTCTATTCCATACATTATCATCAGTCTAATCAAAATAGTTATCCTGGTCCTTACTTCAGCTATAGCTCAAAGTTTTTGTCCTGTCAGAGATTTAAAAATATGCACATCTGGGGCCGGAGAGATAGCATGGAGGTAAGGCGTTTGCCTTTCATGCAGAAGGTCATCGGTTCGAATCCCGGCGTCCCATATGGTCCCCCGTGCCTGCCAGGAGCAATTTCTGAGCACGGAGCCAGGAATAACCCCTGAGCACTGCCGGGTGTGACCCAAAAAAAAAATATGCACATCTATATAATGGAATGCTATGCAGCTATTAAGAAAAATAAAGACATAAAATTGCTTATACATACATGGAAAGATATGGAGAGTATTATGCTGAGTGAAATGAGTCAGAGGGAGAGGGATATAGAATAATCTCACAATAAAAGATAGTGTGGTAATAATGTCCAGAGACAATAGAGTGGATCATTCAGGACAATAATTGGGTATTGGATGTGGATAGTATTATGCACAGCATCCCTTCATTAACAGTAATGCAAACCAAAGTGTCTAAAAAGAATAAAAAGAAGAAAGAGAGAGAGGCAAAATGCCTGCTTCACATTCAGGGGTGAGGCTGGAAGGGAAACTGGGGACATTGGTGGTGGGAAACATTCATGGGTGAAAGGTAGGTTACACAGTAAGACTGAAACTCAATAATGAACAACTTTTTAATTGTTGTGTTTAAATTAAAAAAGAAATCCGTACTGTGGAAGGTATAGAAGAGTTGAAAATAGTAGTTGTGCAGTTTAAGATTTGTTTATTAGCATAGTAAAGAAGAATGAAGACAGAGAATCTGAGGCAATTTGAAAAGACAGCAGCAACACCACTGCAGGATTTTGGTTCTGGTGATCCCATAAATAATCACTCATTCCCTTGCTTGGAGAAGGTCAAAAGTGATTTGATCATTGCCTGGCAGAGGATGTCAAGGCCCTCTTTCACAGAGAGAATTGTGCAGCTCTCTGGAAATTGGGAACCTCTTTTCCTCTTGTTAAGGTCCCAAAAGTCGAGACTGAATTCCTGTTCCTTTCCTAACTCACTTTTTCTCACTTAGATTCTGAACAGGTTTCCAACATCAATAACCATGACAGAGTCTACAGAGAAGGAATCTGAACTTTCAATCAATGATAGGGTTGGGTGCAAAGCAGGAAACTACAGAATTCCCTCTTTCTTTTCTTGACATTTTCGTGTTTTATAAATAATTTGAAATAGCTGATTTATTGTTAGTTTTAATTAAAATATAATTTTGCATAATTCAAAACAGAACCCAAGGGTTAGAGATGCCTCTGGTTCAGTCTGAACACCACATCCTCTGGATATGCACTGTGGGTATTAGCTTTGGAGTCCTCCCAGATCCACTGGCTATGACTCTGCTAGTCTTCTGAATCCCAGAGCCCAAGTATCATCTCATTCTGAGTATTGAATCTTCAGCACAGTGGGTCAAGTATCACCAGGGTTGGCCACTGAGTTCTCTGGTAATAACTAGGAACCTGGTAATAATCAATAGATTGGGAGCTGCCAAATGAATAATATCCCTTAAATTATATATAGAACTTAAAATATGTTACATAAAATGTAGGACTAACCTGTCCAATTCGCTAGCCATGAGCCATGCGTGGCTATTGATTTAATGAAAAATGGCTGCTTTAAATTTTTATGTAGATCCTGGATAGATAGTATAGTGAGTAGGGCATTTGCCTGGCATGTGGTTGACCTGATTTTATACCCAGCACTCATGGTTCCCAAGCATTGTCAGGAATAATCCCTCAATACTGCTGGGTGTGACCACAAACAAAATTTAAAAAGATAGAAACAAGCAAAAAAGCAAAACAATAAATGAGATGTCCCATTTACATAAAAAAAAACCTGTATATCAAATACTTGGGATAAAGCCATTGAAAAATATTATAATATTATTAATTTGACAATTTGAAATGATAAAATTTAGGTATATTTGACTAAGATATATGCTATTAAAATTAATATCACTTGTTCCTACTCTATATTTTAAAATGTGACTACCAAAAAGTTTAAAGCTAAATACCTGGTTCACCATGGATCTTATTAAAAGTGCTTATGAAAAGTGCTAAAATGCAAGAAAAATGAATACTTTGCTCTCATTTCAGCACTTTTCTCCCCAGAAAAACTACTGACAACTTTTTGGTATTTTTATAGCATTATTTAAGTTACATATAGTTATAAATAAAGTGAAACTCATTCACACAATTTTTCTTGAAATTGATTTTGTGGTTTTTCTTTTTTTAACATAGATTTTTTCACATAGCTGAAACTGTTTAAAGCAGGTTCGTGTGCACCCACCTTCCTTGTTATTTATTATCAGTATGTGTACGTCATTTATTAACCCACAAATTCATTTTGCTTTTTCTTATTTATAAAATGTAAGTTTTAATCATATTTTATTTTTACAATGATATTGCTAAAATATGTATATTTTATTTTCTGGGTTAAGGGGAATGAAAAAATTTAAATATCTGATGGGAATTGCCTATGTATTTCCAAAAAAATTAAATATTGCTGTCTAACACATTATACAATCAAATTGCATTAATACCTAACACCGAACCTGTATTTTTGCACTTTTGCTTAACTTTTACTATTATGTTCAGTTGGTAGTTAAAGTATATTCATTTTAATTTTGTTTTAATGATCATGTCTGTCTTCAAATAATTCTTCTCAGGCTTATAACTAGTATATTAACAAATAAAGAAGCAACCGAATTCATTCTCACAACCTTCAGATCAAAATCTAATTCTTTCCCCCTTGTCATCCTCACTTTTGCACACAATTCTAAAATACCTTCCCCACCACAGCTACCCCATGAAGATTTTCTGAGCCTTTTTGATTAGAGGAGTCATTGTCCCTCAGAAAATAGAATGTTCAGAAGAGGCTCATAGGCCATGATTTGTTGCATCATTAAAAGGAATGTTGATTTGTTTTGTGGTTCCTTCTGAGGCTGCCCCACACTAAGCAACGCCATCTTTTGCACCATTACCATGGAGTAACAGATGTGATCACAGCAATTCTTATATTCTCTTTACCCATGCCCACCCCTAAATTTATTTTAAAATATCATCTAAATTTTTTTCTTTTGATACTTTTAGAATCTCTGCATGTTCTGGGCATTAATGCTTTGTCTGATGTATGTGTTACTATTCTCCTAGCCTGTCCTTTCTTTTATAAAAATGTTATCATATCTTTGATCAGAATTTCAGTGTTGATTTATCAATCTGTTCATGTGAGTAATGTGGCTTGTTTGCTTAGAAAAGCCTTTATAACTTTGTTATAATTTTATTCATAATTATTAGCACTTCATTTATGATTACAAATATAGAATGATTTTTATTTTTGTAGAAACGTCACTGAGATATAACTCAGATACATTAGAAGATGGCCATTAGAGTTTTGGCCATTCAACAGTTTTTATATTATGTGAAATATAAGCATAATTTTAAGATCTTCCATTTGACCTTAAAAGAGGCCAAGTATCTTTTAACTATCACCCCCATTCTTCTATCTCCATTGACATCAGGAAACTACTCACCTATCTCTTGTGTCTATGCATTTGCCCACAGAAGGATTCCATCCAAATAAAATTATATGATAAATATTCTTTTGTAACAAATATTTTTCACTTATCATAGTATTTTCAAGGTCTGACCATGTTGTTGTTTTTGTTTGTTTATTTTTTTGTGTTTTTTGGGGGGCACACCTGGTGATGCTCAGGGGCTATTCCTGGCTATGCGCTCAGAAATCGCTCTTGGCTTGGGGGAACATAGGGATGCCAGGGGATCAAACCGCGGTCTGTCCTAGGCTAGCACCAGTAAGGCAGATATCTTACCGCTCCATGTCACCACTCCGGCGCTTGATCATGTTGTTACATCTATATCTTTATCCTTTTCATAGGTAAAATAACACTGTATTGTGAATATAACAAATTTGCTTGTGCATTCATTGATAAATTGAATGATTGGTTAAATAGCTTTGTTATTTACATTTGATTGCTATCATGAATAATGATACCATTAATATTCACACACAAATGTTCTCATGAATGTATGACATTATAGATATTGAAATTATAACTAGGAGTAGAATTTGGTGGTCACATATAATTTGTACTTTACCTTTAAGAAAATGGCAAGCTGTTTTCACAAATGGCTGTACTATTTTATATTCCCACCAATTAATGTTCCAATTTCTTAACATTCTCACCAACATTGTCTGTTTGTTATTTTTATTCAGTCATCTTTGTATATGAGACATGGCATGGTCCATTTTTGTTTTATACTTCCATAAAGCACCTCCAAATGGGTTTCAGTTGCTTATTTATTATTTGTGTATCTTTTATTTACAGAAAACTCTTTTCAAACCATATGTAAAATTGTGAACACATTATTTGTCTCTATTATTTTTGTGTCTGGTTTGCTTTTTTGGGTACATCTGGTTCTGCATTCAGAGATTATTCCTGGAGGTGCTTAAGGGACCATATGAAATGCCATAGATCAAACCTGAATTTACTGCATGCAAGAAAGCACCTTACTTTGTTTTATTTTGGGATCATGTTTGGTAGTACTCAGGTACCAGGTACTCAGGGACCCCTGGCTCTGTCCTTGGGATCACTCCCAGAGATCTTGAGAAATCAAAAAGTTTCCTGGGGAAATATGCTGGTTTGCCATATGCTGATGTATAATTTCCAAATAAATTATTTTATTCCCTGGCTTGTCTTTTCACCTTCTTTAATATCTCTTGATGCACAATTATTTTAAATTTTAATAAATTCCAATTTATCTATTTTTTCTACTGTTGCTTATATTTACCTATGATTTTTATAGTTCCTACTAATAGTTTTATAGTTTTCTCTTACATTTAGATCTTTGATACATTTTGTTTTGGTTTGGTTTGGTATTTTTGTTTGTTTTTGTTTTGTTTGGGGTCACAACTGGCAGAGCTCAGGGGCTACTCCTGGCTTTATGCTCAGAAATCGCTCCTGGCAGGCTCTGGGGACTATATTGGATGCTAGAATTTGAACTAGCGACCTTCTGCATGAAAGGCAAACGCCTTACCTCTATGCTATCTCTCCAGCCCCCTTTGTTGCATTTTTTTTATTAAACCAACTTTATTACATACATGATTGTATTTGGGTTTCAGTCATGTAAAGAACACCACCCATCACCAGTGCAACATTCCCATCACCAATGTCCCAAATCTCCCTCCTCCCCACCCAACCCCCGCCTGTACTCTAGACAGGCTTTCTATTTCCCTCGTACATTCTATTTATTAGGATAGTTCAAAACGTAGTTATTTCTCTAACTAAACTCACCCCTGTTTGCGGAGGACTTCCTGAGGTGAGCTGTAACTTTCAGCTCTTTTCTCTTTTGTGCCTGGAAATTATTATTGCAAGAATGTCTTTCATTTTTCTTAAAACTCATAGATGAGTGAGACCATTCTGCATCTTTCTCCCTCTCTCTGACTTATTTCACTCAGCATAATAGATTCCATGTACATCCATGTATAGGAAAATTTCTTGACTTTATCTCTCCTGACAGCTGCATAATATTCCATTGTGTATATGTACCACAGTTTCTTTAGCCATTTATCTGTTGAAGGGTATCTGGCTGTTTCCAGAGTCTTGCTATGGGCTTTTCTTTTTCTTTTCTTCTTTTTTTTTTTTTTTTTTTTGGTTTTGGGTCACACCGGCAGCTATCAGGAGTTACTCCTGGCTCTACTCTCAGAAATCTCTTCTGGAAGGCTCGGGGGATCATATGGGATATTGAGATTCAAACCACCATCCTTCTGCATACAAGGCAAACGCCCTACCTCCATGCTATCTCTCCAGCCATGGTTTTTACTTAAAGATAGGATTCTTTTTCAAGGAATTATTCACCAATGCTAACATCGCTTCGGAAAAGACTTTTACTTTCCTCAAACTTGTGTTAGCACATTTGCTCAAATAGGTCATCATGTTTTTATAGATTATTATATAGAATTTATTTCATCTTCAATTTATTTTCAAGTATAATGTGTGGTAAAAATATGACAATTATTTTAAAAATCAGTGCCAAATTATGATAAAACCTCTGGATAATAGTTATTTTCTTTACTACATTAAAATTCATTTTCTTTTGATTTTCATTTTCCCACATGCATAGGTGTTTAAAAATTTTAACTTATGAAAGCTTCATGTTCATATTTTGTAATCTGGCCCTAATTAGATACTAGTACAAACTTTCTTCTTTTTCTTAGTTTACTAGTAATATAATTTTATTTCATGCTTTATATGTAATTTTCCTGTACTCCCTACTATCTTGTTTCCATTTTTCTCAAATAACTGGGTGTTTTGCTATCCATTCCTTACACCTTAATTTTTGTATCCTTTTTCTCTCTGTGATTTTCCATTGCTTTTTAAAATAATTCTTTAGTTTAATGTCTATTACTTTTTCTTCATTTTTATATATCTATGTTATTATTGTTTCCAAATCTCCAAACTGTTGTTTGTTAACAAGTGAGTGAATACACTTTTGTCTTATATTGTTTTGAGGATATTAATTCATTGTAAGACTGGGTCTGACTTTGCTGTAGTTGCTTCTTAATGTTCATATCCATCTCATCACCCATTTTTTACACATAAGTGCACCAGCCCAATTTCCACACCTGTCATTGTATCTTCAAATGCTTGTTCTTGCCTTAGTTCTTGCCTTCTAATGTATTTAAACTGTTGTCAAAATAAAAGGCTGGATGAATTGAAGAAGTAAACACAAGAAACACCCTTTAATCAATGACCTATAGGATTTGATGTACATATTATTACCCCAAATTTCCTCAACCTTGGTTTGGGTCACACTCAAAATGTGAACCAATTTGCCCAGAGTGGTTTATGTTCAGAGGTATACTGCCTGCTGATTTGATGCCATACCCTTTGCTAGAAATCTGGTATTCACTTCTCCACTAGTCTGAGCTTTCCTCATCTCACTAGTCACTCTGCCCAGAGTTTAGTTCTTTATTTTGCAGTTGGTATACTCAACCTTTGGGGGATGGTGAAGATGGACTGTTCATTTATCTGGTTAAACCAGAAAGCTGGCCTTAAAGGAAAAAGTGTCCCCATAAGCAATTTTTTTTGCCCATGCTCTATTGAGGGAGAGAGACCATTATCTCCCTCCCATATTTTCTTTTTTTTCCCCTTGTTTTATTTATTTTTTATTTAAACAACTTTATTACATACATGATTGTGTTTGGGTTTCAGTCATGTAAAGAACACCACCCATCACCAGTGCAACATTCCCATCACCAATGTCCCAAATCTCCCTCCTCTCCACCCAACCCCCGCCTGTACTCTAGACAGGCTTTCTATTTCCCTCGTACATTCTCTTTATTAGGATAGTTCAAAACATAGTTATTTCTCTAACTAAACTCATCCCTGTTTGTGGTGAGCTTCATGAGGTGAGATGTAACTTGCATAAGCAATTTTCACCTGAAAACATACCATAAGAACCTCATTTCAGGTTCTGGCACATTCATGGCTAGAAGGGAGAGGTGAAATAAAGAAATAGAGCATAGTTGTATGATCAATACAGATGGAGTTTGGTGATGGGAACCTTAGTAAGTTCTATTCACAATATGAGCATATAACTTCAGTGCTACTTTCTATACCCTTATAAGAGTTCCCCTGGGGAATATCTGTGTTTGGTTCTTTAGAAGCAGAGAAAATTCTAACACTACCTGGGATTTTCACTTGTTTTTTAAGAATCATTGCTTGTTTTCAATGTGTCCTTTCCTCACTTTCACTTTTACATTTATCTTGAACATTGTTAAACTTTATTGGTTTATTATTATTTTACAATGCTAAATGTACTCTAAAAGTATATTGCCACATCTCAATATGTATAGAAATCTCATCAAACGCACTGCCCAAGTTTAATTCATTCCATGATCAAATTGGTCCCTTCTCTTTTTTAATAACCATTTTCCAGTCCCTTCTACTAACCACATATTTTTACAAATAGCATTTTGTTGTGTTTTTTTTCTCATTTGCTTTACTTATTTTGATTTAATATGAGACATAATTAATCTATATTGGACTTAATTTTTAGCTTATTTTCTATGTATGTAACCAACGTTTCATCCGTGTTCCTACAAAAAGAAGAATTTCTTTTATGATTACTAAATATATAGATATATGTATAGATATATAATCCATTGCATATAGACACCATGAATGTTTTCTTCAGCAGACATCAATGAGCATTTTGTTTATTCTATATCTTAACTTTTGAGATGAACATAAGAATATAAAACTTTTTTTGTTCATTTCTTTATTTTAGTTTTGGGAGGCATACCTGGCTATGCTCAGGGGTTACTCCTGCCTTTATGCTTATCAATCCTACCTGGAGAGGATTCAAAAACCTATGGAGCACAAGGGATTGAACCCCTATCGACACGTGCAACTAAACTACCAACTAAACTATCACTTTAGCCCCAATAACTCCTTTGAAATTAGCATTTTCATAATTATGGTTAAATATCTATAAATGACATTTTAGATAAAGTACCATTGATTTTTTCCATTTCTAATGATTCTAATAGAAATTTCCATAGAAACTATACACATTTACCATGGTATTTGAAAATATTTCAATTTCTCAGACATAAATTAAGCACCAATATTTTTATTTCCTAATAAAAATTTAGCAAAAACAAGTGAGAATAGAAAGCACTCCCTTTAGGTACCACACTAAAACACATTCCATGAGAAAGGAATAGTTCAAAGGTGGAGATATGGTAATGAATTTTACTCAAGGAAACCATCTCTTCTGTTCTCCTTTATCTAATCTTATTTAATATCTTTATTTAAACATCTTGATTACAAATATAATTGTGATTAGGTTTCAGTCATGTAAAGAATACCCCCCCCTTCACCAGTGCAACATTCCCTCCACCAATGTCCCAAATCTCCCTCCATCCCACCCCACCCCCACCTGTACTCTAGACAGGCTTTCCAGTTCCCCATTCATTCACATGGTTATGGTAGAACTCAGTGTAGTTATTTCTATAACTGAATTCACCACTCTTTGTGGTGAGCTTCTTGAAGTGAGCTGGAAGTTCCAGTCCTACTCTCATTGTCTCTGAGGATTGTTGCAAAAGTGACTGTTATTTTTCTTAAAACCCATAGATGAGTGAGACTATCCTGTGTCTATCTCACTCCCTCTGACTTATTTCACTCATGTCCATGTACATACATATATAGGAAAATTTCATGACTTCATCTCTCCTGACAGCTGCATAATATTCCATTGTGTATATGTACCACAGTTTCTTTAGCCATTCATCTGTTGAAGGGCATCTTGGTTATTTCCAGAGTCTGGCTATTGTGAATAATGCTGCAATAAATATAGTGTGAGGAAGGGATTTTTGTATTATATTCTTGTGTTCCTACGGTATATCCCTAGGAGTGGAATAGCTGGGTCAAATGGAAGCTCAATTTCCAATTTTTGGAGGAATCTCCAAATCGCTTTTCATAGAGGTTGGAATAGACAGCATTCCCACCAGCAGTGGAAAAGAGTTCCTTTCTCTCCACATCCCCGCCAGCACTGATTGTTCTCATTCTTTGTGATGTGTGCCAATCTCTGTGGAGTGAGATGGTATCTCATCATTGTTTTGATTTTCATCTCCCTGATGATTAGTGATGAGGAGCATTTTTTCATTTGCCTTTTGGCCATTTGTATTTCTTTTTTTTTTTTTTAACAAAGTGTCTGTTCATTTCTTCTCCCCATTTTTCGATGGGATTATATGTTTTTTTATGTAAAGTACTGTCAGTGCCCTGTATATTTTGGATATTAGCCCCTTATCTGATGGGTATAGGGTGAACAATTTCTCCTACATGGTGGGTGGCTCTTGTATTCTGGACACTATATCTTTTGAGGTGCAGAAGCTTCTCAGCTTAATGTATTCCCATCTGTTTATCTCTGTTTTCACTTGTTTGGAAAGTGCAGTTTCCTCCCTGAAGATGCCTTTAGTCTCAATGTCATGGAGTGTTTTACCTACGTGTTGTTCTATATACCTTATGGTATCAGGTCTGATATCAAGGTCTCTAATCTATTTGGATTTTACCTTCGTACATGAAGTTAACTGGGGGTCACTTTTTTGCAAGTGGCTAACCAGTTCTGCCAGCACCATTTGTTGAAGAGGTTTTCCCTGCTTCACTTAGGATTTTTTGCTCCTTTGTCAAAAAGTAGGTTCTTGTATGTCTGTGGAACTTTCACTGAGAACTCAAGCCTATTCCACTAATCTGAGGGTCTGTCTTTATTCCAATACCATGCTGTTTTGATAACTATTGCTTTGTAGTACATTTTGAAGTTGGGGAAAGTAATGCCTCCCATGTTCCTCTTCCCTAGGAGTGCTTTACCTATTCGAGGATGTTTATTGTTCCAGATAAACTTCATAAGTGTTTGATCCACTTCTTTGAAGAATGCCATAGGTGTCTTTAGAGGGATCACATTAAATCTGTATAATGCTTTGGGGAGTATTGCCATTTTAATGATGTTAATCCTGCCAATCCATGAGCAGGGTATGTGTTTCCATTTCCATGTGTCTTCTCTTATTTCTTGGAGCAGGGATGTAGTTTTTTTATATAGGTCCTTCACATATTTAGTCAAGATATTTAGTCCAAGATATTCGAGTTTGCGTGGCACTAATGTGAGTGGGGTTGCCTCCTTAATGTCCATCTCTTCCCTATCATTATTGGCGTATAGAAAGGCCATTGTTAATTTTGTAGCCTGCCACCTTGCTACATGAATATACTGTTTCTAGAAGCTTTTTGGTAGAGTCTTTAGGGTTTTCTAAGTAGAGTATCATGTCATATGCAAACAGCGAGAGCTTGACTTCTTCCTTTCCTATCTGGATTCCCTTGATATCTTTTTCTTGCCTAATCGCTATAACAAGTACTTCCAGTACTATGTTGAAGAGTAGTGGTGAGAGCGGACAGCCTTGTCTTATACAAGAATTTAGAGGAAAGGCTTTTAGATTTTCTCCATTGAAGATAATATTTGCTATAGGCTTGTGGGTAGATGGCTTCAACTAGATTGAGAAAGGTTCCTTCCATTCCCATCTTGCTGAGAGGTTTGCTCAAGAATGGGTATTGGACCTTATCAAATACTTTCTCTGCATCTATTGATATGATCATGTGATTTTTATTTTTCTTGCTGCTGATGTTTTGTATTATGTTGATAGATTTATGAATGTTAAACCTTCCTTGCATTCCTGGGATAAAATCTACTTGATCATAGTGTATGATCTTCTTGACGATACATTAGATCCTATTTGCCAGGATTTTGTTGAAGATCTTTGCATCAGCATTCATCAGGGATATTGATCTATAATTTTCTTTTTTGGCAGCATCTCTGTCTGGTTTTGGTATCAAGATGATGTTGGCTTCATAAAAGCTGTTGGGAGTGTACCTGTTTTTTTCAATTTCATGGAAAAGCCTGGCTAGGATTGGTAGTAGCTCCTCTTGAAAGGTTTGAAAGAATTCATTAGTAAATCCATTTGGGCCTGGGCTTTTCTTTTACTCAGACATTTGATTACAGTTTCAATTTTCTCCATAGTGTTGAGGGGTATTTAGATAAGCTACGTCCTCCTTACTTAACCTTGGAAGGTTATAATTGTCCAAGAATTTTTCCATTTCTTCTAGGTTCTCATGTTTAGTAGCATAAAGTTTCTCAAAGTAGTCTTGATTACCCTTTGGATCTCTGCAATATCTGTCGTGATCTCCCCCTTTTCATTTCTAATATGGGTTAACAGTTTTCTCTCTCTCTTTCTTTGTGAATTTTGCCAATGGTCAATCAATCTTGTTTATTTTTTCAAAGAACCAACTTCTGCTTTTGTTGATCTTTCGGATTGTTTTTTGGGTTTCCACTTCATTGATTTCTGCTTTCAGCTTTGTTATTTCCTTCTGTCTCCCTATTTTTGGTTCCTTTTGTTGGTATTTTCTAATTTTACGAGTTGTGTCATTAAGTTAATCAGGTATGTCCCTTCTTTTTTCCTGATGTGTGTTGCAAAGCTATAAATTTTCCTCTCAGGAACACTTTTGCTGTGTCCCATAGATTCTGGCAGTTCGTGTCTTCATTATCATTTGTTTCCAGGAAAGTTTTGATTTCCGTTTTGATTTCATCCCAGACCCACTGGTTGTTCAGTAGCAGGCTGTTTAATTTCCAATTATTATAGTTTTTCTTCTGTGTCCCTTTGTAGTTCACATCTAACTTCAGAGCCTTGTGGTCAGCAAAGGTAGCCTGCAAGATTTCTATCCACTTGATTTTATGAAGGTATGTTTTATGTATCAGCAAGTGGTCTATCCTGGAAAATGACCCATGTACATTAAAGAACAATGTGTATCCAGGTTTTTTGGGGTGGAATGTCCTATATATATCTACTAGTCCTCTTTATTCCATTTTTCTTTCCAGGGCTAATATATTTTTGTTGGTTTTTTCTCTGGTTGATCTATCAAGTGTTGACGGGACCATGTTGAGGTCTCCCACAATTATTGTGTTATTATTGATGTCTTCTTTCAGATTTGTCAATAATTGTATTAGTTTGCTGGTCTCTCATTGGGTGCATATAGTCTGATTTCTTCTTGTTGCACATATCTCTTGATTAGTACAAAGTGTCCATCTTTGTCCCTTACCACTTTTCTAAGTATAAAGTTGGTGTAATCAGATATGAATATGGCCACCTGAGCTTTTTTAAGGGTGTTGTTTGCTTGGATGATTTCCTCCAGCCTTTGATTTTGAGTCCATGTTTGTTCTGATTATTTAGGTGTGTTTGTTGTAGGCAGCAGAGGTTTTGATTCATCTTTTTTTTTTTTTACCCATTTTGCCACTCTGTGTCTTTTAATTGGTGAATTTAGTCCATTGACATTGAAGGAGATGATTGTCATAGGATTTAATGTCATCTTTGTAGATAAGTTTGCTGTGTTTGATGGTCTCTCTTGTCTTATAGTAGACCTGTCGGTTTTTCCTTTAAGGCTGGTTTTTCATCTGTGAAGTTTCTGAGCTGTTGTTTATCCATGAGGCTATGTATCCTTCCTTCAAACCTGAACATGAGTCAGGCTGGGTGCAGCATTCTCAGTGAGGCATCCATTTCATTCAGTCTTGTCACAATATCTCACCACTGTCTTCTGGCCTTGCGAATTTTCTGTGACATGTCTTCTGTGAGTCTTAAGGATGCTCCTTTGAATGTAATTTCCCTTTTTGATCTTGCTGCTTTCAGTATTCTATCTCTATCTGTGGGATTTGTCATTGTAACAACAATGTGTCTTGGGGTATTTTTCTTTGGGTCTCTTTTAGCTGGTACTCTTTGGGCATGCAGGATTTGATTGCATGTAGTCTTTAACTCTGGGAGTATTTCTTTGATGATGTCTTTGACAGTTGATTCTTCCTGGGGATCTCCTACCTGGGCCTCTGGGACTCCAATGATTCTTATCTTGTTTCTGTTGAGTTTATGAAAGACTTCTGTTTTCATCTGTTCACATTCCTTGAGTACTTTTTCCATTGCCTGATCACTTGCCTTAAGGTTATTTTCCTATTTCTTCTGCTGTGTTGAGTTTTTCTGCATCTCATCTTCCAGCACACTGATTCTGTCTTCAGCTGCTGTTGACCTGCTGGAGAGACTATCCACTGAGTTTTTCAGTTGAGCTACTGTGTTTTTCAGATCTGTTATTTCAGTTTGGAGTTTTATGATTTCTGTCTTTGTATTCTGTTCAAATCTATCTATGCTTTCTTTGAGTTCTAAGAATATCTTCCATATTTCTATTCTAAGCTCTTTATCTAAGAGGTTAATCAAATGGTTGGAATTTTTTGGGTCATCGAGCTATCATCTCCATTTTCTGTACATGGTGTTTGCCTGCGAAGTTTCCCCATTGTCAAGCTTGTAATGTGATTTTTTTCTGTGTGTTGTGGTGGGGTTTATTGGTTAGAAAGAGTGAGCGGCCGCTCTGCTTTACTTTGTGGCTGTGCTCTTCTGGGGCCTCTAGGTAACAGTTTTTTGGGGCATTCGCTTCCCAGGCCTCTGAGGAGAACTTCAAGAATTCAGGAAAGACAGAGAAGCACAGGAGAGAGTTTCCTTCAGGTCCTCAGGGTCCTCAAAAGAAGCACAGCAGGGCGGAGTCTCCACAGGTAGTGTGATCAGCACTCCGCCTGTCAACCCCCACAGCCAGCCAGTTCTTACTCACTTGCTCACTGGACAGCTTCAGAATGCATTTTTGTGCGGTTTGCTTCCCAGGCCTCTAAGGAGAGCTTCAAGAATTCAGGAAAGACAGAGAAGCACAGGAGAGAGTTGCTTTATATAATCTTAACTCATAGTGTTTCTTTTTTGACATAATAGAGCTTTTGTTTTATAAATATTTTCTCAATGTTGTAGCAATGTTTTATTTTATTTTATTCTGATTTTGAAGTTTTGCTTAAGATAGAATGAATTCTTCATTCACCTTAAAATGTTAACATTTAGTGGTTTCCGAAGTATTCTTCTCATGTACCTCTTGCTTGGAGAGATTGGTAGACAATAGAAATGAGTCACTTCAGCTAGGAGCAGGCATAATTCCAATTTTATTTCAAGTAAACTATTTTTTTATGTGTAAAGTGATATGTATATGTTGAAAGCTAGGGTTCACCAAGACAAAGAATATTTTCTGGACTCCCAAATGTCTCTTACACCTGTAGGGGAAGATGTCATGATCTTCTTGGATGACAGAAATTATCCAAAGGAAACTACTACATCATCTTAAGATGAGTGAAGTTGTTCTGTTCTTAAAGAGACAAAAGGAGAGAAGAGTAATAGGGTAGGGATCAGCAGTAAGTTCTTTTCTCCCAGTGAGAATAGAAGTCACAGAAGGACAAGGGAGCATTCCAGGATCATGGATCTTTATATCACTTTCTCTAAAAACTTTATGGGCTATAAAAGCATTAAATTCTCTTTCATAGGTGTCAAATCCACCATGACACCAACTATAGAATAGATAAAAATAAAGGGAGAATATCATCTAAAACCAAGACTTGAGGTAGACTGCATCCTTGCCATTTCCTGTGCAGAAATTAAAGAATACGTTTCTCAAGATCAATCATACTTTGTCATCTTTTAATTTTATGTATAAAAATGAATGTGATACTCCTAATATTTCCTAAGTCATAAGAAATAAATTGTAGACTTTGAGTGTGTCTCATTGCTCCAGTACAACTGCATCAATCTGGAAAGTTTTCCTAATTTTAAGTATTTGCTCTGCTTTTAAATGTTCAAGTATTTATTTCATCATTATTTATTCTCTACCAGTACAATCTTTAGTGAAATTGTGGAAAGTTTCTAGGAGAAGAAAGTTAAACTTACAGATTTGAGTGACTTCCCAGAGAAGTGTGCTAAAACAAGTTTCAAAAAGATCATCCAGTTTTGCAACTAGTCATAGGTGTTGCTGGACTTGAAAGTTAATAAACTAAATCCAAAATTATAAGTTGGTCATGTTGAACAAAGGCTGGTTTCATATAGTGATGGCTATATGAACCTTATTTTGTGGCAAGATTAGAAAGAGAGAAGTAAACTGCTCACACCCTGCCAAGTGAAAACCAGAAATAAACACTTATTTGATATGAGGACATGAGTCTCTATCTATACCTAAATACCATCCTAATAAGGATAAAGAAATAGAGAAATGATAAAAGCCTATGAGTTTAGATAAAAGGAGTTAAATTATTCTCCTCCAAGTATCCTCTCATAGAAAGGAATTTTACACCTTTTTTTTTTTAGTTTTTGGGTCACACCCGGCAGTGCTCAGGGGTTACTCCTGGCTGTCTGCTCAGAAATAGCTCCTGGCAGGCACGGGGGACCATATGGGACACCGGGATTCGAACCAACCACCTTTGGTCCTGTATCGGCTGCTTGCAAGGCAAACACCGCTGTGCTATCTCTCCGGGCCCAATTTTACACCTTTTATGATCAATTTTCTCCATCTACAGAAGGGTGTTGCTCCAAAAATATAATATATAATAAATTATAGCAAATGAGTAGAAAAATATTTTCTTTTGAAATCAAAACTATGTAAGTAACAAATCTTTGATAAGTACATTTAAATGCTGGCTGATATTCTGAAATATCTTAACCAAAATATTAAATGCTAGATGTTGCTAACAATATTGACAACAAAAGTTTCTATACTTTGAGCTTTCCAAATGTCAGTAAATTGCAAGATAATCCCTTTGCACTTACTTTCCATGTCATCTGTAGTTATTAGACAATGGGGTGGGAGCATGTATGTGGTTGAAAATAGAAATCCCATCACTTCCATAATCAATTTCTTTACTTAAAGGAAATTATAGCAGGAGACCAAAATGGTTAGCTTTTTCTGAGATCCCCTATTGGTTTCTTCCTCAGGAAGAAGTTACAGCAAAGTGCACTTTCACTTGTGTGAAGATTGTGGAGCTTTCTAATGGAGTGACATTAGTGATGCAGACTTGGGAAGACTCGGAGTGTCCACACAATATCACAACAAAGACCCTCAATTAAACTGGTCTCTTTACTTCTGGGTAAGAGAAGAGAGATGTCCTGTAAGTAAAAAGATGACTAGGGCCAATTAAGGAATCAGGGAAAGCTAAAAGGATAGAAAAATAAACTATAACTTGGATACATTCAGGCAGGTGAACAAAAGAGAAGAGGGAAAATCTGAGAATATAAAAGAGAGTTAGGGAAAATATTCCATCTTTAAGGTTAAGCAATGAAAGTGAAAGAAAATATAATTGAAAAATGGTCTCTCATCTCCTCACCCCACTTACAGGACTATTTACTCCTGTTGACTGCAAAGAGTACAGGCAGAAACTTTCTCTTAAGGTAGATTTTATTCATAACATGGTCACTATAGTCCCCAAGCTACAGCAATTTCTAGAAAATACATTCTTTGCCCATATTCCTATTTATTATTTCCCCAGTCATGGAAAGTCATAGACTATTCTACTTGTAAGCCCCAAATTCTTGGATGCAACCAATGGACAAAGAAGGGGCAAATTTATATATAAAAAAAAAAAAGGTTTTTTTCTTAATAAAGTACTTCCTGGCAATTGATGACTATCTATGCTAATTTCTACTTCTAGGTCATTAACTTCACAGTGAACTTAAATCCTCGTTAATACTCATTTAAATACTGCAAAAATATTAAGTAGAATAAATAGCTCATGTGGCTAAGACACATAATAGGGTTAAAGAATTAATGATACCAGGTATTTGTGGTATAGAAAATAAATATTGAGGCTGGAGCAATAGCACAGCATTTGCTTTGCACAAGGCAGGCACAGGTTTGATCCCAAACATCCCATATGGTCCCCTGAGCCTTCCAGGAATAACTTCTGAGTGCAGATCCAGGAGTCACTTGGTGCACCCCCCAAGGGAACATAAATTCATGCATTTCAAACCATGAATCTTTCACAAGGACCAGATATTACAGTCAGTAAAGCACTTGGTCTATACAGAATTATGCAGGCTTGATCCCTGATACCACATTTAGTCCAAGGCACACCAGGAGTGATCCTTGAGCACAGAGTCAAGAGAAAACTCTGAACAAAGCCAGGTATACCTACTACCCTTCAAAAGAAAATCTATATAAAAATACAAATGGTGCTTTGAAATATGTTTAATTTAAATTTCTTACATACTAGCAGTTCTGAATTAGAAACACTTAGAATTCTTGGGTTGCATGCTCAACCTTAGGAAAATTTTAAGTTTGCTAAAGCATGTCCTAGGGATCAAATGGAAAGTTATGTAAATCATTTTGGAAACAGAGTTTCTAGGTCAAAGATCTGCATTTGTAAAATTCAGCCAGAGGGTATCCAGCATAGTCTTAGTTAAGGTTCAACCCCCTAGACCCACTTTTATGTATGGTAGAGAACTAAATAATTATATGCCAGAGAGTATGATAACCACTTTATCTTTATTATCTGATTTAAATAAATAATATTTCATATAAAGTGCTTCCCTAAGTGGAATAATAATTATTATTATATGTAATATATAACAATAATTATTATTGTTCAGAACAAGAAGAAAAAAACATGGAGGTTAGATAACCCCTAAATACATATACAGAAGACAAAAAGGAAACCGTTGTAGTAAAAATCTGTCTGACTCCAAAGTCTATGCTCCTTATCTAGAACAAATGATACAAATTTACTTCTACTCCTGAATCTAATCTGAAACAGCAGAGTTGCAGACTCTCACCCTTCAGATCATTTATGGTGAAGTCCAAGAACAATATAAGAAATTCCACCAGAGATGGAAGGATGCATTAGCATAGGAATCAAATCTCCCTTGACGTGGCACAGTGCTGAAGGCCATGGGAAAGCCCCATCAAGTACAAGCCCTCAATGTGTAGTATATATTATTTTTTTAATTTTTCTTTATTCTAAGTCACAGTAGATACCAATAGACAACACTCACCATTTTGGGGGTCACATATGGCAATGCTCAGGAAATTCATTCTGACTCTGTATTCAGGAATCACTCATGGGTCTAGATAACAGGTTTCCTGTGTTTTTATTTTCTTTTTGTTTGTTTGTTTCAAACCCATGCAGTTCTTCTACTGGCAAAATTTGTCATTGTTTCAACATCGATTACAGTGCTCATTTATATTCTAATTTCATTACACTTGAAGACTGGTGTCATTATGGGGCTGGAGCAATAGCACAGCAGGGAGAGGGTTTGATACTCGGCATTCCCTAAGGTCCCTTGAACCTTCCATGAGTGAGTATTAAAAGACTGGTATCATTATATCAATGCTCATCCATAGAGCTTCCCCATCTTGCAGTATTTTACTTTTCCAGGCATAAAGAGGAAAATTACATGCAGACATTTTCTGTCTTTGACTATTCACTGCCACACAGGGCTTTCATGTGATGAGCATAAGTGCATTTTTCTCTTTGCATTGGATGAGGAGAGATATTATTAATCACAGAAAAAGAAAAGAAAATGAACTTGAGCTCTTATGTTTATCTTCATCTGGAGGGCAGTAGTATACTTTTTTGAGACTAAAATTGGCGACATTTTAGAATCAAATTTTAATAAAGTAACATTAGTTTCCACAAAAGTAAATGTTACAACAGTTTATTATTACTTCTGTATTTAGGTCACACCCAATAGTGCTCCTGGCCTGTACTCAGGAATCAATCCTGACAGGGGTTGGAGGGACCATAGAGGGTGTCAGGAATTAAACCTAGGTCAGTGTGCAAGGCAAGTGCCATAACCACTGTAGCCGAAAGTTCATACCATTTAGGGGTACAAAATGATCACATGTCCACCACCAAAGTCAAATTTTATCACCTCAGTTCATTAGGACCTTTTAGTTCTCTCTCACTTCCCCTTTGCAACTTCATTACTGTAATCAGAGTCTAAGAGTTTTACTTTATGTGAATAAATTTAAAAATATAAACATTTCTGGACATTCCTCTTACCTGAAAACATTTGCACAGTGAAACCATAGAACTCTATTAGAATAAATAATAATAATAATAATGGTAAGAACAAAAATAACATCCATATAATGCTCTTAGGGAAGGTTCAGATCTCAGCAACTTAATGGACACTGAGATGTGAAACATATTAATAGACTATTAATCCATTTTGACACTGGGTAAGTTAGAAGCTTAACCAGCGAACCAGAAAGCACTCTAGGGGCACCAAACATGAATTTTAATATAGGGAATGAGTTTCATAGATGATGGTGAGCTAAAAGTCAGGCCAGAGGCAGCCAGACAATTCAGACATTCCGAAAAGCAGGCAATCTTATCATGTCGATGGTCTTCAAGAGGTTGTGAGAGCAATCCCACAGCCTGTTCACACAGGGAGAGGTTGTCTGACAAGAGTAATCCCAGAAGAAAGCAGAGTTGTTGTGGAGGAAAACAGATGCAAAAATAGAAAGCTTCCTTCTCCCTGCTCGAATCTCCAACCTTCAATTGCACCTTCCATTGGATAAACAGTTACACAAATCTGGAGTTCAGAAAAGTGGAATTAGAAACCTGAATTCCAGAGCATGAAGGACCAGGAGAGGGTCCAAAAGGAGACAGGGAAAGGACCAACACAGGTACACCATGTTGTCTCTAGCTATAAAAAAATAATTTTAGGGCCCGGAGAGATAGCACAGCGGCGTTTGCCTTGCAAGCAGCCGATCCAGGACCAAAGGTGGTTGGTTCGAATCCCGGTGTCCCATATGGTCCCCCGTGTTGCCAGGAGCTATTTCTGAGCAGACAGCCAGGAGTAACCCCTGAGCACCGCTGGGTGTGGCCCAAAAACCAATAATAATAATAATAATAATTTTAATTTTAATAATTAAATTTTAATTTTAATGATTTTCACTCATATAGATGGGTAGCTATTTTAGAGTTATGCATAGGTATAAAATGTTGGAATAACCAATATAGAAATAAGGTCATAAAGGAGCAATTTATTATTAATATATAAGGCATCTACTCTTTTAATGATAAGAATAAGTGATAAGTTGTACATTGAAGACATTAAAGATATAAGTATTAACAATAATGAGTACTAAAGTAAAATAAAGTGTTTCCTCCATGCAAGCAAAACCAAAAATATTTTACCATTCATTTAAGCTTATTCATATATGTAGCATATTATATTTTTACTTGACTTTGGACCTATCCTGGTTTTATTCCATTTCATAAAGTAATTTTATAATTATCAGCCTCAGATTGGAAATAACCTGGAGCTATCCTTAGTCAACTTCACTATTTTTGTAAAGGAAAAATTATGCCAAGGTGGAAAAGTTAATCAACAACCTTACAAAAATGACTGAGAACCTTGTACCTATGTGATATCTCTGCAAATGGTTTAGTAGGGGACTGTAATGAAAGCATTCACTCTGAGTGGCTAATGGTTCTTAACCTGAATAATTTACTCTGAAAAAGGAAAAGAGAGAATTATTGACCAAATACTTGCTTTCTTTGATTAATTGGCCACCAGATCTTCCTGGATTTCTCGCCTTGACTGATATCTCTAGGGTTAAGAGAACAATATCTTTCATTAAGGAGGTATCAACAAGAACACTTTCATTTTTCCCCCAGCCTTATAATACTCTTATTGAACTTATTAGTGATGAAAATGGGAATAGTCACAGATCAGTAAATCTTAAACTAATTGTTAATTATTAGCTAGCATTGAATGCAAAATAATCAACTCGCTTTGTTAGCTCTTTGAGAAATACTGTACTAAAACATGACTGAGTCATATTACTGAAAAAAATCTTTCCTGTGAAGTTCCTGGGACCCAAGTTCTACTCAAGCATTTCCCTTAATTTCAATTGTTCTGGATCACCTATTACTTCAGCATTGAGTTCCTCGTGCCTTTGATCACTATGCTGAGGGGCTTCTATAACCCCGGATGTTTATAATCGAAGAGCTGCATGTAGGTTATTGTTACTTATTTAGAATGTGCCTTTTTTTTCAATGAGAATTATTCCCATGGTAACAATAAAGGTATGGAGGTACCCATGAAAAAGGAGAGGCATCAGTAGGATCACCTAGAATGTAAGTACTTAGGACAGAATCCTGTTTTGTCTGACATGATAGACATTAGCTGGGAGCTACAGAAGAGGGAAAATGAAATGAGATCACATGAAATGTAGGCAAACTTTTATCTCCTACAGAGGAAGAACCTCCTGGGATGGCATGGGCCTGCTAGGAAATAGTACTCAGTAGCAAAGGTGATTTATGCTTCCTGTAGTCAGTTCTGAGCCAATTCCCAGAACAGCATGTAGAGATGCCAATTTGAACCTAAGACAAACTGTACTCTTAGTCCATTTGAAATCATATCACCTACAAGAGTAATACAAATGGTTTGGATTTTTTTTATAGTCACTTCTAAAGAGGTCCAAGGACTTCTTCCCCATGATGTCATTTACTAGCAGACTGTGAGTTCTCTTCAAGCCACAAAGCAAGTTCCCTGGGTAACTGGTTCTCTGGTTCCCTATTTAACTCTGCACAAACACAAAGAATATTCAATTGTGTGTAAACTGGTGCCCGCCCCCAAGAGCTGGATCCTTCAAGCCCAAACTAGTTGTTTAGATATGGTAATTTTCATCAGGATTCACTTAGCTAACTTTTGTCCAATGTTGGAATCTCATTTTGTTTTTGTCTATAAAATAGGTAGAATGCTGGACCAGAGCATAGCAGGTAGGGCATTTATTTGCCTTGCATGTGACAGACCCATATTTGATCCCCAGCGTCTTATTTGGTACCCTGATCCTGCCATGAGTAATTTCTGAATGCAGAACCAGGAGTAACCCCAGAATGCTGCTGGTGTGGCCCATAACACAAAATAATAATAATAACAATAATAATAATACAAACTAAAAAATAGGTAGGATGACTCCTACCTTAAAGGCTTATGATAAAGAATAGAACTGGTTGAGATAAAATGCCTCTAACAGTGTTTTCCCAATACTTGGTATTCAATAAAGAGCTCACTCATTCTTGTGCATTTAGTCATCCCAACCCCAATATCAAAGCTATTTTTCCTCTCCTGCCCTATTTCTTTATTCATGCACTTTCATTCAAAATCATTATATGATATAAATTTAGAACAACGCCAAGTAAATTCAGACCTACAGAAAAGAAATTCAAACTCATTGTAATGACCATGTGTGAGGTCACCTCCATTTCTTCTGTAGAGAGTAAAGAGAAAGGCTGCCTTTATTCCCTGAAAGTCACGCAACCAATCATGTCATCTCAACAACTGTCAGAGATGTCCAGATATTTTACTCAATCAGTACTTAAAGGTGGCCTACTGCTAGATATCTCTTAGAAAAACAGTTGTCAAAACTTGATGTGATTTGCTGAAGAGAAAGCCAATCTCCTTGACTCATAGTTCTAAGGGACAACCTTTGAGAGCTAGATCCTATGACAATGGGAAATGGCAACTTTAAGGTTGTGAGAAGCAGCATAACCTCAGAGCTTGCTGTTCCTAACTAGCCATCCATGAGTGGGTGAGATGAGAGTTGGGGATTGGAATTGAGTTTAGATAAGGATAAAATGGACCATCTTTCAGTCGTTGACAATTTCAAATATATACCAAGATTTTTGCAGAGTGACTACTAGCTTTATAAAAAAAAATTACACAGAAATCTTTATTTTTTATTCCCCATTTCCTCTTGGTATTAAAAATTGGATCTCACATTACTTACTAAAGTACATTGAACTTTGCGAGCATAATGCAGCTTAATCTAGTTTTTGAATAAAAACCTATTTCCAAACTTACTTTTTCATATAAAAACGACTTTACTATCATCATAAAAATTTTTTAAAATGAGTTATGCTACCAAAGAAGTTCATTTTCTGGAGCATAAAAACTAAGTTGTTTCAATGTCTTCATTGTAGGTTGAACAACAAATCAGTATGTAAAGAGTGTGTTTCTAATAGTCACCACTCTCTGTCCTAGTTGTTTGGGAGAAACCCAAGCCCCCCCAGAAAATTCCCTAATAAAGTAAGCATCAAGAGCCCCCCGACCCTCTTTTCTGTTTAGATGCCACTTTGCAAGATTTACCCTGACACTTTCAAAACAGACTTATGAAAGAGATGTCTTGTCTGGTTTTTCTGGTTATCATTCTTTTTTCAGAACAATTTCAGAAAAGACCATAAGCTTGTGACAGAGTGAATTTGTGATCTTATCTAATCATCTGGGCTGTTTGCAAAACTTCAGTAGGTGGCAGCGTTTTGTTGATAAATGTTTTGTTATCTAAATGATCTCATTTAGTGCAACTGTTGCAATATTAATAAACTGAACTTATGATCGTGTTTGCTAGGGACTGAAAATACTGCCATTCTATCTAACAGGTGCTCTTATCTGAACTGACAGCAGCATTCATTGTATTAGGGGTGGGGGGGTATCCTGTGTGATTGTATGTATGCAACTATAAGGAGAAAGTTAGGGAGGCAGAGGAAGATGTTGGAAATAAACAACTGACTGCAGAGAGACCAGAAAGGAACTACGATCTGCTGCTATGTCTCCTATTTACCTAATTCTGACAAATGTTCACACTTTTCCCCTTTGTCCTGGATGGCCCATGAAGACAGAGGAAGTAATCTAAGATTTTAAAGAAAATAGATTATGACCAGTGGCTAAGTAAGCATCTCAGATCTTTTCCATATGCATTAGAAGGGGAGGGGGATAAATAAACCATCAGATCATAAGGTTCCAGCTGTATTCCCAAAGGTTCCCAAGGTCAAAAAATGTACTTACTTTTTTTTCTCCAAATAAAAAATTTCAGGACTATCACAGCAAACTGTGATGAATAGCTCCAGAGAAACCTCTGTAAAGAGGGGTTCCTTAATGAAAAATTTAGCTTGTGTTCATTCTGACCCCAATAAGCGTCTGTCACCTGACTTTTCCTTATACTCCTAAGTAAAATTTTCATTTTTTTGAAAAGACATGGTTGGCAAGCATAACTTTGGGGACACTTAATAATAAAACCATTAATCCACAGGGGACTTGAGGAAAACCAAGATAGTCTTCAAAGTCCCTATGTCACAATTGCTGGGTAGTTTTTATGATAAATACAATGAGACCAACCCATACTTTCAGTATTTCCCATTCTAGAACTGTTCTCTGCCATTTCTTTTCACCATGTGAGATACCCTTTAGTCTGTCAACTTCATCTGTCAGAAAGAAAAAGCAGTTTCATGAGTAGAATAAAATTCTTCCCAAGCAATAAACCTTTCTCTGATCACTCCAGTTGGAAAAGATGTCTTTCCTTTATGAATACCCAAGATAATCATTGTTCTGTCAGTTTCACAGTGTACAACTCACAATAACAGTGAGATAACTTGTCAATATTACAACTGGACTGTGGTTTCTAAAAGCATGAGGACAGTGTCTTCAGTACGCCTGCAAGCAAATAGTTAAAACTTAACTACTTCCTCATTTGCATTTCTTTCATGCCATTTCACTTTTAGCATTCTATAAAATTGTGAAAGTACTATGTGAGCAATGCCTGCTTTCCATTCCAGACTATAAGTTTCTTGCATTCAGAGGCCTGCAATAGCTGTCTTTGAAAATCCCTAACACCTATCACAATGGCTTAATAAAAATGTCTTTAAATTAATTAGTGGTTTTTGATGCCTCTGTATTTAAATTAACATGCCAATCTCACACTATCAGAGAGGGTCTCCTTCTTTTGATGAAGTTATTTTTCCAAGATATAATGGTTTAAGTTTTACCAAGGAAAGACCTATCTCAACATGTAAAAAAATGACATTTCTGATCAGTTATTCTAATGACTCATTATGCAGATAAAAGTACAGTTACTTAATCTACAAAATAAATGGCATAAAGCCATTTTTGTAACACTAAATTGTAATATTTGTCTTTTATTTTATTTTTGGTTTTTGGCCATACCTCCTGATGTTCAGGGGTTACTCTGGCTATGTGCTCAAAAATTGCTCCTGGCTTGGGGGACCATATGGGATGCCTGGGATCGAACAGCAGTCCATTCTGGATCAGCCATGTGCAAGGCAAATGCCTTACTGGTGTGCTATAACTCTGGTCCCAATATTTGTCATTTCTATTTAGAATTTCTTATATAGGTAAAGAGATGACAGTTTCTATGATGAAGAGCATCTCTTTCATGCCAAGTTCTTGTATCAAACTAAAAAGATTTTGAAAGATGCTGTACATGGTGAAAGAAGCTATCAGTTTGCCTCTTATAGTTCAGAAGACCACATCCTCATCCCTGAAAGTATCTCAAATTATTGCTTGAAATGAGTTAGAGTTAAAGCTGATTTCCTTGCACAACATTTATTGCCCAATATAAAAGCAACACAGATTTATTAGTGAGTTCATTGTGTCAGAGTGTGTTAGGTAAATTTAAGAGGACGTGACCTCTCATTTACAACAAGCATTGTCATTGAGTCCAAATATTTTCTGAGAATCCAGTAAGCAAAGAAGACATTGATGATAAAGATCTTATACTGAGATGAAAAACACGTCATGATTCAGAGAAGGCATTTGAACAATAAGAGTGTTTGAGCAACAAGCATTTATAATAAACCATTTTACTGGCCATTTTCTGAGAGATATACAATAAGGCAAGAAGGAAAAGCAGATTTTGAAGCCCTTGTTAAGTCATTTCAATAGGTCTTCTTGTTAATTCAGAGAGTTTATCAAATGAAATCTTAGAGGCTTGTGGTGGGAAAGCAATAATCCTTCAACTTCTGCCACATACAATCTAGAAGATTCCATTACTTTATATATGTTATGGATCAAATATTTAACTTTTCTCTATTCAAGAATCTGCAACAAAATAAACCTATGCTCATGTGTACAAATACATGGTTAGTCTTAAATCCATCATTTCAGCACTAAGAACTACAGGTTCATAATACAAGAGAAAGTCAAGTTATACCTTCATTCATACTTGCTGTGTAATCTAGAGCAACAGAAAATGTTGTTGCTTTCACCCCATGATAAAATTCATAGTCAGACTCACTTTATACAAATAATGTTGTCACTTCTTTAAGTGTATGCACAATCAAAATCATGCTTACTTATTATGATTAAACTTTTAAATCACACATCCCTAGAAAATGAATATTGAAGTATATCTGCCCATAGTTCACCTCAGTGGACATCAATAAAAGTCAGGTCTTAACAGAGAGTGATCACCCAATTCAGGCAGCACCCCCACTGCTCTGCTCTTTAGCTTCACCCACACAAATCCCAACTTTTTGAAGAAAATAACTATTTCAAAGACACAAGGAAAAAGCACATACCATAAAATTCTAATTCCATCTCAGGAATGACATAATTATGACACAACAAACACATGTATTTTGTGACTTGCCCTTAATTGTCTTTTTTATACTGCTATCTTCAATATAGTTGCACTTGGAGACTAAGGTGAAATGTGTAAATAATAGGTCAATAATAGGTAAGCTTCTTTTCACATTTATTCTAATTGGCATAACGAAAGTTTCTAGTATTCACATGGCCAGTGTAACATACCTAGATATATTAGGTGTATGTGTCCTAAATTTAGAATGAAAGAAAAAATTTAGAAGAAGGGAGCTGATTTGATTGTGATTTTGAAAGCCCATCTCTTGTTCCTATTAGTAATGCAATCTTTAAATCTGACATCTTAGCAAGTTCATTAAAATGTAGTTTAAATGGTTTATTTTTACAAAATTGAAAAGCAAAGGAAATTAGTTTCATTGGCATGCGGAAGCATGGTAAAATTCATCGCAAGAGCCCTTTTGCACTTCATAGTTGCTAGTTGTTCCATTGTCCTGTGTCCAAAGAATCAGCGAGTGATGTGCCAGAAGGAAGAGTGGGCAGGCATTTCAGATCCGGATACCAGTTCTACTTTCATCCCAAATTAGTTAGATTTATGCAAATAGCTTTTCTTTTCTGGGCTGCTGTTATCTTATTGGCAAGATAAGGCCAACCATTTGCTAGGTTCCTCAAATTTTAACATTCAGCGATGCAGTTAGCTTTCTGTGATATTAATGCGAGGAGTTACAAAGACTGTGACTAAACACCAGTCTCCACAGAATTGGGAGGAATATTCCAATTGAATCAGAAACTAACAAAGACCAGTTGTACAGAATATTAGGGGCCACTGGAGTCTTACCCACCAAGGGTTTGACTAGAGGAGGGAGATGAGAACAACAAGAAAAAAGCTAAGTGTTAATGATGACAGTTTGTAGAATGTTGTCTATGTATTTTTGTGAAGTACGAGGTCAGGAGTTAACTTTGAAATGGGAAAATGATTGGTTTAGTGCTTTCCCAATATCCTAGATAGGTTCTTCAGTGTTATAATAGGCTTAGTGCAGAGTGTAATTGTCACTTAACATATTTATATTGATCTTTATGACTCTCTTCACTTCTAATTTATGATTCTTGATTGCAAACAGACTTAATTTATCTCAAAGTTGTTCTATTTTCTCCTATTCTATTGACTTTCTTCTACTCAACAAACTCTACAAGTTCCAACACCTACAGTCTTATCTTTGTACTCATGTGATAGCACTGTTTCTTGTGCCAGAGAAAAGTGGTATCATTAATTGGTACTTCAATAAGTACTCATCATGGTATCTGCCTACCTAACAGTAGCTGGGCACATGGATTCTGCTTTCTTTACTTATACAGGGAAAGGTTGAGGGATCTATTTACTGCCCAGATCTCAGCTTTTCCTGTTAGTTGCAGGTATTTCTAACCAAAGTAATTCTACCATCTCACTTCTTCTATTTAATTTTTTAATTTTTACCACTATTAGTACACACACTTTTGGTTATTTCTTTTCTTTTTTTTAATTTTTTGTTTGTTTTTGGGCTACACCCTGTGACATTCAGGGGTTACTCCTAGCTATGTGCTCAGAAATTGCTCCTGGCTTAGGTGACCATATGGGATGCCAGGGGATTGAACTGAGGTTTGTACTAGGTCAGCACGTGCAAGGCGAATGCCCTACCACTTGTGTCAACACTCCGGTCCCACTTCTGCTTACTTCTACCAGCTTGGTAGGTGGTGGTGAACAATTTATTCTTTCTTTATTAACTTATTTTTTAAATTTTTATGGGAGGTATATATGCAGTGGTGCTCAGTCCCTCAGATGGATTATGGACTACTCACAGTGAGTATAGGAAAGATGAGCTGATAGTTCAATACAAAGGTCCAAGGATACTGTACTGTTCAGGCCTTTTGATGCCTGGGATTACTAAAACCATACCAGTGCTTCATTACCAAATTTAGTTGTACTGTAAGGCATCAAAAACTGTCCTTGGTAATGAATGGTCTTAGGACTATATAGTGATGATCCAAAACAAGTCATCCACAAGGAAGGCAGGTAGGTTGGTCCCTGGTACCATTTGCCCAAACTTTACCTACTGTTTTTTTGTTTGTTAGTTTGTTGGTTTGTTTTTCCTTTTTATAGAAAAACTTCTTTCAAGGCCTGGATTCTTACTATCTTCAATTCTTTTTCTCCCCACTGTCTCTTAAAATCACAGTCAGTAGCTTTCATCTACACCTCTTCTCTCTGCTCAACATGCTTTTGATAATGCCAGTCAAGATTTTCACATTGCTAAATTCAATCCTCAAGTCTCTGCTTTACTTGATCTTCATCACAATCTCCACTTCCTCTGTGAAATAATTCCTTCACTTAGCTTCTGTAAAACTAAACAACCTTATTTTTGTATTGGTATTTGCTATTTTCTCATGTTTCTTCTACTGTTTCTCTACTTAGTTTTTGTTGTTGTTGTTGTTTTGGTTTTTGGGTCACACCCTGGCTCTACACTCATAAATCACTCCTGGCAGGCTCGGGGAACCATATGGGATGCCAGGATTTGAACCATCGTCCTTCTGCATGAAAGGCAAATGCCTTACCTCCATGCCATCTCTCCAGCCCATCTACTTAGTTTTTAAATATTTTTCAGATTTTCCCTTTATTTTAAACACTATATATATATATATCAAAAGTGTATATATATGTATAAACTTTTGAGTCGTAATATGGTTATCACTAGCTAAGCTGTTTTCCCCAGAACATATATTTATACTCATATATATTCATAACTTTATTTGCTTGCTGTAAACTTTTAGTTTTGTAACTCTAGTACAAGATTGGTATGTTGAAAACTAACTAAATTTCTTTTTTTTAATAATATTTTATTTTAACACCTTGATTACAAACATGATAGTGGTTGGGTGTTAGTCATATAAGAGGATACCCCCCATCACCAATGTAACATTCCCATCACCAATGTCCCACATATCCCTCTTCCGCACCCTGACACTGCCTGTACTCTAGCCAGGATTTCTATTTCCCTCATACTTTCTCATTGTTAGGATAGTTCGCAATGAAGTTATTTCTCTAACTAAACTCATCACTCTTTATGGTGAGGTTCAGGAAGTGAGCTGTAACTTCCATCCCTCCTCTCTTTTGTCTCTGAAAACTAAATTTCTATTGTTTCTATTAAATATTTTATGTCTCAATACAACTTACTTTACCCTTTAGAGGTTCATGTTATAAATCAAGGAGAAATCCTTAAATCTACTTCTTTTTATCTCACAGGAAGCCAACAAATCTGCTTGTCTTTACCTTCAACATATATCAGGAATGAAATCATGTTTTAGCTTCTTCACCATCCAGATCTGTGTCTCATTCAACTGTGACTGCCTTTTAAGTTTTTTTTTCTGTTTTCATCTTCTTTCTCTATAAATTATGATCAATACAGCAATAAAAATGATTCTAGTACAAAGTAACTCAAATCAAGCCACTTTTTTTGCTTAAAATCATGCAATTATTTCTTTTTTAATTAACCTTCTTGAGGTTATTACGTTGCTAGATAATCTACCCTCATCACAGCTTATAGAACTGTCATATGTCATTCCATTTTGTTCGCCACCCATGCCCAAGCATCTAAAGATCTCCAAGATTGAAAAGGATGTCTAGATTCCTGTATATACAGACCTGTTCTAGATCTTCCCTTTTCCTTATAGTCTTCTGTCCATGATTTTCTTCTTTATAGTCTTCAAAGTATAACCCATTGGCACATACCATATTGTCAGTGAATACTATGCAGCTTCTTCTTGTTATACACAATTACACTCTACTACACCTCCTTATCCCACAACCTGTGGTTTCTATTTTAATGCATTAGACACATCTAGAAGACTACATTTTACATATGTATATTTTTGTTTCTTACTTCCAATAGCATGTAAGCACTATAGACACTGAATGTTTTGTTGACTTTAATTTTAACAATGACAAAAATTTCTAAAACAGAGTAGCTACTCAACATAATTGAAGAACTAAATATTGCTAAGCTTTATTCCCCAATTATATTCAAACATTTTATTTTTGATATTTAATAATATAAATTATGGAAAGGTACAAATCTTGGGTTCTATCTAGTTTTTGTACATATATGTAGACTTTTCATCCTGTATAGTGGAAAATACTTAAATTGGAAGTCAGATTAAAATGAATTAAATTGGAGGTCAGATTTTAAATTCTGGTCATGTTGCTTGTCAACTAAATAACCATTATAAAAATAAATATATTAAGCCTACTAAAATATTGATGTAATAATATTTTGGATAAAACTGACCTAAGTAAAGCACATGTGCTTTTGTAGAAAAATGTTGGCCAATGGGGCCGGCGAAGTGGTTCTAGAGGTAAGGTGTCTGCCTTGCAAGCACTAGCCAAGGAAGTACCGTGGTTCGATCCTCAGATGTCCCATATGGTCTCCCCAAGCCAGGGGCAATTTCTGAGCACTTAGCCAGGAGTAACCCCTGAGCATCAAACTGGTGTGGCCCGAAAAACCAAAAAAAAAAAATGTTGGCCTACATAAAGCATATGCATTAGTGTAAAAAACATAGTAGCAGTTCATTTAAAGTGATTTTAAATTTTTGAAAATGAAATGAATGAATCAAGTGTGCTATCATTTACTATATAACTCACATCTCCCATAAAATTCATGTTGATTCAAAGAAAGAAATCTTTTTTTTTTTTGTTTGTTTGTTTTGTTTTTTTTTTTTTGTTTGTTTGTTTTGTGGTTTTTGGGTCACACCCGGCAGTGCTCAGGGGTTATTCCTGGCTCCATGCTCAGAAATTGCTCCTGGCAGGCACAGGAGACCATATGGGACGCTGGGATTCGAACCGATGACCTTCTGCATGAAAGGCAAACGCCTTACCTCCATGCTATCTCTCCAGCCCCCAAAGAAAGAAATCTTAGAGAGGAAATTTCCACTTTCAGCAAAGACAGTTATGGGAAGAAAGATAATGAGGTCAGGGAATGGCAAGGAGAGTCCAGCCGAGAACCCCACATCGCATGGGCAATCACTCTTACTGGAATGCCCCCATGCCTATATTTCTCAGCCTTCAAGAGTGATAGGCATGTTCTGGAGCACAATCATGACTTCAGTGAGACAGAGAAGAACTGTCTTTGAAAATGAAAATCCTACTAGAGTGTTCCCTACAGAGATAAAATGCTGGAAGAAATAAAAGGCAAACACATGGGGAAAGAGAAGGGTGAGGACTGAGATGAAACAAAAACTAGTAATTCGTTCTGCTATAATTGCCATATTAACACCTGAATAGCTAGCATGCAGGACCTATGGCATGTTAAATGAGAAACTTCAAAGATTATAAATATGAGAAAAATGAGTATGCTTGACCTTAACAGTTGGTATTCACAGCAGGCAGCAGGTGGCACATATAGACTCATATTCCCCAGCCCACACACGTAGAAACATACTTATTCCCAGCATATCCCTTCCTTAATAAGCCAATAAATATTGATTCTGACCCAGTTGCCACTTGTTCTCTTAGTGTCTTTCACTGTAAAAAGATAATTTCTAGATTCCTAGTTGAGCCAGAACAACTCAGGGTTTTTAATCAGATCTGCCAGAAGTCTGAGAGCAATCATTATGAATGAGAAAAAGCATTTTTTAAGCTTCCAGCTTGTACAGAGCAGGGTGAGTTACCCATTGAGGAAATGATGCAATTAAAACACTGTTACTTGATACTTATTCCAGAGTATTATAGAAAATGTGGAGCAACACCTCAAGTTCAAAGAAAAGGTCAGTAGTTGTTGAAAAGAGCAGATTATGGATACAATACACCATCAAAAATTAAAGCAAAATTCCTCACTGCTAGGACTTTATCTCAGGAAAACTGTTTTGCAAAACATGAATATTTAAGCAACATCCATAAAGATCATATATGAATTTTTGACTAGAGGAATATGCTATCAATCAATCATGAATCACTTTTCATGTTCATGTCTCAGAGCCTCTCCATAATCAGGAATATGTTTAAAGTCCTACTATGTGTTTAATTTAATTTATTGTTTAGGGTGCATTTAGATTACCCCTTATTTTACCAAAACAAAGAGAATCCCTAGTTCCTTTGTATCTGATTGCTTACAACTAGGCTTACCCTAAAATAGAGATTGACTTACATGTGAACCTGAACAGGACTTGTTCAGGAAAGCCTGAACTATCTGTCCTTACTTTGTCCTTACTCCCCAACCTGAACTGGTTTCTGTAAACAATAAAAACAATGATTTTGGAAGGCAGCTCGCCATCCATACAAGCTAGAAGATGAATAGACTACAGGTGTTTCACCCTCAGCCTTGCTTCGATTAGTTAATATGTGACCGTGCTTCAGACTCGTTCACCTGGGGTTAGAGATATGGCACATGGGGTGATTTTAAGGGAGCCACACACATCAGTTCTCAGGCCTTACTCCTGATCTATGCTCAATGATTGAACACTACTGGTGGATCTCAGGGACCATATGGAATGCCAGGGATCAATCCTGGGTCAGCTACATGCAAGGCCAAAGCCTTATTCACTGTACTATTCTCTGTTGGATTTTAGAGATTTAAATCATAGTTTGTTAATCCCTGTGTAGCTCAGGATAAATTGAATCTTTTCAATATATTTTCCCATAACATCTCAATTTCTATTTTGGAAAGACACATCTAATATTTGTATAATGTATTTCTCATATTGTCATAAGAAATTGGTAGCTTTCTTTCATCTCATGAATGTTGTTGAATAAACTATACATACTTGAGTTTAAAATGCTTTCACTGGAGAGTAAAAAAGAACATGGTGATGCCTGATGATCTGTCCTCTCTTGGAGTAATATGGATTAAAGTAACAAAATGTTCAACATGCATGATTAGGAGAGAACTTTTGAGATGATATGAGCTAAAATTTGACAGATAGATCGAGTTATACAGGTACAGCCTAAAAATAGAGAGCAAAATTAATATCCAATCACAAAGTGAAAATGGACAGCTTGTTGGAGAGAATTAAAGAATGTCCTATAGTTGATAAATCAGAGTTACTTTTGTCTTCTGGCCAAGTGGTTTCAAGTGCTTGTTCAGATCTAAATACCCAAGCCAAAGTCAATGACATTAGAATCAAGAGACCCAAACTATAGCAAGCTAAATACAAATTGACCTATTACACTAGGGTCCTATGAGTGCTATGGGTCGAGGTATGGAATCCATGATGGGAACTATGGCAGAGGGGGGTCAACACTGGTGGTGGGAATGGAGATAATTCACTGTTACTATATGTCTGAAATACAATTGTAAAAGACTTGTAATTTACAATAGTCTTTTTTTTTAAGTATCTGAGGGGGCCGGAGAGATAGCATAGTTGTAGGGCGTTTGCCTTGCAAGCAGCCTACCCAGGACTGGCGTTGGTTCGAATCCCAGCATCCCATATGGTCCCCCGTGCCTGCCAGGAGCTATTTCGAGCACAAAGCCAGGAGAAATTCCTGAGCGCCGCCAGGTGTGGCCCAAAAACCAAACAACAAAAAGTATCTGAGGTTGGAAACTGAGGTTGGAAAGCAGAGGTCAATGAGAAAAGTATTTGGGCAGCTTGAATCACAAACCAGGAAGTGGATACACCATCCTCACAATTAATCTCTCCTCCCAACATTTTTCCATTGTATGAACACAACTCCTTGGAAACCAGCACTTGGGAGAAAGGCTGAACAATCATATAAAGTAGCACACAGGTACACACTGTTTTGTAGTTATTGCAGTAAGCAGATACATGAAAGGGAAATAAAAGAAACAAAAAATGAACCTAGGGAGATAAATCAAAGGGCTAATCATGTATTTGATATGCAGAAGCCTCAAATTCAAACCCTGGCAGTGTTTGGTTCCCTAAGCACCACCAAAAGTTTCCACCAAATACAAGTAGGTAATGCTAAGTATGGAGAAAAGGAGAAGAAAGAAGAAAAGGTAAGAAGTAAAACAAAAGGAGGAAGAGGGGGAGGAGGAGGAGGAGGAAGAAGAAGAAGAAGAAGAAGAAGAAGAAGAAGAAGGAGGAGGAGGAGGAGGAGGAGGAGGAGGAGGAGGAGAACAACAACAACAACAACAATAACAACAATAACATCAAGAAAGAAGAAGAGACAGGTGCTAACAGGAAATGGAAGAAAGGTGGCAAATGTCAGAAAGTCAAAATCAGTGACACATTTCTGAGTCATCTTAAACAAACTATTCAATGGACCTTCTCCAGTCTTCTGCATAATATGTGAAACAGTAATAATAGTATAACAGTAATAATAGGAGCCACAGTGTTTGGGGGTAATTAAATGAGATTATTCATAGGAATATATATCTATTACCATTTTGCCATTGTTACTTATGACTTGGCTGGATGTAGGAGGTAAGACTTGGATGCCTATTAAAATTCAAACTACAGGTTTTTATATATTTAATTTTGTATCCTGATGACACACAGGGAATGAAGAAATTAAATGATAGATCAATAATCTCCAGAAAGACAAACATGCTCTCTCATTTTTCTAATAGAATATTTCTAAAATTTACTTTTGAAGAACTTTTTATCCTATCTATATAGCATTTCTTCTAGTCCCTTTCAGTTAATCATAATGTCACTGATCTCCCAAATTTCCCCCTCCCACAGCCTAAAATTGTTTTTTTCCTCATTCCTTTTCACATGCTCAAAATTCAAGCTCATTAGCTGTTTCCAGGGAGATTGTCTCAGATCATAAATGGGGGAGAGGGAAGTAATTTATTCCCCTTTAATATAACCCCTTGTCCTCAAACTTGAAAGATAATCATGGGTCTCCTCAATATCCATCCTAGTATTATGTGAAATCAGATGCAGTAAATAGAAAGCAAATAGTTCTAATTAGACTTTTAAAAATATTTTATTGAAGCCATTGTGATTTAAAATTTCTTCATAGTAGGTTTCAGACATACAATGTATCCGGACCAATCCCACCATCAGTGTTGACCTCCCTCTCCAGTGTTGTCAGAGTGCATCCATGCCACCACCATGCTCCCAGCCTGCCACCATAACAGGCCCATTTAAAGTTTAGATTGTTAAAGTGTGGATCTTGTGACTTCATTTTTGTTGACTTTGGCTTGGGTATTTACTTCTTCTGTCTTTTTGAATGCCACCAATTAGTCTAAGACCATTTAGCCCCAGGCCCCATTATTTAATATTTGTGTTTCTCTTCCTCCACTCAATTTCTTTTCTTCTCCTTGCTATACTCTGGGGCCAAAGGTATTGAAATAACTCCCATTTAAACCATTGCATTTCTTCATGCAGTTATGCTAAATACTACATATCAGTAATATCATTTTGTATTTATCCTTTTTCTGGCTTAGTTTATTAAACATAATATCTTCCAGTTTCAATCATGTTGCAGCAAATTGAATGATAGCATCATTCCTTCTAGCTACGTAGTATTATATATATGTACCACACTGTCATGATTCACTCATCTATTTTTGGACATCTACACAGTTTCCAACTCTTAGCTATTATACTGAATGTTGTGATAAATAGCAATGTGCATACATCCTTTTGCATCAGTGTTTTTTTTGTACTGGGGATAGATACCCAAAAGAGGGATTGATGGGTGATATGGTAGCTCAATTTTGAGTTTACTGAGACTCCTCCATATTGTTTTCCATAAAGGTTGCACCAGGCAGCATTCCCACCAGCAGTGGATGAGGGTTCTTTTTTCATCACATCCCTGCTGACACAAAATTTTCCCAGAATTTTTGATATACTCGCTGTTGTAGATGATATCTCAATGTTGGATTTCTCTACTGATAAGTAGAGATAAACTGATAAACAGTTGTTCATGTGTCTGTTGGCTATCTGATAGACTTAGTCAGGGAAATGTCTGTTCATTTTTACTCCCCATTTTTTGATGACTTTTTTTTTCAGTTTTTGTGAGTCAACCTTTGTGACTACTTCATATATTCTAAATATCAAACTTTTACCTAATGTGTTGTTGAGTACAAAAATTTTCTCCCACTTAGTTAGCTGTCTTTAAATGTTGTCCCATGTTGCTTTTGCCATATAGAAACTTTTTAGCTTAATGTAGCCCCATTTATTTATATTTGATCCTATAATCCTTGAGATTGGCAGCCTAATATTGAATACTTCTATGAAGTCTATCTGGGAGTGTTCTGCCTATGTTTTCCTCAGTGAATTTTATGGATTTGGGTCTAATCTTAAGGTCTCTAATCCACTTAGAATTGACTTTTGTGTAAGGTATGAAATATAGATAGATCTTTAATTTCTTACATGTAGTTATCCAATTGTTTCAACACCATTTGTTGAAGAGTCTGTCTTTATTCCATTTCAAGTTCTTGGCTCCTTTGTCAAAGATTAGTTGACAACATATTTGGGGGTTTAGTCATTGGATATTCTATTCTGTCCCATGATGAATAAAACATTGTTCCAATACCATGCTGTTTTGGTCACTATGGCATTGTAGTAGAGATTCAAGTTAGGAAATGGGAAACCTCTCAATTTCTTGTTTTTCAATATAGGTTTTGCTATTCTATGACTTTTATGGTTGCACACAAATGTTGTAATTAATTATTCTAAGTCCTTCAAGAATGTTATCTCAATTTGGATGGAGATTGCACAGAATCTATATAGTAGCTTAGGTAAGATGGTCATTTTGATAATATTGATTCTTCTATTCCAGGAGCATGTGTTTTTTTGCATTTTCTTAAGTCTTCAATTTATTTCTTAATTTATTCTTTCAATTTATTTTTGTGCTATAGGTCTCTCACCTCTCTTGTTTCCTAGGTACTAGTTTTCTACACTGTTTTAAATTTAATAGATTCTTTGATCTCTTTCTTCTCTGTATAAAATAATGAATTTTTTTTTGTGTACTGACTTTATAGCTGGCCACTTTGCTATGTTGGTTTATTATTTCTAGGAGATTTTTGTGGACTCTTTAGGGTTTTGTAAATCTGCAATTAGAGAGAACTTGACTTCCTCTTTTCCAACTTGGATTTCTTTGATTTCCTTCTCTTGCCAGATTGCTAGAACTTCTAATACTATGTTGAACAAGATGGAGACAACAGACATCCTTGCCTAAACTCTGACCTGAGTGGAAATGCTTTCAGTTTTGCCATCTAATTAGACTTGATTTTTTTCACACATCTAAAGCATTAGTCCTTTTCTGAGATGCATGTATATATTGTCTCATGTAATACGAAGTAAGACTTTTCTCTTTGTGACAATGATATAATCTTATCCCATGATTAGATAGCATGACTAAAGATAGTTTGCAGGGACTGGAGTGGTGGCACAAGCAGTAAGGCATTTGTCTTGCCTGTACTAGCCTAGGATGGACTACAGTTCCATCTCCTGGCATCCCATATGGTCCCCCAAACCAGGAGCAATTTCTGAGTGCATAGCCAGGAGTAATTCCAGAGTATCACCAAGTGTGGCCCCCAATCAAAAACAAACAAACACAAAAGATAGTTTGCAGACACTTAAATTGCTTCCCACCATTTGTCAATGGATTCAATTTACTCCAAATAAAAGTCTGCACCATCTTTCTTCCCTCCATATTTTTCTCAACCTCTAACACTAAAAGAGTCATGGGTGTTAAGAAGGAGAAATCAAGATTTGGGAATGAGTTTAAAGGTTATGGGAGGGAGGCATAACACTAGGCTGCTTCCCTTTCTATTTTTTCCTACTGTATCCCCTAAATAAATATAAGGAAAAAATCAAAATGACTGACTTAAGACTTTGAATAGTGCTTCTCATACTCACCAGAGACAAACATACAAACTATAAAATTTCAATCATCTTCACAACTGTATATTACTTATCACCAAAATAATAATTGCCAACCTTTCAAATATTCCTAAAAGTCTCCTTATATAGTCCAACTTGGCATAACAGGTACTGTACTGAAAACTGGTTCCATCCATTAGAAAAGATTCATCTTATTCTTTAAGGCTAAAAATTAAAAAAAAAGATCTAAGTCCACACTATGAAAATAATGGTGTTATTTTTAACATCTGATTTTCTTATATGCAGTCCTTTCTAAATCAACAATCATGGATACTATTAAGAACTTATGAAATGACAACCAGGACACCATCAGCAAACCAAGGGATATTCTCAACATACAAGACAAATGCTCATTCACAGAGTTTGATGTTCTGTATCTATCCATTTATCTGCTTAAATCAAAGAGTTAGTGGAGCTGGAGGAGGAGGGAAAGGAGGGAAGCTGAGGCATGATTAACAATAGGTGTAAAACAGGACGAGCTAGATTAAACTGCTCCATATGCAAATTGTACAAGTCTGATTGCATCAAACCATGCAAAGTTTAATAAGTATAGTAAGTTGCCTTTATCTCCACTTGGATGTGTTCCTAAAAAGAAGACTGTTCCCAGATAAAGCAGTTTAATAAGGAGATTTTTCATTACAGAGTCAATGAGCATTTGCATATCTCTCGCTCAGCTCCAGGCCTGCTCTCTGTTTTATACTCTGTCTCTTTCAATCTCCTGATTCTGCTTTTCATCCCTCCATCACATTCCCTCCCCTTGCACCCATCAGGCAGCCTATCTCTGATCCACAAGGCTATTCTGATTCCTCCTCTTTATTTTTTTTAAATTGAAGTCAGTAAACATTTGCATGTTGTTGGCATATATTTTAGGAGCGTGTATATTCAGTGCAAATTAAAGAGAGTCCTACACAGATGAGATTAAAATCTTTAAAATGTGATCTGAACGGTTATTTATCTCAGAGGATTTTCAATTTGCTTAACACTGCCATGTTTGAAGAATTCTTTAATTGGTTATTTAAATATGTTCTAGCAATTTACTATCTATATTTTTCAATTTTTCTCGTTTTATTTTATTGAATAGACACTAGGTTTAGAGTACATATCAAAACCATAGAGTTTCTGCAGTGCCTGAGCATGGAGTGGCTACCATAGGAGGGAGGCCATAAGTTATATCCCCCATTTCTGTACCTCCTCACATGCCTTGGATAATCTTCTTCAAGCATCTTAACCCATGGTGTGCAACCAAGTCTATGCAATCCTCGAACAGTTGTAGAAACCCTAGAGGAGGGAGACCATGAGTTGTATCCTCTATTTTTGCATATAATCTCCTGCACATCATAATCAAGTTCAAGCACCACAATTGAAGTATGCAAGAATTTAACCAATTGTATGAAACCAAGTCTATGCAACCCCTGAACACTGGAATAACAACAAAGAGAAAGGAGGAAGAAATTAAAAATTTAAAAACAAGTTAAAACAATAGCAACAAAACCACATGGACTTGGGGAAAACTTTAACCCATCCTCTGCCTCCTACTAACATCTATGTTTTGGACAATTTAGGTAACCTCTCTCCCCCAATATGAAATACTAACAATAATAGCCATATGTTGAATTATTTAAGGATAAAAACTAACAATACATGTAAAGAAATCAACATAAAACTAATCACATAGTCATTGTTTTAAAAAATATTATGAGCATATTTTGATTTCTGATACATACTACAGACACATAACCAATATTTCTACTTACACAAAGAGGTAACTATACATATGCATACTCATATATATGTAGGATGTTAATGTATTATTATAGTTAAAATAAATTCTATGGACTTTAACTCCCTTCCTGATCCTCAAGATGCATTTTTCACAAGAGTTGGAAGATAGATTGGACTAGTGGGGGGCTGGAGCTATAGCAAAGCAGTAGGGCATTTGACTTGCATGCAGCCAACCCAGGATGGACCCCGGTTCTATTCCCGGCATCTCATATGATCCCCCAGAGCCTGCCAGGAGTCATTTCTGAGTGCAGAGTCAGGAGTAATACCTCAGCACCAGGTGTAACCACCACCACCACCACCACCACCACCACCACCACCACTACCACCACCCCAAATAAAAAGATAAAAGAAATGGACAAGTGGCTATCTTGAATTGAACTCTTGGAAGATCCAGAGTCTGGGGAAATAATGGCAGTTTACATATGTTGTCTCTTATTTTCTTAGTCTATATATGGCTTACTTCCAGGTTTACTCAACTTCCTGGTCACATAATAGTTACTCTGAATCTTGAGGAATATCTCTATTGTTTAATTACAGGTTTAGAATTGATAAAAGAGCACAAATATTCTTGACTTAGATGGACTTTTCTTCCCATGTTCACCTTCTCTTGCTGAATGAATGAATCAAAGGAAAATTTCTAGCTCTTGCACAGGAAATTAAATGCCAAACCAGATTTTATATATTATCATTTCTTGGTGTTATTTAAGTTTCTAACAAATTTGGAATAATAGTATAACCATTATAATAGAAATATTTTAATAGTCAAACTTTCGTGAGGGTGGTAGATATAACTGACTGATGTTAAACAGTACATATACAAATTTGTAACATTTAAAGCATTTTATATGCATGTTACACCATAATCAAGTTGGCAAATATATCCCACACTCAGACCCATAGAGCCCCTCTAGTTCTCTGTACTTTCTTCCTTCCCTCTCCAACCCCTTTGCCCTTACCAAATCATGAGTCTATTTTCTGTCACTATTGATGAGTTTGACATTTCTAGAATTTTATATAAATGGAACCATACAATATGTACTACTCTTTGTCCTGCTTTTATTCACTCAACATATTTATTTTGACATTCATATATGTTGTTGTGTATATCAATAATTCATTGCTTTTTTATTACTGGAATATTTACATAATATGAATATGTCACAATCTGTTTATCCACTCATCAGTTTATGACCTTTGGGGTTATTTACAAATAAAGCTGCAGAGAATAATCCTGTCCAAGTATTTGTATGGACATTTGCTTATTCTTCTCTTAGAGTAGAATAATTGGATCATCTTGTGTGTGTGTTTAAAGGTTTAAAAGACAGTCAAAGTGCTTGCACCATTTTCTATCGCCACCAGCAGTTCAGAACATTTTTAGCTTTCTCTACTGTCACCACCTTTATATTGCCTGACTGTCTGAATATAGCCTTAATAGCACATATATATTGGTTCTTACTATCTCCTCTATTGAGTTGAAAGATAAATATACTAATTTGAGAACTTACAACCTTTCTAAAATAGACATTATATTGTTATGCTTTGCCATGGAGATACTTTGTTTCCCACCAATATTTACATGCTGGTTTTGAACTACTTTTTTCTAATTTTATTTCAAATTTTATCCTTAACTCATGGGTTATTTAGAAACATATTGCTTAGTTGTGAAATATTTGAGAATTTTCAGAACTGCTCCCAGAGTTCCAAATTTTTATCTAATTTAATTCCATTGTCATCAGAGCACATACTTGTATTTATGACCTATTTTATGACTCAGAGAACAGTTTTTCTTTTTCAATGCTCTGCTTTCTTGAAAACAAAACATAGAATGATGTTATTATACATATTTTGGCATATATACATATACATGTTAGATAAGGTAAAAGTGCTAATCCAGTCCCCTATATTTTTATTGAACCTATATTTGTTCTATTAATTATTGAGATAGCATATTAAAATTTCTGATTAAAATTATAGATTTATTTACATTTCTTTGTATTTCTATAGTTTTGTTTCTTGATTTTTAAGGCTTTATTATTGGGAGCTTATATACTCAGAACTTATGTCCTCCTGGTAAATTTACTCCTTATCATGAAAGTATTATCTGGGAGCTGGAAAGATTAAAAAAAATAGGCAAGGGACTTGCCTTGCATGTATGGGCCCACCCAGGTTTGATTATCAGCATCATATATGGACCCCTGAGCAGAGCCAGAAATAGTACCTGAGCACAAGCCAGGAATAACCATGAGCACTGCCAAGTATAGCCCTAAGACAAAACAACAGACAAAAATAAACATAAAAATAAATATTTTTGCCATTGTTTTAAAAACATATCTTGAATATCTTTATATTTCATTTATTAGATATTACTACCCATTTTATATTTTTATTTTTGTCCTCATATTTAAATTGTGTTCTTGCAAGTGTATATAGTGCATCAAGTTAGATCTTGATTTTATATAGAGTTTGACCAAATCTTTATGGTATCTAGACAATTAACATTTAATATGAATATAAGTATGCTTAAGTCTATCATCTTTTTCTTTGCTTTTTATTTGTTTCAGATGTTTGTTCCTTTCTCTCCATTAAATTGATTACTCCCATTATTTTGTTTTAATTGGCTTTAATTTGGCATAATACAAAAAATGCTTTACTATTTTAGTGGTAGATATAGAATGTTTATTACATTCTTATTCTTAACAGATAATAGTTTCATTTATGTTATAATTTACTTATATTACAAAATTCTTCCAATTATAAGGCTCCTGTATTCTCCTATAGTGATAGTGTTGGCAAATAGTGATAGTGATAGTGTTGGCAAATAGTATACTTTTCTTAAAATTGTTATTTTTTTTTACTACTCAACTGTATACTAAATAGTTCTACTTAGTAACATTTTGATCTGTTGACCAGGGTAGTTGCTATTCCTGGCACTGATAATTGCTTTAAAAAATCATATAACCATTATTTATTATTTTACATACCTAAAAGACCATTTTTCTTAACATTTTCACGTTGTTCTACTAGTGAAGAATTTTTCCAACTTTTCATAGGTCATTTTTATCTTATTTGTGGGAAGGTGTTTGGGACATACCCAGAAGTGCTTAGAGATCATTCCTGGATCTGTGTTGGAGAATTGCTACTGACCATGCCCGGGTGACCCCTTTACTATTTAATATCTTTACTCTTATATCTCTTATATTATCTATATAACCCTTCATTTTAATTTTGAAAGACAGTTCCAATGCGTATAAAATCTTAGGTTGCCTTTTTTTTTTTTTTTTTTTGGTCTAAACTGAGAGATCTATCATCACCTTACAATGCCTCAGGCCTCCAGTCCTGCAGGGATTAAATACAAAGAACATCTTCAATCCAATAAGTAAAGTATAGTATATCACTGCTTGGAAAGAAAAATAAATGCAGTCTCAACTTGATGTACCAAGTGAGTGTAAGTCCAGAGTCACCCCATTATAAGTATAACCAACCATGTTTAGACTAATAATGAATTACAAATGGAATAAGGATTATAATTTCCTGATGACCTAAATTCTGAATCTATGTGTGGAGATTATATATTGCTGGTTACATAATTGAGAGAAAAGAAATTACAGATGGTGGAACCTGAGACATATGAAATAAAATGAATGATATATACTTGAAATTTAAATAAAATATGAAGGACCTATTTAGCTCATGGTTGGTCTTTTGTGGTGCTCATAAAGCTTTCCTATATAAACTGAAGATGTAATGTTTCACATACTTTGTAACTGAAACCTCAAAATATTTAGAATAAACCTCAAAATATTTAGAATAAAGTCTTTATTTCCTGGTATATGTATCTGAGATTTTTTTTTATTATTGTAGCTTTCCTGTTACCAGTAACTTATCTATAAGGATATTAGCTAGTTTATGAGTGAGAAAAACACTTGTTATCAGTGTGACTGCAAAAATTTTGTTGAGAAATTTTTATATTTAACATGGTAAGCAATGAAGAAAAATCTTGGAGGGGAAATTTTTTATGTATTTGAAAGATATTTGATTATTCAGAATTATTCTTTGCTCTCTTGGTAAAGATCTGAATGATAATTTGATTTCTGCCTAAGGTTTAAAAAAACTGAGAAAATCAATTTCATTTCTTTGGATGCTGTCTTTGAGTTATTAAATTATTTTAAAATTTAATTGCATTCTGAAGAGCTATTTTTTGAGGTCTGATCCTATCTCAGTTCATATAAATGTGGACGGTGTTAGTCATAGTCAAAAAAAAAAGGGGGGGGAGAAAAAAGCCAAATATCTTTTCAAGAACTTTTCTGGCTGAATCCTTTCCAAGGCCTCAGGCCCAAGATAGACAAAGTATACTATTGTATTCATTCACAATTTCCACAAATTTTTATTATTTTACTGTTTTTAAAGAGAAGTTGTTTATTGTCTTGGGACATTGCCAGACAATGCTCAGATGTTACTCCTGACTCAGCACTCAGGAATTACTCCTGGTGGTGCTCAGGGATCAAAGCTGGGTTGATCACATGCAATCATGTATGAGATGTGTACCCTACCCACTGTACAATTTCTCCAACCCCTCAAGAGAAATGTTTGATGATGTTTGGATGAGTCCTTTAAACAATTTATGACACTTTATGCATCTGTCATACATTTTCATATTTATAACCCAAAGCCCTAAGATGCTTTTTTACTTATATTGTTTTTTGTGTGACATTTTTATTCCTAGCTCCCAACTGTGTGTGTGTGTTTGTGTGTGTGTGTGTGTGTGTGCATGTGTTGTGATTGTATTATGCAGTTAGTTTGTGGAGGCTTCCTCCATTAAAAAGCCATTTTGGAGTACCTGTCAAAGCAGTTGAGAATTCAACTCGGTTCAATTCACAAACTGTCTGACCTATACACAACATTAGACTTCTAGGTAAAAGGCTTAGTTTCCAGGATAACCCTGCTCTTAAATGCCAGCCACATGCATAGATTCTTTTCTTTTATGGGTCACACCCAGCAGAGCTCAGGTGTTACTCCTGGCTCTATTCTCAGAAATCACTTCTGGCAGGCTTGGGGAAACATATGGAATGCCAGGATTCGAACCATCATCTTTCTGCATGCAAGGCAAATTCCCTATCTCTATGCCATCTCTCCGGGCCCATGCCCAGATTCTTACCAAGACTTCTGGTCCTTGCATCACAATATTTCTCTTCTAGTCATTTGGGTTCCTCTACTGTTCAGAGGTATTGCCATTATTTATTCCTAAAATTTTCTAGAGTAATTCAAAGAACTTAGGAAACATGGTTACTCAAAAGATCAGTGATCTTTTAAAGTTATTATTATAAAAAATCAGTTTGAAACAATGCCTAGGGTAAGGCATACAAAAGTAAGGAGACTCTTCTGTACTTATACCACAACTCATATTACTAGAAACTAAGAAGATCCTCCTTCTGGAATGTTTTTTCTGCTTGTGGAGCCACAATCAGTTGTTTTCAGAGCCTACTCTTTATTTCTATGCTCAGGGATCACTCCTGAAAGACTTGAAAAACCAATGCAGGGATCTAACATGGATCAGCCAAATGTGGCAAGCATCCTGCCCACTGTACTATCTCAATTTCTCTTTTTTTGTCATTTTATGTAGGTCTTATTACAGATTGTAAGCGATTAACTAGCCATTATCTATTTCTAACTGAAGTCAACTTTTAGTCTTTCTCTCCAACCTGTGAGATCTAAGGGTGAAACTAAAAGTAAAAATCCTACAGTTCCTTCTTTGGCTCAACTCTATTATTCTGTCAACCCTGTTTCCAATTGTTCTCAATGAAACAACACCTTTGTTATCTCAACACCTTGGAAATACCTTTTTGATCTGTTTGGTTTGGGGGCCACAACCAGGGTGTGTAGGGCTTACTCCTGGCTCCTCACTCAGGAATCACTCCTAGCAGGCTCATAGGACTATAGAAGGTATCAAGGATTGAATTTGGATCAACCAGCATGCAAGTAAAGAACCCTACATGCTGTACTATGACTTCAGCTCAACACTTAGAAAATTTTAAGGATTTGTCAAGCTTGACCCAGACCAGTGAATGAAAAACAAACATGCATGAGTAATTTATATCCTGGTCATATGAATGAATAACATATATACTTCCTACCTAGCGCTATACTGCACTCCATGTTCCCTTTCCATGTTATCATAACTCAATAGACAGTATATCCTCACTGGATAATAATCATGCATTATTGTTTTTATGAGTCTGTGCACATTTATTTATTAAATGGGAACTGATTTTTAATTTAATTATTTTAATGCCTTTCTTAGGTCATTTTGAGGAATCTAACTCAGATGGCCCAACCATAGTATCTATAAACCAAAGGAAAGATCCAGATACATTTTTCTGAGGAAAAGCAAGAGCTTGAAACAATCCTACATATCAATACCCAAAGCTAAAATTCTAATTAACCTATTTTGAGACAAGAACAAACCTTATGAGTGTTGTGCTCTCTTTGTCAAAGTCCATTAAATTTTTAATAATTCTAAGGCACTAGAAAAGGGAAAGTAAAATAAAATGTTACTTTCTATGTGCAATACTAATCTTTTAACGATATTTTAAATTGCTGTATAATTAATAATCCTGGTGCCTCACATTGCCTAATGTGAGGATAAAATTTTATCTAAGACACATAGCCTAGAACTTAAGTGTAAACTTTGAATGGGAGCTCTAATATTTACTTATGTCTCTAGAGAAGCATCAAAAGGGGACCAATTAATGATACATACTACTGCTCAGATTACTTTATTCCTTCCAATTCTCTGATGCTTATTTTCTCACAGCCTAAAATTTAAGACTTTTGCAATGATCTCAACCATAATGTTACCCCCATCTTCTCAGACCCTCAGGGCTTACCTAAATCGACAGCTTAGCTTTTCTGGCTAGGTCCATCCTCCATTCTCACTTCACAGTGAGGGCTTCTTTTTGACCTGACATTTCTTCAAGGGCCTTGTCTCTCTTTTTTTTTCTTTTTCGGGGTTCCACTGGACTGTGGCTGAGGTGGTGGATCTGTGTCAGCTCAGTTTTCAACGGGGCTTTGGAGGTCTTAAAGCAGCATATGAGAGAGAGAGAGAGAGAGAGAGAGAGAGAGAGAGAGAGAGAGAGAGAGAGAGAGAGAGAGAGAGAGAGAGATACTGGGAGAGATACTGGGAGAGATACTGGGAGAGGAGAGAGAGAGAGACGGAGAGAGGGAGACAAGGAGAAAGGAAGAGAGGGCGAGAGAGACAGGGAGAGAGGGAGACAAGGAGAGAGGAAGACAGGGAGATAGAGACAGGGAGAGAAGGAGACGGTTAGAGCGAGGAATACCAAGGGCCTTGTCTCAAACTTATCAACATTTAGAATCCTTGGGATTTCAATTTACAGATTTTCAGAGTTGGGGACCACAGAATTTCACTCAAAATATCAGCCTATGTTTCACACAGATGCTAGGCCATACAGTCAAGTTAGAGCTTAAAATTTGCTTTTTTGAACTATGCTTAAATCTCAAGAGTGTGCTAATACCTGTTACTATTACCTACCAGATTAGACCTGAAGCCCTGTTGTTAGTATAGCAAGGAAAATGGAGTGTGAATATATGACTGCATGTGTGTGCTTTTGTGTATATGCATTTATTATATACAGACTACTCATACAAGGAAAAAGCCTTAGTTTTTTACTTTAGGGTAATGTCTTCTGGAAAATATGTTCTCTAGAACTTTTTTTTTCTAGAACTTTTTGAATCATGACTTAAATCTCCCCATTTATTCCTTCGCCCCTCAACTTTCAACTCTTGAAGATTGGCTTCTACTTTTCCAGTAGCTTCAACATTCACACCTTTTAAAAGTAATAAATTTGGGGCCGGGTAGGTGGCGCTGGAGGTAAGGTGTCTGCCTTGCAAGCGCTAGCCAAGGAAGGACCGCGGTTCGATCCCCCGGCGTCCCATATGGTCCCCCCAAGCCAGGGGCGATTTCTGAGCACATAGCCAGGAGTAACCCCTGAGCGTCAAACGGGTGTGGCCCAAAAACCAAAAAAAAAAAAAAAAAAAGTAATAAATTTAACTATTTTCCAAACTGGAGCTTCTTTGACATCCCCTTTCTTGCGATAAGCTCAAATATTTTCTCTCTGCACTAGTTACCTAATGCTCACCAGTGGCTTAGTTTTGCAAACACATTAATATAAACACATTTTGTGTTTATCAGATTTATCAGTTTTAATCATGCATTTCTGCCTACAATGCTAGTATAAACACAGCTATTAACTGAATATCATTGTTCTAAAAATATCTTAACAAGCCCTATTGCTTTTTTATGCTTTTAAGCACAGGTAATACTGTGCAACTGGAATTTTCATTCTGTGCTCTCAGAATACTGACTGTGAAATAAAAGACAGCTTTTGCATTTAGTAACCTTGAAGTTCTCAGAACACCTTTATCTCCAGCTGGGTGTTTTTAAGTGACTTAGGATACAAAGTGAGAAGATGATACATAGGAAGTATGACTTTTTACAGAAAACAAGAAACAGGATTTGAGGCATTCAGCATATTAAAATAAGTGAGTAGAAGTGAGAAGGGAGGAGAGGAAAAAAAAGTGAGGAGAAAACAGTAGATCATTTTAGAATGTAAGATGTATATAGTTTAAGCTTTCAGCATTGTAATGTTTACAGAACCCACTGTTTTTCTAGCATATGCAGAAGCTACATATGACTTTTTTTTTCTGGAAATACTGCAAGTGATTTTTGCACACATGTTCCCTTCATTCCCACAAGAATCATTTCTATAGGCAATACACTCATCTTCAGTAGAATACAAACCCTTTAGTGGGAAAATTAATTGGCTATCTTCAGTGGTGAGCAGAAAAAGAATATACTAGATCTCCAATTGAAATAGTAAAGGCATTCTAGCAAATGAATTCTGCTCTAACCATTAACTTATTACATTTGTTATAATAACAATAACAAAAATGCCCTTAACCTTATTCAAATACAAGCTAAAATTGTATTAATAATACAGAGCCACTTCACTTCTAAAAATAAATGTTTCTTCATAAGTTTAGTCAATTGCAGGACAAATGATTCTGAATTTCATTGTATGAAAATATTCACCTATAACATAGACAATACCTTTGTGCTGTCTATACTCATGTAACTCCTGGAACCAAGTGAGACTGGAGTGTTATCAAATAAGGAGGATCCAACCAGATTTTTCTATTGAACAACATATAGTGATTATTTTAGGCTCTGTGTGTCATATGATTCCATAAAAAATATCCATAGTGTGAAAATAGCTGGAGACAGCAGGCAGCTGCATGGATGTGGTTGTATCCCAATGCCACCTTCATCTGCAGACATCAATGTAAAATTACACATAACTGCAATGGACAAAATATTCTTTTAGTTTTTTCCAAACATTTGAAATTATAAAGCATATTAATGGTTTGCAAATTGTATCTATGCCAATTCTGTCAGCCAGCAAGTGTTAACTTCTCTCCCATAGTGTGTTTAGGTCCTGATATGTTCCCCCCTAGCTAGTGACCATGAAAAAACAGGTACTAAGCTGATGTACAGAAACCCTTTATTCTATTCCAACAATGCTTATATAGGACAAGAGGATCTAGGAGACCTGCAGAGTGACAAAACAAGGCAGAAGTATAGCCAGGAAAGATGTAGAATTAGGATATGGAATTATTCTTTAGTTTGATGGGTAAACTCTTTGCATCATATTTCCCTACCATCCTTTTCCTCCCACTTCAGGAGAATATGTTCAGGCTCAGTTACCAGATTCTCTCTGATGTAAATTAGGGGGAAAATAATTCAAGTAGACTAGTACCTTTTAAGAAGAAAAACAGGTACTCAGAGACACCAGACATGTGAGTGCACAGAGGTTATAGCTCATGAAGAATGCCATCTGCAGTCACTGAAAGATATCTTTGGAGAAATGAACCCTGTGAATAGCTAGGTGTTGGAATTACAACCACATGAACACAAGAACCACAAGAAAAACAACTTCTGTCTTTGAAATTTTCCTGCCCATGTTTTGTGATAGCACCCCAAAAAATACTATAGACAACCAGAGTATAAATTCCAAGAGGATGAATGTTCTTGTTCCTTGTGTAAGTAGTAAATAGTTTCAATACCTTGAATAGATTTTAGCATCTAAAAGGTCCTCACTAAGCATTTATTGAATGAATGAATGATGAATGACCTCAAACTTCTCTGAGTCTTGATTCCCTTGAAGATAGAATCAAAAATCAACTGTAGAGGTTGCTACTAGAGATCCAAGAGTCCATAAGCACATGTTGTTTTATTTTTATCCACATAACAAAACACAACTAAAGGATTCCTTATTACTATCTCCATCACTGTTTCTCAGCAATCTATGACTTATGCACCATTTTAAATTTCAACTCACTATAAAAAATATAGGAGAGGGCTGTCTCTGAGGATGGTTGAAAAATGATTATCAGTTATTATGTGGAAATAATGTAAGACTTGTTAAAGACATTTTAGAAACATTATTATTATGACTTTTTGTATCCCTGGGATGGAAAGACATGAGTTCAGGATATAGTGTTGTCAACACACCTCAAAGCAGTAGCAAAAGCTTCATGCAATTAGCATCTGAATACACAATTATGGAACACAGGCAATTGGAAATCTCCATAAGATAGGGGTCATTTTCACAAATATTACTGCACTTATTGCACCCAAGTGTATTTTTGTATAACTCTTGTAATAATGCAAAATTGCCTTCTGTTTTATAGATAATGTTACTTGGTTTGTTAAGGGAGACAGAGGTATAAAATTCGCAAGCTCTGCACTTTTCAGCCTTCAGAATATGACCACAAGAATCTGACGACAATTTAATTGACTCAAAATAATATTCTTAGATCCACAGTTCATAATTTTAAAGCAGTTCACCTGCATTTCATCCTTGAATTACAAACCCAACATTTCTTGGATTCTGTCATTTATTTTTTCCACTTAAAATTATGAAGGTTAATTTGATTTTAGAAAGGTGAGATTTGGAAACACACTTTCAGAGTCTCATTTTTCTTTTCATCACTTTTGGTTTCTAATGATAAGCAAGTCTAGATTTTGATCTTTGAACTAAAGTTTTCATTTTTGTAAAAATAAAAACACCCAAAAATATGATTTTTATTAATTCTATAACACATGCACTGCAAACACAGATCCTACAGATAAACTTCTGGAATAGTAGTGACTGGTGGGCATTACCAATTACTTTATTCAGACCTGCATATAACTGTAAATTATATCAGTTAATATGACTGCAAGACAACTCCACCAACACTATCCCCAGGATCGATAGTCAGGTTATCAAGCTGTATCCCTGCCCCATTGCCTCTGAACTGGTAAGCACTGGGATGCCTTCGCATCATTTTCTATTATGATCTTTTTAAGATTCATCTTCCATCATCCATATCCAAATGCCCATTCTAAGCCTGACCTCTACCCACTTCTACTCCAATTATTTGCCCAGTGTACTACCTCAGATGATATAAAGTCCAGAATTTAATTCTAAGATGATCACTCTTTCCATAGTAATGCTCTGCTTTCATGTGAACATTATAATATTTTGTTGTTTTCCGTGTTACATAAATTATAGATTTAATGATCAACCAAAACTTAATAAACCACTTAATAAACAAAAACAATTTTTGAGGTTAAAAATGTAGATTTACTATGTATGTTTGTATGTGATAGAAACAGAGAAAGAGAGACATAAAAACAGACTCTCTTTTACAAACAATAAGTACGAGGATCAAGGCTTTAAAATCAATATGTTAAACCCCCCTCCCTCCGAAAAGAAGTTTTGCTTCTAAGAGAAAACAAGCAAGCAAACCTTGGAGTACACTTTGAATAAAACATTAAATATTTTGAAGGATTTGTGAAGAACTCCCCAAGGAATAAGGTAGCTGAATCTCAGACCTTATGTGCACAAGAGCATGATTCATTTCTCCTGACTCCAAGGAACAAAGAGTTTGTGTGCTGAGGTGAGCCTAGAGCTGCACTGTGAGTCAGAGCAACAATGTCAAGAGCTTTATTTTATAAATCTTTGGAGGCATAAGGTGCAGAAGACACCTTGAAAAGTCATGCAACTCAGGTGAGTTCTCCTCTGGGAAAATCCAAAAGCCGGGAGGTGGAAGGAGTCATTTCATTTTACATGATGAAAGAGGTCCAGGTCTCAATGTGACTATTCTCTGCCTAAAAACGTATGCATGAAGCATGGAACATGGGGCTCCTCCTGAATGTACAAAGAGAAAACCTCTTGGGAGTGCAGCATTGGGAAGCCAGAGCTGCTTGAAAAGTTACCTGAAGAACGGGTACTTTTTTAGATACAGATATTCTTGCCTCTTTGCACACCATTGTGAGGTTACTAGTTCCATGGTGGCTCTGTTTTAAAATTTTGGAAGATCACCCCAGCACATTGTATAATAGCTGCAAAAATTTACTTTGCTACCAAAAAGACAAATGTGGTCTCTTTTCTCCCCAATTTGCCAACATGTGATATTGTTTGTTATTTTGAGGATAGTCATTCTAAGAGGTGTGGGGTAGTATCTCATTATGGCCTTGATTTCAGTTCACTGATGGCAATGATGTTGTATACTTAACATGCTTCGGTTGATCTTCTTTGGGACAATTTTCTATTAGAATTTTTTTTACAATTTTTTCAATTATTTTTAATAAAATACTCTGAGTCATGGAGTTCAAAAGTTGTTGGTAATAGAGTTTCAGTCATCCAAAGTTTCAACATTCAATCCCTTAACTAGTATTTATTTCCCCACATTTGTACAGTTTTAACAGGATACATTTTGTTCAATTTCTATCAAGTTTTATGAATCTCTTACTTTGATTATTAAACACCTATTCAAATACATGGTTTGGAAATTATTTCTTCTATTTCATATGTTTATTTTTTATGTCATCCTTTACTGTTTTACATAGTTCCATTAATTTATTTTTCCTCTTCATATATATTTTTGAGTGTTTAATTTATAAACTCATTGCCAGGTTCTATTTTAAGTTCAGTTTGCCCTGTTTTCTTCTAAGAATATTGCCACTCAGGTCTTAGTTTAAAATCTTTTTTATATATAGTAAATTTCTCTTTAAATATGCCTTAAGAATCCAATTTATCAGATTGTAGATTTTTAGTTCCACACTGTTTATTAAAGAGAATCATCTTTCCCATTTTACTCACTAAGCTCAGGAGATGGTAACTTGTACATTGACGGACAGTTGGATTTGTAGTATGAAAATTCAACATTGGTATACTTTACTTCATTGTAAATATTTAATGATTAATGGAGAGATAGTACAGTGGGTAGAGCTCTTGCTTTGTGTTCAGCCAACCAGATTTGATATTCAGAGTACTATATGGTCTCCTGAGCCCATCAGGAGTGATTTTGAGTGCAGAGTGAAGAGCAACCCCTGAAACTTCCTAAATGGTCCTAAAATTATAATTTAATAACTAAATAAATAAGTAGAATCTTGCATTCATGATAAATATATAAACCTAGAGATCATTATGCAAAGTGAAATCAGTTAGACAAATATTCTATGATTTCACTTGTTTGTGGAACCCCCAAAATATTACCTTACTAGCTCATGTTAACTAAAGATTGGAGGATAAAAGGAAATGGGAAGATGGTGTTTAAGGAAAAAACATTCCATAGAAGATGAGCAGATTCTGGAGATCTAATAAATGGCATGGTGACTATAATAAAAACTATTGTTTTGTATACTTAAATTTTTTTCTGAGGGAGATCTTAAATATTTTCTCCCTACCCTGCCTAAAAATACTAACTATTGACATAGTAGAGTTCTGATTTAGTTGATTGTGTTTACTGTTTCACAATGTATGCACTGATTAAAAATGCTATGCTAGTTGCCTTACCTTATATAAGACTTGTCAATTCAATCCCCATAAAGTTAGAGAATAAAAAAACTACTAGGCACCTTAAGCCATAAGAGAAACCATAAATTCAGCATCAAAGCATGTAAAGAAAAAGAATAAGAGTGGTCCAAAAAGCATCATATACCTTGAACATATCCTCTGAGCTATGTGGTGGTCTTGAAGGGTGGTCTTGAAGGATACTTCCTAGGAGTACTGATTCTAGTGAGATGTCAAAGCATCAAAGCTTCTATGTTATGTCAGGATGGTGCCTTCCCTCCTACTCAGTCTTGATGAGTGGGATGGGGTGATTAAGTCAGAGATAATTTTTTTCAGAACCTGCTTTATCTGAGCAGCAGTCTCAGATCCAATTCCTCAAAATAAACTCAGTTGCATGCTTTGCCAGGCAACTCAGATTCTGACTTGCCATGATGATAAAAAAAAAAAAGTGCATCTAATAATTTCTCTGAATAGTGATTTGAAGTCAATATAATTTAAAAACTATCTTTGAAATTATAGGGGAAAGAAGAGGGGAAAATTAAGCAATAAATGTTATGAAAATTTTCCCTTACCACAATCCTACATGCTAAGATTTTGATCACTATTACCCAACACAACTAATGCCAGAAACCATGTAGCTAAAAAAATCAAAGTTGAAACTTCATGCTAACTGGCTCTATTTTTGCCTTTATGTTCATTTCTTTCAAAGTATATTCTGATTTATTTAATGATTGCTGATTTGTATTTATTCATTGGATTTGAATGAATCCAAAGTGGGCTCTATTGCTCACGTCCATGCAAAATTAAATGACTGTTTGGTTCTAAGTCAGTGTTTAACTAAATATGAAGATATTCACTCCCTATCATTCCTACCATTAAAGGTTAACAAATATCTCCTTTGATCTTCACACTTGGAGCTATTTCTCATAACTATTAGATGTATCTTATTTATCCTCTGACTTCCAGAACATACCAGAGAACTCTGAATTTGAACCCTTAAGTTTGATTGCTTTTCTTCTTCTTCCAGATTACAATAACTATCACAACAACAACATTTTATGACACGAATCCTTTCTTCTGTAAGTATTCAAAATCACTTTAACTTAAGTGGTTAAAGAAAACTTTAGAGAGTTGTCATGACTTAAATAAAATGTACTGGGTAAAAAATAGCAGAAGAAACCATCTTTATTTAATATACAAAGAGGTATATTTCAGTTCTATCCAATTAGCAGTGTTCAATATTATTAAAATCTGTTGACAAAAAGTAACAGATGCTCCATTTTCTTTGATGTTAATTAATGAAGTTTTTACCTCTAAATTTTTTGAAGAAACTGGATCTCTTATAATCAAATAGCTTTCGCCTACACAAAATCTACGTCTGGAAAAACATGTAAATGTGCCAATATTCAAAAATTGTCCTATGTGTTCTCTAGATCTTCATTACTCTCAGCATCAGAGATGAAAGTACACAATTTCTTTTAAGGAATTAACAGTGATACTTTTATGGTGAAATTACTATCTCTTTTTGGTAGAAGTGGTTTACTAATAATATTATAGCATTAGAGGATTATAGGATTTTTAAAAATGAACAATCATAGAAAATATCTTTTGTTAATAATTTCCTGGCTTTAGAGATTTTTATACTAACAGGGAAAAATATAGTAAGCACCTATTTACCACTTACTTGCCCAGTTTCAATATTTATAAATTCTTTACATCAGTTGTGATTTCACTAACTTTCCTGCCCTCAAATTATATTACCTCAAGCAAAATTTCTGAAAGATAATGATTATTTAAGTACAAGTGAAATAATGTTTCTACCTCTATAGAAAAAATATAAAACATATTTTAAAGTAACATACAAATTCTGCTGAATTTTTATCATATTTTTGTTTGGTTTCATTGACTCAGGAGCCAATAGATTTATATGTTGCATTGAGGAAGAACAAACTACTCTAAAATCACAAATATTTATTACCTGTTCAGATTATAAAATATTCTGTGACTCAACTTTCCAGATATTCTTGTTCCTGAGCTGTGGATTCAAGAGCCACAACTCTGGGCATGTTGTTCCTGGGAGAGAGAAGTGAAGCCAAACCATGTACTAACCAAGATCACCAGCAGTGCATCCCTCAATGCTTCTCTCAGTCACACATCCTGAGACAGAAGTTAGGTTGTTTGGTCCTGATGAGATTGTTAAAGACATGGTTACTCCTATCTACAAGGTGTAATTAACTGCATTTCTAAAATAGATCCATGATGAACTCTGTCATATATGTTGTTGACTGGAATGCCATTATATGATACATGTACATGTCTTCTGTTGAGATTCCATTTACTTCTAGCAGTTGCACTCAAATTACAGTATCAATTCAATGAGAAGTCTCTCTGGACTCAATGCCAATATAAATATGTTTTTCTTCTGTTGTAGGTGAGCAGATGATGGTATCTACCAAGAATGTTTCTTTTTTTTTTTTTTTTTTTTTGGTTTTTGGGCCACACCCATTTGATGCTCAGGGGTTACTCCTGGCTATGTGCTCAGAAATCGCCCCTGGCTTGGGGGGACCATATGGGATGCGGGGGCATCACACTGCAGTTTGTCCTACGCTAGCGCTTGCAAGGCAGACACCTTACCTCTAGTGCCACCTTCCCGGCCCCCCAAGAATGTTTCTTATAACCTAAAAATAAAACCAATTATGATGTCATAGAATCTTATGATGTCTAGGAGTCAAAAATGCTGATTTATACAATGAAGGTGCCTTGCTCTATAATTCCATACCTCTTTAATTTAAAACTGAAAATCCACAATCTTGTGTTCTAACACATGATGGAGAAAAGGCCCCGCTATAGGATGATCTCAGAACTCCTTCTCTTCATATGAATTATTTTCCCTGGAGCTCCATAGAGAGTGAGAAAGACCAGTGCAAATAATCATTCTCATATGTGGATTATAAAAACCATAATGGTGGAATAAGGTATGTAATAATTATTTATTTATTAATAATTATTTAATGAGCCAATGACAATGGAAACAAAGAGCATGAGAACTGATATTCAGTAGATACCATGTCCCTTGAGGGGACAAAAATAAAACAAGATGGGAGCAAAGTCTTTGGTGGAGGGAAATATTTAACTAAAAAATTTTGATGGTGAAAGGTGATAAAATGTCATGTATGATACCTTGTCTGTGACAGTGTTGTAAACCACAGTGCAAAAACTTACAAAAAAAAAAAGATCCTTTGTAGTAGCAGACTGAGAAGTAGGAAGCAAATTGGGGAAAAAGGTATTGGTAGAAAGAAGTAGAAAAATAGGGAAAAGATTGGTGTTGAAAGATTGTATGCCTAAAATCAATTCATAAATAACCTTGTAATTTCAGTGATTTTTTAAAAAAAAACTTTTAAAAGAAAATGGTGGTTTCTTAGGAAATATACTGTATTTCCCCAGTAAATAGTTTTCTGTTTCCAGGTCTTCTTTGATATTAATGTGCATTAAGAATATTTACCTTAAGAATGGGTCTGTATAGTGATTAGAGAGTTAATACAGGAGTCAAGGCACAAGCCTTACATGCAGCTGATTCCATTGTCCCCCTTGGACCACATGGAGCTCTGGGAATCCTTGAGTTCAGCCCAGGAGGCTCCCAACATTGCCAGTTATTCCCTGGCATTTTTTAAAATAATTTTTATTGTGACCAAAGTGAATTACAAATCTTTCACAGTAATATTTCAAGTACATAGTGATAATGAATCAGGGCCATTCCCACCACCAGCATTATCCTCCCTCCAACCCTGTTTCCAGCATGCATCCATATCTCCCTCATTTGCCTACAGGAGTGCTAGTGTAACTGCTTCCCTCTGTGTATAGCTTGTTGTAGATTGGGTACCGATTCTGTTGTCGTTGACTTTGGGTTTGGTGTTTGAGTCTGATTCAGCCCCCACATCTTTGGGCCCTTGAACCACTGACCTCCTTGGTTGAAAATCCTTAGTGGGACTTTTCAAGATTCTTGAACATCACTTAAAAAGTCTCTCCACACCACCAAAAACCAAAATAGGGTAAGCATTCCTCAAGTGTGTTTGATCACAAGGTGGTGTTTTCTGAATATCCCGAGAAGTTAGAATTCTGAGGAAAACCACTGGGAAATGTTAGACTGCCTAGTTGGTACAGTGATTTTCCAGCTTGATGATTTCTAAGATGATTTCTGAAGCATCTCCAATGCAAGCCTCCTCCACGTGCTGCTAATCCCACTGTTGACCTGTCTGCACCATCTGGCAGCTTCTTCAAGGACCCCAATGCCCCAGACCTTGTCAAATGTAAAATTCTGATTTAATTGGCAGGTGTGAGTCTGAGGGCAGAGGCATTGTATCAGCACTCTTAAGGTTATTCTAATTGATTCTGTTATTGAAAATCATGGCAGGGGAAAAAAAGGTTTATCAATGTCTTGTTCATTTTTTTCATGCTATTGATGAGTTGACTGATGAGTTGCTGATTTTTCTCTCCCTGGGGTTTCCATGTCTACATGTTGTTAGATCATTTTACCTGCTTTCAGCACGTAAACCAAACCTCTTTAAGCCACAAGCATGCCAAGAATATAACTGCTTCCCAAACTGCCAATCATCAGGATTAACTAGGGTAATTTGAAAAGCACACATTCCCTGATCTCAATACCAAACATTCTGATCTAATAATTTGGTGGAAGAGACTAAGAAGTTTGTATTTTTCCCCACTCCCAAATTTCCAGTGATTACTACCAGATCTCTTTTTGCTCATTTACTTAATGTGATGCCCTCTATCCCTCTCTGGGACTAGCACAGAGGGAAAATAGCTAATCCTGTCAATTTTCAAATAGAAATACTTTAAGTTTGAATCTATCACTCAACAGACCTTAGGATGGTGCACTGCTGGGGCAGATACGGAGCCAGAGATGACTGCAGACAGTGCTGCATTGCTCAGGGACCCCCCAGGGCTCTATATGAGGCCACAACTATGTATCCTGTGTTGATATTATATGCAAACTGTATCTTAACACCTCTCTGACCTCTCTCCTACCCCTTTAAGTGCTTTCAAAACTCTGTATTATTTTCTTCCTAAATAGCATGTGTTGAGAGTAAATATTTGTATTATTATATAATGATGAAGACCCAATATTCATTCCCCATATTTTACCAAACTTGAGAAAAATGAAAGGGTGGTATGGCTGTTATTCTATTAGCATTAAGGTAAATACGACTTTAAAAAAAAATCTATGGATACCAATTTAGGCATGAAAAAACAGATAGAGGCGCTGCTAAAAACCTGGTGTAATTTGATCAGTCTCTGCTTGAATATTCCATTCATAAAAGGGAACAGAAAGGTTGCCTTTCTGAACTTAGACAATTATTCTATTAGGTCCTTCCCATAAAATGTTTAAAACCATTTTGTCCCACTCTTGGCACTCAAGAAAAGTTAGCTAATGTGATCTGTTCATACGTTACTCAAATAAGTGTGTGCAAATACCTAATCCAAACATTATTTTGAAGAAAGCCAACCCCAAATCTTCAGAGGCGGATGGTATTAAAAAAAAAATGCACAAATGTGCATTTGCCAGAAGACTGTACCGTTCTTTAACAGCCAAACTATTTTTTCCTTTTAAATATACTGACATGTTTGTGTGAGAATTCTGAGCTGATTTATGGCAAGAAAATGACACCAGAGGCTCCTCTGATCTCAGCCTCAAGAATGCAGGGATTAGAGTGGTTCAACCGGGTCTTTTCCTGACCCATGGGGGCAAGGGAGTGTTAGAGGCGGCAGGGGGAAGAGGCCAGGACTATTTGTGCACAAGCAGCAATTATCCCTGCTACCCAGAGCCTGACAGTCACCGCTCCTGGGCAATGCACGTTGCTTCCTGCTGCCGGCTGCTTAATGCTGCAGAGGTGATGGAACCTGAAGGGAGCCAGCGAACAGGTGGTAATTATGACTGACACAATGACTGCCAATGTGCAGACAAGGAACCACGGAATAAAACGCTGCAGTTAGCTAACAAGAGCTAACTAGCTATGGTCTTTTTTATTATTATTATTACTCTTTCTTTCTTTTTTCTTTTTATTCTTTCTCTTTTTCTCTTTCTTTTTCTTTCTTTCTTTTTCTTTCTTTCTTTTTTCTCTTCTCCTTCCTTCCTTCCTTCCTTCCTTCCTTCCTTCCTTCCTTCCTTCCTTCCTTCCTTCCTTCCTTCCTTCCTTCCTTCCTTCCTTCCTTCCTTCCTTCCTTCCTTCCTTCCTTCCTTTCTTACTTTCTTTCTTTCTCTCTTTTCTGGCACTATGTCTGTCTGACACTTGAAACAAGAAGAGAAGGAAAAGAATTCTAAGCCTGGGTAGTGAAGGTCTATTCCAGCAGGTCAGCTGAATACTTAACATGCCTTCAGCAGTGATTCCAGCGGTCATTGTTTTCATGTTTATTGTGCCCAGTGCTCTTTGCCAGGTAATTTTGCCTTTCAAAAATGTGACCCTAGCAAGTTTTCTTTGATCCAGGATAGCTTCTTCACACCCAGCATTCAGGGCAATTTTCACAGTATCCGTGGGATTCTAGTTATTGAAGTTAATAACATACACCAGAAGGAAAAAATAGTTTTAGTGATGTAGACCTTGATTTCTTCCTCTGCTTCACTGTTTCTATGTAGAGAAACTGTCTCTTTCTGACCATCATCAGTGATAGAAATATTGGTATGTGTCATCCCGTGGGTATTTGGGCTGATTCTTGCAAAATTAATGGACTTTGTATAGAGAAGCCTATAAATAGTGACATTTGGGGAGAAAAGGATCAAGTAACAAATCTGTAATTTACAACATGCACATTTCAGGTTATTTTTACCAGCTCTATCCTTCATCTAGTTTTTTTCCAAAATGGATTAATTGTCCCATCCCCTGAGCCAGTTCATCTATTTTTGCCAATTCTATGCCAAAAGACTTGGTTTTTCAGTTGCAAACTGAATTCCTGATTCTAGTCCCACAGCACCTAACAGAAAAGTTGCTAAAGAAAATGACTATTGGGGCCTGGAAGGTGGCGCTAGAGGTAAGGTCTCTGCCTCGCAAGCGCTAGCGTAGGACGGACAGCGGTTTGATCTCCCAGAGTCCCATATGGTCCCCCCCAAGCCAGGGGCGATTTCTGAGCGCATAGCCAGGAGTAACCCCTGAGCGTCAAACGGGTGTGGCCCCAAAACAAAAAACAAAACAAAACAAAAAAAAAGAAAATGACTATTGTTTGTTTTTTAGAGAGCTAACATAATCCTGCTTGCCTCAAATTTCAGTAAAAACAGAGGACTGAAGAAAGGATGAATATGTCTTTAAAATGAACAATAGTTTATTAACCTCTTTTGTCCTTCACTAAAATACATTGAGATTGTACAGGAAGTAATTGTTGTGTCTCTACTCTTATCATTGGAAAAAATTAAAATATTTTAAAATCATCTTCCAATTTAATCTGACCTTTTTCTCATCCAATATTGGTGAATTTGTAATTATACATATACATATATATGTATATATATATATATATAAACCTATGTGATATGCCTTTGTTGAATAATGGACATACAAGAGGTCACAATATTCATGAGGACTAGCAAGGCAATTGTAAATTCATCTAAATTCAATTTCTTACCTTGAAGTATAAGCATCAAGAAACCCTGTTTCTGCATAGGCTGAGTTATGTTTTTCATTAGGTTACTAAGCTAGTGCTTCCTTGAACTCTTTTCTCCCCATCAGTTTTTTTCCATCAGGAGCTGTCTACCTTTTTCCCACCTTCCAACTTACCCTCAACTCTGTTAGTTTGCTTTCTTCTCTATACATAATTCCAATATCAATTTGAATGTAGTAAGATCCCTCCCCAATTACTATAAGTATAATATATATAGAATATTCTTGCATCAGATATGCTCTCATTTTCCCAGATAAGCAATTTTCCAGAAAGTCTTTTCCAATACACTGATTCTCCAAACAGAAATTAGTTGTGATATTGGTACCATATTCCTTCAAGCAGATGAGCATTTACGTTGTCCTTGATTCTTAGTTGATTCTTCTATTCTTACACTTACTACATCAAAGATTTGTAATTGAAAAACACTTAGGAATCAAATCTAATCTCAGCTGAGAACATTGAAACCCAAGCACGGTAAATTATTGCAGAATGTCTCGAAATTCCTATGGGTGGAGCTGAGACTTTTTCATTCAGGTAACAAGAATTTCTCCAGAATTAACAGTATCTTAGGAACTGTACTGAGTTAATTATGATATAAAGTTCTGATATTTTAATGATGAGTTCCTAGTGACTAGACAGATAAGTAAACAATCTGCTTAGTATGTGCTGGATTCCACGGACCTCCAAGAAAAGCAATTTACAGTAGATAAAAGAATGAATGGCCAAAACCAGAAGAGAGGCAAGAATTCTCTAGTCTAACTTATTTGGCCTCTTTTCATCATGTACTGCTAGAGAAATTTTTCTAGTTCAACATAGTGTGACAGCTATGAAAAAGTCCTTTGGATAAATCAGAAACCTTAGACTTAACTATGTTTTTATTATATCTTTATATTAGATTGACTTAAAGTTGCATTTTATGTAAACATTGAATTGAACAAGACTGTTATATAGGATACAAACAGATTGATTTTATACATTTTACTTTATTTTCCTCAATGGCTTCACTGATCTGGCTTTTCATTAACTCTTGAGTAAGGAAATGACATCCCTCTTAGAATTAAATTATTCCTTTGGGGAACTTCTTTGGAATGCAGGGAACTTCTTAATAGGACACAGGTTGTCTGCCTCTGTTGGGCCCTTGTTCTGTCAGAAGACAAGTTCCCTATTTCTCAGAGTGCTCTGGCTTCTCTATTCATGCCATATCCAGTGGCCACATACCTTCCAACAGTTCTAGCAGATAAAAAATAAAGTGTCCTGCTTGCTGTTCTTGAAACTCTCTCTTCCCATTGGATTCAGTGTAGAGATATGTCTTCTTTGTTTCAGGGATAGTAGATATGTTATAATACACTACCCCGAGCAGTCCTCATGAGCATTATCTCCCGCATCTCTATAGAAAGACTAGAGGTAAATGGTTGGCATGGATATTATTCGCACCCGCTTGGCATGCAATGGTCTTATGCATAACTGTAGAGTAAGATAATCTTAGCACATACCATGTCCCCCTATTTTTGAGATCAGTAGAATCTGAGAAGCCTGAAAAACAGGTCACAGTGAGAATGCTCTGAGAGAGAGAGAAAGAGAGAAAGTGCTATCCAGAAGAGACCTAGAAAACTTGAATAAGTTCACTGATTTTCTGTGTCACTTGGAGGAACTTGGGATGAACTAAATCATGTTATGGTCAAAGTGACTCCCCCCCCCCCCACACACACACCCTTGCCACCAACACCCTTGTCACAAACTCAAAGTCAGTTCTATGATAAAAAAAAAATGGTCAGTGCCCCTTTTATTAGCAACACATTGGGGAAGCAATTTAGTTTGTCTAACAGCATTATTTTTACCAAATTCAGCCAGATTTTATTATCTAAACATTCTCTACTTGCCCAAAATTTGGAGTCTTCTCTAAATTAAAAATACTTTTGAAAAATTTATTGATTTTTTAAAATTTTCCTTTCTGCCTCATTTTTGTTGTTGTTGTTGTTGTTTCAATGATTTGGGCTCACACATACTTCTTGGCAATGCTTATACAGTTGTTCGCTGGAATTCACACTTAAGTGGTGGTGCTTGTGCACATAATAGTAGTAATAGTGCTCACTGAGGTTGCCTACTTTAGTTGTGATGCTTACACATGCTTGACTATGGTACACTAGAAATAATACATTTTGTCATGGCACCAGGGATCCCAAAAATATATAGTGTCACCAGACTACAACTCAACAAATAGAACTTAATAGTACTGAAGATAAAACTCATATCCTCAGCAATGATGCATTATAGAGTGCTTGCCTTGCATGAGGCTGACCCAGACAGACTGCAGTTCTATCTCCTGGCATCCCATATGGTCCCCCAAGCCAGGAGAGATTTCTGAGCACATAGTTAGGAGTAGCCCTTGAGTGTCACCGGGTGTGGCCCAAAAATCCAAAACAAACAACAAAAAAAACCTCATATCCTCAACCTGCAAGGAATAAGCTTTGACACGAGGCTAATCCCAGGTCCACCTCATTCACAAGACTCTTAAAATAAATTGACCAACTGTATATGATGTTGTCTTTCTAAATTCCTACTTTCCTGTCAGCTTCTAAGATTCATAGCAAAGACCATCTACTAACACTAATAAATACTATGACGGGTTCTAATAAACTAAGAATCAAGCTTCCATATAACCTAGAAATTTCATCATATTTGGATCTAGATTCCCAGGACTGAATGACATTCATTCTAAAGGATGCCACCAATATTCACCAATATTCACTGCAGCATGCAGTACAATAACTAAGATTTGGAATCAACTTAGATGCCCAACAAAAGATCAGTGGATCATAAACTTGTGGAATATATATATATGTATATATACATGCATACATACATTTATATGATGAAATACTATGCAAATATAAGGAATGATGTGGTTATGTAATTCATTACAACATGAATAGAACTGTAAGATTATACAGCTTAGCAGTACAGGGTACCTGTACATGCAGCTAGAAATAATTAAAAGACAAACTACTGACTAGCCTAAACTACTGACTGATGGTCAGTGACAACCCTATGAGGGCTGCCTCTGATTTGTATTCTATCCTATTTGCCTGCTCTACATGACAAGTCTATATGACTAATAATGAATGTAGTTCATCATAAGGGCCAAAAAAGAATAGGGTGCAAAGACAAAAGAATAGGACCAAAACTAAAGATGTTTGCCTGCTGCAAAGAAATGCATAAGAAAACCAGATGTTAACTAAGGTCTGGCCTAATTGCAAATATTATCTTGGGAATATTTACAACATTAAAATATCATGTTAAATGAAGTAAGTCAGAAGAATGCTATATAAAGGATGATACACTTTATATGCAGAATTTATATGTAGAATAACTGCATGAGGGAATGCAGTGGTTCAAAGTGGGATTGCTGGGGCCAGAGAGATAGCATAGAGGTAGTGCGTTTGCCTTGCATGCAGAAGGATGGTAGTTCAAATTCCAGCATCCCATATGGTGCCCCTAGCCTGCCAGGAGCGATTTCTGAGCGTAGAGCCAGGAGTAACCTCTGAGCATTGCCAAGTGTGACCCCAAAACAAACAAACAAAAAAATGGGGTTGCTTAGATAACCCTTGATCCCAGACACAGAGGAGAGACAGAGACAGAAAGAAATAGAGTAGAGAGAGAAAGATAGATGATAAATAATGGAGGTAGAGTTAAAGGAGATTTAGATACATACGTGGTATTAAGGAAAAATAGAGCTACATATCCAAACCATGGAGTCAAGAACACTGAAAATATGAGACCCAAACTTTAACAGCTGGGCGGGGGAGGTGTAGAAAGGAACCTGGGAGCGTTAGTGGAGAGAGTTGACACTGGTAGTGAATTAGTGTTAGAATATTTTATGTCTAAAATTAAGCTATAAATAACTTTGTATATCACTCATATATTTGATTCTATGGTTATCAGTAATAAAAATATAATAACTTCTGAATGAATTCTTTTTTTGTTGTTGTTCTTTGGGCCACACCTGTTTGATGCTCAGGGGTTACTCCTGGCTAAGCGCTCAGAAATTGCCCCTGGCTTGGGGGGACCATATGGGACCCCGGGGGATCAAACTGAGATCCTTCCTTGGTTAGCGCTTGCAAGGCTTACCTTACCTTACCTCTAGCGTCACCTCACCGGTCCCCTGAATAAATTCTGAATAAAATAGTTTTCCTTGTAAAAAAAAAGATTTAGAGTATTTATGCCACTAATAAAAAAAAGTTTAAAGTATAATAAAAATACTACTAAACACTGGATTAAATGGCCCTTTTTTTAAATCAGTGGTCATCATTTTTCAGTAACTAGAGACATGGACTTAAACAAGGTTTTTATTGGATTTTTTTCAGACCAAGATATTCATAAGTAACGTTTATAAGAAAGTTTTTTAGAACTCAAATTCTCAACAGTAAAAATTTAAGATCACAGTCATAGCCTCAATAATAAGAATACACAACTAATTGATACAGTTAGGTGGTGTTATTAGGTAAATAGCACTATTAATATTAAAGAAAAATTTGAGAACAAATTTACAAGAGACCTAAATTCCCTATTTTTCCCTAATGATCTTGAAGTATGTAAAAACTAGATAAAATTATCATTAAAACATTGGTGTATAAATATAATTCTTAGATTCAGATAGACAAATCATAGACCTAACCCCATTAAGAAGGTACTTAGTTTAAATAGAAAGAAAGTCACTGCAGTTCTGAATTGAAGCTGTATCTATTAAATACATTATATAGAAAACTATAATAAACACTGAAGTGTATATTTTAATTCAGGATTACTCTAATAAATCTATATAAATACATTGAAAAGTCTTTTTAACCTTAACACTCACACCTTTCCCTGCCCACCAGAGCTGCAATTAAGTTTGTCCAAGCACCCTTCATAGGCTCTTGTATTCCATGTCACACCCCATTGTCTGTCATCCCATGTTCCCACACCTGGCTTACAGGTGTGAATTTTCTTATGAATTTTCAAGAACACACATCAGAGCTAGACCAGTTTTCTTGCATCAAGTGGACATTTATTTCAACTCAGAGAATCATAGATATGATAACCCAAAGTTTCTCTAATTTATTTTCCAGGGAGGACACCTGAGCAAAGCTTCAGGAAACTCCAAGTATTACTACTATTAATTCTTGACCAAGGGACCAGAGGTCCAATGTGGGAGGGAGCCAGAGGATATAGTGCTACTTGGGTCCTGCAATGTCAGGGACAAACCCCACCCACTGGTACTTGGGAGCCTTCAGGACTATGGTTGGGAGCGCTCAGGGAACATCTACTACTGGGGATCAAACCAGATTGGCCATATGCAATATATCTACTTTCTCTAAGTCTTTAAAGTTACCTTAAAAAAAAAAACAGAAAAATTGCATGAAGACATAAGTGAGCTGCTTAAATTATCTTGTTTTGGGGGTTAAGGGCATGGGACTTGCATGCCCAGCACCTGTATCTTTTTTTTTTTTCTCACTATTTCCCTTTCATCAGGCCCAAAAGAAAAATTATAGAAAAAAATTTCACTGTGTATATTTTTCTTATGATAATGAAATTTGTTTTACTATTTCTTAAAAGGAGAGAAAATTGAATTCTGTGAAGCAAGTATCTCCAAAGTTTTAGCTGAGAATTAGAGTAAAATGAAGACAAACCTGACCCAGGAATAGCAGTATCCAAAGTCTTGGAATCTGTTACTTCATCTGCAACTTATCTTCTGCTGCATCTATACAGATGATGATAATTAGCCACTGTCATCTTTCTGTATTTTAACTACTCTAAGTTAAACAGCAACCATTCTATTGGCAGAGTTAGAAGAATTAAATAAAATTGTCTTTTGGAACTGTCTGCCCCCTGTATGTAGATGTCATATTGGATTTAGAATCCCTTTCTTCTTCCCTTTGTTAGATATCCAAAGCCCTTTAGGGTGTTCTAGCAGGGTACCTTAAACTGGATGGCTTTCCAGACAGAGATATTAATGTCTCTGGATTTGGATGGCTCAAAATTCAAGATGTTGACAACAGGAATGTGACATTCAATGGCAGGTATCATCTGAGACTCCAAGACATTAATTATCATTGTGTCTTTAGGTATGACAAGAAGAGAAGGAATTTTTAGAAGCACATGTTGATTCCAAGTAGAACCAAATTAACCCCCATATTCTTTTATATGTAATCTTTATTTAAGCACCATGATTACAAGCATAATTGTAGTTGGGTTTCAGTCATAAACAGAACACCTCCCCTTTACCAGTGCAGCATTCGTACCACCAATGACCCCCTCCCTCCTTCCCAACCCTTGACTGTATTTGAGAGAGACATTCTACTTCTCCTACTCATTAAGATTGTCATGATAGTTGTTAGTGTAGGTATTTCCCCAACTGCACCACTACTCTGTGTGGTGAGCTTCATATTGTGAGCTAGTCCTTCTGGCCCTCATCTCTATTGTCTCTGGGCATTATTACAATAATGTCTTTAATTTTTTTCTTAAAAAATGACGAATGAGACTATTCTGTGTATATCTTTCTCCCTCTGACTTATTTCACTCAGCATAATAGATTCCATGTACATCTATATATAGAAAAACTTCATGGCCAGAATGGTCTCACTCATCTATGGGTTTTAAGAAAAATGAAAGACACCCTTGTAATAATAATTTTCAGACACAAAAGAGAAAAGAGCTGGAAGTTCCAGCTCACCTCAGGAAGCTCACCACAAAGAGTGATGAGTTTAGTTAGGTAAATAACTACATTTTGAACTGTCCTAATAATGAGAATGTATGAGGAAAATGGAGAGCCTGTCTAGAGTACAGGCGGGGGTCGGGTGGGGAGGAGGGAGACTTGGGACATTGGTGATGGGAATGTTGCACTGGTGATGGGTGGTGATCTTTACATGACTGAAACCCAAACACAATCATGTATGTAATTAAGGTGTTTAAATAAATTAAAAAAAAAACTTCATGGCTTCATCTCTCCTGATGGCTGCATAATATTCCATTGTGTATATGTACCACAGTTTCTTTAGCCATTTTTCTGTTAAAGGGCATATTAGTTGTTTCCAGAGTCTGGCTATTGTAAAATGTACTGCAATGTATAAAGGTGTGAGGAAGGGGTTTTTGAATTGTGTGTTTGTGGTCCTATGGTATATCCCTAGTAGTGGTATAGCTGGTTCATATGAGAGCTCAATTTCCAGTTTTTTGAGGAATCTTCATATTGTTTTCCATAAAGGCTGGACTAGACAGCATTCCCGCCAGCAGTGTTTTCTAATATTATCATTTCTGATATTACCAGTTTCTAATATCATGCTGTGTGGTTAGGAACTTAACACAGGAATTTTGTGGAGAGCAAATTCAGACAATTGTACTGAGGACATGCATGGAGGTAGCACTTAGCTCTATAGGTTCACTTTTCTTCCAGTTGGGCTTACATCTATCTATTTCAGTAATTATCATTACCACTGTACATTATAATGATCTGGGTGGGAATTGCAGGGGAGGGAAACTTTATCTGATATTACACAGGGTTTATTCCTGTTTTTATGATCAGATATCACTCCTAGTGGTGCTCAGTGGATCATGTGCAGTGCCAAGGATTAAATCTTGCCAGGTGCTGGCTGACTGCTAGGATGAAGCAATGCATTCTCTGGTTGTAGGGTTAATATTTGTTTTTTCCACAGTTCCCAAAAGAAAATTGGAAACCCTATATCCCCTGCCCATGAAGAATAGAAGAAACTGTTCCAGGTATATTAGTCTGCAGTAAATAATCCACACAGGTATGAGGATAGAGTCAAGAAACTCTAACACAAGCAATTTACTAGCAAGCCAGCTGCTCCAATGCTGGAGCTAGCAAAAGGCTCCCTCGTCTCAGCCCTGCCTCATATTTATTCAGATCCAAACGGTGCCCCCCCCAAAATGGGGGAAGGGAAAAAACAGGCAGAGAGAACATATATAAAAGAAAAATATTAAAGACCTCTATATACCTCACACTAAGGAAGCAAGTACTCCTGTTACTACCTCTCCTATCCCCGGGGGAAAATTTTTTAAATATAGTTTTTTTTTCTTTGACTTATAAACCACCTAGTTTTTACTGAATTTAGGGTTGAGTTTTTTGATTCTTTTTTTGTTGGTTGGTTGGTTTTGTTTGGGGCCACACCCAAACTCACCTCAGGGGTTACTCCTGGCTGTGCTCTCAGAAATTGCTCCTGGCTTGGGGGAACCATATAACACTCCGGGGATCAAACTGAGGTCAGTCCTAAGCTAGTCCTTGCAAGGCAGATGCCTTACCTCTACCACCACTCCAGCCCCGAGTTTTTTTGTTTCTTGTTAGTTACTCATATTTCACATTTGAGTGAAACCATTCACTAATTATTTTCATTTCCTTGTTTGAAATTTAGACTAATCTCAAGTTGCATCGAATTTTGTTTCAAAAAACATAATTTTGTATTTTTTTAACTATATTCTTTTGAATATTTAGGCCACAGTTTCTTTCTTTGGTCATCTTGTCAGTGGGCATTTAAGTTGATTCCATGTTTAGCAGGTTATGAACATTGGGATGCAAATATCCTTTTGAATTTGTGTTTTTATATAATGTGGATAGATGCTGGTTTAAGTTTTCTTGTTTAAATACTGCTCTCTCACCTGACTAAACACCAACTAAATGAGATTTTCCTAATAATGGACCCTAAACACAATAGTATACTTTATAGATGTCACCAAGTGATCCAGATGTGCAATCTGATCTGATGTGTAAATCGCTGTTGACTATCTAAGCCTTTCTTTCAGATATTATATGTTTCTCTGTACTTTCTTACACTATTACCATTAACCTAATGTGGCTAGTCACACTTGAAATAAATCTATTCTGAAGTGAAATATGCCTTTAATATAATCAAACTTCAATGACATGAAGATATAATAGAAATCATTTTAATAACTTTTCCATTGATTTTATGTTGACCAAAGTATTTTGAATTTTCAATTATATCACACAGTTTACTGTCATTAGTATAAACTCTCCCTGTTATTTTATAGGACCATAGGCAGAAAGACTCATGAGTGCCCAGAGTATTTAAAATTGCTTATGTGGCTCACATAATGTGTCTATTAGACTGCAAATTAGGTGGTTTAGATTCAATAGTCCCTAAAATAGAATTCCTACATTGGAGGCATCAATGTCACCTGTTTGCTTACTAGAAAAGCAAATTGCTAAGCCATGCCCAGACCTGTTATACTAGCTACTCCAGTGGGACACAACCATCTGCTTTAATAAGCCCATCAGATAATTCTGATTGGTGCTAAATTAGAGAACCACTACCCTCGGTAAGGGTCAGGACACATTCTACATTTCACCTGCATTTCTCTGATCTCATGCAAGTTATCTAAATTTTGTTTGGAAACAAAATGCCAAGCTAGTTTATTTTAGGGATGTTTTGTGAAACATTGAAAGGCAGATCATTGAACTAAAAGATACTTATTTTTTATGAGTACAGGAAGACTCACTGAACTAAAAAAATGGATGAAATACAACTATATTTTATTTACTTATTGTTTTTTTTCCCTTTACTTAAAAATGGTGGTTTACAAAGTTGCTCACAACACAGTGGCTTTGCGCATTAAATGTTCCAGCACCAATCCCACCACTGGTGTAACTTGCCCTTCACCATTGTCAGAATTTCCCAACTCCCCTCCAAGTGTGTCCCCTAGAAGATACAGAATATTGCTTTTTATAACTACACGATTAATGGAATAAGCAAAGATTACTTCAGTCAATGGAAATTTGTCAAAATTGTTATATCTCACAATGGGATCATGAAGTTGTTGAGGGTTTATTAAGCTGTTTTTTAGTAGTTGAGCCTGTTGTTGTTATTGTTTATTGAGCATAGTTGGTTTCAATGCTGTTTTTCCAAATAAATTGATGCGTTCCTATGTCAGTATTGTGGAATTTGAAGATGTTGTACAAAGAAGAGCTGCCTCAATGAATTTACATGGGCAACTGTGGAAATGTGGATGTGTTTATTGGGGCTTCAGACAGTTGGAGAGTAGGTGAAGAGAGGTTGTCCATCCCCACTCTGAGAAGATACCAAAAGTGTCCACTTTAAATCCAGTGCAACTAAATCATCATGGCTCAGTGTCTCTGCAGAGATTAGACCTGATGCAATGAAGTTGGGTCATTTGCATGACAGAAGTTAGACTATGGGTGTGGGTGCATAACCTTTGGCAGGGTGGGAACTCAGTCCATCCACCTCTGGAGGGTACACCCAAGTTTTCATCTGGAAGATTGGTGTGCTTGTGAGTTTTAGCAGCTTGGCTTTAGTCTCTTCCAAGATTAGTCTGGGAACTGTGGGGGCTAGGTCCATGATTTTACTTAATGGTGGCTGTTGGATAATGTATTTTCTAAATTGTATATAACATTCACGATAAGCTTTGATCTCTTCATATTTCATATTACCTTTCTAAACTTTGTTTAAAACCTGGGAAATTGATGTAGAAGACCAGTTAAAAATGCGTACTGTGACATTTGCATGGCACTAAATGTAATCATCAGAAAAGGTGAAGACTGTTCTGTCCTGGAGATGGTGCCAGAGATGATGTCTTTGACATATTTACTTGCTCCTTGATCTGTATATTTATGCTGGTAAGCTCTCTCTAGTTTCGCCAGAGCGTGTAAAATTTCATCTGTCAGCCCCCGTGTCAATTCTCCTTCGTAAAGGAAAAAGAAAATCATTCAAGGTCAAGTAGCTTTCTCAACACAAGCAGTTTAACCTCATTTGTCTACAAGCTATTTGAATTCTCAAAAAATCAGTCCAAATTGGAAGCTAGTAAATTAAACATTCACAGTTTGTAAAAAAGCTAAGAGTACTGTTCTTCTGAGTCCAAAGATAAGGTGTTTTCAGCATCTGTGGAAGTTCTCAAGAGTCACAGTTGATTATTAGGCAGTATTATGTGTGCTCCTAATCCCAGCATGGGGGTGACAAGCTTAATAAAGTGGTACTAAAAGTACAAAACTTAGCCTCTGTCAGTGATAATATTGCAAACCATAGTGCCCCTCTGTAACAATATTGCTAATCACAATGCCTAAAATGAAAAAAAAAAAAAACTAGAAAGAGATAGAGACAAAGAAGAAAAATATCTTCCATAGAAGTTGACAATGGGAACGTAATAGGGAAACTGAATACATTGGTCGTGGAAACTGTGCATTGGTGGAAGGATGGGTGTTGGACATTAGATGACTGATATTAATCATGAACAACTTTTTAATGGGTCATCTCATAGTGATTTCATTTTAAAAAAGTTATTCATTAAAATAAAACAGCCAAAATAGAAAAGAGCTGGAAGTTCCAGCTCACCTCATGAAGCTAACCACAAAGAGTGATGAGTTTAGTTAGAGAAATAACTACATTCTGAAATGTCCTAATAATGAGAATGTATGAGGGAAATGAAAAGCCTGTCTAGAGTACAGGCAGGGGTTGGGTGGGAGGAGTGAGATTTGGGACATTGGTGATGGGAATGTTGCACTGGTGATGGGTGGTGTTCTTTACATGACTGAAACCAAAACACAATCATATATGTAATCAAGGTGTTCAAATAAAATAAAATATATTAAAAAAAGAAAAAAGAAAACGAAAATAAAACAGCCTTTCTCATCAGCCTGAGATTCAATCTGCCAGAGAAATGATTATGAAATTCATTTCTTCAAAACCCAGTTTTATCTCTTCTAAAGAAAAAGAAATAATCAGGGAGAGGATTAAAAGAGATGATAGTTTTTTTTAAATTTTTTTATTTTTAATTATGAGGACAAAGATGCAAAGAAAGAGGACAAGGTAAAGTTACAGTGGAAGGACAATCACCCATAACATAATTCTCAGAAGAAGTCTTCTTGCTGATATCTTAACTTTGAACTTTCAGCCAAAGAACATTAAGATAAATAAAACAGAATCCATGTACAATTACTTTGTCCCTCAAGTCCCCAGATTGTAACACATTATAATATTTCTTAACAGCACACGAGGCAATCTAAAGCCATAAAACTTACATAACTCCTTAAACATTAGAGGCATAGTATTTTTTACATTTCTATGTACATGCATATTAGCTTAAGTTAACCTCAAATTTTAAGTGTTTGTTTTTAATGATTAGAGTCAAAGGAGCACAGTAAAAACGGTGTTAGAGTGGCAATTGTTGTTTGCATAGGCCCACCAAAATATGAGGGGCATGGAAAGTTATAATCTTGGCCTAAATACAAAGAGACTCTACCCCTGAAGTTTCCTGGCACAAGACCAACTCTAGGCTCCAGGCAAGCTAGATCGTCCAATCCAAGACATTGTCTGTAGTGCCAACACACTTTTCACACAGTCTCTGTTGTTGGTATCATGTTTCTGTTTTAAAGATCCTGGCATCTGCATCTCCTACATTGAAGTCAGGATGTGGAGCGTCCTCTCATTTCACCTCACCATTAAAGGGCAATGCAGGAAGCCCTGTCCTGTAAGCAGGTCGTTGTTGTTGTTAAGTCTTCTCAGTGTTAAGGGGAGTCTCTTTTGAGCAGGTCGATGTCTGAGCAGTGGTAGGGTCTTCTGTGGTAGAGGATTACAAACCTGGATGTTTCGTGGATGGCTTCCCTGGTTCAGGGGTGAATGGAAAATGCCCTTTCTTCTGAGGTCTGTGCCAGGTCGTTATGTCAATGTTCAGGGTGTAAGGTCCCTATGCACTACAAGGTTTTTATGTTCCAATTTCTATTAGATAGGATCTTATTTGTATGTATAGTATTTTCCCATTTTAATGTGCCTATGCAAAAAAGGAGCAATGCCACGTGGCGTTATTGGCGCATATGGGGGCCATAAGAACAAGTCCAACAATCCCCATGGCATGGTTCAATCATAAGCATTAACCTGGGGGACTCTTTCACCAAAATTCCTTGTCGAACAGCTCATAAAGAGAAGATAAAAAGTGGTTAGAATCATCACTGTATAAGAGAATATTTAGTAAGACTTTTAGCTGTTAGAGAAAAAACACAAAATATTCTAAAGAAATACAAGTCCTTTCTATGTCTTTTGAAACAGTTTGGGTTTGTTACACACAATGCACGGCTTTGGTCTGTGATTAGGGTTGTGCAGTACTGAAGTTAAAAAGAGTAATGTGGGAAAGTGATGTTTGGTGGGGGTGAGAGAGTTAAGGAGTAAAATGAGCTTTGAAGGGATGTGGGAAAGGGCAGAATACAAAATGGACATTCTGGATACGCAAAACATAACATAAAGATAAGGAATACTCTTAAAACATGCAGTGTATTCCATATGCAGAGTGGTCAGAAATTTCCAGTGACAAACTTAGCGCAACTGAGCAAATCTCAGCACACCCCAAGTTAAGACCAACCATCTCTGGCCGCCTGGGCTGCCACCCCAGAAGGCCTGGAGGCCGGGGGCAGAAGAGTGGAAGGCTGGGGGCCTATCAAGGCTCCCAGTGCACCCAAGTTAGGGAGAAGGCCTTTCACATGGGGTCTCCCCAAACCCCATGCCAGCTAGAGCTAGCCTCCAGCTCAAGAGAGGATGGAAAGAGAGCCGGAAGCCAGGATCCGCCGGCCCTACACCATGTGCCCTTCCCACCCTAGAGCTGGGGGAAGGGCGGGGAAAGCTTGGAACCCCCTCCCGACACCCACCTTGTCTCTCTACCTGGGCTGCCACCCCAGAAGGCCTGGAGGCCGGGGGCAGAAGAGGGGAAGGCTGGGGCTTATCAAGGCTCCCAGTGCACCCAAGTTAAGGAGAAGGCCTTTCACATGGGGTCTCCCCAAACCCTATGCCAGCTAGAGCTAGCCTCCAGCTCAAGCGAGATGATAGATTTTTGATACTTAATCTAGAACCCAACATATAGGAGATACTCAATAAATGTGAGGTTTTCCTTTGATGATTATTGTCATCATCAATATGATCCCTTATCTCATTTCTAAATGCAAAGACTCACACATGTCAAGCAGAGGGGGAACCATGATTTTAAAAATGTCAGCTGCAAGCATTTTATTGCAGTTGTCATTTGTAGAATGTCTTATTAAATAAGACATTATTTTATTTGTTTAAATATATATAATATCTGATATGTCTAATAGTTAATTATTATCCTATTGCTTTTACTGGGGGCAAGATGAGGCTCTAGGATATTAAACAACTTGCTAATATCACAATGTCAGAGAGGGATTCCAAATTAAAAATCTCTTTCCATTCAGTTAACTTGGGAATTATTGTTATTAAGAAAAAAATAAAAACCTGCCTTCTATGAAAGAATTAGTAAAGATTTTCCCCAAATTTTTATTTGGTCACTGTGAGATTTATGGCCTTTAAACTCTTGGCTAATATTGGATTTTAGCCAATGTCAACAAGAAAATCGTTTCTCAAGAAATCTGATATATCAGAACAGATGCCCAGTTGCATATATGTTTAATTTTAACAAATAGTTTTTCTTAACTATAGGATTTTCTATATTTATTAAAAAAAATCTGGCATATGAGAAAATATCAAATTGTGCTATTCCACCTCCATATGTGCCAGTTATCTATAATTATAGAAATGCAATAATTATCACTAAAACTGTTACTTGTTAAATTTCTGAAAACATATAAATTATGAATATGAATTTGGAAATTTTGTTGAAAGAATTAAGAAATGAAGATGAAGAATCACTGGTTCTATAAACACAGGACTCAGAGACCACCTAGTTCAATACTCAAAAATGATGTTTGAATTTGTATTTCCAAATAGTTTATGAACATCTACTTAAAATACCACCATGACAACAGACCCCCTCACTTGGAAGGTTCTCATTTACTGTATGATCACCCTGTTTGTTGAAAAGTCATTCCTTGTGTTTGAAAAGTCTGTCAATACTAATAGTATCATGAGAGAATGCTCTGGCCTGGGTTAGACATCCGACTAGATTGCATTTATAGCATCGTTTAACACAACCTTCTGAGTCACAAGTCTAGTCATGCACGAAATGTGTTAACCAAAGCATCAAACATGGTACAGCTAACAGGCAGTCCAGTTTGCCAAGATATTAGAAAAGAAAACCAAAGACAAGCCATACAAAGTTCAACATTTACAGTATGATCTCTTGGAGTTTGCCTCCATGCATAGCCAAAGAGCCAAAAATGAGAGAGCTGGGTGCATGGTATGCTGGGATACAGTTCACTCTATTTTCCAGATCCAACTATGGATATACTAAGAATTTTTCAATAAAATGTTTTTTCAGTGCTGGAGCGGTGGCGCACGAGGTAAGGATTCTGCCTTGTCCTTGCTACCCTAGGTGCTACCCTAGGACAGACTGCGGTTCAATCCTCCAGAGTAGCATATGGTCCCTCAAGCCAGGAGCGATTTCTGAGAGAATAGCCAGAAGTAACAGCTGAGTGTCACCAGGTATGGCCCAAAACCCAAAATAAATAAATAAATAAATAAATAAATAAATAAATAAATAAATAAATAAATAAATAAATAAATAAATAAATAAATGCTTTTTCTTTCCCCTCTCCTTTTTTTCATTTTTTGGGGGGGTATTTGGGCCACACCCAGTGATGCTCAGGTGTCACTCCTGGCTTGGGGGACCATATGCAAAACCGGGGGATAGAACCACTGCTCAATTTAGTTCAGCCATGTACAAGGTAAATGCCCTACCACTGTGCCACCACTCTGGCCCCTCCCCACTCCATTTTATTTCTTCTTCTCACGTATGAAAAATGTATTTCAGGTCCCTATTTATTTTAAAAGAATAATTTTAAATTTTACACAATAAATAGTTAAGTCAAATATGACATTAATATGAGATGTCCAACAACAGATTAGTGGATTATGGAAAAGTGGACATATATACAATGAAATACTACATGATATAAGGACTGATACCATCATGTAATTTGCTGCAACATGTAAGCCAGAAGAATACAGAAAGATATCATTTATAGGTGGTTTCAGAATAACTGAATAAAGAAATGCAATGGTCTAAATGGGAGTTGTTTCAAATACCCTTGGCCCCATAGTATAGTTAGGAGAAGGAATTAAAGCGAATGGAAGAGGATAAACACAAATATGAAAGAATAGGGCCAGGGACCAATGGTCTCAGGTGCATTGGTGGTGTTAAAAAAATAGAACTAAATATCTAAGCTATAGTCAACAACAATGAAATCAAGAGATCCAAACTTTAATAATCCAAACTTAAAATGGGCCTGTTATACTGGCAGGGTAGGGGACAGAGAGAACATTGGTGGAGAGAGGTAGACATTAGTGGTGTGATTGGCCCTGATTCAGTATATGTCTAAAACCCAACTATGAAGGTCTTTGCAAATCACGAGGTTTTCAATAAAATAAAATACAGTTTTTTAAAAGGACATTGTATAATACAATACAATACAATAAGATAAATCTTAAAGACCTAAGATTTCATGAGATGAGCAAGTCATAATAGGACAAATATTATCTGATTCTAACTATATGAGTTGGCAAGTGTTATTAAGTCAACAAAAATAAAGTATGGAAGAGTGGTTGCCAGGAACAAGAAGAAGGGGGACATGGGTAGAGGAGAAGTGTGGGTACAGAACTTCAGTATGAAAAGGTGAAAGTGTTCTTAGAATATATGGTTGTAATGGTGGGGAAGTCATTCAAATGAAAGTCATATCATTGACCTAAACTATTTTTTCATTTTATTTTCTTTATTTAAACATCGTGATTACAAATATAATTGTAGTTGAGTTTCAGTCATAACAAGAACACCCCCCTTCACCATGCAACCTTCCCATCACTGTTGCATCCATCTCTTCCCTCTCCACCCCCAGCCTGTATTCAAGACAGGCTTTCTACATCTCTCACTCACAGACATTATTATGATAGTTCTCAGTGTAGTTATTTCTCTAACTGCACTTACCACTCTTTGAGCCAGTCCTTCAGGCCCTGATCTCTGGGAATTATTTCAATGTCTTTAATTTTTCTTAAAATCCATAGATGAGTGATACTTTTCTATGTCTATCTCTCTTCCTCTGACTTATTTCATAATAGATACCATGTACATCCATGTATAGGAAAATTTCATGACTTCATCTCTCTTGAAGGCTGCATAATATTCCATTGTGTATATGTACCATTTCTTTAGCCATTCATCTGTTGAAGGGCATCTTGGTTGTTTTCAGAGTTTAGCTATTGTAAATAACACTGCAATGAATATTCAGGAAGAAATTTTTGTTTTGGATTTTTGTGTTTCTAGGATATATCCTTAGGAGAGGTATAGCTGGGTCAAATGGGAGCTCAATTTCCAGTTTTTGAGGAATCTCCATATTATTTTCCATAAGGGCTGGACAAGATGGCATTCCCACCAGCAGTAAATGAGAGTTCCCTTCTCACCACATCCGCTCCAGCACTGATTGTTCTTGTTCTTTGTGATGTGTGCCAGTCTTTGTTGACCTAAACTCTTAAAATAATGAAAAAGGTAATTTATGTGTTACAATTTAAATTAAAAATTAAATTGAGTAATTTTGTGGGTGTTTTTTTAAAAGCGTTGTTAATTCTGAACTTAGAATGTCACCTGAAATTTTCTATACATGGATGTACATGGAATCTATTATGCTGAGCGAAATAAGTCAGAGAGAGAGAGAGAGAGAGAGATGCAGAATGGTCTCACTCATCTATGGTTTTAAGAAAAATGAAAGACACTCTTGCAATAATTTTCAGAGACAAAAGAGAGGAGGGCTGGAAGTTCCAGCTCACCTCATGAAACTCACCACAGAGTCATCACTACAGAGTTTAGTTAGAGAAATAACTACATTGAGAACTATCCTAACAATGAGAATATATGAGAGAATAGAAAGCCTGTCTAGAGTACAGGCAGGGGTGGGGTGGGGAGGAGGATATTTGGGACATTGGTGATAGGAATGTTGCACTGGTGATGAGGGTGTTCTTTACATGATTGAAACCCAACCACAATCATATTTGTAATCAAGGTGTTTAAATAAAATATTATTTAAAAAATGTCACCTGAAAGTTTCAATATTTTTTCATGCTCAGTTTGTTTAGAAACCAGCTGCAAGTCTGATGAACAAGAAAAGAGTCCAGGATGAGCATTCAAAGCCACCTGTGAAGAGGGCTTCATTCAGCCATGTGAAGAATCTGGGGTATTTTTACAGACCACAAGCTACTAATGTTCTAAGATCAATAATGCTGGTCCATGAAGCTCCCTAAGTTTCCTTTTTCTCCTCTAACTTCAATGTATAACATAGTAGGTTTGGAAGGTTTATATATAAAAAACTAGATCCAGGAATCCAAATTTTTATAGTAATGCTTTCAAACCCATCTGTAGTTCTAAGGGATGACACATTTTTGATGATCATGTTCTTGATTGAGGACAAAAGCCACAAGCTGTTAAGAGGCATCATCAATGGGCAAGTATTTCCCTGGGGTAAGCAAAGTTGTAAGGAGAAGTTGGATCAGGAGAAGCTCTTCCCAGCAAATGGGAAGGACGCTCTGTTCTGTACAGCACATTTTTCCTTTGACTTTTTAAAGCATTGGGCACCCAGTCAGGGGACAAGAACCAACTTTTCTCTTATAAGAGATTCTGCAGCCAAATTTAGTTGAGCATAAATTTGTTACAGGAATTCTGGGTCTCTGACCAGCAGGGGTTGAATGATATCCATCTTCTTAATTGAATAAGAAAAAGATCTGTAAATCTGAAATACTGCAGCAAGGTCTCCAAGGGTGGCTCCGCACTTAAAATTAGTCTTTATGGAGTGTTCTGCGCCAATGCTTCACAGACTAGATATGACCAGAACAGGAAGAGCTGAGGACAAAGTATCTGGTGATATTGCTGCCTTGTTAGACTTTCTCATTTGCATCAATAGTCTGTGGAAGATAAAAGCATTTAGTTCAAAAGATGCTGAAGAATATAGATTGAAATGTCATCAGAGACTTGAACAAAATGCCATGCATCCCATTAGGGAGTTTCTTTTCCTTGTAAGTAAAGTCATATTTCTCTCCCATATGTCCATATTCTTTCCTTCTCTCCCTTTCCTACTCAGCCCTTGTAGAATACCATGAGTATCCCTGCTCATACACCTGTTGATAAGAGATTTCTTTCAACAACTGCAAAGTTTGAATCAGATAAAAAATATTAAAAACAGAAGGGAATTATGTTACCAAGCATTGTGTATTTTATCCTTGTTTAATTTGCCTTCACATGAGAGTGGTGGTGGGAGGGGGTATTTTCTGTCTTTTAGGACTCAAGCCTCCCTCTTTATTAAGAGGTGAACTTCCCTTGGGTGGGAATACAAATAAACCTTTCCAATACAAACCCTTGGGAACCTGATTTGAACATGTATGTGTCTACTTTGTCTTATTATAATACTGGACAAAACCAAAGAAGAAAAATTCTTTAAAACATTCCATTAAAGAATCACTCCTAAAAATATAAAATAAAGCATTGCTTTCAAGTTGAACAATGAACCTTCCATTTTCCAGTGCTCTCTTAAGACTATGCCACCACAACAGAAAAGGATGAGATTACTGGTGCCATTATGCTGACCCAAAGACATAGTGCAATACAGTTGGTTTGACTTAATGTCCTAAAGTTATTTTTCATTGTCCCAAGTCCCCCAGATGTAGGTAGCATTCTACCCCCAAAGAACTTATAAAGGATTCAGTAGCATTGATTCATTATTGTTAATAATTTTTTCTACTCAAAATGGACAACAGCTTCAGATGTTACATTATGAATGTATGGGAGTATTTTGCATTTTAAAAGAGGTTAAAGAGAAACTCATAGTGTATGCCTCTATCCCAAACACGTTTCTATTGCTCAATTATCTAGCTTACTAGACAAGTGTTTGGGAGAACAAACATGATTCTGATAACATAGCACCACCTGCTAATAGCCTCCCTTTCTTCCTCTTAAAATACTGGCTAATGAATAAAACTGGACTAACATAAATTGAATAGGAAATATTGGATCAAAAGATCAGCAGAGCTCAAACTTCATACTGGACGGGGTCCATCTACAATAGAATCACAGCAGAGAATTCCAGTGTGAGAATTCCTAGCATATGCTTTATATATCTTTGCATGGGAATAGTAAGAATATACTCAAGCAAACAGAGATAACACTAACTTATCTAACAATTCTGTTCTGGCTTTGAAGTCAAGTAGTTCCAGTCCTCTAGTTCTACCACAAAAACTGGCCAACATTATTTATATAAGAACTGAATCCATTACTCTGCCTTCTTTGCTTCCTATAATTATAGAATTTGTGAAATTTCTGAACGTAAGTCAAGATAGTAATTACCAATTTGAATTGCCTGATTTTGAACTCTCCAAGGGAAAAAAAGATTGCAAATGTGATGGGCATAATAACTTTATCTTTTGACCTGCCAAAAATTCTTCTTTTTTCTTTCAGAAAGACTGTCACATGCCAAGGTCTATACCAGGTTCTGGGAATAATGAGTTCAATTTTTTGACAGTTTGCATTTTATATAGCAGAAAGCAAAACGAGTGACAAAAGGGGTATTGAGACAAGAAGTCAAGACTAAAAAAGCTATTACTTTAAAGTCACCCATGGAGAGGACTATCCAGAGAAACACTACAATGAAAAAAATCAAGATGAAGGTAGTACCAAGAAGAGAGTCAACATTTAAGCCAGTCATAAAGTGAAAGGTACCAAGTAAAGATAAGATGATTATCAAAGAAGAAGAAGAAGAAGAAAAAAAAATCAGGAGAAGAGTTTCAGGAGGATAAAGTCAACATAAGGACCAGACTACAGAGGGACCATGTAAAAGGAAGATGAAAGCAAGGTAAATTGATTTGATGTCACAATTAAGATATGATCATTGTTGACCTTCTCCAGAGTAGTTACCATGAACGCTTGGTGTTAGAGGCATTGCTGAACTCTGCTGTGTTGATGAGTCAAGTGTAGGTCAAAAATAGAGCATCTGTTTTAAAGAGAGTGTGAAGAGGGTAATAGTTGAGGGAGACACAGAAGTATTTATAGGATATGTTTTTATCCTAAGATGAAGGAGATCGAAGTATGTTTGTAGCCAGAGGCAGAAGGAGCAGGAAGGAGCTGGTGTAAAGAAAAAGTAATTGAAGATTTAAGGAAAAGAAGGAATAATTGATGTAGGAGAGACTTTGGGGAAACAAAAGGATAAAGAATCAAGAGTCCTCAAGTACTAGGGTTAGTTTGCAGAAAATGGGGAAGAAGAAAGAATAAAAGATATCTAAGCTTGGAAAATCATAAAAAAAGGAGTTCAGGAAATTTATTGATGCAGTCTTAGGATAGGATAGCAAGGAAGAGGAGTAAGGAGAGAAGTGCTGTATTGCTTACATTCTTTTCCCTCCTAACTTGAATGAGAGCTAGGAGCAAGGAAGGAATACTCAGATGATGTTAGGGGGAACGTTTTACCTTTGAAACCATAGTCATGGCGAGCACTAAAACATCCACCAATCCTCTGAAGAACCCAATGCACCATGTATATGGTTTGGGATTAAGTTGAAAACAAGTAGGAAAACAATTTTAAATTATTATATGAATGAGCACACCAGTTGTTTTACTAATCTGAAAATGAACTACATGCAAGTTAGTGAGAAACCCAGCTGAAAAATAATAGTCCTAAAACACAGATGAGATCTTGCATAAAGTCATTATGTGTTACCTGTATCTCTTGTATAAGTCTTTTGACACATCTTCACATTTCTGAGGATGTGCATGCATTCTCTCTTCTCTTTTAATTTTTCTCATTTTAACATTCTTTTATTTAACATTCTTTTCTCCATTAGAATTCTTCAATATAACTTTATTATCTCTCTGAAATGCAATAAACCCTATCAGTAATTAAAATTAAATAGATTTAAGATTTTTTTTAGATTTAAGATTTTAATGAGAGGAAGGGAGAAGAGATTAATAGGGGAAATATTTTAATCTAGATTCTTCCATCCTGATGCCATCTTCCCTCTTGATATCTTTTTCCTTATTGGTGCTCCTACCCTACCAAAAATGAGGGAAGTAAGTATTTTGTGGGCAAATTTTTTTCCACACTCATCTTTCTTCATCATCTGTCTCCCCTCAAGCATCTTTTCACATCATCTTTAATATTAAAAGGAATTTCTACAAACTATCTTAAGAGAAATGCCAGACAGCAAGAAATTGGGGGTGATGACATTGAGATTATGAACAGAGCTTTCCAATTACTATCTTAGATGCCACTAGAATAAAAAAATGGGTTCTGGGTAGCAAAATAAAGCTCTCCATCATCTCTCCAAGTCAACTGAACTACAGTTTAATCAATTACCATACCAAAATGGAAGGATCATCTTGGACATGGCCAATACTTACTGCTCAATCCTGGAGCTGGTCAGGCAGACACTGACATCATCTTTCCCTCATGACCTACACATTTCCTTCTGTAGGAATGTTAGCTAAGATCTCTTGTGACAACTAAATTTACTGGGGGTAAAAATTCACAATTATTTCGGCAGCAATCAGCTTCTGAAATTTTCCAAGTGTGCTTTTTTAGTGCTCTATTTCCCTGAAACCATATGATGTCATTTGTCTCTCAATCCCTGAATGCCAAAAAAAATTTTGCTTCCCTATCTTTGAAACTTGACAAACTATAAATATTTATGTATATATGTGCATAAAACCTTATATCTAGGCTTGGTTTCTTATTCCCTCATAAAAAAATAAACTAAAATTACTTTTTACACTTTTTAAAGTGAGAGGATCAAATTACATATAAACAAACAACAGCAATAAAATCTCAGCTCACAAATTGGTTCAGTCTTGACCATGTTTCCTCTTATGTAGGTCAATAGGCTGTCCTTATTTTACTCAGAATTTTTATTTCAATTGCCTGTCAGCTGCAGTTTCAGAATACAAGGAAGAGTCCTAAAGTTTGGAGTTGACAGGTAACCAAGCACGTGATTCCTACGTGCAGTATTTTGCTTTCAGATCTACACATTAGTTATTTCTGAAGTTAGAACATTTTCTCACTAATTTGGAAGTTTTGTAGGTTCTTGGGATATATTTACTGAAGCTTTTTAGTTCACCTAAAAGAAGAGAGAATAAAGCCTTTATTCTGCTTCCCTTTCTAATTACAGAACCATTTCCTTAGCAAGGCCTTGAAAAAAGAATTCCCCAAGTCTCTAATCATCTCTCTAGTCATAATCTCCATAATTGTGTCCCTTCCAGATTCCTTCCTGGCACACACAGCCCAGAAACTGATTTGCTCCATGTGTTTAAAAACCTTTTGTTTTATGCCAGTTAGGACTTGTTTTCACGGTTTGCCTTCTTGAGCATTAATGCTACATTGGATTCAATTGATCACCGCAGGCTTCTGTTCATCCCCAATAAGTGATTGTAGTCCTTGTTCCATTATCTTATTTTAGGGGCAGACAAAATTCTGCCCGAGAGGATTAGAACTCTGGGGTTCCAACAGGCTGCCACCTGCATTTTATTTCCTTTTACCCTTTTAGTTAATCAGAGTAATAGAAAAGCATTATAAAGAGAATTATACTGAACCAATACCAGAGTAAATAAATATGAGGGTTCACTGAAGTCATCCTTATTGTCCTAGAAATATTTGCATGAGCCTTTTTTTTTTATCATGACACCAGGAAGGGAGGTGTCCATACAGATTTCTTGTGTGTAGAGGGAAGGGTTACTTAGAACAGCCACTGACAATAAAGTGTCATCTGGGGGTTGGAAAGATAACTAATGGACTGGAGCTCTACTTTTCATGTGAGTGTCCTAGGTTTGATTCCTGGCATCATATGATCCTCTGAGCACCAACCACATGGTCTCCTGACTACCTCCAATTATAATCCTAAAAACAAAGGCAAAAATGAATAAAAAGCTACCTGGCACCCAATATTAATAAAGATGTTAATAGGAGAATTGATATTTTAATGCTAATAAATGTTAATAGGAGAGGCCTACTTCAGATAAAAAAACAATCCTACCAGATCAACAAATTTGTTCAATTATTTCTGCATTGTCAGCCTCTTTGGCATCGAATATTTGTTTGCTATGAGTCTGTTTAAAAAATAATTTTTCATAGACATTCTTTCTATTAGTACTTTAAATATCTCCAGTGTCACAAAAATTATGGGTACACCAGTCACACTCTAGAAGCTGGCAATCTCCAGAGGATAGGTGAGCCAACTAACCACCCTGATGAAGCCGCTCCTGCTGTACAGTTCACCCACAATCACTTCATCAATGGCCCTGTTTCACCACTCATCTACAGCTCTCTAAAAAGACACCAATCTAACCAAAATTCCATGTATGTTACTATACATCAGCAGGACTTTGTGAAGTGAGGGTAGACCCTATCTCTGACTTATACTTCTGAAATGCCTGGCCCACAAAAATGCCACACCCTACAAAAACTTCAACCACATTGCTTAGAATTCCTGGACCACACAGTCACGACACCATTTTTTTTTACTATTGTCCTCCTCATAGGAACACACAAATTTATATGCTAATAGGTATTTGAGGCCACCTAATATTCAGAAACAAAAGAAACAACAAAATGGTCATCTAGCAACATGATCTTAATAAAACTGGCAGACCTAATTACCTCATTTTGAGATACAATAATTCTCACAAATTTCTTGTTGCTATACTCTTTTTCCTTCCTTTTTTCTTTTCTTTCTGTTTGTTTTTATTCACTCCCATTTGCCTGTAAACAATGTATTATGCTCACTATGTCTACTATGTGATACATGGAGCACATTTGGATCTTATTTTCCACAGAAGTTGTACCCCCCCACTATCAGCCCACTATTCTGGCTTCTGGGACCAAGAGGAAAACCTCAATAAGCACCTTAAATTACTATTATTTTAACCTACTCATTTATAATCTGTTTATTTAAATAAAGTTATATATAAACCAATAATATTCTAGGTGTCATAATGTTTATTTATTTGTTTATTTGGGGGTTAAACCAGGTTATGCTTAGGGCTTATGCTTGGCTTTGTATTCGGGGATCATTTTCTGGTGGGGCTCAGGGTACTTTATGGGGTTGTCTAATGTAAAGTAAGTACCCTATCCACTCTATGGTCATTGCAGCTCCATGTTTCATAATTTTCAGTGTTGAGAAAAAGCTCAACGCTCAAAAAGAATGTGTATTTCTGTGTGTATTTAATATCAATGTTCATTTTCAAATTAATAGGCATCATTACTTTAATCTCATTACATATTATTTAAGTTTGCTACATATGCCCACTCCCTCTTAACTATGATTTCACAATATTTCACTTGCCCATGGTCAGCTGAATTTTGAAAATATTATGAAAAATAAAATAATTTTAAAAAGCATGAATTTATATAATTTTATGGAAAAACATTGTTATGATTGTTCTATTTCATAATTAGTTGTCATGAATATCTTACTGGCTTATTTATAAATTAAACTTCTCATAGGTATATGCACATAAGAAAATAGTCTAGAAAATCTGGTGCTTTCAATGGAGAGATAATACAAATAGAATAATTGCCTTACATGCAACCATCCTGGGTTCTAGCTCCAGACCACATATGTTCTTTTAAGCATCTTCAGGAATGATTCCTTAGCATAAAACCAAGAATAAACCCAGAGTTTTACTAGGAGTGGACTAAACTCCAATCTACCTCCCCAAAGTCTTGTAGGCAGTCAACCTGGTTTAAATTCCTGGCACCTCATCTAGTTCCCAAGCCCACCAGGAGTTATCCTTGAGTGCAGAGCCATGAGTAAGCCCTGAACACATCTAGGTCTCCTAAAAACAAAACAAAAAAGAATCCTTGCTAATAAATACATAATTAATACATATAATTTTCTTATCTCCATAATCTTTGAAATCTTAAAAGATGTTAAAAACTTCCAGAGAGAATAGCATTGCTCTGAATATTTTTATTAGTACATTTATTTAATGTTTCTCTGACAAAGATCATTTCATAATTAATTGAATCTTCTATCAAAGTAAAAGAGTTTCTTTGGTTAGATGATTTGGTCTTTATCAATTTTGTCAGATAGTACTCAGGCCACTATACATTGCTTTTCTTGTTGCTGTCCACAGAAATATTTGACACTTTGAAGTTTAACTGTTTCTGTTGGTTCACTATGAGAAGTGATTCTTATAAACAGATTATGGTGAAATTTTCTGTCTTTTAGTTTCTGTTCTATTTTTTTGTTTTATATATTATCTGTTAACTCATTTTTAGTGTGATATCTTTTTTCTTCTTATGTTCCTAGGAGATTTTTTGTGCTCCTTGGTTTTCTTTCAGCTGCTTACATAACACATGACATGTAGCTGTATTTTTCTTCTTTAATAACTTCATAAACACATATTTCATGTATGCTTTTTTAAAAGATTTATGTTCAAAACACAGAACAGGGGTGAGTCACCTGAAAGAAAAAAATCATCTAGCCTGAAATTTACTATTCTTTCACAACAGGAAGTCAGAAATTAAGGGTGCAAGGTTGTATGGCTGCTGGCCAGTCTCACAGGCTCCTCCCTCCTCTCTGCTTTGTCATCCCAAGCCTGAAGCCTCAGTGACCTGGGGATGGCTGTGTCCTGAGTCTTTCATCCACAGTCCAAACAGCAAGGACAAAAAGGAAAACGTGTCAGTGGAGAAGGTGGAGGAGGAAGAGCAGAATGTCTGTTAACTTTATGAGAAAATGAAGAGGGACACCCAGATGTGTTGGGAAGGCACTTAGAGAGAGAAAAACAATTTGGAATGTACAGGGAGCTGGCGAAGAGTGAGAAAAAGAGGAGGTGGGAATGATAAAGAAGAGAAGGAGAGCAAGAGAAAAAAGGGGTAAAAAAGACAATAGGTAAAAGGGCTATTCATCAAAAGTCGCCAGAACCTCCAAGCACCTAAAACTTGTGTATCACAGGCTGGAACTGTGTACTTGGTTACAGGAAACAAACAAAATAAGAATTCTATCTGCATAGTCTGCCACTCTGAGCAAAATCTGGAATTTTCTTGTAAGAAAAAAGGGAAGAGTATATTTTAGGCAAACAATTAGAAATTGCTTACCCATTGTTTCTAAAGTTGTCAAAGTCAGAAGAGAAACACTGTTTTATCTGTCTGTTCTGCCTCCCCCGCCCCCACCCACATTGCACTCCAGAGCAGCACATTTTTCACTTTGGATTTTCATGAATTTAAACATATTTATTAACCCGTTTTCCCCATCAAATTCTAATTCTACATTATATAACTTCTGTTTCCAAAGTCTTAAAATCACACTGACATTTTTAAACACTTTCAGACATCATAAATCCTTAAATACAGAATTACTGCGTTTCACTTTTCGGATTCTTTGCAGCCATGCAACTGCCTCTTTTGACATTTTTGAATTTTGGTTCTTTTCTCAAATAATCCAAAGTATATGTAAAACTTGGAAATGTGTGTATGTGGGTGGTATAGTCTCGCCACTATTGTCTGTGTTGAATTTTCTGCCAAACTCAATCCACCTGTCTTCAACTTGTATTTCACGTTTTCAAACACGCTTCTAGTTGTAGAATGGCCTGTACTCGAAAGGTTCCAGATACTTTTTATTATTTTTCTTTTTTCTCATTTTTATTATTTTTATTTCTTGAATCATAGTGAGCTAGAACATTACATAAGATTGAGCTTCAGTCATACAATGTTCAAACCCCCATCGCTTCTGCATTGCCTTCTCCCAATGTTCCCAGTTTCCCTCCCACATTCTAGCCTGCTTCTACAGCAGACGGTTTTTCGATCATTTGGCAATATCTCTTACCAAAAGGAGATCATGCATATCATGATACTTCCTTTTCGCATATACTTCTTCGAAGTGATCACACCCCCTATCATTGTATAGTGGTCCTTTCTCTAACCTAATCAACATATCCCCAGTGTGGCAAGCTTTCTACTAAGGACCAGTCCTCCTGGCCATTGATTCTATTGTCTTTGTTCAATTATTCTTTATATCCAGCAAATGAGTGTGATCATTCTCTACCTCTGACTCATTTCACTCAGCAAAAACTCTCCATATTCATCCATGTATCCTGATACATTTTAGCACAAAGTGACTTGCTCTTTTCTTAAATCCTAACTCAATAATGTATCATAATTCAAAAAATGGAACAAGATATAAATGCAATCCTGAAAGTTTGGAAGGACAGCAGAGAACATAACTAAAATGTTCTTGTATATGGAGCCAGAAACCACATGGCCTATCATCAGGAAGATATAAAAACAGGTCATTTCTTCCCAATTTCTTTCCTTAACACATTTTATTTTATTGTGAGCCATAATTCCTTATATCTATGATCCTTCTTAAACATGTGCTTGATACATTATCTGATCATGCACCTTTAATTTTTATTAGCTATTTTAGTGTATATTTTATGAATTTTAAGAACTGCATGATAGTTTACTATAATTTTTTTTAATATTTGCCCCAAAATAATACAAAAAAGCATTACTCCAAATTTTCCCTTGTACTGCTTTTTTAAGATCAAAATCTTTCCCTTATCCTAACTGAATCATTGACCTGTTGTCATATCATTTTACTTTACAACATTATGTATGTGAAACTAATACTCAATAGAAATTTTAACTTAATATTTTAAAATCATAATGTATTTCAGTTTCACCTATGGCCATGTATATAATAGTAGTGTGTTATTGTTTTATTTTTTGCCATAGGAGTAATATTCTAATGAATATATGTACCACTAAATTTTTTTCAAGTTTTTTGAGAAGTCAAAGTAACAGAAGTGTTCCTGAACAGCTTCTATGAGGCATATATTACCCTAACACCAAAAGCAGAGATGTCCTTTAAAAGCAAATCAATATCCCTGGTGAACATAGATGCAAATATTCTTAACAAAATTCAACTGGGTTCAACAATATATCAAAAAGTCATACACTATGACCACACAGGCGTCATCTAAGGATGCAAGATTGGTTTAACATATGCAAGTAAAACAATGTAATACACCATATGAGCACAGGGGGGAAAGCATGTGATTGTATTGTTAGACTCATAAATGGCTTTTGATAAATTACAATACCCATCCAGATTCAAAATAAAAACACTCAATAAAATGGAATTTGAAGGAACGTAGTTAAAGTCTTTACCACAAGCTCACAGCAAACATCTTTCTTAAGAATGAAAAGCTAAAAGCCTTCCATCTATGATCAGATATAAAACAAAATTTACCACATCCATCACTACTGTTTTACCTGCCCACAAAGAGGCTCAATATGGTACTGGACATCCTTGCCATAAAAAATATGCAAGATAGAGGTATTAAGGACATTCAGATCAGAAAAAGAAATCACATGATCAGTATTCATAATTGATATGCAAACCCTGAATATTCTACAACAAAGCATTTAGAAACAAAAAATGTGTACTCTTTTTTTTTTTCCGGTGGGGGACCACACCTGGTGATGCTCAGGGGTTACTCCTGGTTAAGCACTCAGAAATTGCTCCTGGCTTGGGGGACCATATGGGATGCTGGGGATCGAACCAAGGTCTGTCCTGGGTCCTGAATCGGCTGAGTGCAAGGCAAACATCATACAACTCTGCTGTCACGCCAGCCCCTAGATGTGTACTCTTAATTGGCAGGCTATAAAACCATTGCACATAAACCCATCACTCTTTTATATGCAAATAATGTAACAGAAGAGAAAAAAATTAAAAATACAGCCCGCTCACAATTACAGCTTAGAAAATCAAGTACCTGGGGCTGGAGAGATAGCATGGGGGTAAGGCGTTTGCCTTGTGTGCATCTAAGGTTGATAGTTCGAGTCCCAGCATCCCAAACAGTCCCCTGAGCCTACCAGGAGTAATTTCTGAGCATAGAGCCAGGAGTGACCCATGAGCGCTGCTGGGTGTGACCCCCCCAAAACAAACAAACAAACAAACAAAAAGAAAATCAAGTACCTGGGAAACAATTTAAAATATATAAGTAAGGGGCCAGCGAGGTGGCGCTAGACGTAAGGTGTCTGCCTTGCAAATGCTAGCCAAGGAAGGACAGCGATTCGATTCCCCCGGCGTCCATATGGTCCCCCCAAGCCAGGGGCAATTTCTGAGCGCTTAGCCAGGAGTAACCCCTGAGCATCAAACGGGTGTGCCCCCCCCCAAAAAAACAAAGCAAAAATATATATAAGTAAAAGAATAATGCAAATAAAACTATAAAACACACACAAAAAATAAAGGAGAGCTTGAAGAATTAGAAACATCAACCGTTCATGGAGTTAATCAATATTGTCAAAATGACAATACTGCCTAAAAATACTCATGAGACTTTTTAAAGACATAAAGTAACTTGTTGAAATTTATATGGGCCAATAAACCCCTAAGAATAGGCAAATACGGAAAAAGAATAAGAGGCTTTTCTCTACCTCATCTAAAATTATACTATAAATCAATTTTATTAAAGCAGTATGATATTGTAATAAGGACAGGTATTCAGACCAATGACATTACAAGAGTTCAGAAAGGACTCCTTTTCTGAATCCCAAGTGTATGGAGTGTTAGTTTTTGACAAAGGTGGGAAAAGTATAAAGTGAAGCAAAGAAAGTCTCTTAAATAAATGGTCCTGAGAAAACTGGTCATTCATATGCCAAAAATGAACTAAGATTCTGTTCTAACACCATTTACAAAAGTCAATTCAAAACAAATTAAAGACCTTGATATCAACCCAATCTAGATGTATCTTCAATGATCCTTTGTCATGGGCTAAGTGAACAAAAGGAAAAATAACAAATAATACTACATTAAAACATGAAACTTCCATTTTTTAAATAATTTTTTTATTTAAGCACTATGGTTAAAAACATGTTTGTAATTGAGTTTCAGCCATAAAATGAACACCCCCCCTTTACTAGTGCAACTTTCCTGCCACCATTATCCCCCATTTCCTATGTCCCACTTTCTCCTGCCTACTTCAAGACAAGCATTATATTTCTCTCTATCATTGTCATGGTAGCTATTAATGTAGTTATTTCTCTAACTGCACTTACCACTCTTTGTGATAAGCTTGTTATCATGGGTTGGTCAATCCAACCCTCATCTCTATTGTCTCTAGGTGCTATTTTTATACTTTCTTTTATTTTTCTTAAATCCCACAGATGATTGAGACTATTCTGTATATCTCTCTCCCTCTGACTTATTTCTCTCAGCATAACAGTCTCCATATCCATCCATGTGGAGGTAAATTCCATAACTTTATTTTTTCTAATAGCTGCATAGTATTCCATTGTATAAAAGAACCACGGTTTCTTTAGCTATTCATCTGTTGTTGGGCATCTGATTTGTTTCTGGATTCTGACTATTGTAAATAATGCTGCTATGAACATAGAAGTGCAAAGGGCATTATTGTATTGTGTTTTAGTGGTCCTAGGGTATAGCCCTAGGAGTGGTATTGCTGGATTAAATAGGAGCTCAGAGGTCACCAATGGAATGGGAGAAACTATTCACACAGAAACCATCAGAGAAGAGGCTAATAGCTAAGATTTACAAGGTACTGACAGACTTAACAAGAAAAATTTAACCCCATCAAAAAATGGGAAGAAGAAATGAACAGACATTGCCTCATAGAAAAAATACAAATGCCCAAAAGGCACATGAAAAAATGGTCCACATCACTAATTATCAGGAAGATGCAAAATCAAATCATCTCACACCACAGAGACTGGTACACATCACAAAGAACAAGAACAATCAGTGTTGGAGGGGACGTGGGGAGAAAGGAACTCTTATTTACTGCTGGTGCAAATGCCATCTAGTCCAGCCTTTTGGGAAAAACAATATGAATAGTCCTTAAAAAAAAACTAAAAAACTCAGTCATGGTTGTCAAAGTCAGTCTTCTGTAGTTAGAGAACTTGGTTTTTGCACAGAATAAAGGATGACTTGTCTTCTGATTTCATCCTATTGTTTGGTGATGAGATAAGACAACCTGCTCTTGTTGGTGGGAATTCCAACTGATCCAGTTTTTTAGAAAATAATATGGGCACTTCAAGAAACTAGGAATTGCACTTCCATATGACCCAGAAATGTCACTTCTTGGCTTCTATCAGAAGGACCCAAAAACTCTACTCATAAAAAATTTTAGCACACCTGTATTAACTGTAGCATTAATCGCCAAGATCTGGAAACAGCCCAAATGTCCAAAAAAGATGACTTGAAAAAAGAAACTATGGTATATACACACAATGGAATGTGTACTCAGTCATTTAAAAATAATTAAATCATGCCATTTTCAGGTACTTGGATTAATCTGGAGAGTATCAAGCTCAGTGAAGTTAGGGGCTACTCCTGACTTGATGCTCAAGGATTATTGATTAATGTTTTAGGGGATCGTATGCAGTTTTAGAAGTGAAAACTAGGCCTTCTCTATGCAAATAAATGTACATAAATACATATACAAAACATACTTTAATTTAAAATATTATAGTGAATATTGTAGGTTTTTTTCTAATGATTCATATATATTTTAAAAACACAATATTAGAAAAATGGTTTATGTTTACTGAGATATTTACCAATTATGTTATTGAATATCATTGAAAAAATTATCACTCTAGACATTTAAATTTTCTCTATAAAGTTTTGCCTTCTTGACCTGTAGAAATTCCTTTAACTTCTAAGGATATCTCTATTTTACTTTCATTCATGGCATGTTTCTATGACGATAAAACTCTAGGTTGAAGTTGCCTTTTGTTTGATTGATTCTCCTTTAAAGATTGTTTCCTAGCACCTCCTGAAGTATAAAATGTACAAAACCAGTCAAATTAACCATGTATATAATATCTTATATTCACTGGATATTTTTAAGCTTATATTTTAGTTTTCATATTCAGCAGTTTGAGTCTGATGAATATAAGCCTGTATTTCACTGAGGTTATTTTTGGTGTGCTTTGAACTACTGTAGGGTATTATTTATGACGTTTACCACATATGTATATATTTTATGCACCTTTATTGTTTTCTTTTTCTGCTTTTTCAGTGACACAAATTTTAGTGACTTTATTATTTTTGAAAACACTGAAAAATGTGTTTATTAACAGTAGAGCTTAAGGAATCAGAAATAGAATAGAGTTTAACATTCATGCTTCTGAATGTTAGTGACTATATTACTACCCTACATATCTTTGAGCCTCTTTCCATTTTCTTAAATTTTTATTTTTATAGTATGGCACCAAGATTTACCAAGTTATTGGGGGAGGGGGGGTTGGATCACACCAGCAGTGCTCAGGGGTTACTTCTGGCTCCATGCTCAGAAATTGCTCCTGGCAGGCTCAGGGGACCATATAGGATGAAGGATTCGAATCAATGACCTTCTGCATAAAAAAGCAAATGCCTTACCTCCATGCTATTTCTCCGACCCTAATATACCAAGTTATTTAAATTTAAATTGTAGGTATACAATGCTCTAGCACCTGTCCCACCATCTGTACCAACCACTAATTATCCTAAGTCATGCCTCCCCACCCAATTTTTTAATTTTATCTTCTATTCTTTACCAACAAAAATGAAGGTCACATTATGGTTTTCATTTCTTGGAATATATTTTTTATTCTAAAATATCCATTGTGGATTTTGAAATCTCCATTAAAAACCCAGTGCCTTTTAATTCATTTCAACAGTGGTTGCCTTTATTTTGATGCACGGTCATGGATACTATTTAAAAATTGTTTTGCTGATTTTAGTATTTGATTTCTCTCTGCCTTGGTCCTCTTATTAACTCCCTTGAAATTTGGTTATGTTTTCCTATTTTCTAATATAAAGTGATTCTGAGTATACTGTGTGAGAATTTGGGCCACATTAAAATATTCTGAAGAATGCTTATTTTATTTGACTTATTTCAGAAGCAACAAATTCAATGACTTTCTAGCCACAAGGTTTGTCTTGCGTTCTATTGATATCTCCGATTATTGTCTCAATCATTTGTCTAGTTTTGCAGTCTTTCCTACCATCCTTTTTTGTTTGTTCTGCACATCAAGTTCAGGATTGATCTTGGGAATTACAACAATTATGGTCCTTTAAGTAGAAAATGCACATCTAACTGACTTCTCTCAAAGATTTCCCAACTTGATTGCTCCTAAAAGCTCCCTTTTACCACATCCTCTGTTTAGAAAAAAAAGTTGAAGTTTTATGATGTATTGCTTTGTTCAATAGCAGGGTTGCTATGCGATGAAGATGTAGGAGTAAAGGAGAAAACAAATGTTTGGGCATTTAGTATTATCTTCTCAATTCTTCTGATCACAGACAGACACAGGTGATCCGTAAGTGGTGAGATACCCCATCTCCATCCTCCCTAAGTTGTGCAACACTATAGCCAAAAAATAAGAGAAACAAGTATTTTATCCCAATTTTGCTAACTTTCAGGGGATTCCTTTAGTGATCTGCTTTCCTTATGGAATTTATTTTACTTATCATGCATCCTTTCACTTCTAAGAGTTAGTCATTTTTGGATCAAAATTGAAACATGGAGGAGAAAAGATAGGTCACTAACCATTATTGACAGTTATTTGCACTTTTAATTCCCTCCCTGACCTATTGATTGTTGTTTGTTTAAACTTACTTTTCTAAATTTTCAAGTAGTTTGCTTTGCTTTTGTGTTTTGAGGTTTAACTTTATGTCATTGGGATAGATAAGAAAAAAAACAAGTGGACTCATTTAGCTTAATACCAAAAATATAGTAGTATATTTAATATATGTAATTAATATTTATCTTGTATTTTTATCATTTTTGTTTTATATTTGCCATAACATTATTTCCTGCCAAAACAATCTTGAGTCAGGGTAAAGAAGTACTCCTTAAAGAATTATACTAACCTGTCCACAGGAAACATTTTTATTTTCTGGTTTCCAATAAAATATCTTTTTTTAAGTATTTACTTCCTTAAATTAATAAAAATCTTTGTTGTATATTTCCATCATTCAACTTGCTCTTAAAGGTTTACTAACACAACAGAATACCACTGCAACTCCAAAACTTTAAGTCAGTGATCTCCTTTTAAGTTATAATTGTCATTTTTACAGCTAAAGGATGGGTCCTCTGTAATAACATTTCTCTTCCTCTCCCATGAGAATGTGATTAGAAAGACACCATATGGTAGCAGTCTGTGTTTTCTATATAAATGGGGCAGGGGAAGGAGGGGGAGTGAGAGAAAAGGAAACGGAGGTAATTTTGATTCTTAACCAAGTGTGGTCAGAAAAACCAAGATGAATCCTATTTCTGCAATCAATGGAATACCAACTATCTAAGAAAGGCTGCCGGTGATAAGCTTGAAGAGTTTTGTTAAGTGCCTAAGATAAGCTTCACTGTTTCCTAAAACTTTGGTAGAATGTCTACACTCCTGTAGTAAACAAACTCGATATATGGTTATATTACTTTATATAAACTAAAATATGTGTCTTGAGATAGAAAGAAAAAATATATAGTCATTTGTATAAACTTTATAGAAGTGATGAAATCCTTAAAGGAGATTTGTTTAAGAAAAATGGTGATTTGAGTGGAGGTGGAATACAAACATTGTGGACTAACTAAAAGAAAGCAAGCAGAAAACTATAAGGTTTCTAAAGGAAATATTATGAATTTTGATTTTTAGCTGATGGTATAAGATAAAACTGAAAAAGTCGACAATGACCAGATGATCAAAGGATTCCAAGTTAAGTCAAAAATTTTGTGCTTTCATCACTCATGAAGGGCTATGATCTAAGATGGTTGAGAAGGTAGACTGGTCAATTCAGAGCTGTAATATTGGAAGACTCATCAGTAGTTTATGAATTATGATAGTGTTTGAGTTAAGAGGAACATCGAGGAAGGAGTATTGGCTTCATCACTACAATGATTGAACATTGATAACATTCTAAGGAACGAAAGGAAGATGGGTTAAATATGTAATTATGATGACTTTGGATGCCTTGGATATCAAAGAACATCAGGGTAGGGTAGTTTGGGAGAAAGGCAGCCTAATTCAGTTTGAAACATTGAGTTTGGATTGTTCATAAAACAGCTTGCTAGAGCTGTTTATCATGCAGGTATTTTATAAGGGCCTCAGAGCACTGAGAAATAGTAAAATGGGGAGACCAATAATGATAACAAAAGTGTCAACTGAATTGTCATGGGAGTAAGGAAAAAGAACAAAGAAAAAATATAGGAAGCAGGCAACTTCCTAGGCAGGAGGTAAATAAAAACCTTTTTTAAAAGGGAAGAGGTGGTTTTATGAAAAAAAAAATGACAATATTTTAGGGTAGTATATAAGGGAGATGAATAAGACACCTCACAAGTAAGAGGCCAATGATAACTTTATAAGGGCAGAGTAATATAAAAAAACTTGAGGACGCAGGGTCTATAACAAAATGATCATGGCTTCAAATAAGAGGACAGTGAGTATATCTCTCATGAAGAAGTCTAACAATAAAGAACTGGATTCTGTGGACAGAACAGAGAATAAGTTGGCCTCTAATGGATGGACCAAACAGAAAGAAAAGTAGATACCAATAACTTGAGGGGACAATTGTCCATGATGTCAGATGCTCTTGATCATTAAGATAAAGTTTATTAAAAAAATAAAACAAGAAATGATCAGGAAAATAAAGGTCTTTCTCCTACAGAATGATCTGAAATTTCTTGTCTTCAAAATTATCTCTTCTCTTCTTTCAGAAGAAGTTGTCTCCCCTTCAGCCTCTGTCTTTCTTGGCTTTATTTCATCACAGAAGGCAAGCGAATGATGTCAAACTCCAGTGATTCAGGATGTAAGGAGGAACACCCTCTTTCCTAGCAGCTGGAGGTGGGGGTGGGAAGAGAAAGACAGAAAGAAATCAAAGCAATGACCTGGGAAGCTTTGATGGCAGGCAGATGTACAACTTTGGTCTGAAGTTCAAACTTGAAGCCAAACTATTGCTTCAACAGCTTTCTCTGTTTGGGACTTTCCAGTGGGAAATTAACTGTAATGCTTCTCCCCTGCATTTCATTCCCCAATTTGTTTTGATATCAGCACCTCCTCTTTGCCTTCCCTCCTTGACAGCCTCTTCAGGCTTCCATAGCAGTGAGGAATGTGACAGAAAAAGCAAGAACTTTTTGCAAAGAATTGAAAAAAATAGGAAATGTTTCCCAACTCAGTGATTTGCTGAAGGACATGATCTCAGAATCTTCTCTTTGGCTCTGTAGAGTTAGGAATTGTCTTTACATGCTTTCTTTCTCTTAGGCTTTTAAAATGACAAAGTAAGAAAGTGTTAGGAGGACATAGAGTACATTCTATTTGGGAAGCCTCCCTATATTTTATTCTGGAATGATTTAAATGAGACTTTTAAGGAGATGCTAGAGAACTATTTAAAATATCTTTGAAAGCAATTGTAAAAAAGCACTTAAATGAAAGTGAGTTAAAATGACAACACCCCCAACTTCTTGTTTCTCACCCAAATCTTTTCAGAAGCTCTTACTCAAGGAGGTTTTTCTTTTTGTTTTCGTTGGGGGGGGGGGGGGCACACCTGGCAGTGGTCAGGGATTATTCCTGGTTCTGCACTGAGAAATCACTCTTGGCAGGCTTGAGAGACCATGGGATGCCAGGGATCGAACCCGGGTCGACCACAGGGCAAAGCAAATGCCCTAACCGCTATACTATTGCTCTGGCCCCTTGTTGAGGGGTCACACTTACCAGAACTGATGAGTGGTACCTGTTGCATTAGTTGTAGTGTTAAATAATTAATGATGGTGCTGGATGAAGATGGATGGAAGGAGGGACCTTTCTCTGCCATCCCAGGCCACATGGCTCTGCAACCCCCTTCAGCTGGCTCTGGAGGTTCATGAGAGCAGCAGGTAGAAATCTCACTCACAGTCAGGCTTCAGGAAGTAGCAGCTTTATTCATACCCTATCCACCACATGTGTGGCCTAAAGCATAACCAATTAAGCATTCAGCCATTCTTAGCTAGCCCTACATCTTAACTCCTTTCAGCCATCTTCCCTTTGACCTCCAAGCTGGCAAAAGACCAAAAGGGCCCAATCCCCTGGGTCAAAGGCCTTAAATAACCTTCCAAGACCACTCCCCGGAATGGGAGGGGTCTTGCAGGTTAGGTTATACGTAATATCCGGTTCCCAAGACCCCTCCCAGAAATGGGCGGGTCTCAGGTAGATACACCTAAATCCAGGGCACATCCTGGCGCCCTGAACATGGATCTGAATCCTGGACCCAAGAAAACAGTGATAATGGTGAGATTTCTGCTTTTTAGTTTACTTTTGGCTCTTTTTGGATGGATGGACTCAGCCCAAAACCCTGAGCCACGTGAAGCCATGTTCAAAGATAGCCACGACCCCGTCTGGGGCCAATAATATCACAAAAACAGGTGAGGTGAAAACTTGTATCACTCCCATCCGTGGCTCAGAACTGAAACTTTGTTGCCAAAAATCCATTTTCCAAAAACTACAGCCTCCTCAGAAACCCATGGAGGGCCTTAATTGGAAAAGGTTCAGAAAGAAAAAGCTTTCCTAAATGGACTGACTACTGAAAATGACCTTTGGCTTGAATTTGGATTTCGACTTTAAAATTTTCGGACTGTACTTTTAACTTGAATAACTTCAAATTTGAACACCCAAATGCGCCCAGTGAAGCTGTGGCCTAGAGCAGCGGCAGTGAAACCTGCTTCCAAAATGCCGCAGCTGCAATCAGCCAACAAAGCACCAATAACACGGCAAAGAGCTACACTTCCAAATTCGCCTGCTTGGGAAGACGACAGCTGTAGCAGGCATTACTCTTGAGCGATTCAGGCTGCTTTCACTGTAGCCTGTGGCCGGGTGGGGCAGAGAAGCAGCTGAGCACCCTAGCTGTGGAAAACAAGCTTCTGCTCGCACCAGAGGCAGCAGCGCATGAAACGGTGACGGCAAACCCAGTTCCGGAGCAGCTGAGGGCCCAGGATCCCATAAAGGTAAAGCCACGTGGAAGCGGCAAAAGCGGCAAGCCTGGAATCCGCCCTCCAGATCAAGAAGGTGAAGCAGCGCTAGCGGACAGTCTGGGGGACCTGGGACCACATGGTCAACAACAGCTCGAGCAAACTGTCTGCGGGGCCTAAGACTATGGAAGTGAAACCACGTGGTAACAGCAGCGTGGGACAGATTCAGCGTCTGGACATTTGGTTTTAGGAGAAGGGTAGTCATATATTTTACACATAGTTGGTGATGGTGTAAGTTTTAGTTAGCGGTTTAAAAATTTTTTAAAAAGGGAAGTAATACAGCGTAGCCCATTTAAAGATTTTAAAAAATAACCGCCTGCATCTAACTGTAATCTAAATCATGTTCTTGCCAATTAAATATGCTTTATTGTTTTCCATAGTTAATATTTTCAATTGCAAAATGTTTTACGGTGTATTTTAATGTATTAGCCTGTTTTTTAAAATGTATATTCTATGTTTATGCTTTTATGCTCATGCATAGGAAGGTTAATAGGAACAGAAAGTTCCTCCAATATAGTTTAAAAGTATAGGAACATGAAAGTTCAGGAATAGTGCTTGGTAAAAAAGTATTAAGAGAATTTTAAGTTACATGTGTATAGTATATTTTGCAGAAATATTATGTTTTTAAAAGGGCTGGTATATTAATTTTCACTTTATTACATTGTTGCTTTGGAAATATTACCCGCCTGTGGCTAAAGGCAGAGTCAGAATTACAAAAGCTTCTATATTTCAGAGAAGGGGGAGATGTAACTCCACCCTGGATTTAGGTATATCTACCAGAGACCAGCCCATTTCTAGGAGGGGTCTTGGGAACCGGATATTACGTATAACCTAACCTGCAAGACCCCTCCCATTCTGGGGAGTGGTTTTGGAAGGTTATTTAAGGCCTTTGACCCAGGGGATTGGGCCCTTTTGGTCTTTTGCCAGCATGGAGGTCAAAGGGAAGATGGCTGAAAGGGGGGCCGGGCGGTGGCGCTGGAGGTAAGGTGCCTGCCTTGCCTGCGCTAGCCTAGGACGGACCGCGGTTCGATCCCCCGGCGTCCCATATGGTCCCCCAAGCCAGGAGTGACCTCTGAGCGCATAGCCAGGAGTAATCCCTGAGCGTCACCGGGTGTGGCCCAAAAACCAAAAAAAAAAAAAAAAAGATGGCTGAAAGGAGTTAAGATGTAGGGCTAGCTAAGAATGGCTGAATGCTTAATTGGTTATGCTTTAGGCCATACATGTGGTGGATAGGGTATGAATAAAGCTGATACTTCCTGATGCCTGTGTCTGAGTGAGTCTGATTCCTGCTGCGACCACCTGAAGATGATGACCTGACAGTTAATGGAGGATGGAGCCATGTGATCCTGAGCCTAAGGACAAAGGCCTCCATCGACCATCCAAGTCCATCCTAAGGGCTTAATGCAACAGTACCTTTAGTAGGATACGCTAAATCTAGGAATTTAGGAACAAGTTGTCATGGGAAATGTTGGACTATTGAAGTGGTCTTCACCTCTCTGTCTTATTTACCTTCTTTCCTCTTATCTTTATCCTCTCCTTTTCTCATCTTCTCCTCCAATTCTACTATACTGAAGTGATTTTGTTTTTCTTTTTGTTTCTGGGCCACACTTGGTAGTATTCTGGGATTACTTCTGACTGCACAGTAAGGATCACTCCTAGAAGAGTCTGGGACCATATGGGATATCTGGGATAAACCCAGGTGTCCACATGCAAAGCAAGCTCCCTGCCCACTGTGCCATGTCTCTGGCTCCTAGATTGATGTAATTATAAAAGAACACTTGAATGTCCATACTGAAAGAATTTGAAATCTGCGTCCCAACTCCTCTATCTCTCATCACCCTTTTCTCCTCATATATTCTTCACTCTCCTCACTCTTTTTTTCTCTGTATAGGAATATTTTAGATAAGATTTTTTTGAGTGGGTGGCACACTCACAGGTTACTCCTAATTCTTCACTCAGGGATCACTACTGGTGGTGCTCAGGGTACCATCAGGGATGCCAGAGATTAAACCCAGGATGGCCAAATGCAAGGCAAGTACTTTACTTGCATGTCATCTCTCCATTCCAAAGAAGATGACAATTCTTGCCAAAATAAAAACTTCTCTGCAAATATGTACTTTTGACTCCAGAAAGGTGCAGAGAGCAAGGTAAAGAGGAGGGATGAACAGCATCAGTGTGTTGAAAACCAAAATGCTAGTGGTTCATAGTCAAGTCTCAGGAAACCCAAGGAAGGTAGGATGATTGCATCCAGGAATCCAGGATCAGAACCCTAATTAGTTCCTTGAGAAATAGAGCCCTCCAGATAATTCCTGAAAAGAAGGAAACAGAAAATTCAGAAAGTCAGTTATGTGTTAGGGCTTCCAGTTCTGAAAAAACAGGAATGGAATACTGAATTAGCTAATTCAAAAGCTCAATGAACTAGAAGATCTGTGTTCCTGCAGACCAAAACCAACCAGGGGAAGGGCACGCCAGGGAGACCTGCCTGACACTGTTTACAGGCCTCCTATGTCTGAGCTAAGTGAGAATCCACAGCCCAGCCCTGCTGTCAGGGGCACTCTGTAGGCTGATGAGGAGACTCCAGTTGCCTAAAGTTGCACTGAGGAAAACCTAGCAAGGCATAAATAATCTGTTATTAAACAGCCTTATGCTAATAACACAGCTTTGCATTTATCCAGCTCTCTGCTAAGAGAACCAAGTCTTTATCCTAGAGACCAGCATACTTGATCTTAACACCTTTGAACAGATGGAAACTGCACAAATGGGAGAAGCAGGAATAGAAAAACAAACTCTACCTCTTATGTGCTAACCTTGGCCCAGAAAGGACATAATGTGCAAAGGGGAACCATCAAGGGGAAAATCACAATCTCTTCAGAAGTCAATGTACCTTTAATTTCAAAAGTACAACTGAGTACCATTTTCTAGACAGATGATTCCCCATTTCATATCTTGTGCTGTTCTTTGGATAGCTTCTGTTATTTCTCTTCCATCTGTTATTTTCATTTATTTCAGTTAGATTTTTTTCCAAATTGGAGAAGCTTATTTGGGGAATGATGTATTCCAAAGATGTTAGAATGATAGTTGGATTATTTTATTTTCAACTTGGAGGAGTAATTTTGGAGTCTGAAAGTCTGAGAATCTTTTTTCTAGGTTCACTAAAGAAGTCTTCGCTTCAGGAGGGTGGTACCAGATCTCTTTGTGGCTATCACCGGGAAAATAGTTGTTTGGTCCTACTTGCTTGACTCCAGGGTAGAGGCATCATATAGTCCATTCATCCCAACGCATCTAATAGACCTTGAAAATAAAATGTCCAAACTCCTTAACCCTTCCTTCTGGGTTTCATCAGGCAAAGAAACTGAAATAGTAATAAATGTGTAGCTGCTGTCTCTAAAGAACTAGATTTCTCAAAAAGTCCAGAACCCTGATCAGAAAATCAGAGAAGAGTTAAAGGAGAAAACTGGCTAGAGCTTAGTTGGTAAACGCTGACCAGTGGTTGAAAGGACATGACGAAAGAGGTCAAGGAAGAGGTTCTGCAAGGTTACTGGAAAACCTAAGAAGCATCACAGTAACTGAGAGGAACCAACTTACTGTCACAGAGAGAATTGTCCCTTGGATTCTTTCTGGAGGTTAAAACACTAATTCTGTAAAAAGTTACAGGGACACTTGTATCAAGTTTCTTTTTTAAACTTCATCTTACTTTCACTCTCCATGTACTTTGGCTTTCACCAGGCAGGAGGGCCACAGATTCCAAATGTGGTGAGTGCTTTCCCACAAACATGTTTTGCGTATGATTGAGTCTACTGGCATGCTACTTGCTCTTTTCTGTGCCTGGCGCACTGCTGCTCCTCTCCTCCAAGCAAACTGAAATGTCACCTTCTCTTTGAAACCTTCTCAGTCTCCCGGAATTGCTATATTTTCCCCCAGCTGTGTCCTGTGAGTCAATTCATAGCTGATTTGTAGCACTTAGAACATTTGTTCGTAAATGGTGAGCCTACATTTAACATCAGAATGGAGTGTTAAATGCACTCTGTGGGTCTGTTGATTTTTTGTGGAATTAATAAATGGAAATATATCCTGGTGGATAATGTGCCTTATATGTCAGGATGACACGGTTTAGTATTAAGTAGGGCCAGAAGCAAGGTGAGTTTATCCAGTTCCTTACTTTGGCAATCCCAGCCTATATCTTCGCTGGATGACTGAAACTTAATGTAAAACTGGTAAGAGTAACATTGAAAGATACCAACTCCAATTCTGATTCAGTCATCAATCGTTTTAATAATATCCTAAATTCTGTTTACTCTATTCCTCAGCTGTGAGTGTTCTTTCCCTCTTCTCGCATATTTTGAGTTTTTAAAACACAAGCAAACAAAAGAGAGACCCTCTGTGCTAATAGTCTGGAGGAGACACAGCTTAACAGGGTATGGATATGCTCCAGTGTCCCAGTTTTGATCCCTGACACTACATGAAACACTTAGGTGAGATCCTTGAGTGTACACATAGCTGAATGTAGTCCCTGTGTAGCCTAAAAAACAAAAAGAAAAAAAAAAAGAAAAAGATTAAAGAAATGAACCAGCAGGTGTGAAGGTATTTAAGCAACTGCATATGAAAACTATGCTCTAATTTCACTTCCTTGAACTTTGCCTCCCCTTCTTACCTGACCCATTTTCTGCTGTATATTTTTTAGCAATAAGATGCTAATCATGGTAACAATGATAATTTTAATAGTATTTCAAATGTTTTATTGTAGCTCAAAGGTTCTTGCTTTTGTTTTTCATTTGTATGTTGCAGGTATAAAGGACTTTCCTAATACAGCTCTTAAGAAAGGGCATATTAGCATATGAAATACAACTCTATTACACTAAAATGTGCTTTTAATATGAAGAATATTTGAACATCATTATTGGAAACTGTTAAAAACTAACCCAAGTTTTTATCCTGCAGTGCGGAAATAAAGTCATCTGCCATAAATCAATCAGGACAAGACTGGGATTCAAATCTAGGGGACCCCAAAAAAAATGCCCCAGCTAGGTGTCCTAGGCCCAGTATTACCATATGTCTAGAGAAGAGCCCAACCCCACCCCCTGTTCACTTTCCTCCATGTTTTTCACTCAGATCCAGCCACACTGGCCTCCTTAATGTTTGCCTTACAATCCTGGCATCTTCTGTCTCAGGATTTGAATATTATCTTTATCTCTGCCAGAAACACATTTTCTGCCAGTCCTTATCCATATGGATGACTCCATACAGTCTTTGCTTTCATGTCACCTTCACCTAGGAATGTCCTGTATCCTTTTTAAGTTGAGTTGTAAACTAAAAAGAGGTTTAAATTAAAGCTTCTTCTACAGCACTGTCTTTCCCTCTTTACGCTTTAATTCCCCCACCCCATGCATATAATTTCTCTACTATCTGTCTCTCCACTTTCATATAAGCCCCATGAAGGCAGGGACATTTGTCTATCTGGTTTTGGCCCACTAACTCTAATGACTGTAATGATGTGTGGCACTGACTGAAAATTGAGTGAATGAATAAAATGATGGATTTCTCACAGCAGAAATCACTCCTAAGACCAGTGGGATCAGATCATTCCTCAACATCCTCTCTCTGAAGGTCAGTACTTCGTTGCTAAACACTTCGAGAATTTCCCTACACATGATCACCATTTTGATCAAATGTAGAGTTTATTTACATGTAGCAAAGAGAACCTCTTTTTAAAATCTATCTTTGATTATTATTATCTGATCACAGATCATCTTAAATTTAACTACAAGGTCTGTTGTAGTAAGAGTACCTCAATATCCTTGAATATAAGATTATTTTTTGGTGATTTAGGTGGGCTCTAGCATTTTAAAGACCCTTTAGTGAACTTCATGTTGGACAAACAATAATCTTATGGAAATTAATTCTATCTAAGGACAAAGCTATTGGTTATCATTTGAATCTAAAGAATATTGTTACATAAGATATGTAAAAAAATCATCACCAATTCAACTCACTCACTAGCCATTGATGGATGATTTGCTTGTCTATATGCAACTTCTAGGGTCTCAGGTTGGGAATGATGAACAAGAAAGTGCCACCCCAAAAATTATTACCAGGATTTACTGCCACAAAATACAGTTGTTTAATAGAGCTGAGATGGAAGCATTTAGAGTTTAGAGTTTAACTTCGAGTAGGTCTCAGCAGAGACATGACAAATAAATAAGAAGGCACTATCAGAGGAGAACTATGCATGAGGTGGAATGTTTGTGCAGTTCACTGGAAGACTCAAGAGTTCAGGAATTAGTTATATACCATCTCCTAAGAGGAACCAGGGTAAATTTACTTGAGCCAAAGATAAGAAAAAAAACAACAATGCAGATGGAGGTGAACAACTTGTCCTGATTTGTCTGAAACCTTCATAACTTAGTCACTAAGATTCCTTAAAAATACCTGGATATTGGGGCTGGCAAGGTGGCGCTAGAGGTAAGGTGCTAGCTGCTTTGCAAGCGCTAGCCAAGGAAGGACCCAGTTCGATCCCCCAGCATCTCATATGTTCCCCTCAAGCCAGGGGCAATTTCTGAGCACTTGCCAGGAGTAACCCCTGAGCATCAAATGGGTGTGGTCCAAAACAAACAAACAAAAAAAGAACTTGGATATTTGGGATACCTAGATGCTGCAGGGCCTGGGGTATAAGGCAGAAGTGCTTATCCTTTAGTGGACTTAATGTTAAACAAACAAGAAAGGGGAAGCAGCTTAAAGACTACGATTGAATGGACACACTACAGAACATCTAAGAGAAATCTAAGTGTGGAAATAGCTTCCTTCCTGAAGGAGAACATTATGGGCAAACTTCGTTGAGAAGGGAAAATGACTATGTACAAGAAACACTTTTACAGGTGCTGGTAGAATGTAAGATTGTGCTCTCAACACTTTTCTTCAGAAATGAAAGAATGGCTCAGCAGAGTTGAATGCACTCCATTCTAATGTACTTCATTCATCTCAAAGTTGACTTCAACCAGTGCAGGAAGCATTTTCAGTCTTTTTTTGTTCACTGTAGCAAATCAGCAAATTAGTGCCTCTAAATCTCTTTGTTCTGAATCCCCACCGTCACCACTATCCTGATGCTTTTCAGCATTCCAAATTCACAAATCAAGTATTGGAGATGGCTATGCTTCTTAAGAAAGAAAAAGGGTCAATAAAGTAATTCCTTTGCTTCACTCATAACATATAAAAGCTGATCAAAAATAAATCTGTTATGTTTCAGATGCCTAAATATTATCACATTGCCTACATGTCATGGACACACACTAGAGGTTATTTTTTCTAATAGCAGTGAAAGCTTAGCCCTCCACCAATAATTTTCAATTAATGCTACCTTTCAGCAGCAGAGCCTTTTTGTTCAAACAGACTACATAATAGTCTAACATAAAAGACAAAATTTGATCTGCAAGTAGACAGGTCACATAATCCTTGGCGCAATATGTTTGTGAATTCTAGGAAGACTAAGTATGTAGCTATCTTTATCAAAGATTTATTCTAATTTGTCCAGCCCAAGGCAAAAACAGGCAATATATGCAAAAGCCATCAGTCAACTTAGCATCCAGAATCAAAGAATAAAAAGTTATAATATGTACCTTATAAGAATTATCTTAATCTTTAGTCATGGACACCTATTTAATATGCATTATTTATAAAATAAAACAAAAAATAAATAGGGTCTTTCAGGAAATAAGTTATTTAGTTAATAATTCTGCTAGTAATAAAATCAATTGTGTAAATGGCCAACTGATAATACCAGCATATACTGAAATCAAGATGTTTAGAATATTGTTTCAGGCTTTGCAGGTCTTAAACTTTCAAATAAAAATTGTAACTGTGTTTTCAGAAGTTAAAATTTAATGAATCATTCTGCATGATTATCCTTTTTCCTCTGAGTAAATAAAGTGTATATATGTATAAAACAAACAGAGGTATTTTTATTTTTATTATTTGCCATTGAGGCAAAACACAATTTGCCCTCATGTAAAAAGAATCAAGCTCTAAATGAATGAGTATTTAAAAAACATTTTAGTATGCTCTTCATCTTCTACTTAGTAAATATTATCAAGTAACCATTGCTTCCCTAACTGCTGTCAACTACACATACTTTTAATTAACCAATAAATCATAAATGCAATGTTAAGTATGAAAATTGAGGAAAACTGTAAAACATCACTCAGAGGAAGATAAAGTGTTCTAACAATATAAGTCAATATTGTTGTGAAGTTCAAAAAATTAATGACAAAAATAAAGAATATAATAAACAAATAGAATCCATCCCATGACCACAAACAGATTATTTTGTTTCTGGATTCTGTTGTGGTACTTTTACACATTCATGCTTCAAATCTAATTAGCTGCATGGTGAGTAGTAAAATACAATGCACTGATGTGTGTTATTCCCAATGAGCAAATAAGAATATATATGGACAATGTTATCCCAGAAAGGAGTAATGAAACCTTTCAAATTAAAACTTTAATTGTCAGCTAAATCTGAATTAGTTAAGATCAAGTTTGACTGTGTATGTCAAAATACAAATCACTATGTAATAGAAAGTTTTAAAAATAAAGAGAGAGAAAATTTTGGACCATGGGTATAGAACATGAATTACAGTGCTTGTTTTGTATGCAACAAGCCGTGGTTGGATACCCAGCACTACATATAGTCCTCTAAGCACCTACCAGGAGTGATCCCTAAGTTAAAGCCAGAATTAACCCTGAGCACCAGATAATGTGACCCAACTGCAAACCCCCCAAACATTTTCATCCATGCAAATGAAGCCCAAGTATAAGCTATACAATTAATCTGGCCCCAAATTCCCTTCAACTGAAGAGCCATTTACCTCATTCTCAGAATCCAAGATGGTGAGTAGTTGAAAGTTCTTTAAGCACATTTTTCAAACCTTTCCATGGATGCAATGGCTATCATGCCATTGGGAAATATTACACATCAGAAAATCTTTTAAATATCTCTGGTACTTAGGTTTTCTGAGAATGGATGATGGAGTAGTTCTAACAGTTTTCTTAAATCCTAGCACTGAAAATGTATTACAAATATTATATGTTCTTTTTTTATTCTAGGTCATTCTTCCTTGCCATCAAACTATAAATGGCAAGAATATTTGGAGATATGAACTTATTTACTATTTCTAAGGGATGGGTCACATATATTTCTATTTGGGGGTTATTCCTAGCTCTGTGCCCAGTGATGAATTTACTGTGTTTAGGGATGAACTGTGGTGTTGGAGATTAAGTGAAAGAAGCTACATGCCAAGCAAACACATTAACATCCATACTATGTCTTCAATCCACTAGATTATTTTAGGCCAACATTTCCCATATATGGCTACATATTACTGACAGTCATTGATGTATCATACAACTCTGTCTATAATCAGCCATAGGGTGTGATGTCAGCAAATTGAGTATGTATCCCTGGTAGGTTTTAAAAATGTGATTATTGAAAAAGCATAGGCTAATCTTTTTCCTGTTTTATTTTATTTTGTTTGGGGTCCATATGTGGCAGTGTAAAGGGGTCATGGTTATACACTCAGAGATTCACTTCTGGTAGGACACATAGAATGCCAGAGATCCAGACCAGATTAGCTACATGCGAAGCACTTACCCTAGCCACTTTACTTACTCTCCACTTCCAGAAAGAATATCTTCTTATATCTTCTTAAAGAGAAATTGGGATATGGAAGCAGATTCTTCTGATTTTCCTATGGAAATGCTTGAGGAATAGCCTTCTCTTATGTCAAAATATTATAAATATTCTTTTCTGGATATGAAGCTGAGATGTTATGAAGAGTTAAATTTTAATAATTCCCTCAGTGGTGATAAATGATTTTTACTTAGAGAAAAAAACAAGGTTCATTAAAGAGATGCCATTTCCAGCATCCAATTCGAAAACTTTTGTCTCTTGCTTTGTAAGAATGCCTGTAGGTTGCATGCTTCTTTAAGTCTTCTGGGAAAATTACTCAGCCCAGGAATTCTACTATGAGAATGTGGATTATTACCAACCTGATGAAACCACAGGATAAAATTTATATGAAATGGCAGCACTTCTGGCCAGTAACAATACGAACTTTCTGAGGTGTATAAAGAGCTTTTCCTAGATTTGTGAAAGAACCTTGTAAATGCTAGTCTATCTAGGTGATGGGAAGAAAATATGAATAAACTAGGGTATGCAGCAAAGATAAAAATTGAATATACAACATTCTACAACTAGCTATACACAGAGGGGATCACTTATACTAGCAACCTGGGGGACAAAGAAGGGGGATATGAAATGCATACTGGGAATAGGGGTGGAGGAGGACAACACTGTTGGTGGGAATGCCCCTGATTCAATATCACTATGTACCTAAAATATTACTATAAAAGATTTGTAATTCACTTTGGTCACAATAAAAATTATTTTAAAAAATTGGATATACAACTTGCTTAACTATGATGAACTGGTTGTTGAATAGGTCCTCCCATTTCTGCACACAAGTTGATTTGTGAACAAAACCAAGAATTAAGTTTTCAGCCCAATATCCCAACAACCAAAGTTGAACTGTGAGAGAGGGGATATAGAAGGCGGAGGAAGAATATACAGATTGATTACAGAAAAAAGGAAACTTCTAGAAGGTATTACTGTGAATAATGTGAAACTCTGAGATCTTTAAACTTTCACTGCCTCAGACACAAGACAGAGAACCAAGGAGAAGTCTCCACCAGATGGGGAATGTTCTTACACAGGGGCACACTCAGACCCAAGACATGCCAAAGAGGCTCAGTTAGGAATGCTACCACCAACCTCGATCAACCAAAGAAATAAGTATCCTTGTTTGTATGTCCTCATTAGAATCTAGCAAAAGCCAAGAAAAATGGAGGCCAGCAAAGTGAAAGCTTGAGTGTAAATGGAGTCTTGAAGTGGAGAAAACATGTGAATCATTACTGAACAGCATGAAGTTTTCATGGAAGTCAAATAAAATACTCTGACGAAGGCTCAGTGAACTATCTGGATGGAAGACCAGCTAAAGCCTTGAAAAAGAAAAATGTCAAAGTTCAGGTAAAAGGAAAACAGTCAAGATATCCTTTTGTCTGAGAGAACACAATAGGAGAAAAGAGCCTATCAGTGCTCACTAGAAACTTCCTGTGGCAGAACAGGGATGGTGATGGCAGTTTTCCAGAGAGACAGTCTCCAAATTGTAATTACTATCACAACTGAGGGTGATAGTTCCTGAAAGTGAGACCTGGAAACCCCTCATTAGGCAGGTGGATCAGAAACCTACTTGAGGGGCCGGCGAGGTGGTGCTAGAGGTAAGGTGTCTGCCTTGCAAGTGCTAGCCAAGGAAGGATCGCGGTTTGATCCCCCTGCGTCCCATGTGGTCCCCCAAAGCCAGGGGCAATTTCTGAGCGCTTAGTCAGGAGTAACCCCTGAGCATCAAACGGGTGTGCCCCCCCAAAAAAAAGAAAAGAAAAGAAAAAGAAACCTACTTGAAAGCTCTGCTAAGATATGGGCACAGAAGAGAGCCCATAGTGCACAGAAGAGTGGCACAGTGGTAGGACATTTGCCTTGCACACGGCTGACCCAGGACAGACCGACGTTGGATCCCCAGCGTCCCATATAGTCCCCCAAGCCAGGGGCAACTTCTGAGCTCATAGCCAGGAAAAAACCCTGAGCGTCACAGGATGTGGCCAAAAAACAAAAACAAAAACAACAACAAAAAAACGACAACAACAAAAAAAAACCAAGTACCTGAAGGAAGAATGTTTTCCCTTAGAGAACCATTTCCTCAATGATCCCACCTTTCACCATATCCCTTTTGGGGTCCACTTTCTAGACTAAGCCCTCAAAACATTTGCTTTCCTCAAGGAACTGATGTGAGCTGACTGTTCTAACAATCCACTGTTTTCATAAAAGTATGGATTGGGCCAGGAGAGGATGCTAAGTGCTCACTCCTGAGTACAGACCTTCTTATAGATTAAGTTTTCTGGTGAAAGCGTTTCAAGAAGCTGAAGTTCACCGTGAGGAAGAAGGTTGGCTTGGCAGTTTTAAGTTTCCTATGGGCTTTCCTGAATCATCAACTGACTCCTTCCACCTGCTCAATTCTGTGATTAATTTTTTTAAAAAGCCCCTGATAACAATACAGTTAGAATTAGGCTGTGTGTTTTGATTTCTTTCCTCCCATTGCATAATTCTCTCATTTTGCCACATTTTGGCAGTTATTCTCATTATCCCAGCAACAATGAGAAATTCTTTTAAAAATATTTTCAAGCTCCTCATATTTACACAAATCATTTCCACTCTTACTTTAGGGCCATTCTTATATAAGATCCCTGGCTGTCTAATATTAGAGCACAGTGAGATATCTGACTTGCCCCTAATGCCTGGTAGTAGTTTTTGAAAGATTCCTCATTTTAGATCTTCTCTAAAATAAGCAGAAGCATTATAAAATGTGAACAAGAAAACATTCTCCAATTGAAAATTTTGTTAGGTAGATGGGGGTCTCTTTTATAAAATTAAAATCTAATCCCTTTAAAAATAAATATTTTCTTATAAATATATATGTGTCAATGATAAATGGGTACAAATGTGCGTTATATGCTACATATTTAGAAATATAGTTATCAGTTTAGTATTTAATATTCCTAGAAACTGAAATAAGATTTGACCTAATATATCCTTCAGCACTGTCCTTGGGAAAAAGCTAAGGGATTTAAGAGCAACCACCAAGTTCTAGAAATATTGCCACTAGAGTGAATATTTTTTCTCAGCCTTCATAATTTGGGTAAAAAATTATTTGACATTGAATACTAACAAAAGTATTGAAACACAAAATGTAAAGTAATCTTTGTCACTAATCTTGGTGAGTCCATAGCAAATGGTAATGGTAAAAAATCATCTGACAGATTACATATAGTTTGGAACTTAACTTGGAGCTGAGATCATTGCTTTCAGAAAATAGATATTATTTTTCCCAATTGTAAAGAAAAGCATGAAAAGTAGGAAGATAGAGCCTATGGTGAGAAAAAAGAACTGAACACCTTTTTTCCTAATTGGTTTAGGTTTCATGTAACCAGTTGACCCTGAGATTTCGTCTTAGTAGTAGACTTTCTCTTTTCCTAAAATAAATGTTTGTTGAAGTAACAATAGTTTATCACACTCTAAGTCTTGAATGTATAATATTGTAATTAGGCTTCTGTAAACACTGCATAGTAATCACCACTGTATCCTTGAGCCCTCTTTCTCCCCATTTTCTGTGCAAATTTCTCATAGACACAGCTTTATAATTTGTGTAGAAGACCCCTTTACCTCATACTCAGACGTCATAGTTCTACATGGCTTTGTAGAACCTTTCTGCACTTGCTGACAGATTGTCTTTTAGCTCCCTTGTGGATGACTATGATGGTGGTGGGAGAACAGAGGAGGCAGAAAACAGAAATAAAATTTGATATGAAACCTTGGCAAAACTAAAAATGAAAAAAATAAATTCATGCTTAGACCCATATTCTAAGAGAGAATTTACATGATATAGAATGAAAATCTTTACTCAGTTCAAATATTCATTATTCTATATCTAGGAAAACTCTTAAAGGTTGAGAGAAACAATGGAACAGGACTTGGAAATTATCACTAGAAGGTTAGATAGGCACTAATTTTCTAGTAAAGCCTTTTTATTTTTAGTAAAGCAATCAAACAAAAAAACAACCACCTGGCCATGGTGGGGAAATCATATCTTCAGTATCTACATTTTAATATGAACTAACAATTAACATTTCAATTCTCTCTCTTTTTTTTTTTTTTTGGTTTTTGGGCCACACCTGGTAACGCTCAGGGGTTACTCCTGCTATGTGCTCAGAAGTTGCTCCTGGCTTGGGGGACCATATGGGACACCGGGGGATCGAACCGCGGTCCGTCCAAGGCTAGCGCAGGCAAGGCAGGCACCTTACCTTCAGCGCCACCACCCGGCCCCACTACATTTCAATTCTCTCCTTGAAAATATTGCAAGGATCTTACTACCAAGACATTATAAAATAAAGTGAATTCATGAACCATTTTTTGTCACCTAGTTAGGAAACTAAGATCTCAGGAATTTAGGACTCAGGCCCTCAATTTTCTGTAGGTCATGATGGCATTTAGACTATGTCTTTCTCCAATGTGTTGGCTTTCTAGGAGGAATATTTTTTCTGGAGCTTTCCTCCACTTAAGACTGGTTCCTTTCATTCTATCTGCCCAAGATCTGCCTGTCCTGCTAGTTCTCCTACCAGTACTCTCAAATTCCCCATCTAGAACTAGGAAAGAAACTATATCTCTACATTTTTATTTATTATATTTTTAAATTTATTTTTATTATGGTACTGTGATTTAGAAATTTATTCATAGTTTGGGTTCAGGCATGCAATGTCCCAATATCAAACCCGCAATCAGTGCCAATCTCTTTCTACCGGTATCCTCAGGTTCTTTCTCAGTCACCAGTCTGCCTCATCAATAGGCATATTGTTAAGTTTGGTTGCAGTGTGGTCTCATACTGATCGTGTTATTGGCTTATGGAATTCCTCTCCACCAATATTGTGTCTAGACCTTTGATTCCTGCTCCTGCATCCTCCATCTGCTTCTTCTTAGTATTAACCTTTTTTTTTTTCATTTCTTCCCAGTCCTAGGATCAATAATAATCTAGATATTCTCCTTTTGATAATGTTTTATTGTCCTGTTACTATATGTATCACAGACATTAACCAAATCAATTCTATTAAAGAAACATGCATATTTATAATTAGACACTATTATCTTCATGTGGATTCTTCAACAAATCTCTGACTAGAAACTAGTTAATACTATTTTCAACATTCAAATTAGGCAACTGAAATTTTAAAGAGTTGGAGGTCACCTACAATGATAATGCTAGAGAATAAAACAAAGCTCAAATTTCAGAATGTTTCAAAACCCTAGATCCCTCTTTTATGCCTAATGGTGTGATTTATATAAATACAGATTAAAGGAAAAGTTGGGTGCCTCAATAATAAATTAGTCTGTAAACTTAATTTCCCCATAATGTTGTTCAGCTTCTTTTTGTGTTTTTCTTCCTGAATCAATAATTGATGTTTTTGAACTTTAAGATGAGTGCTCCTGGGAAAGTACGACAAAGATAAGGATATCAGGAAGCTTTGTACAAAAATCCCTTTGGCATCTCATATAGCTTTGAATTTCTCTTTTAACAGGGCAATATTTTATTGCCTATTAGGTAAAAAAGACAAATGAATAAATTTAGTCTTAATAGCATTCTTTTCAACAATAATGCCCTTGCTATTTCTTTTCTCCCCTTTGTTTTTCCATCAGAATAAAACATTCATTCATTAATTCAGAAAAACACTTTGAGTGCATTTTTTCATAAGGCACTAAGGGATGTGTAGATCAGAAAGTAACGAAGACAGTTCTCAGATATATGGTAGTTTAAGAGAGCTTTCTCTGGATGTGCCCAACTGGTTAGATGTGACTCTTACTGTAAGTTGTAATTAGGGCTAAAGCTGATTCTTTTCCTGAGGAAAAGTGAGAAAGATGCTTCTGATGTGGTCAAAGATTGTAATGAAGCTAAAGTGAACACCAATATTTCTAGAGACCAAATGGGTTGGGTAGAAAATCTAGAGTTAAAATTCAACAAAGTGTGTATAAGAAAAAATAGCAGAGAAGTAAGACAAGACTCCAAGAACAATTTGTCCAAAATGGAGCTCTTGGTTATCAAAAAAATCCTATGTGTTTTGTGGTTGTTTTATTTTTATACTTTTGGGTAAGTGTCAGCAGGCAGCTGAGAATCTCACAGCTGTGAGGAAGATCCATCTCCCTTTAAAGCAGACTGCAGTTAAGTTGAACCCAAATTGTCATTTGTGATGCTACAAATTCTATTGCATGCTGGATGGGCAAGATTAATGGGACCAAACAACCTGCACTTAGGCAAGTTGTATTAGGATCTGACATAAGATATGGTACTGACATCAATAAAAACTTATCAGGCAGTGCCAAATATATTTTACTAAGAAGAGTTTGAAAGACTGGAGAGGTAATACAGAGACTACAGCACTTGCCTTACATGCAGTCATCCAAGTTTGATCCCTGGCACCCCATATGGTCTCCTGAGTCTTGTCAGGGTTAATCTCCAAATGCAGAACCAGAAGAAAGACCTGAACACTGCTAAATATGCTCCATTACAGACACAGACACACAAACACACACACACACACTCATGAGAGTCTGAAAAAGGAGAAAATCAGCCAAAACAATGGTCAATAAAAGCAAGGATATTATTTCTTCGGAAATAATTTGTTTTCCTACCTATTCTCGCTTTTTTGTGTTCATATTAACCTAGATAGGCAATGAAGTTGTTCCCATTGATTTACCCAGGCTTTGGAAAGATTAAAACAATTAAAAAGTAACACTACAGAGCCAGAGCAATGGCAGAGGACTAGGGTGTTTGTCTTGTTTGTGGCTGACCCAGGGCAGACTACAGTTTGAACCCCCGGTGTCTCATATGGTCCCCCAAGCCAGGAGTGATTTCTGAGCATATAGCCAGGAGTAATGCCTGCGTGTCACCGGGTGTGGCCCAAAAATTAAAAAAGAAGAGATAGCATGGAGGTAAGTCATTTGCCTTTCATGCAGAAGGTCATCGGTTCCATTCCCGGCGTCCCATATGGTCCCCCGTGCCTGCCAGTTAAAATGAAATATTAGACAGTTCCTGACTTTTATATGTGTGGGCAGGATATGCTATACCTGGTAGGACTACCCTCAGTTCAGTGCCCTGGAATACTTCTTGTAGAGCTCCAGGGACCATGCAATGCCAGAGATCATATGCTGGGCCCCTGCAAGCAAAGTATGCACTTCTGGAACTTTGAATTTTATACCTAGTCCATTTCCTGACTTTTCTTTCTCTAGTCACAACTGTAATAAACAATTTCACTGTCTTAATTTCTCCTCTGACTTCAGAAAGTCCTTCTTATCATTCTCTCCCACCCCCTGAGATTGTCCTTACATGATTCATCCCCTGCAGAGTCAAGCTCATTTCTCACGCTTCCTTGCATCTTTCCATTAAACCAAAAGTTCAACCAACATACTTTATTTAAACAATAGGATACCTAGTCTAAGAATCGTTGTGCTACTCTGTGTGTTAAAGCTTGCAGAACCTTTAGAAAATTAATTTATTGGATCACAGTGAATTACAAAATTGCTCATGATTGATTTTCAGGGGTACAATGTTTAAACACCAATCTCTTCACCTGTGTCAACTTCCCTTTACCAATGTCTCTAGTTCACCTTCCCTTAACCTGCCTCTCTGGTGAGCACAGTTTTTTCTTTTTCCTTTTTTTTCCTTTTAGGCATTATGGTTACAAAACTCTTACTGGTAGGGTATAATGCAATCAGTTCACATCCTTTCAGAACTCAGTCCTTGACTAGAATGATGACCTTCCTCTATCTCTCTCTTGCAATCAGGGTTATCCTTTCCCTGGCCTATTCCATCCTCAGCCCCTACAGTAATACTTGCTACTAAGGATTACTTCCCCTGGTCTTTATTTCCATTGTATTTGGGCATTATTACTCCCCTACTATGCTTCTTTATATCCTGTTGATTATATTTTGTTGCATATTGTTTTGCTTTGTTTCCTATTACAAATACTTATTCATTTACTTTAGAATTGAAACAGAAAGGCCAGAGAGATAGTATAGTGAGTGTGATACTTTCTTGCACACAACCACCAGGGTTTAATCCCCAGCATTCTATATAGTCCTTTAAGCACTACTGTCAGTAAGTCACTAAATAAATCAGGAATAAGCCAGGTATGGCTCAAAAACTAACCCTGAACAACCCCAGCTAGAACTCCAAAAGAGACAAAGAATTGTCCCCAAAGGAATAAAAAGTTAAGTTTGTGTGTATAAAACATAAATAAAATGACTTCATAAAGCAGAAAATCTAGCCCATGAGCCTGCGGTAGGGTTCTGGGGTCAAATACCAATATAAAAATTTACTAATTTCTGGATTCAAGAGATGGAGATTAAGGTCACTCTCCTCTTTGACTGAGTGGCTATATTAAGTCTGAATAGAGGCCAAGAAGGAGGCTGGGATTAAGTAAATGTAGAACTGAGTTCTCAGAGATTCTGAGTTTGGAGTAGACTCCACGCTTACCTTAAAATAGAAGAATTGGAAAATTTGAGTTGAAGTGTAATTGCATGAGTGAACAAAATTCCCCTTTCTGCTTGCTTTCAACAAGACACTCTTGAATTTATTTACAATAAACAAAGCATGTAAAGTAAATTTAATAGGAAGAGCACATTGGATGTCACGTGTTTATGAAATATATCATGTCTCCTTATATTATACATGAACCTTAAATGCACATATTTCAGAAATCTGATATAAGGTAAACCCCCAATCAATGTGCATTGCTATACATTGAAAAACTCCAAAACAATTTGATAAACTTGCACATTAATTTGGCAGCAGTCATTTTGGAAAAATGAATGATAAGCTGGTAATTTTATTTAGTAAAGTTAATTTAAGCAGATAGTTATGAATCCATTAAGGGGTGAATCATTTTCCATTCAAATTTATAGTAAGAATTTAGGACATATGTTTACCATAGTAAATTAGAGAAAACACACCAAGCATAGTAGATATTTAAATAGTTATTTAATTAAAATAACAGAGTATATATACTTTGTCTTTATTCTAGAAAACTTATAATTCTATTAATGAGACAAGTATATTCATTTTTAATTTTAACTATTTAAATCAGAATTTGAAAAGGGGAACATTATGAGCAAAAATTAAATTATCACTCAAGTCAACTCAGGAAACTTAAAATATTGGATTATGCAACTAATTCAATCTAACTTCCTTCACATGTGTTTTTAACAACTGTGAAAGAAAGATAAGCTGTCCTTTTTTTTTCAGTTACCAGATAAATTTAATATTTAGAAGAAGAAATGAGTTTTAAAAATATTCAGCCATGCTAATTATGAAGTTAAAATTAAAATAACTAAAGACCATTTAAAGCAAAATTTTCATGATAAATTAGATGATAACAATGTTGGGATGATTTTGGTTAATCTCTGACAGCCATTTATATCAGAGTAAGCCATCAAGTTATACCAAAGTATTATATTCTTTTAATTTTTCTTACAGAAATACTTAAATCAAGGGTACATATACAAATATTTTAGCAGTAATAAAGCAAAAAAAGAATAAAATAAGAGGCCAAATAATTGTAATGGCTAACTTTTATCTCTTCAATTTGGTGAAACATTATAGTTCACTTATAATATAACAAGTTATAACAATAGTCAAAGTTTTGTTATTTGGATGGAGAAACCAATAATTACAGAAAATGGCAGCTCCATTATCTTTTCCATGTTATTGTTACCACTATTATGGACAAGTAATAAAAAAAACAAGACTAAATGAGAAAAATATTAGATTTGCTATATTAAAAAATCTCATTGTGGGAACTTTCCTAACATGATCTCCAAATTCCTGAAGTTTGTCATTATGGGAAAAACATTTGTTGATATATTAGATGCCATTTGAAGGATGAGGGAGAAATATGCAGTCCTGTTAAAGTAAAAAGGAAGGCATTACATGGGAAAAATACTTTTTAGTTCACTGTCAAAATTAGAACATATGACATACAATGAGCTAAGCACATTTGTATATTTCTATAAGTGCAATTGTTTTTCCTATGATGGTGCTAAAATCTTAATCTTTGGTACTTGTAAATGTGAAATTTGAAGATAGAATTTGAAAAAAATGCAATCAGATAAGTTTTTCTGAGGTTATTAAAGGGCTAAATCTAATGACCAGTGTCCTTATAAGAAGTTAAAAATGTGGATACAAACTCTATACTCTGCCTCCATTGCCACATTTGATGAAAGATATTTCTAAAAACCAAATAAATGTCAAGGCTCATTGACAGCCAACAGAGGTTGGGTAGAGGCTAGAAAGTTCAGAGAGAGCACAATCTTGAAGTACTGTGATGCAGTATTATGAAAGAATATATTTTTCTTAGTTGTTTCTAGGATATTAATTTGAATGCTTTATTACAGAAGCCCTAAGAAACCGAGGCATTCGTTGTCAAGGTCATTAATAGCCAAGTATAAGCTATTCTTAAATATTAGTTTTTGATTGTTAATTCCTTTGGAAGTTAGAAATTCACCCATATTATGAGAAAAATCCTTGCAGGACTTTAGAGTAAGAGTTATTTGGTCATGCCCTTATGAGTATTCACAGGGGAGTAAGAAGTCTTGGGTCCCCATACCAACTTCGTTCTCCACTAAACTGATAACTTTGATACCATTATACTTGCTTGATTCTCATTTCTTGCTATGTAAAATGGCCATAATAATAGTCTCATTGGATTGCATAGGAAATACATTAGCTAATAAATGTAAAGCAATTAGAACACTAGCTGGCCCATTATAAGCATTCAATAAATGTTAGCTATAATTATCATGTCTGACTAAACATTTTGGTTCCTTCCCATTTTAGAATTACAATAATTTCACAGGCATATTTTTAGAAATGCATATCAACTTGTACATTGCTTATAGAACCTGACATCAACACTTGTCTCTTCCTAACTCCAAGGAATTCATACCCAAATGGACACTGAAAACTTTAGGAATCCTTGGGGCCAAAGCAATAGTATAATGGGGAAGGCATTTGCCTTGGATGCAGTCCACCAGAGTTTTATCTCTTGTATCCCCATATGTTCCCCCATGAACTTGTAGGTATGATGCTTAAATACAGAGCTAGAAATTGTTGAGCATCATCATCCGGTATGAACCAAAAACCACAATAAAACATTAGTAACTAATTAAGTCCTAATTCTAGGACCACCAAAATGAAGAGAGAATGGAAGAAAGAAGGGAACAATAACTACAATGACAATGAAAGATTGTTGGTCTTAACCCCTCAAGTAAGGGAGTTCTATGATGCATCATTCAGTAGTTGCAGAGTTTGGGCAGAGATCTCGTGGTTCTTGAACTTGTCAAGTACTTAATTAGCATCTCCCCCTTACACCGTAAAACTTGAAATGCTTGTCCTTTTGATCCATATGGACTGAGAATTCCTCAAAAATAAAATAGGTTATTTGGCCAATAATTCTGTCCTCATCCTACAGTTATCCATGAGACAGTGCCATCCTCTTAGATCTGTGTAGCAATCTTAGAAAAAGGCTGATTATTTCCAGAAGATCAAAAGCAAACCAGTTACAGATTTGTCAAGTCCAGTGCTCTGAAAATATTGTGTATATTGTGCACCAGCATCAGCTGATAGTCATCAAGAGCCACTGATCTTCCTGGTAGCTCCCCAGACACCTTCAAAATTTATCATTGCCATACCCACTTTGCCCATCTCTTAGGTAATTCTGCAGTAGTTCTAGAGACCTCCTTTCCCTTCCCTTGCCTCGAAGGACCACAGGAGACCTGGCTTCCAACTCAATGGGGCCACAGGTGAATAGCATTCACAGTGGGGTGGATACTGCTATGTGGTGTTAACGATTTTGAAAGAATACTTCATATTTCTGAAGGCCAAATCTGAATTTTACTCCTGTTGAGAAAGTAATTAGCTATTTAAATGTCTCTGACTAATCTTCTCAGTTTTCTTTTACAAATTAAGTATAAAATAAGATTGACCTGATAACTTGCATGCTGTGTTATTTTAAGTGTGCAATTTGCCATAATATCCAAATGGAATATCCAAGTAGATTTAGACCTAGGTATACTGAGTCGAGGCACATAGTTACCCAAGAAATAAAATGCACTGGGCAGTGAGCCTGAAAGATACCTCTGTTGTCATTAGGAGACAGAAAAGAATCTTTTCACAGAAAATGAGGATACTGTAGCTCATATTGTGAATGATGTTGGCAGTAATATAATTCTGGCACCTTGAAAGAAATAACTTTTATTTGTTGTCAGTTGACAATGAAAAAAAATTTTAAAATAATGAAAAACGAAACAGGAAAAATATTAACTGAATGAATAGAGGAGAGAAAAATCAATAACTCCCTCTGATTTTATTTTTTGGCAAACTGGCCAAGAATGGGCTGAAGTCTTTCCTGGCCGACAATCCTGGCATCTATCCCAAATAGAAATGTTGCAGCCAGAAAAGGCACTTAGTGGATTTAGTGAGACAATTAGTTTGGGAATATGTATTAAAAGAGAATGCACAAACTAACAAATTGGCTGTCACCAAGGCTCCTAGATCCACCCTAATATTAGACATTGCTAACAGGTTTGCATTACCCAGGTCAGGTCTTCCAGCTGGCAGGGGTTGGAGACCCTACACCACCCCAAGTGTTTTCTCACATGCAGAACTGGTTGTGTGACTAAGTGATTTATCCCACTTTCTGAAGACCATGAAAAGTAGAAATGCTATGAGAAAACACACAGGGTCTTAAATAAACATGGGATTGTCCCAGACAAACCAGGGTGCATTGACAGACAACTGCACATTGAGCTTACTTAGAAGTCCACTGTGTTTATGACTAGATAAAGATCCTTGTCCCACTTTTTTTCTAGCACAAACCCTCTGTCCCTTACAAGAACGCATAGGAAGGGGGGAGATGACCTAAGTAAAAGTCATTCTCGGCATGGAGAAAATGACCTCAAATTTCCCATCTGGCTTGGAAATACCAATATTACATTTCTCTGTGTTTTTAAAGCTCTCCCTTCCAACACAAAGTTTTTGCTATGGATTAAATGGACAGGTGAGCATTTGTGTGATTAACTGAAATGTAAACACACTTGAATAGGAACAACACAGCAGTGTTTATTTCTATGAAACAGTGCCATCCAATAATTGGAAAAGAAGTTAAAAAACTGAGTACAGTCTCCAAGTTTTAGTTTGCTTCCAAATGCAAGAAGTCAGTCTCTTGGACCATGTCACTTCTGCTAGCTTAATTTCCATCATTCTTAGTCTTGTACATCTATTTTTTATTACCAAAGGAACCCGGTTTTTCTTTACCTCTATTCTAGCATTTCTGTCTACCCCAAGTCAGCAGGTAGTTTAATTTTGAGTAGTAAGAGGCAGTATTTGGTTTCTTAGGTTTGGGATTAAGCCATGAAAATAAAACAGAAGAGTTGAATATTTTATATTTTTCTTATAATTAAGAATATGAAAACTAACCATTTAGCAGTGTGGATTCTTCCAATCAACTTGGATTTACCCCCTCCCTCCTTGAATATTGTCTCACAAAGGGGCTAAGGGTTCTAGAATCTTCTGATGTAACTGCTAAATAACTGTAGCCTGTAATGTTAAGGACAGCTTTAATGGTGTTTGTGTGTAAGTACAAGTCATTATCCCAAATAGGAGCCTATTTTAACTTTACAAGATCTTATGAGACTTTACACAGAGTGAGGCCCAGGAAAAAGACTGGAAGTTATACAATTGTTAGAGAAACTTTACAGTCAACAGTGATTGGTGTTCTGTCATCTTCACCCAATTTTCATAGAACTTCTAATTCTTTTCCTGCCACCATATTATATTAAGATTAGATTTACCAGCTATAATGCATACCTACTCAATTCCTAAAGAAATCTATTGTTGATTTTTAACTCTGCAGCATATTAAAGGTAAGATTAGAGGTAAGGTAAGATTAGAGGTAAGATATAACTGTGTTTAATGTATTCCTCAACTAGTCATCACCCCAAAAGTATAGCCAAAATATCAGTGTTTATATAGCTGGTTATACTTGCTATACTTTAAAACTATAACTTATATACCTACTAAATTCAATATCTTAAACCTTCTACTTAATATTTTATTATTATTCATTTTCATCACTCAATACCAGTTAAAGAAAAGTGAAATGAATTGAGAAGTGTAGGATGAAGAGAGTCAATGAAATTTTTATCTCCTTCCAATTGTCTAGCTGCACATTCCTGCATTCCAGGGGTGAAGGTGGATGCAGCAAACTAATACAGGATAATATCTGAAAGAATCACTTGGGAAAGAGATAAGGATCATAGACTAGATTAGCCAAATAGCAAACGAGATGCCAGGACAGACCACAACACACAGTGGCAGTTTCCAGATGCTGCAATGGGATACGAACTCACTCTAGTGAAGTCTCAAGGAAATCAATCTGAGAAAATTGATTAAGAATATCATTTTTAAATAGTGTTGATTTTCTATAGAAGATGCTATAAATGTTTTTTCTAATCATCACTTGCAAAATTCCAAGAGTAAGCTCTTTGAGTGATTAGCTGTTCATGATTTAAAAAAAAAGGTTAAAAGAATTAAAATATGGGTGTTGGAATGATAGCACAGATGGTAGGGCATTTGCCTTGCATGCAGTGACTAGGTTTGATCCCTGGCTTCCCAGGGGGTACTTTGAGCTTGCCAGGAGTAATTTCTGAGCTCAGATCCAGGAGTAATATTTGAGTATTGCCAAGTAAGGTTTGAAATTTAAAAAAAGGAATCAAAATATGAATTCTTCTAAAAAGAAAGAAAATTTATATCATAGGTTGGGGGAAAAAGACCATTTTTAATTAAAAAAAATAACATTCCTTTGGGCTCTAGCCTTGGACAATGTCAAAAGAGAATTATGAAGAGATTAACATTAATTGAAGGATACTCTATAAGAATATTTCCAAGACCCCAGGGGACTTGTGAAGTCATAGGACAAAGGTTTCTACCATGAGATACTCTGAAGTTGGGGCCAGGTTCGGGACTCTGGACTCTGGGCTCTGCCCTTTGTTCTAGTCTGCAGACAAAATATTCTTGCCAGTACTGTTATTTTTAGTGTGAGCAAGAGTTTTGACCTCGGAATCATGTTTTCCCATAGGCGGACAGCAGAGCAGAGGCTTTGAGCATGGGACAATTTGCAATCATCATCTACCCGCGTCTCAGAAATGAACAAATGTGGCATCTGGTAAGGAGCCTTGTGAAGTTGGCATTGCTGCCAGAGACACAAATCATGCACATAGCTGGTTAAAAGTGTCTGTTGCCATATATTCTGAGAAATATACTTAGAAATGTCCAGAACCTAAAAGCAGGACTGAATCCTTTGATTTCTCATCTAATTCCTTGGCACTGGTTTTTTGATCCTGCAGGACATTCTCATTAGAACCTGTTGATTCCACATCCCATGTTATTAGTGGCAAACCGTTAGGGCAACAGCTATGCCCCATTCTTTTGTTCTTGGAGGAAACATCTGTTCTTTTTGTCAGAGAGCACAGGCCCCAAACTCTGCTATTATAAGTAGAGGACTCTTCAGGAAGCAGTCAATGCATCTCGCAGCCTGAAGCATAGACCTTGCAAACTCTGGTCTCCTATCCCTGTAGAACATTAAATACAGGAGAATTGTTAGCTGGTTACAGTAAAATATCTTCACCTAAGGTGCAGCATGAAGCAAAGATCCAGAAGAAATATTGATAATTCAGAATTAAAACACACACACACACACTTCACAAAAGCCCCAAAACCATTCCCTCTCAGCATGTGTCTGTGGCATGCCAGCATGAAGCAAAATCACACTTACTGTTCACAGTAAAATGAAGAAAGGAGCATAAAACAGGAGTGTGCTGGAAGGTGTAAAGAAAAAAAGATAGAAGTCTGCTGATTGTAGTATTTTCTCTGAGCAATTGATAAAATAATTCAGCAAAATATCAGTCAAAGGGGTTGGAGACACAGTAGAGTGAGTAGGGTATTTGCCTTGTATGTGGCCTATCCCAGATTCATGAATCCCCATGTGGTTTTATGAGCAACACCAGGAAGGATCCCTGAGTACAAAACTAGGAGTAAGTTCTGAGCACCACTAGATGTGGTTTAATAAAAGTCAAGGCATAGATAATCTGACGACTATCAACTACCTGGTCTTAATATTTAGTGAATACTATGCCAAATGTGATTGGAAACTTTGTTTTCAAATGAAATTGCTCTTTATACTGTTATATACTGTATCCTGTATTCTAAATACCTTTCAATAAATTTGAAAAGATTAAAACCATGCAGCTATACTGTCACTTGTACAGGCTCATCCTTACACATTCCTGTGATTTGTCCTCACACTTTCTGAACATTGACTGGTAGTGGTACATGAGAACTTACTAGAGAGATCAATCAGTTGATACCATATAAGATGTTAGGTCATAAGCCTTCAATTTCTCAAGAAGAATGTTTTAAATTCCAACTTAAATATTAACTATTATCTAAATAAGACTGAAAAATGAGATTATCCAAATTTCTGTTGAAAAATCAAGAATTCCAGAAAGTCAGACAGGGTATTAGGTGTTTGGTTTACATATGGGTCAACCAAGAGTTGGAGCCCAGCACACATAGTTTTCCAACTATCACCAGGAGAAACCCCCAAACTCAGAGCTGGGGACAACAGAATATCTTGGAATGTTTTACCACAAAAATATAGTGTTGAGACTAAAAATGAAAGCTACTGCCCATAGGAAAATGTTCTAATTAACATAACATCATAACCTTGGATTTGAGGCTGTTTGAGGTTCTCTCACCCTGTAGTGTCCCCATTCAGTCCATCATGAGTGATAGAATGGATTTGAGGGACCCACTCTACCAAGGGAACGCGAGTGATACATTAGAAAAGTATTTTAAGGATAGAAGAATGTAAAAAGATCACAAAAAGTCACCTATTACTACTGGCTATAGGTTACATGTTCACCAAAATAAAAGTAAAGTATCCCCAAATTTAGGATCCTTATAACAATTGAACACTTTCTTCAGTGTCACTACTCTAACAATTTGGGTGACATCCAAGTAGCAGCAGCAGCTGTGACAAGACTATTATATTTCTATGAATGAAATGGAGTGGCCATGCCACCAAGATCTAAAGGACAAATTACAAAGCCATATGGAAAAGAGAAGCTTGCTAGTCCTCCCTAAATACTTGTTGCTAACAGAGGAATGAGAAGTAAGAATTACATGCCAGGAATCATTGTGTATAAATGGGCTTTGAAGTAGTCATGTTAAACTGAACTTGGGCCAATTCTTCTTCCACATTATTTTACACGGACTTCACAAAATTGTCTCTGCCCTCAAATATTTAATAAGTTTACTTTTTCTTGAAATAAAAGAAAGAAAAGGAAGGAAGGAAGGAAGGAAGGAAGGAAGGAAGGAAGGAAGGAAGGAAGGAAGGAAGGAAGGAAGGAAGGAAGGAAGGAAGGAAGGAAGGAAGGAAGGAAGGAAGGAAGGGAAGGAAGGAAGGGAGGGAGGGAGGGAGGGAGGGAGGGAGGGAGGGAGGGAGGGAGGGAAGGAAGGGAAGGAAGGGAAGGAAGGAAGGGAAGGAAGGAAGGAAGGAAGGAAGGGAAGGGAGGGAGGGAGGGAGGGAAGGGAGGGAGGGGAGGGAGGGAAGGGAGGGAGGGAAGGGAGGGAGGGAGGGAAGGGAGGGAGGGAGGGAGGGAGGGAAGGAGGGTAGGAAGGAAGGAAGGAGGGAAGGAAGGGAGGGAGGAGGGAAGGAAGGGAGGGAGGAGGGAAGGAAGGAAGGAAAAGAGAGAGAGAAAGAAAGAAGAGAGAGAAAGAAAGAAGAGAGAAAGAAAAAGAGAGAAAGAGAGAGAAAGAAAGAAAGAGAGAAAGAAATAAAGAAGGAAGGAAGGAAGGAAGAAAGGAAGGAAGGAAGGAAGGAAGGAAGGAAGGAAGGAAGGAAGGAAGGAAGGAAGGAAGGAAGGAAGGAAGGAAGGAAGGAAGGAAGGGAGGGAGGGAGGGAGGGAGAGAGAGAGAGAGAAAGAAAGAAAGAAAGAAAGAAAGAAAGAAAGAAAGAAAGAAAGAAAGAAAGAAAGAAAGAAAGAAAGAAAGAAAGAAAGAAAGAAAGAAAGAAAGAAAGAAAGAAAGAAAGAAAGAAAGAAAGAAAGAAAGAAAGAAAGAAAAGAAAGAAAGAAAGAAAGAAAGAAAGGAAAGAAAGAAAGAAAGAAGAAAGAGGAAAGAAGGAAGGAAGGAAGGAAGGAGGAAATAAAGAGAGAGAAAGAAAGGAAGCTAGAAAGAGAAAGAGAAAGAATGAAAGAAGAAAAGAGAACGAGAAAGGAAGGAAGGAAAGATGGAAGGAGGGGGAAAAGAGAGGAAGGCAGAAAGGGAGGGAAAGAGAAAGCAGGGAGAAAGGGAGAGAGAAAGAAATCAAAATAATAAGAGAAAGAAAAAAGAAAAAGAGAAGAAAATATAATAGAACTTTTTTTTTGTTGTTTTTTTTTTTTTTTTTGGTCACACCCGATGGTGCTCAGGGGTTACTCCCGGCTGTCTGCTCAGAAATAGCCCCTGGCAGGCACGGGGGACCATATGGGACACCGGGATTCGAACCAACCACCTTTTGGTTCTGTATTGGCTGCTTGCAAGGCAAACACCGCTGTGCTATCTCTCCGGGCCCTGTAGAAGAACTTTTACTTGGGCATTTTTGTTTCTATCTGATTTATTTATTTTTGTTATTATTATTAGTAGTAGTCCTTGGTTTTGAAGACTTCGTGCCAACCTTTTTGATCTGAACTCAGATTCTACCTGTCCTATTTATCTCCAACCTTAGAGAAACAATGAGCTCTCTGCACACTCAGTTTTTTTTGCCTGTAACATAGAAGTGATGATAGTACTTGTCCCTGCAGCATAAGCTAACCTATGTCAAATACCCATACTAAAAACTAATAAATATGGAAAATCAGTCACCTAAGTTTCTATCTTAAAGGCAAAAGCAATGAAATGATCAAAATAAAATAAATGAATGAATGATATTTATAAATGAAGCAAAAAATAAGTAAAGCAGTTTAAGAAAAGTTTTTTTTCTCTTAGTTCAAGAGAAAAAATTATTCAAGTCTAGAAGCCTAAAATATAGGATTTTACTAGTAAAACTTCTATGTAAGTCCTGAATAAATAGTATAGCCTTATACACTGCCAGTCAATTTTCAACCTCAACACTCCATGTAGTGTTGAAGGACTTCCAGTTCAAGGACTTCCAGGAGTAATTCAGAGTCAAGAGTAAGCCCTGAGTACTTTGTGTCTTGCTCACAAGTCAAACCGTAAAACAAAAAACCTTTCTGTAAAGAGAGAGAGGAAGATCAAACATAATTATTTCAGAAAGTTCAAAAGCAAATAGCATGAATAATACCAACAAATGTTATATATAAAATTATTGCTTCTTTTAAAATACAATAAAAGATAAAATACAGTCAATTGACTGCAGAAGAAATTTTAAATTGAAGAAAATATAATTTGTAGTTATTCAACAAGGTCAATTCACTGTTAAAATTTTTTCCACAAAGAAACTATGGATTTAATTTGTTTTATAGTAAAGTCTATAAAACACTTAATGAAATAATATTGATCTTTTGGGAGAGGATTTAAGCCACAACCAGAAGTGTTCAGGGCTAACTCATTGGACCTTTGGTGCTCAGGAGACCATAACAGATGCTGGGAATCAAACCCAGGTCTGCACTGTGCACCTAGCATACCATCCACTGTACTATCTCTTCAGCCCAAATAATGCCAATACTTTTACAGAAAATAAAAAAGAAGCAAAAAATTTCCCAAGACTTTTCATAAATCAATGAATAATTTCATACCAAAGAGGTAATTCTTGAAAACTCTAGGTAAAAATATTATCACATAGTTAAATAATTAGTAAAAAAAAAATAATGCATAATAACTGGCTAGAGTTTATCAAAGGAAAGCAAGTATGTGTGTGTGTGTGTGTGTGTTTGTTTTTGTTTTGGGGCCACACGTTGACGTTCAGGGGTTACTCTGGCTATGCGCTCAGAAATTGCTCCTGACTTGGGGGACCAAATGGGACGTCGGGGGTTCAAACCACAATCCATCCTAGGCTAGCGCTTGCAAGGCAGCTGCCTTACTTTTAGTGCCACTGCTCCGGCCCAGAAAAGCAAATATTTTAGAATCAATCTTTTCCCAAATTTTGAGAATCTATCAATCTAATTTATTCCACTTACAGATAAAGAAAAAATTACATAAGTATTTTATTCATTTATTTATTTGGCTTTTTGGGCCACACCCACCAGTACTCAGGGGTTACTCCTGGCTCTGAGCTCAGAAATAGCTCCTAGCTCAGGGGACCATATGGGATGCCAGGGATGGAACCTGAGTCATCCTGGATCAGCCGGTGCAAGGCAAATGCAAATGCCCTACCGTTGTGCTACCACTCCAGCTCTACATAAGTTTTTTAATAGGTACTGAAGTAGCATTTTAAAAAATTTCGATAATCATTTATAATAAAGGTATACAGGAAATCAGCAATAGAAGAAAACTTCTGCATCAGGTAAAACCTCTCTTTTTGTGTGTGTGTGATTTTTGGGTCACACCCAGCAGCACTCAGGGGTTACTCCTGGCTCTATGCTCAGAAATCACTCCTGGTAGGCTCGAGGGACCATATGGGATGCTGGGATTCAAACCACTGTCCTTCTGCAGGTAAAGCAAATGCCCCACCTCCATGCTCTCTCTCCGGCCCCCAAGGTAAGACCATTCTTAAAATTACGACAAAATAAATGATTGCCCAAGAGTTAGAAAAAAGATCATGTGAATCATTACTTACCACTTATGCAATATTACAATGAATCTTATTCAATGAAATAAAACAAGTACTAGAAATAAAAACCATAAGACTTTATTTGTAATAGTTATCCACAAAAAAGTAGAAGAGATTTGCAAGAAGCTATAAAAATTGAGAAATTAATTAATAATATTGGGGTCACAAAGGTGCAATAATCAAGTCTATTACTATATACTAACAATAAACAGAATTGAAAATTTAAAACAATAAAATACATATTATCACTAAAATAACCCAAAATATATATGCAGCATAAATTTTATAAAATATGTCAAAGATTCATATCTAAAAACACAAAACATTTCTGAGAGAAATAAAGAAAATATATTAGAAAATGAACAGGATATTATGTTTGTGCCTGGGAACACTCAACATTATTACTATGAGAATTTTTCCCAAATTGGTTTAAGCTTCAAGAAAATCATGATTAAAATCTCAACAGGTCCTATTACAAAAATTAATGTTATTTTATGTGCAAAAGAATAGAATAAAATGAAACAAATTTGGAGAATTTTTATGACTTGAATTAAAAACTTATGATAAATCCAAAAAATTAAGACAAGAGTTATGAAGTTAGAAGTGAAATAAAATATATCTCAAAACTAGATTCAAATTCATACTCTCAATGTGCATTTCAATAAGGAGTGTACATACTTTTCAACAAAGGATGTATATTGATATGGGAAAGAAACCTCAAAATTCGACCTCATGCCACACACAGAATATTACATGAAATGTATTGAACTCAATATAAAAGTTAAAATCAAAAATTTTTAGAAATATATATAGGAAAAACTTAATAATTATGTTATAGACACTACTTTAGGACCCAGTAAACATTAAACTTAAGCAAACTACTACTTCATATAATTAAAAATTTCTTCTCAAAAATAACTATTAAGAAACTGAAAAGCTAAGCCACAGACTGGTAGTACAAACGGATGGATGATTGGATGTATGGCTAGATAAATGTTTGGATGGATGGATGGATGGATGGATGGATGGATGGATGGATGGATGGATGGATAGATGGATGGATATGTGAATGGGTGGGTGGATGGATGCATGATGCATGGGTGCATAGATGATACATGGGTGGATGGATAGATGCATGAAAGGATGGATGGATGGATGGATGGATGGATGGATGGATGGATGGATGGATGGATGGATGGATGGGTGGATGGACAAACGGACCCAGGAACCTCAGTTTGATCCCCAACATCCCATATGGTCACCCAAGCCAGGACTGATTTCTGTGAGCATTGCCAGGAGTAATCCCTGAGCGTCACTGGGTGTGCCCCAAAACAAAACAAAAAAAAGTATTTTTTGATGTCCACCCAAGTTTTTGCTCCTCACATTTTTGTCATCTGGCTAATGATATAAATGTATGAAACTAATAAACTGAGCATCAGCTTGATGTCAGGTCTGTTAGATACATAGGAACAAGAAATCATGAAGGAAACTATTTGTATTCCCTAATAATACACAAAAGTACCATGTTTCAATACATACTATGACTGTGTAGTACCATTAGACTATATAATTTGTTCTGCTAACACACTATTCTCTGTGCAATTTGCTGCACTCTTCTTAGCATGTTAAAAGGGTCCATAAAATGGTGCAAGAAAGCCCACCCTCTCAAATAAAGACCACAAACCTTCAGAGAATGCAATCAGCAAAGCGAGGTTTATTCATCAAGAGCTTGGGTCCACCGTCTCCTAAACAGCAAGTTTCCCCAGTGGAACCCAGAGCCTTTATAGTAATCCATATAATAATAAGGTTTCAAACTTCAAACATTTCATTGGTTCACACAACTGTTACAATTCAAAAACATCCAATAATGCAAGCTGAAAAGGGGGCAATTCCTTAACTATCCCAAACTTTTTTCACGTCAGTCACCCTAGCCCACATCCTGATGGTTTGTAAAGATATTGCCTATACCCTCCAGATGGCTCCGGGGGTGGGGGGTCCTAATCTGGCAGGATGGAGGCCTTGTTACTTTGGTAACACAGTTACAAGGGCTAACGGGGGGGGGGGGGGGGGGGGGGGGCGGGGGATGGAGTCTGGTTCTTAGACTATAGCTCAAAGCAGGCCCATAACAGAAGCGAAGGATAGCATTAATCTCTATCTCACTCTTATTCTAGACCCTACGCATTCCACCCTATGCGTTTTGGGTTATTAATTCTCACAATACCCTTATTGTTCTCCAATACTTAACTTTAAATCATGTTTTCCATCTGGTAGTTATTCCTTCAGTGACTACGTGTGTTTACGTGAAAAGAGTAATCAGTAGTTGGAAACACATGCAGTCATCCCTTAATCCTTAAGGGCCATCTGCTATACCTCACTTGGCCATTTCAGTCCCTCCCTCTTGTGATCCTCTAAGATATCTTGTGTTGGAATGCTCTTATGGCTATCTTGAGAGTCTGCTAGGGAAGGGGACGTGGCATGCCTGATGTTCTGCTCCTAAGATCTGGTCCCAGGAATTAACTGCCTCTTCAGGCCTAGTCTTTTTACCTTATAATTGCAGCTTGTAATGGTAGAGCTTATGTCAACTAAGAGTCAACTCAAGAATTTCTAAAGGCAAGCAAAAACAGAAGCCAAAAAGCATATGGTTAATCCTAATAAATTATACCGTTTACACCTAACTTATCCCATCTTATTCTTGACCCTTACAAGCAGAATCAGTATCACCTGTAACAAAAGGCAAATGTCATATAATCAATTTTTAAAAATATTTTTATTCTTTTGGATGTTTAACATTGACCCAGCATTTCAAAGACATTAATTTATTTAATATAATGACCTATGAGCCTCATGTAATTCACATAGCCCAGTATTGGGCCAGGGTAATGATTCAGGGGCCAAGTGAGACTTGTATGTTCAAGGCCCTAAGTTTGATTCTCAAGGATGCATGACTTCTGAGCACCTACTGAAGTCACAGCACCACCAGATATGGCCCCTGTTGGTGTGTGTGTGGGGGGGGGGGGCAACGCCATCTGGAAATAGGTTAAAATACATATTTTAAGACCCTATTCCATATGAATCAGAACCAGAAACCCTAAGTCTAGGTCTCAGAATTTTGATTCATTAAGATAATCTAGACAACTTGATAAGATTGAAATTTGAGAAGCTGTGGGCCACAGTTTTGTCTTCTGTTTAAAGACCAGGAATTTCCTGGCATTACTATCTGCTTTGTCAAAACTCCGTTTGATACCCTGTTTTTGCTATGCAGTGAAAACTTCCTTTCTGAATCATCTGACAAAGTATTTTCTCCCTAGTGATGCCACAGCTGGGAACACTGTCTCGCTGTGGCAATGGAGGCTCTCTTTAGCAACTTCATTCCTATTGAACTCAGCTTTCCATCTTTCTTTTTCCCTCTCTGTCCTAAGCATTAGGGTTGCAAAGTCCCACTGACAGGGAACTATCTGGCTAAAGGCATACTGAAATGAAATCTATTGTTATATGCAAACAAGTCATGATCTTTCCATGGAACTGTCTTAAACACCTCTCAAGTAAGAGTTTCTTGTGTGATGACTGTCCAGTCACTTGGTGTCAGCATAGCCCACAAAAGGTCAATTAAAGAAATGGGAGAAAACAGCAAGCAAAATATGCAGAGCTCTGTTCCACTTGCAAAATATTTTAGCTCCTATCCTACCCCCATTCTAACTATAGACAATAAATCCATGAATTAAAACAAGAGCACACCTCACCTCAACAACATGTTGGCGCTAGGGATTCAGACCTAGGTCTACCAGTTGGCCTCCCCTTAGTTTGTGAATTTCACCTGTGAGTCCTTGAAATATTGTGGGTGCCTAGGAGGGCCATATGGGCCTGGTTAAGGAACATTGTTCTAGACTCTGAACATTGTTCTCACAGCCTAGAGAAATGAAGCAACAGGAGATTAAAAAAAATATTAGGCAGCATTCTCCTATCGCCATAAATCTTTTCCTGGCCATCAACCTAGCAGGAAGGTACTAGTCACAAAAACAACTTCAAAGCCTCAATCGAAGCCTTCTAAGGTATACTCAGAGAATCTTTTAAAGCCAGCATTCAAGAAATAAAAATGGTATTGTGATGCTAATGGAGATGCAGTATTTGAAAGTTGTTGAGCAGAGTTCTTTTAAAAAAGGTATAAATAGGGATTCTTCTTTATTTGCATTCAAAAAAGATGGTCTTTGGGGGAACATTATCGGGTAGGGTATTGCTCCCCTGTAATTCAAAAAAAGAAAACAAAATGAAAAGAACAGTTAATGTACAAAATGTTTTAATTATGCATAAATAAAGGGAAGTAAGAATGGAAGGCAATAGCCCTTTGTTTCAGCCTACCCATCAAGGTTGCTGTGAAAATCCATCTCATTATATTCCTGGGTCCTAATTTCAAGAATAGCAGACACCTTGGGAGTCCAATGACTGTTAACTCTGCTATTGTTAACATCATGAATGGTGTGCGGCTGCTTCCTACCCAGAATCCACATATTGAAACAAAGGCAGGGAATAAGGTGGTTCTGCTATTATCCAAATTGGCCTCTGGCAGGACTCTGGGAAGTGGCGGGACCAGCTGCTCTTTCTCAGGTATCCCTGGGGAGCTCGAGTGTGCGATGAACCTAACTGGCCACTGGGTGTGACCACGCTCCACACAAAAGCAAACAGAGGCTGGCAGCTCTCCTGGGGAGAGCTGCTGTGGTGCGTGAGCCTGCACACACATGCAGGTATGTGCATACACCAAGGCAGGCTTCGCCCACGGGGGGAAAACTGAAAAACACCAGTTCCTGCTTCTTTTGCACTGCCAAAAAGTCACTCGATGTCAGCTTGATTTATTTTCATTTTGCTCTTAAGACTAGAACTCCTCTCTGTCTTTCTCTCTCCTGCTGTCTCTATCTCCTCTCTCTTTCTCTGTCTGTCTCTCTGTTTCTGTCTGTCTGTCTGTCTCTGTCTCTGTCTCTGTCTCTGCCTGTCTCTCTGTCTCTCTGTCTCTCTCTCGGTCTCTGTCTCTCTCTGTCTCTCTGTCTCTCTGTCTCTCTCTGTCTCTCTCTCTCTCTCTCTGTCTCTCTCTCTCTCTTTCTCTTCCTCCACTCTTCTTTGAAGTTCTGAATTCCTAAAAGCACAAATCAAAAGGAACCAGCAGCTATCTGACTTGTTGGAAATAAAAAGAAAGAGGGGTGGGGTGACAGGAAGGGAGAAGGAGGAGAAATTCCACAACTAGGTTTAACCACCCTGCAACAAAATCTCCCCAATCCTGAGTCTTGAGTCCCCACAGCTCATGGGACCTAGAATGGGGTAGCAGAAACTTTCTTAATTTCCTTTGAGTACCACCAGTAAATTATATCCACAGTGATTGGGCTTCTCTCGTAATACTATTGACAACTTTGTTTTTTCCATTTCTTTTCAGATTTGGGACTCTTAATATTGGAACAAGTATTGAAAAAGAAAACCTTTCCCATTCTCAAACACACACACACACACACACACAACACACACAACACACACACACACACACATTGACCTACAGTGTCATTTGGGTTATTTTCTCTGAACCTATACAAAGGGATATTCATTTTATTTATACAATTATCCAACCCCCCACCCCCAAAAAATGATTCCTGGGGCATTTTACTGGCTATATTAAAAGGTCCAACATTACCTTTAATAGCATGTTCTCTTTTTTTCTAGCATCTGATTTCAAAGAAAAATTTTTCTTGTATATGTGTGCAACACTCCAGAAATATTTGTCACTTGCTAACCCTATTTCTGAAAATCAGTTGGAAAATGTTTTTCCTGGTCTGCAAATTTGCAGACATCAGTTAATGTCTGGCGTTCCTCCATCTCTGTTCCTTTGCTGAGAATATTTTTACTTCAAAAATGTTTTTGCAGAAAGTAAAAAAAATGAACGAAAAGTCATATGCTTGAAGCTCAGACTTAAAATCTTCAATGGATCCTAGACTCATTCTTCTTTTATACCAAGCACAACAATTGGTATTTATATTATCCAATATAATTTTTTCAGTGCTGCTGAAGAAATGTGGATACCAATAGCAAAAAAAAAATAATCTCATGGTCCTAGAGATTATTATTTACATAATTCCTAACTTATTCTCAGGAAAAAATATGTCATCATTGATTATGACCACAAGCAGTATTTTCTGCTTTTTTATTGAGTAGAAAAGTTTGCATTTTCCTGATTTTCAAAATCCAGAATCATTTGTGCTGCATTCCAGTATGGTTCTAATGCTTATTGCATACTGAATAAAGGAGGGAAGAGAGGCATGGGTGGAGTGAATAAAATAATTAATACACAAGTGAATAAAACTCAGGTTTGCATAAGACTTTCCAACAGGTGTAAAGTCCAAGACTTCTGAGATAGTAAAAGTGGGCTTTCTAAGTCATGCCCCTTTGCCATGGAAACTATTTTCAGCAAAGGTCAATCAAATGTTTGTTGACTTCAATAGAAACTTTTTACCAATACCTTAGCTTAGAAGAATCAAGACTGGGGATGATCCAGATTTAAGTTTGATTCCAGAATTGTCTTTTCATCAAGAAACATGTGAAAATATATAGGAAAAACATCTCATCATAAAGCATAGAACTTTTGTCACAAGACCCCTCGAAGGCTCTTATTTTATTCCAGAATTTAGGATTTAGCTGGAGAGATAGCACATCGGTAAGGCATTTGCCTTAGACGCAGAAGGATCGTGGTTCGAATCCCAGCATCTCATATGTTACCTTGAGCCTGCCAGGAGCGATTTCTGAGCATGGAGTCAGGAGTGACCCCTGAGCGCTGCCAGGTGTGACCCCCCACCCAAAACAAAAGAAAACTCAGAATTTAGGATTTAGAAGAATTTTGGTGAGTTCAATTTTGGTGGACTCTAAAATATGTAAAAATGTAAGTTCTTTCCACATAGGTAATTAAAGTGCTCTTTTTTTGCAGATTAATCTGTCTGGTGTCAAATTGCCTGTTTGACCAAGCCAAAAAAAAAAAAAAAACCTAGAAGAGTAGAAAGAAATTTTATCTTTGTCCCTACAACATAAGGACATCATTTGTATGGAAAGAATCCCCCTTCATACCTCAGTGAGGAGGAGATTGGCAGAGGCCCTTGAGAACGCATCTTCTTACATAGGGCTAATGTTCTGCCACAAATGGTCTTCCTGGACCTTCCATTTTAGTTTAGGTCCAAACTATAGCATAAGTACTATCTGTTTTTCCTTTTATTCGGACGCTTTCCAAATACCTGTTTTCTTATCATTTTGAATACTTGAATACTTGACTCTACTCTAATTTCAACTCACTCTGACTTTCTTTCTAGACCATTCTAGATGACCTCTCAGTTAAAAACTACTTTATGGTATTTCAAAGTAAAATCTCTTATGATGCTTTAAAGTAAAATCCCTTATGGTATTTTAAATCAAAGTAAGGAGCCAGAGCGGTAGCACAGAAGTAGGGCATTGGCTGATCCAGGACGAACCTAGGTTCAATCCCTGGCATCCCATATGGTCTCCTGGGCCAGGAGCAATTTCTGAGCGCATAACAAGGAGTAACCCCTGAGCTTCACTGGGTGTGGCCCAAATAAATAAAAATACTGAAAACAAACCATGCTGTATTTATATATATGCTATTTATTTGTATATTGTCATCTTTGCATATTATTTATATATAATAATTATTCATGTAAGTTTATATACATATTGTGAATTTTTTTCAATTAAAAAATGTCTTCTGTGATAATGTCCATCATCTCAATTTGAACAGATCTATTCTTTCTTAAGGAACCTTAGGACAGGAATAGACAGAATTGAAGCACTGTTTTTATAACCATGGAGATGACCATAACTGTCCCATAACATCACATAAAATAAGTCCTGGATCAATAATATCAGCCCTGAACTCTTCCTTGAACTAAATATATGTGCCTCAACAACTGGGATGACTTGTCTGAATTCTAAGATGGGATTCTCCCTCAAACTACAAGCATCTCTTCCTAAACAGCTCCCTAATATTTTCATTGTGATCATTGGCACATCATTTTTAATTTTTTTGGTAAGCATTTCTAGTTTCTTTTGCTTTTTCTCTCTCCACAAAAATCATACTTGTCCACAAGTACTTATGACGGCATTTTTAGTTACCTGGCAACCAAAGTTCAAATACATTGCACAAACCACGGGTAGTCCTTTCATCTCTTTTGAACTTTATGTAACACCTAAGAGATATCTGTGTATTTCTCCCCATGCTGGTTTCCCATTATAATACTATGGGCCACTTAACTATCAATTCACATTTCATTCATTCCTCTAGTCTATTTATATAGTGATAGGATTTAGATGATTCATAAAAAATGCTTACTATTAAATCATAAACTTCTTTTTTAATATCACTACTTTGTTTTTGACATCTTTACAAAGTTTACTCTGAGCATTATATCTTGCTTGGATTCTTATATTTTCTTAACCCTTCTCCCTGTTTCTAAATCTGTTATTTTTATCTAATTCATTATACACTACATTAATTTTGCTATGCTATTTTATCTTGTCCAAAATCTCTTAACAATCCCTCCTTGCCCAACGAAATAAGACAATCTTCTTTTCTTATTATTTGGGTCTCTGTAAAAAATTTTAGATCCCGTGTGTCTTTGCATCTTTATCTCTTATTATTCTCCCAACTTTTCCTTTGATTTCTGTTTTCTGGCTCTGTCATTATCAAAAACTCTTTTCCCAATTTAACCTGTGCTTTTTTTCTATTACTCAGTGAAGTTTTCTATTCTGGTTGGTCCTGCTGTGAATTCAGTATGAAATTCCTGTGAATTCATTCTTCATTATTGATTAGCTATAGCACACTACACTATAGATGTGCACACATGGTCCATCTTCTGTTTTTTATATTTTGAAAAGCTATTTCTTACTCTTCACCTTATTCCTATTTTTCCAACTATAATATTTATCATTCTAGCCCATGTGTCCTTAATTTAGACATATATGCATATGCATATTTTTAACTTAAGATTCTGTTTTGTGAACTTTAAATGTACAGCACAATAAGTTTATGCTGACCTTGTTTCTGATATCTTGAACTCAATACCTATTTTGAGTGGTACTCCGGGTAAATCTAGGTCACTATTTCTGTCCTCTACATTTTTCCACTTTATTGCATTCCCACTGCTCCAGAAGCTTGTCAGTAAGAAAAGTACCTCAGTGAATACCTTGATACCAGCTTTATTCGACCATACCTGTCAAGTTCAAGCTTCTATACTATGGGAAATGAGTGAAAATTAAGTAGAAAAGTAGGATGGGAAAATCTAATATAAGACAAGACTATGTAACTCCAGGGAAGAAACTTTTGGTATTAGAAATAGAAAATGAGGGCCCGGAGAGATAGCACAGCAGTGTTTGCCTTGCAAGCAGCCTATCCAGGACCAAAGGTGGTTGGTTCAAATCCTGGTGTCCCATATGGTCCCCCGTGCCTGCCAGGAGCTATTTCTGAGCAGACAGCCAGTAGTAACCCCTGAGCACTGCCGGGTGTGGCCCAAAAACCAAAAAAAAAATGAAATAGAAAATGAAAATTTCCCAATTTGCAAACCATATATGGTTTACTAAACCCTGGGTATTCAGGGTTTGTAGCAGCAATAGACACCTCTCTACTAAGTGACCCAAGTGAGTGAAAAGAGTAGAGGAAAGATCAGAGAGAAAATAGAGACCAGACCAAGTTCCATGGAATCTATATTCAGCTTTAGGTCAACTTCTTTATGTTATGATCAACATAATTTATTCCTTTAAACCTTTATTAGAGAAGCAAATTTTCATGTCCTCTACTATCTATGTGCATTCTCACTTGTCCTTCTGGAACAATTTCCATAAGTGGGTGCAAGGAGACTCTAAAGGCCAATCTTATGGGTGACTTTTCATAAAAAACATTATGAGAAAGGGAGGAAGTTCTCAGGATATGTCTTGTTATATAGACATGGTGTGCAGTCAAGACTTGAAGAGCCCAAATCAAATGTAGATTATTTTAAAGGCAACAAATATAAGCACAAATACAAGAACCAAAGCTATTCAAGATTTTACTGGCTTGAAAGATTTACAAATATATATAAACATATATATATACATATATATATATATACACATTATACTACTTATAGAAAAACAATTGTCTGTCTTTCTATGAGGAACATTGCAGATGTTTTGTCATTAGACCATGTAAGATTGAAACTTGGACATACTAGAATTTGGTCTTAGTGCAAGTTACACAAAATCATTAATTATGCATTAATAACACCCAATTTTATTTTTTCAAGTAGACGGTATGGAAACAGAGTATCCAAAGCTTCTGAGGCCATTTGCCAATTATATATACCAAGGCTTTATCTACATTTCTCCTCCTCTCTTTAGACCAGTGTTTCTCAAGGTGCAAAAACAATCCTGAAACTACCAGAAGGGTGAGAGTGGGGATTAGTAATGACTTCAAAAACAATTGGAGATTTATTTCTTTTTGTTCACTTAAAGAAGATAGAATTCCAGCAGGGGACTAAATGTTTTTTTTCTAAAAAGGATAGAGTAATGCTAAATAAATTTGAGAAACTCTTGAATATCCCTGAATTTGACCCAAGACCACTGCTTGAGTTCAGTCATTGTACACAATGACTAAACAATGAGAAGGAAAAAAACGTATTAAAATGTAATTTCTTTTTTTTAAATAAATATAATTTTTATTTTGATCATAGTGGTTTATATGTTGTTGACAATAATATTTTAGTTAAATATTTACATAACATCAGAGGGGATTCCCATCACCAAATTGTCCTCCCTACACCTCCGTTTTTGTCCCATCTCCCGTATCCTCTTCCCTCACCCCCAGGGCTGCTAGAATATGTGGTCCCCTATGTACCTATCCTACTACATAGTATTCTTGCATCTGATTGGTCTAGGTGCCTCCCTAATTTCCCCCTCTAACTGGGAGGCAGGCCTAGCTAGTTCAATTTGCGTGGTTTGGTTTGAAGAAGAGAAAAGTAGTAAACTGGGGTAAAAGTCTAATACTTCGAAAGTGGGCAGAGTCCTTCTAAAGGTTCTTATCATCGATTTGAGAGGTGAAGGAGAAAAAAGAAAATGAAACATTCCATCAGTACAAAAAAAAATAGTGTCCAATATCCAGTGAGTACTCCAACAATAATGGTAAGCACCACACACCCACACACACACATAAAAAAAACCCGCCATGGTCTTGAGATAAGAAACATGACATAGCCCATAAAGAAAGAAAAGAAAAGAAGAGAAAAAAATAGGTATAACTGGGGACAACAGCTTCAATAACCACACTCAAACAGAGAAATCGACCAAAAATAGTTAGGTAAGTAAAAATAATAATAATAATAATAATAATAATAATAATAAATGAAGGTAAAAAAATAATATATAAAAAGTAAACAATGTTTTGTGCTTTTTTTTTCCCTCCTGCCCTGGCACAGTAAATATTGGGGTCATTCGAAAAGGAATTCACTTGGCCTAAGAGTTATGGGTTTCTCTGTCCTTGGAGTATATTGTCATGGGATCAACTATAGACTCTGTTTAGGATCATTTACTCTTTCAGTGGTCTTTTGTCGTGTTTGGAAGACTTCTGTTCTGTTCTGGGTGGTACAATCAGACCTCTGTGTCTAGAGATCTCAGTATCTGCACAGATTCAGGGTTGTGACTTATGATGACGTCAGTCTTTGTGGTTCAGGAGTTCTGTTCCTCAGTGTCATTTTAATCCATCTTCTGTGGTTGGTGGTCTTTGCACTGTACCTAGGATGGCACTTAGGATAGCATCTTTCTTTGTGCTTCCAGAAGCCAGATTCCATTACAATTGTCTCTGCTAGACCTTTGGAAGTGGGGTTCATGGTTGTTGTGCAGGTCGTAGTTCAAACCCTAGACTAGGACTTTTTTATTGGTCCCACGGTGTATACCGTCTGGTCATGGTTCTAGCAGCCAGTCATCTGTAAATCGCGATCTTGGCTTTTGAATCTACCAAAGGGTGACAAGTCTTCTGATTTTGTCTTATTGTTAGCTGGTAAGGTAGGGTAAACTGCTCTTAGGTCAAGTTGTTCCCATTTTCCTCGGTGTCAGGATATCATATTGGAGCTGGGACTTGTTGGTGACCCTGCTGTATTAAGGCTGTCCTGGCTGGGATTTGTTTCTTGTAGCTGTCGTGGAGAACTGTGCCATTTCTATGTCTGGGATCCAGGGTTCAAGGCTGAACGGATGGTATCTAATCACCTGAGGTCTAAGTTGATTCCACATGACATTTTTTCGAGGTAGGAGATATCCCTGTATTGTAAACAACTATGAGTTCCCATCTCTAGTAGATAGGAGCTCATTTTTGTATGTAAGATTTCCCCTTTTTTTAATGTGCCTTTGCAGGGGGAAATGGTGCTACATTATATTGTCGGTGCATTTGGGGGTGGACAAAGGGGAAAACAAAAACAGGTCACATACCCAGAAAAGGTAAATATATATATATATATATATATATATATATATATATATATGAATAAAAATATATGTGTTCACATATATATATGTAGGACAGACACATTTAAAAAAAAACAACGAAATAAGTATTTAAAGGACCAAAGTGATGCAATAGACTACCTTACATTTGGGGAAAAGCAAGTAAAGAGGTGGTGTAATACAGGTCTTATGCTTATGTTGGAAGTACAGTTTTTCCCATTGTCTTTTGGGTTTTTCTTGTGGTGTGTGGATTCCCAGGCACTTTTCCATCATGCTCCCTGACCTTCTTCAGATTGGCAAAAGGTTTGCGGCAGGGAGGTCCTGGAAGAGATCTTGCATTGGGGCTACTTTGGGGAGTAAGACCAGTTTCAAGTAACAGTCCACGTTAGGGGGAGTTGATAGGGAGGGCCACGCAGCATGAGTCCACAGAGGAGTTGGCTGCCTTTTCTTGCAGGAGACGAGGTGTGGGTTTGACTGGGTGTCCCTTCGCTTGGGTGCTGGGTACTGGTTCGTTGGGGTAGGAGGTCAATCTTGTTGCCTAATAGATTAAGGATTGAGGGTGAAGAGTTTTAATATGGTGGGAGGTCTGGATGGGATTGAAGGGTGGAGGGATAGTTGGATTTCCAGAGGGGGGAAAGGGTAAGGTATATGGAAGGGGTAGGAAGGGAGAAAAGAGAAAATACATTAGAAAGAAAGGGAGAAGAGAAAGGGAAAAAAGTAAAGAAAAGAATAGAAAAGAAAAAAATAAAAAAGAAAGTGGTGAGAAGAGAGGAGAGAATAGCAAGGGAATGCTAGTTTGCTTGAATGTGTTCGATGAATAGAGCATGTAGTTGAGTCTGTACGTCGTAATTACTGCTTCGGTGGTCTGACTGGTCACGTGCTTGAAACCCTAAAAGAAGGTATAACCTAGAGATAAAGTGTATCTTAAAGAGTTTTCTCGGGGCCATCTCATAGTGCAAACTAGGTATGGTATCTCGTGTGGTATCCCGAGCTGCCATCTTAGCTTGTCCGCCCTTTGTATCCAAGAACGCCTGTGGACAGAAAAGCTGAGAGGTTATTTTAAATATAGTAAGATAGAGGCATTAATATGTAGTGTTATGGGATGTTTCCATTGGAGTCAGTGGTTTGCCGTGGTATTCTTTACCTGTGTTCCTGTATACGATCTCTAAGGGATTATTGTGGGTCATTGTTGTAGAAGGTTGATTACATACCTGTTCTCTCTATGCTTCTGTTTCTGGTGTTGCTGTTTTCTTTGTGGTATAATGTGTAGTCAAGAGTTTGCGTTGTTCCTTTTTCATGTATTTTGGGCACTGTTCCCAGGTATATGTTGACTATTACAGTGTTTGGAGTTTCTACTCTGTTAAACCCTGTTATTTGATTGTTAAGTATTAGTTGTGTTTGAGATGTATGTTCTATGTGCTTCAGAATAGTGCTTCATTCTGTGTTTATCTTTTGTCTTCTGACTTACTTCGTTTAACATAACATGATCTAGGTCCATCCACATTGCTGCAAAATCTGTGATTGTATCGTTTCTGACTGCAATGTAATATTCCATTGTGTATAGATACCACATCTTAATGATCCATTCATCTGTTGTTGGACATCGCAGTTGATTCCAAGATTTGGCTATTATACTGAGTGCTGCGATAAATAGTGGGGTGCACACGTATTTTGGAATGAATGTTCTTCCAACTTGGGGGTATATACCTAGGAGAGCAATTGCTGGGTAATTTCTTTTTTTAAAGACATTTCCCAATAGACACATATAAGTATTGACAATGGTGACTTCTTATTTTGTTTTATTTGAGGGATTCACATTCAGTGATGCTCAGGGTTTACCACTGACTTTACGCTCAAGAATCACTCTTGGCAAGGCTTGGAAGACTATATGGGATGCCAAGGATTGAATTTGGGATGGTAACTTAAAAATAAAGCATCCTGCCTGCTGCACTATTACTCAGACTCATAAAAAAATAACTTTTTGTCCAGATGCATCTCTAAGACCATGTCTTGCATGGAGGATCAGAAAGATAGTCTTTCTTCTAAATCTGTTCAACTGAAAAGAAATCAAGGATTCTATGGCCAAGGTATTAGGTGAATAAAAATATTAAAAGAAAAATTGTTTAGTTTGTTAGTAAGGTAACAGTGATGTATCATGTTATACCAGTGAGAATGTCACATACAAAAATACCAGAAACATTTGTGTTAGCCAGGATGTGATAAAGAAAGAACTCTCATTCACTATTGGTGGAATGTTGTCTTGTTCAACCACTATGGAGAACAGTATGGAGAGTTCTCTGTAAACTGGGAATTGAATTACCAGCAATTCTACTTTGACTATCTATCCCCAAGACAAAAAAGCATTCATTCAAAATGCCAAATGCACATGCCCATTCATTGCAGCACTCTGTACAATATCTATGATTTGGAATCAACCTAGATGTCCAACAATAAATGAGTAGATCATGAAGATGTGGTATATATACACAATGGAATGCTCTCTGACTATAAGGAATGATGCAATTATGCAATTAACTGCAACAGTGATGGAATTGGGATATATAAATGATGGAGACCATAAGGAGAATAAACACAGGACAATAAATCTCTATAATTTACACTAATATGTGGTACTTAGAATATGAGGAAAGAATTAAGGTGAAAGGAAAGGGTAGAAAGAAACATTAGGCAAATTGATAGAGAAAATTTGACATTGGTGGGATCAGTGCTGGAACATTGGATGTCTTAATACTCCACTATGAAGAACTTTATAAATCATGATGTTGTTTGTTTGTTTTGGGGCCACACCAGTGATGCTCAGGGGTTTCTCCTGGCTATGCACTCAGAAATCATTTCTGGCTTTGGGGACCATATGGGACACCAGGGATCGAACCCACATCAATCCTCGGTCAGCCAAGTGCAAGGTAAATACCCTATCACTGAGTTATTGCTCAGGCCCAAATCGTGATGTTTAAAAAAAATTAAAGATTTTATTTAATTTTTTTGTTATGTCTGTAAAAATACTACTGGGCTATGAGATAGAGGGTGCATTGAATCTGTAGATTGCTTTGGGTAGTATGACCATCTTATAAACAGAAGATTTATTTCCATAAGAAGTTATACATGGAAAAGGAGAATTTAACTGTAAATAACAAGAGAGGTTAATCTCTATAATTTATAGCCATTTTCTGTAATTCAATAAATTAAATCTTAATAACCTTATTTTAAATGAACTAAGATTTAAATGGATCTCTCCACACACTAATTTTTAGAAGACAACAGGTATTTTGGAGAGTGCTGGAGAGTCTGAAAGATCAAACTTTTTTATATGAATGCAAAATGGGTGGAGTTGATATGGAAAACCATATGGAATTTACACATTTCTTTTACAAAAACCTAATGATACAATACCACAACTGGGTTGTTCACTCAGAGAATCCATGATAGAAACTCAAAGTGATTGGAATGATTTATTGATTGTAGAGATGACATGAAAAGAATTATGTATCCATCAGTAGATAAACAAATGAGAAATTTTGGTACATACACAAAGATTAAAATATTAGTCAGCTTTTAAAAGAAAATTAATTTTAGAAGACTTTAATTGGAAAATTAAGTTAGTCACTGAAAGACAAATACTACATGATAACCCTTGCATAAATTTTCTAAAATCATCTAATTCATAGGACTAGAGAGTGGAAAGGTAGTTGCCTAAAAATATTGGAAGAGGACTCTGAGAACTTCAAGGGAAACTTCTCCTACCTGTGCCTGTCTGCCTGTGTTTCTGAATCCCTGAAGATTTTCTCAAAGACGTAAGGAGTGCACCCCAAAAAAACCCTGCATTTTGAAGCTGCCCAGTAAGTACATTCTGGCTGTGGGGGTTGCTGTCCCATAAGCTGAGGTCTCTGGCCTGCAGAGGCTCTGCCCTGCTGTGCCTTTGTTCACTCTGGGGACTTCAAGGGAAACTTCTTCTGCCCCTGCCTGTCTGCCTGTGCTTCTGAATCCCTGAAGATTTCCTCAGAGGCCTAGGGAGCGCACCCCAAAAAAACTGTCAACTAGAGGCAGCTTAGCTTTGCTTCCTGGCCGCACACTCTTTCTAACCAATGAACCGCACCACAACACGTAGGAAAAACCACACTATAAGCATGACAATGGGGAAACATCGCAGGCAAACACCATCCACAAAGAATGAAGATGAAAGCTCAGATGACCTAATAAATTCCAACCACCTGATTAACCTCTCAGATAAGGAGTTTAGAATAGAAATATGGAAGATGTTCGTAGAACTCAAGAAAAAGCATAGATCAATCTGAACAGAACACAAAGACAGAAATCAGAAAACTCCAAACTGAAATAACAGATCTGAAAAACACAGTTGCTCAACTGAAAATCTCAATGGATAGCCTCACCAACAGGGTATCAGCAGCTGAGGAGAGAATCGAAGTACTGGAAGATGTAATGCAGAAAAACTCAACACAACAGAAGAAATTGGAAAAGAAACTTAAGACAAACAAACAGGCAATGGAAAAAGTACTCAAGGCATGAGAAAAGATAAAAATAGAATTCTTTGATAAATTCAACAGAAACAACAAGAATCATTGAACTCCCAGAAATCCAGGAAGGAGATCTCCAGGAAGAATCAACTGTCAAAGACATCATCAAAGAGATACTCCCAGAGTTAAAGACTACATGCAATCAAATCCTGCATGCCCGAAGAGTACCAGCTAAAAGAGATCCAAAGAAAATTATCCGAAGACACATCCTCGTTACAATGACAAATCCCATAGAGATAAAATACTGAAAGCAGCAAGATCAAAAAGAAAAATTACATTCAAAGGAGGATCCCTAAGACTTACAGCAGACATGTCACAAGAAACTCTCAAGGCCAGAAGACAGTGGTGGGATATTGTGACAAGACTGAATGAAATGAATGCCTCACCAAGAATATTGCACCCAGCTGGTCTCAAGTTCAGGTTTGAATGAAGGATACATAGCTTCATGGATAAACAACAGCTCAGAAACTTCACAGATGAAAAACCAGCCTTAAAGGAAAAACTGACAGGTCTACTCTAAAACAAGAGAGACCAACAAACACAACAAACTTATCTACAAAAATGACATTAAATCCTATGACAATCATCTTCCTCAATGTCAATGAACTAAATTCACCAATTAAAAGACACAGAGTGGCAAAATGGGTCAAAAAGATGAATTTAACCTTCTGCTGCCTACAAGAAACACATCTGAATAGTCAGAACAAACATAGACTCAAAATCAAAGGCTAGAGGAAAATTATCCAAGTAAACAACACCCTCAAAAAAGCTGGGCTGGCCATATTCATATCTGATGACACCAACTTTATACTCAGAAAAGTGGTAAGGGACAAAGATGAACACTATGTACTAATCAAGGGATATGTGCAACAGGAAGAAATAAGACTATTGAACATATATGCACCCAATGAGATACCAGCAAATTATCCAATACAATTAATACAATTACTGACAAATCTGAAAAAGAAATCAATAATAACACAATCATTGTGGGAGAATCAACACAGCCCTATCAACATTTGATAGGTCAACCAGATTGAAACCCAACAAAAACATACTAGCCCTGAAAAGAGTTATGGAAGAAAGAGGACTAGTAGATATATACAGGACACTCCATCCCAAAAAACCTGGATACACATTCTTTTCCAATGTACATGGGTCATTCTCCAGAATAGACTACATGCTGACACATAAAACATACCTCCATAAAATCAAAAGGATAGAAATCTTGCAGGCTACCTTTGCTGACCACAAGGCTCTGAAATTAGTTGTGAACTACAAAGGCACACAGAAGAAAAACTTTAACAATTGAAAATTAAACACCCTGCTACTGAACAACCAGTAGGTCCGAGATGAAATAAAAAAGGAAATCAAAACTTTCTTAGTAACAAATGATAGTGAAGTCACAAATTGCCAGAAACTATGGGACACAGCAAAAGTGGTTCTGAGAGGAAAATTTATAGCTCTACAAGCACACATCAGGAAGGAAGAATACCTGAATAACTTAATGATGCAGCTCAAAAAATTAGAAAATGACCAACAAAAGGAACCAAAAATAGAGAGAAAGAGTAAATAACAAAGCTGAAAGCAGAACTCAATGAAGTGGAAAACCAAAAAAACAATCCGAAAGATCAACAAAAGCAGAAGTTGGTTCTTTGAAAAAATAAACAAGATTGATAGACCATTGGCAAAACTCACAAAGAAAGAGAGAGAGAAATCGGATACCCCATATTAAAAATGAAAAGGGGGAGATATCACGACAGATATTGCAGAGATCCAAAGGGTAATCAGAGACTACTTTGAGAAACTTTATGCTACTAAACATGAGAACCTAGAAGAAATGGAAAAATTCTTGGACACTTATAACCTTCCACATTTATTTAAGGAGGATGTAGCATATCTAAACACCACCATCACTACTGAGGAAATTGAAACTGTAATCAAATATCTGCCCAAAAAGAAAAGCCCAGGACCAGATGGATTTCCTAATGAATTTTTTCAAATCTTTCAAGAGGATCTACTACCAATCCTAGCCAGGCTCTTCCATAAAATTGAAAAAACAGGAACACTCCCAAACAGGTTTTATGAAGCCAACATCACCTTGATACCAAAATCGACAGAGACGCTGCCAAAAAAGAAAATTACAGACCAATATCCGTGATGAATGCTGATGCAAAGATCTTCAACAAAACCCTGGCAAATAGGATCCAATGCATCATCAAGATCATACACTACGACCAAGTAGGTTTCATCCCAGGAATGCAAGGATGGTTTAACATCCGTAAATCTATCAACATCATACACAATATCAGCAACAAGAAAAATAAAAATCACATGATCATATCAATAGACGCAGAGAAAGCATTTGATAAGGTCCAACACCCATTCCTGATCAAAACTCTCAGCAAGATGGGAATGGAAGGAACCTTTCTCAATCTGGTTGAAGCCATCTACCACAAGCCAGTGGCAAATATTATCCTCAATGGAGAAAAACTAAAAACCTTTCCTCTAAATTCTGGTACAAGACCAGGCTGTCTTCTCTCTCCACTCCTCTTCAACATAGTACTGGATGTTCTTGCTATAGCGATCAGGCAAGAAAAAGATATCAAGGGAATCCAGATAGGAAAGGAAGAAGTCAAGATCTCATTGTTTGCAGACGACATGATACTCTACTTAGAAAACCCTAAAGACTCTACCAAAAAACTTTTAGAAACAATAAATTCATATAGCAAGGTAGCAGGCTAAACAGAAATCAATGGCCTTTTTATACACCAATAATGATAGGGAAGAGATAGAAGTCAGGAAGGCAATCCCATTCACAATAGTGCCACACAAACTCAAATATCTTGGAGTCAACTTGACCAAAGATGTGAAGGACCTATTCAAGAAAACTATAAAGCCCTGCTCCAAGAAATAAGAGAGGACACAGGGAAATGGGAACACATACCCTGCTCATGGATTGACAGGATTAACATCATTAAAATGGCAGTACGCCCCAAAGCATTATACAGATTTAAAGTGATCCCCTTAAAAATACTCATGACATTCTTCAAAGAAGTGGATCAAACACTTATAAAGTTCATCTGGAACAATAAACACCCTCGAATAGCTAAAGCACTCCTAGGGAAAAGGAAAATGGGAGACATTACTTTCCTCAACTTTAAACTGTACTACAAAGCAATAGTTATGAAAACAGCATGGTATTAGAATAAAGACAGACCCTCAGATCAGTGGAATAGGCTAGAACGTTACCCAGACATACAATTACCTAATTATTGACAAAGGAGCAAGAAATCCTAAGTGAAGCAGAGAAAATCTCTTCAACAAGTGGTGCTGGCAGAACTGGTTAGCCACTTGCAAAAGAGCGAACATAGACCCCCAGTTAACATCATGTAAGAAGGTAAAATCCAAATGGATTAAAGACCTTGATATCACACCTGATACCATAAGGTATATAGAACAACACGTTAGTAAAACACTCCATGACATTGAGACTAAAGGCATCTTCAAGGAGGAAACTGCACTTTCCAAACAAGTAGAAGCAGAGATCAACAGATGGAAATACATTAAAATGAGAAGCTTCTGCACCTCAACAGAAATAGTGCCCAGGATACAAGAGTCACCCACTGAGTGGCTAACCGAGGGGCTAATATCCAAAATATACAGGGCACTGACAGAACTTTACAAGAAAAAAACATCTAATCCCATAAAAAATGGGGAGAAGAAATGAACAGACTCTGATAAAAAAGAAATACAAATGGCCAAAAGGCACGTGAAAAAATGCTCCTCGTCACTAATCATCAGGGAGCTACAAATCAAAACAATGATGAGATACCACCTCACACTGCAGAGATTGGTGCACATCACAAAGAATGAGAACAATCAGTGCTGGCGGGGATGTGGAGAGAAAGGAACTCTTACCCACTGCTGGTGGGAATGCCATCTAGTCCAACCTCTATGGAAAGAGATATGGAGATTCCTCCAAAATCTGGAAATTGAGCTCCCATTCGATCCAGCTATTCCACTCCTAAGGATATACCCTAAGAACACAAGAATACAATACAAAAACCCCGTCCTCACCTATTCCACTCCTAGGGATATACCCTAAGAACACAAGAATACAATACAAAAGCCCCTTCCTTACATCTATATTTATTGCAGCACTATTCACAATAGCCAGGCTCTGGAAACAACCAAGATGCCTTTCAACAGACGAATGGCTAAAGAAACTATGGTACATATACACAATGGAATATTATGCAGCTGTCAGGAGAGATGAAGTCATGAAATTTTCCTATGCATGAATGTACATGGAATCTGTCATGCTGAGTGAAATAAGTCAGAGGGAGAGAGAGAGAGATGCAGGATAGTCTCACTCATCTATGGGTTTTAAGAAAAATAAAAGTCATTTTTGTAACAATCCTCAGAGACAATGAGAGGAGGGCTGGAACACCAGCTCACTTCATGAAGCTCACCACAAAGAGTGGTGAATACTCTGTAGAAATAACTACACAGAGAACTACCATAATCATGTGAATGAATGAGGGAACTGGAAAGCCTGTCTGGAGTACAGGTGCAGGTGGGGTGGGATGGAAGGAGATTTGGGACATTGGTGGTGGGAGTGCTGCACTGGTGATGGGGGGTCTTTACATGAATGAAACCTAATCACAATCATTTATGTAATCAAGATTTTTAAATAAAGAAAAAAAGTAAAAAAAAAACTATTGAAAGAGAAAAATGATTTTTACCATAATCAAAGCACTAAATTAGCATGTAGCAATGAATGTAAATAAAGTTACTAAAATTATTCAACAGAACTAGCTAATTTTAACAATTATTTTATTTGCTCACATAATTATATAAAGTAAAGATTCAATAAGTTCTATTATATTTTTCATACCCATATAAAATACAACATTCATTCTTTCTTTTGTTTTCCTTTAACAGATCATACAATGACTTTTAATCAAATAATGTTGATTTGCCATTGATTTATAATGATATATAATTTTAGCAGTATGGCCAATAACTCTCTATGTGTATATGCTTATATTCCCTTGAGCAATTTTTAGTGCACATTATCATACCACCTACCTTTTCCTTCCATTTTGGTAGCCACCATATTTTTCAGACTCCTGTGAATTATTTTTGTTGTTTGTTATTTTATATGTATGTCTTTCCATACAAATTTTTTTGCTCCATAAATAATCATTGTGTACCTGCTAAAAGCATTGCACTAGGTAATTTATGAGAAAATCAAATATACTTTTATCTTTAGGGACTTTGTGATCTCATGAAGGAAGAAGACACCTGCACAGGTAATCATAATACAGTTTGTTAAATACAATGGAAGAAGAAAAAATGTTTTCAACAGTAGCTTATAGGCATAGGCCCTGTTTTGCAATCAGAGGATAGATAATCAAAAGAGTTATCTAGGAAGATGAATCTTAGTCCAATCCCCAAATTCAATTAAATCTTAGGAGGAAAGAAATTGGAGAAAGAAGGATGCAGGTAGAGAAAAACTAAATGCAAAAGCTTAAATATAATCACTCATTCTTGCTAGAAAGCTAAAAAAAATTCTACACTGCTGAAGAATACAGCAGTGCACACAGGATATGGATGGCATGGCAAAGATTTGGCCCTGGGCACAGAACAGAGTTTGTACACCATCTCTACATCTTCCCAGGCTCATGCAGGCATAACTAATTGATTGCAGCATTCCCACCAAACCATTACCAAAAGTCTTATTCTCAGCACGGCTCTCTAGTGAGTCACTTCTGATTTATCAGAATGCGAGCTAATATTCATTTCTATCTTTGTTATAGAAAATAGGGAGGCTTTGAAATTATAAATAGAAGAACAGTCGTCATATTTGTGACTTAAATACTCTCTGGGCCAGGAAAATCGTTCAAAGGGAGTGAAATCTTTGTGTTCTCAGTGCCCATAGTTTGGTCCCTGGCACAAGGTACACAAGCACCACTGGGATATGGACTAAGTCAGGCCTGAAATACTGATCACAAAATATCCCTAGAACTAGAACTCTGGTTCTCTATAATAAATATCAGTAGATCTCTCTGATCTGGGTATCCTAGTTTTAAGAGAGTCCAAACAAATTGCAAATGTATAGTTGTATGAATATTTCTACTAGCCTCCTCCATGGGAGACTAGACTGGCAAGACCAGTCTATAATTACTGTAACTCTATGGAACATGCATCTTAAAACTTTCCTCACTAGTTTCCACATCTCAACCATCTTCACATTTTCCCTGGAAGATGAAAGTGGTAAGGTTTATTTGGGAAAAGAAAAATTATGTTGAAACCAACACTACCACCTTTCTAAGGAGTAGAACATGCTATTTGTAGTTGTCTTACTGCCAGAGATCTAGAATCTTCAGAAAGAAAAATTTAACAAGAAGTGAATCATAATTTAGTTTGATCTACTCAGGCATTAGCAAATGGAGTAGGCAATGACTTTCAAAATAAACTCAAGTGAGCTTGTTGAATTAGAGACCAACCCTCCATCTCTTTTAAAAAGCTTCCCAGCAGGGGCCAGAGTGATAACACAGTGGTAGGGCATTTGCCTTGCACACCGCCAACTTAGGATGAGCCTGGGTTCTATTCCTGGGGTCCCATATGGTCTCCCGAGCCAGGAGTGATTTCTGAGCTCATAGTGAGGAGTAATTCCTGAGCATCACCAGGTGCGGCCCCAAAACAACAACAACAAAAAAAAAAGCTTCCCAGAAGAACTGTCTTTTGTCCCTTGATTTGTTTCTAATTCCCAGGTCTCTATTTATTGTTTGTTACTACTATTTATTTTTTCTTTTCAAGTGCTCATGGATGGTTAGAATTTTCATAATCCATGCCCCCCCACCCCCAATCAAGGTTCCAAGGATGCAGCAAAGCAAAACAAGTCAAGTCGACAGGGGTTGTTAGCAGGAGAGGAGGATTTGCTCTCATTACATGAAGACATTGGACACTGGATGGTGGATGGCATGCGGTAGGCAACAGAAGAGCAAAACAGGGAGAATTCAGAATCAGTCAGTGGATAAATGGAACCTTTCTGCAGGCTGTGCTCTTAGAGGAAGGCAGGGGAGGGAGGAGGGGAGGGAGGAGGGAAGAAGAGGGGAGGGGAATGAAGAGGAGGGGACGGAGAAGAGGAATGAGGGGAGAGGAGAGAAGAGGAGAGAGGAGGGGAGGAAAAGGGAGGGGAAGGAAGGGGGAGGGGAGGAGAGGAGAGGAAAGGGGAGGGAGACTGAAGGAGCTACTCCTTACCCACCATTCTGTAACTATAATGCAAGTCTATATTTCTACTCTTTCCTATTTGTTTGTTGAGATGATCAAGGGAGACTGGGAGATATTAAGAAGCTGAAGGAAGTTCTGAAGTTAACTGATATGTTTTAGTCTAGATAGGATTTAAGGGGAATATTATGCCATATCATGTCCAGCTTTACCTCCCCACTCCCAATAATCAGAGCTGGTAGTTTGACTTTGCATCAGCTTCTCTGACTGGCTCTGAGCTCTTCTCTTCTTTCTTTACAAGGAACAGTGATTCTCATTCAGCCACTAAGGCTTAGAAGAGAAAGGGGACAACTGTCACTCACACCTGCAACCTATCCAATGAGATCCACTCCATTCAGCAACCTCTTCTGTGACCATCGCTCCTAGCATGATCCAGGGTAAAATGGCAGCCTGCTTGGCATTCTGCCTTCACAGATAAGTTTATGTATAAGCTTCCCAGAGGCCTCTTTGCTCTTCTAATCTCTTTTCTTCACATAACTGCCTCCCCGATTCCACCCCAAAACCACCCTACTCGACTTTTTTAACCCCACCAAGAGTACATTTGGGCTAGGATTCTTTTTTATCCAGATTTCCCAGAGAACTTCAGCAGGATAAATGCAGGCTTTTCGCTTCCTGATTGGAATCATTTCTCCCAACAAAACTGTGCTGTATCCCATGCAGGAAAACCACTATCTCTCAGACTAAAAACATTCTTGTAGAGAAAGAGGGAAAGAAAGAGACAGAAAGAAACCATCTTTTTGTCATCAGAACCCGATTTGCTAATTGTACAAATAGTGCCTTTTCTCCCACACCCACACACCCAGACATCAGTGTTAAGGCAGGTAAGATTTTTTTTTTTTTTTTTTAGAATTCTTGATGGTTGCTGTTTTGACAAGACCTCTTTAAAGACCTGCCAGCTCATCTGTAAAAAAAAAATCTCTAGATTGAAACTTGGCATTTCTAGCTTTAGGTTTCTTTCTTTTTAAATAGTAAATTTGGATTAAAGATATTAAATTCTTCTCAAAATGGTAAGGATTAAACTGAAGTTTGGGGATTCATAGGTTCCCTACTATTTTTTTGAGGGAGGCCATATCTGATAGTGTTCATGACTTATTCCTGGCTCTCAGTTCAGGGATCACTCCTTGCAGTTTTAGGGGACCATATGGGGTAGGGTGATCTACTTAGGTCAGCTGCATGTGAGATCAGCACCTACCTGCTGTACTAACAATCTGGCTCCCAATATTTTGTGTTTATACTGTGTGAAATCAAAGCAGATCATTTTTATAAAAAAATTAGAGCCTGCCCATCTAGCATTAGGACTCATTCCTTAGGATTTTGCCTCTCCATATGGATGGATGGATGGAAGGAAGGAAGGAAGGAAGGAAGGAAGGAAGGAAGGAAGGAAGGAAGGAAGGAAGGAAGGAAGGAAGGAAGGAAGGAAGGAAGGAAGGAAGGAAGGAAGGAAGGAAGGAAGGAAGGAAGGAAAGGAGGGAGGGAGGGAGGGAGGGAGGGAGGGAGGGAGGGAGGGAGGGAGGGAGGGAGGGAGGGAAGAAGGGAGAAAGGGAAAAGGGAAGGAAGAAAGGGAGGAAGGGAGGAAGGAAGGAAGGAAGGAAGGAAGGGAGGGAGGGAAGAAGGGAGAAAGGGAGAAAGGAAGGAAGAAAGGGAGGAAGGGAGGAAGGGAGGAAGGAAGGATGGGAGGGAGGGAGGGAGGGAGGAAGGAAGGAGGGAGGGAGGAAATATTAAAGACATAAAGAAGAAAAGGTTTCAAATTTCTGCATTGTTACATTTCTTCTTTGATCCAAGCATGGTTTGACATTTTTAATATTTAAATTTCAAGTGGAAGAAATTTTGTATTGGATTTTAGATTTTCTACATTGTTTCCAGATATTTTGCTCTATTATTTCTTCATTAGAACTTATCAAGATTTTTTTCTGTCATATAATTAACATGTGATTTTTTTCTTTTGTGGCAGATCTATGAGCACTTATAAGAGGTTAGGAATATACATTTGAAATATAATCAGAAGCACTAACAGTGTGATAGGTCCTCTCTATCATTGCTTTTTAGTTATTTCATTTGGATTATTCTAAACACCTTAACTGAGGGGAGAATCATAGCCTCCAGTTACTAGTGAACTTCTCTCTGCTGCAGCTTCTGCCCATGGATGATTCCACTATCAATTGCTGTGCACATAGTCTTAATTATTGCTTCTTGTGTGAATTATAGCCCTGAGCATAGAAAGTTTTATTTATTAATTTTCTTTGGCTTGATTTTTTTCTTTTAATATTTATGTTGTGATTTTCATTTCTATTTCTGCTTACACTTTCCTTGGATAACTTTGTTTCTTCTTATTTTACTTTCCTTAACCATTTTAGCTGCTTCTCTTATGTACAGTTTCCTGTCTTTCCAGCCAGTTGGAAACTTCTTATTATAGTGAGTTAAGTTTATTTGTTTATTTTTTACAGTTGCTGTATTAGATGTGAGCGTGCATAGTATATCACATACTTTTATACATACAGATATACACAAATTCATATAAGTTGTGAGAATATCAGAGCATGAACACGAGATCATCTGAGATCAAATCTAGGCATTGACCCCTATAGGTAATCTGCTCTACAAATTGAGCCAACCATCGGGGGCCGGAGAGATGCATGGAGGTAAGGTGTTTGCTTTGTATGCAGAAGGATGGTGGTTCGAATCCTGGTGTCCCATATGGTCCCCCTAGCCTGGAGTGATTTCTGAGCTCATAGTCAGAAGTAAGCCCTAAGCGCTGCCGGGTGAGACCCTCAAAAAATAAAAAAATAAAATTTGAACCACATTCTTAGCCTCCTCCTCCTTTCTTTTCTTGTCTTCTTCTATTTTCTTCTCTTCTTTCTCCTTTCCTTTCTTCTTCCTCTTCTTTCTCTTTTTCTTCTTCCTCTTTTTTCCCTTCTTTTTCCTCTTCTTTTTTCTCCTTTTCCTCTTCCTCCTCTTAATATTCCTCCAACTCCTCTTATTATGCTTCTCTTCTTAGGTCTCTTGAGACTCCATTGATATCGTATATGTTATTTCTATTGACTTTACCAATGACTTCTATTTTTATCTGTTCACATTCTTTGAATAGTTTATCCAGTTGCTTTAAGGTTCTTTTTCAATCTCTTCTGCTGTATGGAGTTGTTCTGCATCTCATCCTCCTGCTCACTGACCTTGTCATCAGCTGCTTTTTTCTCTGTTGGTAAGGCTTTCCATTGAGTTTTTCATTTCATCTATTGATTTTTTCAGACCTGTTATTTTAGTATGAAGTTTTCTGATTTCTATCTTCATATCCTCTTGATTCTTATTTGTATTACATTCAACTTGATCTATGCTTTCTTTGAGCTCCATGAACATTTTCCATATTTTTTCTCTAAACACCTTATCTGAGACGATACCTCATTGCTTGGTACTTTTCATGTCATCAGAGCTGCCATTTACATTCTCTATACATGGGGTTGTCCTGCATTGTTTCCCTCATTGCCACGCTTGTAGTGTGGTTTTTACTATGTGTGGGTTTGTGCCCTGAAGAGATTATGTTGGCTGGCTTTGTCTTGGCTGCCTCACACAAAAAAGCCTATAGTGAATTGAGTTTAATTTATTTTATTTTATTCATGTTTTACACACATTGTATTATTTTATTTATATTTAAGATATTTAATATCTAGGTTTATTTCTCTAGTTTACTATCAACTCATAATCTTAAATTGAATTCCTTTTAGACACTCTTGTTTACAAATTTGTTCATAGTAGAGTTATTTATGGCATTCAAAATTCCACCACAAATGTAAAAATTCTCTCCAAACTGATCATCAGCTTCCCAAACTCTCTGAAGCCTGCCCCTTGGCAGGTGGGAATAACTCACTTATACTTTGTGTATTACTACTGGGAAATCAGAATTAAAATGATGGGTGTCAACAAATTTCAAGATCTACTGAGCTGAGCTCATGAGCTCACAGACCAACAGTGTGGTTTATAGGGACCCTTTGAAGGGCCCCAGTGTGATCAGCTGTGAAGCTGGTATGGCCATCAGCTTTCCCTATGCATTGGGCCTCTCTTTTGAGGGTTCTATGAGTCCATGGCCTTGGCCTCTTCAGCAGACATGGTGAGAGGTTCAGGTTAATTGGTCTAACTGCCAGAGGCATCTGGATCAATATATAATCTTTATTTTCCAAGTTATAAAATTTAATTTTTTCATCAGAGTAAGATTTTTTTAAATAATATCTTTAGGGACCGGAGCAATGGTACAGCAGTAGGATGTTTGCCTTGCATGCTGCTGACCCATGATGAACTGCGGTTTGATCCACCGTGTTCCACCTGGTCCCCCAAACCAGGTGCAATTTATGAGCGCAGAGCCAGGAGTAACCCCTGAACATCATTGGTGTGGCACCAAAACAAAAATAAATAAATAAATAAATAATATATTTATTTTAGCACCATGATTACAAACATGTTTTCAGTTGAGTTACAGTGATAAAAATAACATCCACATTCACCAGTGCAACCTTCCCACCACCAATGTCCCCCATCCCCCTCCTCCCTCACCCCCTACACAAAGTAAGAATTTTTTTAAGTATCAGGCAAGTACCATTAAAGATTAAAATTAAGTACACAGTTAAGAATCCAATTCAACAATTGACCCTATTGACCCTGCTTATTTTTCCCTTCTGGAAACCACAGTTTGATCTGATAGTCTGTAGTGGGCTTCTTGAACTTTTTCCACTCATGATTCTTTTTTGCCTGAGAAATTTATATGTAAATCTGGGTAAATAGGTAAATAAAATAGGTAGACACATTAAACTTTACATATAATAACTTAATTTTATTTGGGAATGAGGGGATGGATACACTTGCCCACTGTACGTGGCTCTGTACTCAAAAGTAATTCCTGATGGTGCTCAAGTGACCTTTTGGAGTACTTGAGATCAGATTGAGGTCAGCTGCTTACTTTCTGTACTCTCAGCCCAAGAATTGTATTAAAAGTGATGCAGCCCACAAATTAAAGAATTAAACATCTTAGTTGGTAGATCTTGCAGCTCTTATTAGCAGGCCATACATGTTTTTGCATGAGAGTGAACCATACATGAATATCAACGTGTCATTTTTAAAACCACATCTGTTTGTTTTGCTTTCTTTGGTTTCCCATTGGTCATTTATTTTTCTAGCATTTAAATTTTATTTTTCTGTTTGGAGTTACTTTTAAATTAATCTTTTATATAACAGCTTTAATTTCCTTTGTGACTTTAGACATCATATAGTAGTTTCCAATTGGAAGCAACAATTAATTTGCAAATTGTATTTTGCTTGCTATCTAATATACATGTATTTGTTTTGCTTTGTTTTGTTTTGAGGCTATATTCAGAATGCTATGGGATTACTCCTAAATATGCTCAGGGGATCATAAGGGATGCCAGGGCTTAAATCTGTGATGACTATATATATGACAAATGCCTTATCCACTGTGCTCTGGCCTCGTGTTTGCCATTGAATAATTGCTAATTGATATAATTAGTGCTTTCCATATTTACCTTTTTATTATAAAAGAAAAAACCTTTTACTACTTGGTTTGTCAGCTTCAAAGCATGATTTTTAACTTCCAATCCTTGAATCTGGAAGGCAAGTTACCTTTGCTTCACTTCCTCCCTTTTTACTGATTTATTATTTCTACATTTAGAAGGCAAATAAAATGTGCATAGCTTCTTAGCATGAACACCTATAACTTTCCTTTATTTCAAGTTTCAAAATTAAATATTTTCATTGTTCACCATTAGGAAATTTTCCTAAATTTTTTTCTTTTCTCTTGATAAACCAAAGCGCACTCTCTAGTAGATTTTCCAGAAAAAATATGTTTAATGTTTATGACATTACATGGCAGATAAAACCTGCTAGGTTATAAAATGGTTGGACCTCACTCTTGTCCCTCAAGGTTCTGGTAAGCCTCAAATTTTGCTATTGAGAAGCCCAATGCCAGTCTGAATTTTCTTTCCTTCAAAGAGACTTTTTTGGGTCAAGTTGTTATACAGATTCTTGCTTTATCTTCAGGATTAGACAGTGGAATTGGTTATAAGTAAATTTTAACAGTGTGAGGCCAATTTTCATCCCCAGTATACACACTGAAATAATTTTTATTTTTAAAAATGTCATGGATTATTTGTTCAGTTTCAGTATATTCGTTTTATTTGGGGGGGAATTTCAATTATAGGAGCATTAAAATTTCTTTGCTGCTCTCTTCTCAATTTCTTGCCTTTCTCATGTCATCTCAGTTCCACTTTTCATGTTTCTAATCTCTTCAAACCATGACTATTGTATTTTGTTCTGAATTATTTAGCCTTAGCTTCTGAAATGGCTATTATTTGTCTACTTGTGTATGAACATATATTTAAGTGTCATTTTTCTAAATTTTGTAGGAAGGCTGAATAGAAATTGAGGGTTCATCTTATTCTTGTCTGGTTTACAAATGATCCACACAGGAGATGTAATGAAATAGTGTAGGTTACTTTAGAAACTTAATCAAAACAGTTCTTGAAGAGAAAAATTAAACTTTAAATTAGAATAGGAGGCAAATATACCATATATGTGAAAATACATGTAAATTATATGTATTTTAAATATTGTATCTTAATTTAGAAACATTTACTTACTCTTTTGAGTGTTCAATTGCCAATGATTATGTTTTGAAATTGGTGGTCACAGTAATAGAGTTTGCTTTTGTAGGAGTTTCAGTCATAAATACATTTCTTTTGTTGTTGTTACTTATTTGGTGTCTATTCTTTTTTTGGGTGGATACCATTGTTTCTTTTCTTGTTTTGTTTTGTTATTTTGATCACATCCAACAGTATTCAAGGATTAATCTGGCTTTATTTTTAGTAATCACTCCTGACAATATTTCAGGAACCATATGTTGTGCCAAGGATTGAATCTAGATGGCTGCATGCAAGACAAATATCCTTCCTACAGAACTATCTTTTGGCCCCTGATTCCTAGTTTCTTTAAATTTGACAGAGAATAGAAGAACACAAAGAAACATTACTGACAGTGTTATTTGTTTCTGGATCTCTTAAAATATTTCATTGGTGGGTCTGGAGAGATAGCACAATGGTAGGGCGTTTGCCTTGCACACAGCTGATCCAGGACAACGGTGATTCAATTCTCAGCATTCCATATAGTCCCCAGAAACTGCCAAAAGTGATTTCTGAGTGTAGAGGCAGGAATAAACCCTGAGTGTGGCCAGGTATGGCCCAAAAATCAAAAAAATATTTTTTCATTGGTGCCTAATAATTTTACTAAATTCTTTTTATTTAATTTTTATTTTGACCATATTGGCTTACATATGTTTCACAGTAGTATTTTAATTACATATTAACATTGAATCAAGGGAATTCCTATCACCAAATTTGTCCTCCCTCTCCCCACCCCCCTTTTCCATCCTGCATCCCATATCCCCCACCCTCACCCCCCGGACTGATTAAATAAGTGGTTCCCTCTGTTTCTAGCTTGGCTGCTGTAGGCTTAAAAAAATTGCATTTAAAAATATTTTACTAAATTTTAATGGACTATTTAACCTGGTATAGCAATGCTTTGTAGTTACATTTTATAAATTTCTTAATATTTAAATAAAATGTTTTCATAATAACAAGCTCAGCTATCTTAAGCTCATCTTCCTCTCATGTATAGTGTGTTCAGACAATGAGTGGGTAAACCACAAAGCAGGCCACTCTAGGTGGAGTGGGGCATCGGTTAGTATGTTTTCTGAGCATTGGTTAAATTGGTGGCTCAGTTTTGTGCCTGATAATTAAGAAATTTTATATTTTATAAGTTCATGTAAAAAAGCATTCAAGGCTTTTCAGGACACTTCACTTATTAGAGATGTGGAATGTATCTTGTGGACTAAGAGAGCAGAGGAAGATCTAGTTTCTATTTTCTACTGATATGTATAAATTTAGAATTCTGTTATATCAGACCCAAAGTTAAAATAATTAACATGTATTATACCTCACCCTTCTCTTCCTGCTGAATATTAAATTCCTTATCTGTCCAGTTTCTACAACTACATCAAGGCCTCCTGCTCCAGCAGCTGTATAAACTTTGGGAGTAGTGTGTTAAGTTTGGGGCACTCTAAGATCTCTATGCAAATTGTACTTTTTGCCTTATTTCTCAGCATCAAATGCATATTCAAACATTATATTGCTATTTTTATTATATTTCAATAAATTAACAAAGTTGAACTAAAGAGTTTCCTTCCCAAGAATATGAGTTTTCATTAAAAATCATAGGTGGTCAGGTAATGCTTGCTACCTCCTGAAGGGTTAAAACAACGCTTATGTCTAAATGTTGGCACTCTCTCCTACCCCCAAATTAAATTAATGAAGCTTTACTCCCCAGGTATCTAGTGTTTGGAGATAGGGACTTGAAGAGATAAGTAGGTTTCAAAACGTTCTTGAGGCACTGATATGGAGAATAAGGGACTATCTTTCATTGCTGGTGGAAATGCTGACTTGTCTAGCCTTTCTGGTATGAATATTTTTCAAAAACTGGAAATTGAGCTCACATTTGATCCAGCAATATAATTTTCAGAAATACACCCTAGGAACACGAAACACAATATAAAAACTCCTATGTTCATTGCTGCACTACTTACAATTGCTAGAATCTGGAAACAACCTAAATGCCTAAGAAGAGATGAGTGCCCTAAGAAACTATGGTAGATTTACACAATGGAATACTATGCACCTGTTAGGAAAGATAAAGTAGTGAAATTTGCTTATACCGAATGGATATGAGGAGTATTATGCTGAATAAAATGAGTCGAGGGATACATATAAAATAATCTCACTGATTTATTGTATATACAAAAAATAATGTAATAATATCCAGAGACAATAGAGAAGAGGGCCAGCAGGACAAGACCATGGTAAGAAATTTGTCACAAATAGTGGAGCAGATCAGTTAAGGCAACGAAGGGACCACTATGACAACAATAATTGGAATTGATTAATCAGGATTATAACTGGGTGTTGAATGGAGATAAATTATATGCACAGTATTCCTTCATTAACAATAGTGCAAGAGATGGTATCTGAAAAAGAAAAGAAAGGAAAGCGAAAGAGAGAGGAGCAAAAATACCTTCCCCAGAGGCAGGCAGGGGGAGGATGAGAGGGAAACTGTGGACATTTGTGGTTGGAAACATTCATCGTTGAATGATGGCGTACATTATAAGACTGAAATTTAATTATGAACAACTTTGTAATCACAGTGTTCTTGAGGGGGTAGACATGACAGCATGTTAGTCCTGAGGAAAACTGGAAGAAACTTCCTCTCTTCGTGCAGGGAAGACATAAGAAGTAGAGAGCTTTAGAAAGCTGGGAATGGGCTCTCATCAGTATCCACTGATAGTCTAGAAAAAAATATATATATATCCTGGAAGATTTGGGGGACCATATGGGATGCCGAGATTCAAACCACCGTCCTTCTGCATGCAAGGCAAATGCCTTACCTCCATGCTATCTCTCCGGCCCCCTCAAGATATTTTAGATTTATCAGTCCTCATAACTGTGAAAAATAGTGTTTTCCAAGTAAACAATGATATTGTTCAAGCTACCCAATGTATGACTGAGACAGAACATTGTAATGTAATTTGAAATCCAAGCAAAGTGCCATTATCATAGAGTCCTTGGCAGTTCTGGGGAGAAATAAGACATTAAAGAAGCCAATAGAAGATGGCTCAAATCATTGAATATGTGATCAAGAACAGCTCTAGCATTTGAGGGAAATTCTAAAGAGAAAATATATCACTATACATTGAGATGATGGGAATGTTGCACTGGTGAAGGGGAGTTCTTTACATGACTGAAATCATACAACTACAATCATATTTGTAATTATGGTGTTTAAATAAAGATAATTTTTTTAAAAAGAGATGATATCAACATAGCTAAACCAACTAAACTTTTTCTTTTTAGTGAATCCAAGAAACTGAGATCCTATGATAATCAAGAATATGATGTGGCCTTCTCTTCCCAAGATACATACAGTATCAGTCTTACTTGTGTAGACTTAAAGCTTGCTAGACTTTATATTTACTCCTTCTTGGGAAGATTTTCCTCAGAGATTTATCAACTGTATCTTCAGTTTCTTAGTTTTGTTAGGAAATGAACTATTATAAGGCAGAAGAGATAGCACAGGGAATAAGGAATTTTCCTTGCATGTGGCCAACATTGATTTGATGCCCAATAACACGTGGTCTCTTGAGCAGCAACCTCTAAGACTAGATAGTATAATTAGTAGAGTGTTTTATTTGTATAAAATCCTGGGTTAAGTTTCTGGAATCTCTGAGCCCACCAGAAGTGATTCCTAAGCGAAGAGTTAGGAGTAAGTCCTGAGTACCACCAGATGTGGCCCAACAACTCACAATAAAGTCAGATAGTAAACTAATACATATAGAGGCATATTGATTCTGGTTTAGATTAAACCTCTCCATGGAGAATGATAGTTAAATATCTACAACCATACGATCATAGCTTTTGTACGTGTAAAAATCTAAGAACAGAGCCATGGAGATAGTACAGTGGTTAAGGTACTTGCTTTGCATCACTTCAACTCCAGTTCAAATCCCTGACACTACTTATGATCCCCCACTACCAGGAGTTACTCCTGAACACAGATAAAGTAATAGCCTCTGAACACTGCAGATTATAACCCCTCTTCCCTCAAAAAGTCTAAGAAAAAAATCTTCCCACTATGTTTAAGTCAATGAACACCATTTAAAAAATCCAGAAAATCATATATAAAATTATAATATATAAATTATATATATAAATTAAATACTAATGTCAACATACATGTCATCTGTAAGTGTCTCAGTTAAAATGACCTTTCCCCATTATATTTTCTGTAATTTCAATGAATGCTATTTAAAAAATCCAGAAGATCATATATAAAATATTACTATTTTCTAAATTAAATACTAATGCCAACATACATGCAATCTATAAGTGTCTCAGTTAAAATGACCTTTCCCCATTATGTTTTCTGTAATTTTTACTTTTATGAATTAAGAATCAATTTTTAGTAGAAAAACAAAACCTTGTTAAAGAAAAAGAGTTCAAAAGAAGATATGTTAAATATATATCAAGACACATTTCTGACCTGCTTAAGAGTCAGACAGATCTCCCTTGTAACCTTCTCATGGAAATTTAATCTCTGAAATATCAAAAAAAATTAACCTGTGGGCATGGTTTTGAGAATATTAGTCTTCAGTACATAGTCACAATACATGTAAAGGGAAGACATAAAATATTAGGAGATATTAGTCATACTGAAAGTTCTTAAATATAAAAACATATGAGTCAATATTATTCAAGAATATCTCTGCACTTACTGAGTGTAGAACCAAGATGTGCAAACACAGTTTTCCTTCATCCTACCCATGTGTCAATTATCAGAGATCATATGCATCAATCCATCTCTAGGAAATAGAACTAGACCATAAAAATCTTCAAAGAGTAAAGAATTTATACTTAGAAAGAATTTATACTTTGAAATTGATGTTCCTAAGTAAGTCTAAAACAAAATTGGAAAATAAAAGTTCCAAAGCTTAAAAAGTGTACAATGAAGTCAAACCTGGAATAGAAATTCAAATGAGTTATGTGATTCCTTGCAGAGTTTCTGGTGCAGAGAATCCAGGACATTTGGTAATAGGAGGGAAGAGACAGGAATATACAGGAATGATTTATACGGACTCCCAGCATTTAATGCCAAAAGAGATTCTCAACGCTACTCTATTGGCCTAGCCTATTTGGGTTCAGGCTGTAGAATTCTTCCTACTTTTTGATTTGGAAGTAGGGCAAGAAAATGTGGGTAGAGAGATGAAAATATAAAAGAGCAGCCCAATATGATCTGTCTGAGTCACACAGAGATCATAGTGTCAAATACAGAACAAAGAATTGTTTTCCCAAAGTTTTTGTGACCTGTGCTCTCCCTTCAAATAAAAGGGACAGTAGAAATTCATCTATTTTAAATGGCCACATGGAATTACAATCATTCTTCCATGTATTTATTTATTTATTTATTTATTTATTTTTTTGGGGGGAGCAATTTTATTGTATATGTATTAAGCTTAAAGAGAAACAAAATACCTAATTTTCTTTCAGAGATTACTATCATCTCTTCCCTTTTTATACATAAATGCATACACATCTATATACATATATAGGTTAATTTCTAGACACATCTTTGTTCATGAGTAACTAGATGGTCTGTATATATGAAGTTGATAACTTAAAGTAAAAGAAAAATTTATACTTATTTATATTAATTTTTATTTAATTTTATTTAGTTATTTATTTTGTTTGGAGGCAATGCTCAGGTGTTACTCCTAGCTCTATACTTAGAAATCACTACTGACAAAATAAAAAAATTTTTTTCCAAATAAGGCAAAAGTAATATAAACACATTTTTGTTATCTGATTATCTATTTTGTTTTAGAAAGAACTTAGTGTAGTCAGAATTAAAGTCTATTTATTCAAGTAAAAAAAAAGAAAGAAATCACTACTGACAGTGCTTGGAGGAAAGCTGAGATCAAACCTTGCACTTGCCAAGCAAGTGCCCTATCCACTCTCGTCCCATATTTTGTTAGTTTTAAAGCATATAACCATAGCTTACTGAAAAGGTTTTGACTTGATTCTATCATCTAACATCTAAACAAGTGGCCCTGTTCTGCTTTTAATTTATTCATCAAGATAAAAACTTTTAAGTCTGTTCATGGAAGAAGCTATAGACTTAAAATAACAAAAAAGAATCCAAAGAGACAGTGATATGTACTTCCAAATCAAGTCACTTGCTCAGTTAGGAAAACCTTTTTGCTAAATAGAACAAAAGCAAAGACAAACAGGAAGCTGTTTACCCTTCAGACACTGAGACCAGGCCAGGCCATAGGAAGGAAGAAAGAGAGAGATGGAGAGAATGCTGGACATCCTCTCCCCAATCCTTCTACCCTCCACTGTTATGTGAGTGGGCTTGTGTGAAATAAAGGCATGCCATGAGGCAGTTATCAATTATTAGGGGCCTTGTCAGATTTGATGAGATGTGGGGCCAAGATTCTCAGGTGATCTGAGCCCCAGACTGCAGTGACTTTAGAGTGGATGAGAAAGTGGTATTTCTGGAGCCTGGGGCAGCCAGTCCAGTGAGCACTGTGGCAGAGAGTCATCAGAGGTGCCCAGTCCTTCTTTTTTTTTTTTTAAGTTTTAATATAGTTTATTATTACACCCACTTTGTTAATTTCAAATATTTGTCTTCCATGTATTTACTGAAGCTCTGCCAAATGCACAAGATGTAGCCTTTAACCAGGAGAAATGTGCTTTACCTTCCTGAAAAAGCTAATTAAAGACATGCATTTTTTGAAGTATTTCTTTGCTGATTTAAAAAAGAAACGCCTATGTTTTCAAAGTCTACCTTCTAAAGAAACAAGTTTAGAGATTCTACCTATTGTAGGTTGGTTCTGTATCTTGTGCCTTTTACATTTTTATAAGTTAAAAATATATTTTAATGGGGCCAAAGTAATAGCACAATAGTAGAATGTTTGCCTTGCATGTGGCTGACCCAGGACAGACCCGGGTTTGTTCCCCGACATCCATATGGTCCCCCAAGCCTGCCAGGAGTGATTTCTTTGCAGAGTCAGGAGTAACCCTTGAGTGTTGCCAGGTGTGGCCCAAATACATACATACATACATACATACATATATGTATACAGATAAATACAAATATATACATATATGTGTGTATAAAGCATGAAACCTAAATCATGCCCTTCAGGATATAATAATCTATAACAGCTTTAGTTATATCAACAATAAAACAACACAGTATAATCCTCCAGATATTATAGTAACACATTGCAGATTCGATTTCCAACCTCCCACAGCAAACATGCACAAAACTTAAGTTTAAAAAAAAAAGGAACTATGAACGGACTTTTGTCAGGGTTCTCTTTCATGCTCAATTAAAGTAAAAGTCTTTGTTTCTCTGGTAAATAATAATAGGTATACACATGCCAAAATCAAAAGATACATAAGAGTAAAATAAGATAATATAGGTTTTAAAATCCTAGCACAGCAGGATTACTATGATAACTATGATTATTTTAGCATATAAATGTCTAGATCATTCTCTTTACATTCATGTATTCAGTCACTAGGACACAATATGAATATATGTATTAATAAAATGTGGTTTTCTTAGACTTACGAAAATAACATCATTCAATTCACTATGTACCTAGATTATAAATCAAATGCTGTGTACTTAAAATTATTTGGTTTTTGAACTCACCTATTGATACTCAAGGATTACTCATAGCTCTGCATTCATAGTTCACTCTTATCAGTGTTTACTGGACCATATATGGTACCAGGAATCAACTGGGGTCAGTCACATACAAAGCAAGAGCCTTAGCCTCTGAACTATCTGAAACCACCTCCATACAAATTTTCAAAGTACTTCTGTTTTTAGACACATTAAATGACCTATATCATTTGTCTTTAAAAAGGAAGAAATTTCAGACACTTGCTACATGAATAAACCTTAAGGATTGAACAAGAGTGACCCCTGATCACATAACCAGCAATAAGCCCTAAGCACCAAAGGAAGTTGCCAAGACATCTACCCTACAAACAAATAATTTATTATTTTACCTATATGATGATACCTAGACAAATTGTCAGTGATGAAGAGTGTAATGACTGTTTCCAATGGTTCGGGAATAGAGCTTTAGGGAGATACTAAGTAGACAGTTTTAGTTTTATAAGACAAAAAATGTCCAGAGACTGCACAGATATGAATTTGATTGGTTCACATGGTAAATTTTACATGACATATATTTATCAAAAATTTTAAAAACAACAGATATAGCCATGATATCAGAAGGAATTGTGTTTGTTTAGAAATTAAGACCAACAGGAAAGGTAAATATCTAGGTAAATATCAAGAACAAACTTTTCACAATGCAAAGGATTAGACTGTCCCCGAAGAAAACAAACCCTGAAATAAATTCAATGGAACTATGACCTGAGGATGCTAAAGGGGAACAGGAGAGGGAGGGCATAAAAGTGGAGAGATCTTTCACTCTGGCTGTGGGCAAAGTGAAGGAGCACTGCCCTGAGAAAAATAATAAAACTGATGCCTCTAAATTCAGATAATTTGTAAAAGGTCAAGTCCCCCTCTTCTAAGTTTTCTATAGTATCCTGTATATATCTTGTCTTGGAGTAAAAGTACAATTGGTAGGACACTTGCCTTGAACTATAATATAAACCTTACTATGGAACAGAAGAAATAGGAAAATAGTTAAGGTGTTTGCATTGTATGTGACTAGCTGCCCTTCACTCTCTAGCAAAATTATCTCTCAAGCATTTAATTAAACTTTGAATACTGAACCAGAAGCCCTGAGCATAGCTAGTTGTGGTCCACCAGAAAACTAAATAAAGTAAATTTTAACAAATTAGAAATTTTAAAAGTCATGAAAATTTATATATTTTATAATAGTGAAGTTAAATTTAAACTAATAATAGAAAACTGAACATTGAGTCAAATAGTGAGAAACCAAATAGCCCACTTCTAAATTTTTCAGAAGTTGAAATAGAAGCTGCAGGATAAAATAAAAAATATTTGTGGATTTCTGCCTTGTGCTTTGGCACATAAGAGACATTTTAAATGACCTCTGCTATGCTCCATACTCTGCTCCATGAGACAGCCTGAAACAGCCTAGTCAAAAAATCTCCCGAGGGCATGACAGAGAGGTAAATTGTCTCCACCCACAAAGGGCAGAGCCAGAGGAATGAAATCACTCCCCTTCACTTCTACCACAACACATAGAAAACATCACACTAGGGGCCGGAGAGATAGCACACCGGTAAGACGGTAAGACGTTTACCTTAGACGCAGATTGACGGTGGTTTGAATCCCGGCATCCCATATGGTCCACCGAGCCTGCCAGGAGTAACCCCTGAAGAAAAAAAGAAAAGAAAACACCATGTTACAAGCATGACAATGGGAAAATTGGCCAATACCATGCATTGAGAATGCAAGGGGAGGGGAGGGGAGGGGAGGGACAGGAAGGGAGGGGAGGAGGGGAGAGGAAGGTAGGGGAGGGGAGAGGAGAAGGAATATAAAGGATTCTCATAGAACTCAAAGAAAGCATGGGTCAAGCTGAAAGAACCACAAATAAAAATCAAGAGGATATGAAAATAGAAATCAGAACCCCCAAACTGAAATAACAGGACTGAAAAACTTGGTAGGTAAAATGAAAACCACCTGGAAACCTCTCCAATAGAATAACAGCAGCTGAGGTCCAAATCAGTGAGCTTGAAGATGAGATGCATACAACAGAAGAGATTGGAAAAGAGCCTTAAAGCAAATGATCAGACAATGGAAAAAAATCCTCAAAGAATGGGAACAGATGAAAAGAGAAGTGTTTGATAAACTCAACAGAAACAACATAAGAATAATTAGAGTCCAGAGACCCAGGAAGATTATCCCCAGGAATAATCAACAGTCAAGGGCATCATTGCAGAAAAACTCCCAGAGCTAAAGACTACATGAAACCAAATCCTGCATGCCCAAAGAATAACAACTAAAAGAGACCCGAAGAAAAGCATCCCAAGGCACATCCTACCACAATGACGAATCCAGCAGATAGCATACTGAAAGTAGCAAGATCAAAAAGGAAAATTGCATTCAAAGGAGCATCCTTAAGATTTACAGCTATGGGGCCGGGAGGTGGTGCTGGAGGTAAGGTGCCTGCCTTGCCTGCGCTAGCCTAGGACGGACCGCGGTTCAATCCCCCGGCGTCCCATATGGTCCCCCAAGAAGCCAGGAGCAACTTCTGAGCGCATAGCCAGGAGTAACCCCTGAGCGTCACAGGGTGTGGCCCAAAAACCAAAAAAAAAAAAAAAAAGAAGATTTACAGCTAACCTATCAAAAGAAACCCCCAAGCCCAGAAGGCAGTGGGGGGATATAATGACAAAACTCAATTAAATGAATGCTTCGCCTAGAATACTACACCCACCCAGACTCACTCTCAGGTTTGAAGGATGTATTAATAGCTTCACAGACAAACAACAACTCAGAATCTTTACAGACTCAAAAACAAATAAACAAAAACTCAAAAAAAAAAAAAAAAAAAGACAAACTGAAAGGTCTACTTAAGACAAGACAGACCAACACACACACACACACACACACACACACACACAAAACTTCAACACAAAGGTAAAACTAAATACCATGACAATTAGCTCTCTCAATAGCAATGGACTAAATGCACCAGTTATGAGACACAGAGTGGCCAAATGGATCAACAAGCTGAATTCAACATTCTGCTACCGATAAGAAACACATCTGAATTGTCAGAACAAATATAGACTCAAAATCAAAGGTTGGAGGACAATCAAACTAGCAAACAACTCCCTTAAAATGGCTGGAGTGGCCATATTAATATCAGATGATGCACAGCGGTAGGGCATCTGCCTTGCATGTGGCTGACCCAAGACAGACACGAGTTTGATCCACAGCATCCCATATGATCCCCCAAGCCTGCCAGGATTGATTTCTGCGAGTAGAGCCAGGAGTAACCCCTGAGCACCACGGGGTGTGGTCCAAAAATGAAAAAAAAATATTTTGAATTGAATGACAATGTTTGTTTGTTTTTTTTTTTTGGTTTTTGGTTTTTGGGTCACACCCGGCAGCACTCAGGGGTTCCTCCTGGCTCTACACTCAGGAATCGCTCCTGGCAGGCTCAGGGGACCATATGGGATGTTGGGATTCGAACCACTGACCTTCTGCATGCAAGGCTAACACCTTACCTCCATGCTATCTCTCCAACCCCGAATAACAACGTTGTAAAATTTCAACATGTGAGTATATACATAAAGCAGTGTTCCAACGGATATGTTAGACTTGAGTACTTGACATAAGAAAGGTATGGAATATTCACATTTATTTCTTTATTAAAAAACCAGAACAACAGCAAAACACAAAAAACAACAACAACACAAAAACCAGAACAACAACAACAACAATCAAAAATAACCAATAAAAATAAAAGAGACTATCAATGACTCCAAATATAAACTGTCAAAATGATCTACAAATTTCTACTTCTGGTTATATTGAATGGCAAATACCATAAAAATTATTGCACAGAAAGCAGCACAATAAATTATAAACTAAATATTTTTGAAGCACACAAAATCCTAAATTGCCTAGAATGTGAGATAGCAAGATATTAGAAAAGGTGGAAATCTATTGATGTCACCCCAGTTGTTCTTTGCTGCTTTCCTTCAGTCATTTGAGAAGTTGAATGTGTAGAAGAAAAGTGACAATTTATAGTTATTATAGTGAAATTGAATAGTTTTGTTTAAAAATGAGAGTTTGTAGTCAAATTTTAAGGTCTGCATCACAGAAGTGAAGGTGAACTACATTATAGAAGGCTTGATAGAACTGGATTCTAACTTCAAATTAGCTAATCCCCTGAATTAAGTAATGTCTAACTATTTTAATCACTTTATAAGCCCTCAAATAAACTATTGTAGATAGAGATGACACTATTAAAGTGAAGATAAATTTAGTAAAACAAAATTGCCAATCTTATGTTTCTTTAAATATAAAACACAATGGCATAGTAAACTTAACACAAAATATATCAATAATTAATGCAACAAACATCAACAAAAAGATAAAAATTATCAGTCTGAATTTAAGAATTTATACAAGAGATCACCTAAATGTAATGACATAAAATTAAAAGTGATATAAGGAAAATTATAATATATTAAAAATCACATTAAGAAAAATAAAATAAAATATTTGAGATCTAGGATTTATTTTTTAATTATTGAGTCATTATACCATAAGATGTGATCAATAAAAGAAAAAAATCAGATTGAAAAGCTTCGTAATTAAAATTTTTGCTATGTGAAAGATGTTGGGGGGGGGCGTGATCATCTTTCCTTTTTAAAATTTCTATTTAAAGAATTGTGATTTACAAAGTTATTTACAGTTGAGATTTAGGCATAATATTATAGTCCAATCCCACCACCAGTGCCAACTTTCCTCCATCAATGCTCCCAGAGTCCATCCCAAACATCCTACTTACCCCTCTGCAGCCTGCCATTGAAACAGGCATAAAATTTCAGTGTAGTTTGGATATTCAGTTCCATCCTTCTTTAATATGACCAATGCACTTGAATTCCCTTGAGCCCTGTCTCTCATTAATGAAAAACTGTCTTAAGAAAAATAAAATTGTATTTTTGTGTTCCTAGGGTATATTCCTATTCATTACAGCACTATTTACCATAGCAAGACTCTGGAAACAACCAAGATGCCCTTCAACAGACGAATGGCTAAAGAAACTGTGGTACATATACACAATGGAATATTATGCAGCTGTCAGGAGAGATGAAGTCATGAAATTTTCCTATACATGGATGTACACGGAATCTATTATGCTGAGTAAAATAAGTCAGAGAGAGAGAGAGAAAAACGCAGAATGGTCTCACTCATCTATGGGTTTTAAGAAAAATGAAAGACATTCTTGCAATAATAATTTTTAGACACAAAAGAGAAAAGAGCTGGAAGTTCCAGCTCACCACAGGAAGCTCACCACAAAGAGTGATGAGTTTAGTTAGAGAAATAACTACATTTTGAACTTTCCTAATAATGAGAATGCATGAGGGAAATGGAGAGCCTGTTTAGAGTACAGGCGGGGTTCGGGTGGGGAGGAGGGAGATTTGGGACTTGGGTGATGGGAATGTTGCACTGGTGATGGGTGGTGTTCTTTACATGACTGAAACCCAAACACAATCATGTATGTAATCAAGGTGTTTAAATAAAAAAAATTAAAAAAAATAAAATTGGGAGCCAGAGCATTTACCTTGCATGCACTAAACTAGGATAGACTGTGTGATTCGATCTGACCGGTGTCCCATATGGTCCCCCAAGCCAGGAGCGATTCTGAGCACATAGCCAGGAGTAACCCCTGAGTGTCACCGGGTGTGGCCTAAACCCCCCTTCCCCCGAAAATAAGAAGAAAATTGTAAAGCCAGAGTGATAGTGCAGCATATAGGGTGTTTGCCTTGCATGCGGTCAACCTGGGTTCAATCCCCGAAATTCCATATGATCCCCAAGCCTACCAGGAACAACTTCTAGTGCAGAGACAGGAGTAACCCGAGCATCACCAGGTGTTTCTCAAAATACCCCCCAAAAAATGTAAATGTAGCAACAATTAAAACATGCTTGCAAAGTACATATATGACAAAAGACATATGCAGAATCTATAAAAATAATCTCAAAATTCAATAAAAAAGGAACAATTACATTGGAATAAAGCAAGTTTTATGAAAGGACATTTCACCTATGCAGCACAAAATGGTACATAAGTACAGCATAATATGTTTAACATTACCAAATATCAAGATAAAAACAATTAAATCCATAAAGTATTTTATCATACACTTAGTAGAATAGCTAAAATTAAAGTGCCAACACCAAATGTGGGTTTATATTCAAAGAAATTGTATCTCTTTTACTTTGATGGAGGTAGACATGCATGCAATAGTACTCCAGAAAATAATCTGGCAATTTCTTAGATATTAAATTATTCTTATTATACAACCCAGCATTAAAATGTCTGTTAACAAAAACTTTAGTGTGTGTTCTATTCATTCAAATCTGGTGGAATCATTTCAATTGCCTGAATAATATCATATTATTATAAGAATAACTACTCTTATTTATTTAATGAAAACGCATCACATAGTTGACATAATTGATCATAATACTTCTGTTTCCAAATAAGTGAAAGCAAATTTATTGAAAAATATTAAAAATAAAAAATAAAATGAAAGAGAAGACAAATAAAAGAAAGAAAAAAAGAAAGAGTAGCAAGCAATCTCTAATGAAGTCATTAATACCATAGCAGAAGGTTTAGTAAACTCTTATTAGTTTTCCATTATGTTAAATTGGGATGTTTCCTTACAGACGACAACATCAAAAAAAAAATATAAAGATGTCCAGAAATTCAAAGAACTATTACTAATACTGTGACTTGTAGGAGCATATACTTATCTGCCAGGCCTCCCAGAAGGAGGAAGATATGGGGGAGGTCTCCACATTCCTCCACAAAACTCTGGTGATATCAGCCCCTAAACTGGCGTACCTGAAGTGTGGTCAGATCAATGTCCCCAAAAGGAATCATAGAAGGTCAGTGATAATTCTTGGAGATGGAAGCAGCAAGTATGGCTTTGGCAGGGTGGGGGGTTGGCTCACTCTGTGCTCTAAGGTGGCCAGTTTTCTGCTATATGGGCTGGTGTAGTTATAATCTTTCACTGCTCGATTTACATCTCATTTGAGTAAAGAGTGAGCTGACTTGGTTCGAACATGGAGACTACACTTTTGGACGTGGCTATAGTTGAGAATAATTACTCTTAACTCCAATGTGGACTCACGTTTAACTTGACTTTACATGACTAAAGTTAAATATTCCATTCTACATTAGTCACATTAGACAGAATCTGTATAGATCAGGAAGGTTCAGTTCATTCAACAGCAAAAATAGTCAGCTTTGATATGGATTATCATAATAAAAATCCCCCCCAAATGAGGCAAAAGAAAATGAGACAAAGAAATATTTGAAGAGGCCAAATGGCAGCTGTTTCTAAAGAATAACATTCCAAATATATTGACATACTATCTTGCAAAATAATTATATAATGACTGCTACCTGTCAGTGCTACTTAGTCTGACTCTTTGGGCATTTATCTGGCAGTAGTAGCACCATCTGAGAACTTCCTCTTTCCCATTGAAATGATCAAAAATGTCATCATATGAGATTAAAAAGAAATTCAGCAAGGATGCAGAACATATCATTTATTCATGTTCAAAAGCACATGTAAAAGGACGCTAAGGCCATGCCTTTATTCCTCTTCAAGAATTCTTTCTTTCAATGTGATCTACTTATGAAATTTGAACTTTAAAAGATGAAAGGGGAGCTCAACCAGCAGCATAATGTGTATATGCTCTAGAAATGGTTCTTAAAGATTTAGATGGCAGACTTAAAGCACCCAGACTGACCCAAACATTGAAAAAATAGTTTAAAATACTCAAAGTCTCCAAATCTTAGTTCAGTTTGTGTCAGCTAAAATGCAAGACAGGACAATAGAAAGAAGCAGCATATCTAATTTTTCATAATTGTTAGGTTGGCTTCATTGGAATGTAATTTTGAAAACAAACTCTAAGGAACCTCCCAAAAATACAACCCCCCCAAATACAATGTTTCATTTTCCTCAACTTAAAATGAATTTATACTATACAGTTGTTAGGAAAAATGAAGTTATAAAGTTTTCTTATCCACAGATAGATATGGAGAGTATCATGCTGAGTGAAATGAGCCAAAGAAAGAGGGACAGACATAGAATGATCACACTCATTTGTGGGATTAAAAGAAAGCTATAGTATAAGCATAAAACCTAAAAGCAATGGAAATGATGGGAGGAAGTGTTGTTAGGACAGAGAAAGGCACTATGACAATGATAGATAAAAATGGACACTTTAGCCAAGAACTGGGAACTGAAGGAAAGTAAAGAGATATACATGATACCCCTTCGGTAACAGTATTGCAAACCACAAGCCTAAATGAAAAATGGAGGCAAAAGAGAGAAAGAGAAGAAAAGAAATTGCCATAGAGGCAAGCTGGAGGTTGAGGATGGGGTTGAGAGGAGTAGGAACAGGAGGATAATTGGGGAAACTGGTAGCCAGAAATGAGCATTAGTAAAAGGCTGTGTGTTGAAACACTGAATGACTGAAACTCAACTATCAATGACATGTCTAACTCTATACCTCATGGTGATTTAACTTTAAAAAATAAAATTTATTTAGTTCATAATCACAAAAAAAAGAAAATAACCCTCCAAACTGAACCTTCATAAACACCATAAAGGATAATTTTACAAGAGAATTTTAGAATAAAAGGAAAACAGATCTGAAGGACATTTTTATTTCTTCAGGTGTACCAGGGAATTAATGAGAACTATTGCCACAGCAATCCAGAATTAATACCATACATTTGGAAAATCCACATGCTTGGGAGTCTGCGAAGAGTAATGCTTTGTGAAATGAAATCAACTTGGGTCATAATAGCCATCCCATTCAAGCACATTCAGACATATGTTAAAAACATACTGTCTCTACTTCCATTTGAGATTTTTCCCCCAATAAATAAAACTCAAACCACAAACGCGGTTGACAATGTGAAATTACAAAAACGCTGTCAGAAGACTTGTGTGGAAGATACATTCACCATCAGCACAAGTGCTAGGAATTGGAGAAGCTTTTAAAATGGATTTAGAGACCTTTGAAAAAAAAAAGGTCTCCTTCTCCAGTAATTGAATTTGACACCAATGTTCTTTGGATACTGAGGCTGTGCAGGATATTTTCCCATCCACATCTAGGCTAAATTGGAGATGGTGACCTCTGATAGACTGGAGCAATCCAGGAAGTAATAGAAACCTCACTTCATAGAAACTGGTGACAGGTTGGGATTAAATGCTGGGCTGGCCACAAGAAGTCAAATTCTTTTCTCAGGGAGATCACAGACCTTCCAAGCAATGGATATTTTTTTATATTCAATATTCTAGAATGATTTCTTTTATTTCAGTTGACTCTAATTAAATTAAAAATTATAATCTAAGATCACCTCCAATTTAGGATGCAGAAAATGAGAAGTCCCAGGTTTCTAACCTCTATACTACTGGGATAGTGAAGGACAGAAAATGGATTAACAAAAAGCAGTGGCATGATGCAGAGGTTGATGGGTATGGATGTTCTTTACACTGTTGTTTAAATAGTTGGGGAAAGTAAATAATCAAACACAAGTTCAAGGTGCTGGTCAAGCTAAGGTACATTACTAAATGAAAGTTTGTGCAGTCATTTAGACTTCAAAAGAATAGAATTAAAAGCACATTTATTGTGGAAGTAAGTTAGAGGATATACATGTTAAGAACATTTGGGGCCGGGCGGTGGCGCTGGAGGTAAGGTGCCTGCCTTGCCTGCGCTAGCCTAGGACAGACCGCGGTTCGATCCCCCGGCGTCCCATATGGTCCCCCAAGAAGCCAGGAGCAACTTCTGAGCGCATAGCCAGGAGTAACCCCTGAGCGTCACAGGGTGTGGCCCAAAAACCAAAAAAAAAAGAACATTCATATAAGTATCCACATTGCATAAAACTTAAAATACTCAGAAAATTGTGATTTTATCTAGGTTAGAGATTACAAGTGAGTTGTAGCTTTCTATTTTTTCTAATGTATACATTTACTGTAATACCTATCTAATAACTATGCTCTTATTTATTTGAAGTAATTTTTACAAAGTATTTTAATACAAAGTATTACAAATAGTTGTGAAAAATTATACATAATTTTGAAATTTAAGGGAATAAAATTATGATTAATCAAGTTAAAGCATAGATTTTTAGCTGAAGAAATTTTGATAGCTTTAGATGCTTATTAGTGTTAAATAAAATTTATATTCCAAATGTATTAGGATTTCTATGAGAGGTTCTGAGAATAAAAATTTGATAATCTCTACTTGAAAAACAAAAAAGAAAAAAATAAAAGTGGAAAAATTGATATAAGATTATGGAAATTTACACAACTAAGTATAGAAACTAAAGAATATAGCTAAAAATTAATCATAACAATTAGTCATAGAGTAGACTAAACATCTTCTCTAGTCATTCCCTTTAAATTTTAACTGGTTGTATAAATTTAGATACATATATCATTGGAAAGATTAATTTGTATCTATAAAATTAATTTAGGAGGATGTGTAACTTAATAAGTTAAGACACTGAAAGGTATAAGTATAAGGTATAAGTATGCACTCAAATAAGGATATAAATATATCCCTAGATGTTTTATAAAATGAAAATATACATACTCTGTATAATATGAATTATATAGTTGCAACGAGAAAGAAAGATAATCTGATTTCAGGAAGAAAATAAATTGTCACACACAAAGATGTTGATTTTTAAAAAAAAGTATACATGGTGCTGTTTGTTTTTTTTTGTTTTTTGTTTTTTTTTTGTTTGTTTTTTTGGTTTTGGGGTCACAACCGGCGGCACTCAGGGATTACTCCTGGCTCTGCACTTGGAAATCACTCCTGGCAGGCTCAGAAGACCATATGGGATGTTGGGAATCAAACCTGGGTTTGTCCCAGTTTGGCCGCATGCAAGGCAAACACCCTACTATTGTGCTATCTCTCTGGCCTCCTTATGGTGCTAAACTTGCCTTCCCCCAAATTAAACTAGACAAAAAAATGAGTTCTCCATTTCTTTTTTTTTTTTTTTTTTTGGTTTTTTTGCCACACCCTGTGACGCTCAGGGGTTACTCCTGGCTATGCACTCAGAAGTTGCTCCTGGCTTCTTGGGGGACCATATGGGACGCCGGGGGATCGAACCGCGGTCCGTCCTAGGCTAGCGCAGGCAAGGCAGGCACCTTACCTCCAGCGCCACCGCCCGGCCCCGAGTTCTCCATTTCAAAGCAAGATGTAATTCTCAGTATAAAGAAACTACAAAAAATAGATCAAACCCAACAGCTGTTCCATCACTATCCTTTCTACCTGAGGTGTTTTATGCCACAGATCAAGAAGGGAAAGCCAAGCAGTGCAGTAGCCATAAGCTGAAGATACAGCTCTAGGGATCCCAAAAGCACAGTGGGGATTTTCACAATAGTTGTAAGTATGGAGAGAGGCATCAGTGGGGACTCACAAGAGCATTGGGCTAAGGAATGGCTGGACTGATGGCCTCAGAGTAAGGCCCTGCAAGACCAAACAAGTGAAGTCCTTTCAGGGAGGAAAACTAATCAACAAGCCCTGAGATTTTTTTTATATTATTGTACTTTAGAGTTCCTTTTCACTCATAATCAAGAGATTATACTCAGTATACCACAGGCTCATTTAAAAAATAAAACCACTGTTTGTAGGATTGGATCTAAAATAGGATCAGACCAATCTTTACAAAAAATTAAAATAATTTGATGAAATAAAAATAATTGGTAACAAGTAATGTGTACTGGAGAAAAAAAGTAATATATTTTATAACAGGACAATACTATGTTTAGTAATTATTCTAAACTGAGTATTTATAAAAAAAAAAAGGCAGAAAAAAGTGACCTATATACAAAAGTAAAGGCAGTTAATAGTAGCTGGCTCAAAGTGATAGATGTTGGAAACAAAAATTTTTTTAAAACACCTATGATAAACATGTTCAAGATCATGAAGGGAAATATGATTGTACTGGGTAAAAGGATAGAGGAATATAACAGACTACTATAAAAATGAATAGATTTATAATTTGAAAATATAGAATATCTAAAATAAAATTTCTTACTGGATGAGATTCTAGTAGATTTGCAGTAGCAGAGAAAGGAATCTTTGAACTTTAAAAATAAAAGGTTAATAAAATTTAGCCAGCATTAAGGGCATAGGAAAAATAAATCAAGCTATAATAAAAAAGAAGCTCAATAACATATAAAGTAATATTAAGAGATGAAATAAAATGAACCAAAACAAAAATTAGAGAAATTATAGCTAAGAAATTCCTATTTATGTATAAAAAATCTACATATATTTTCAGTAATCAAGAAAAATGCAAAGTTAAAAGTCACAAAAAGAATCCTGATTAAGCATAATGATAGTCAAACTTCTTAAAATCAAAGACAAAGAAAAATTTCTAAAAATATAATCGAGGGGCTGAAGAGATAACAGCAGGTATGGGACTGACCCAAGATCAATCGACAGTATTCTTTTTTTTTTTTTTTTGGTTTTTCGGGCCACACCTGTTTGATGCTCAGGGGTTACTCCTGGCTAAGCGCTCAGAAATTGCCCCTGGCCCGGGGGGACCATATGGGACGCCGGGGGATCGAACCACCTCGCCGACCCCCAATCCACAGCATTTTATATGAACCCTGAGCACTCTCAGGAGTGATTCATCAGTGCAAGGGCTGAGGTAACCCTTGAGAATCCCTGTGGGTGGAATAAAAAATAAAAAGCAAACAAACAAACAAAATTGAATAACTGCAGAGTATATAAAAGTTAATAGCAATATAAATAAAGGCAAATGTTTCCTCAGAAATAATAGAACCTATAATAGTAGAATAACATCTTTAAAGTGTCATTCAAGAAATTTATATCCAGGAACAATATCAGTTAAAAAGAAAGGTAAAAGCTATTTTTAGATAATGTAAACTGAGAAGGGGCTGGAGCAATAGAGCAGCTGTAAGGCATTTGTCTTTCACGTGGCTGACCCAGGACAGTCCTGGGTTCAATCCCCAGCATCATAATTTTTAAGTCTAGAAAACTAAGATATATGGTAAGGAGAACTGAAAGAGGAGTCCTCACCATGAAATATCATCTAGCGAGTCTTGAGCATCCAGGTTCCTTTCCTAAAAGCAATCTAAAATCATGAGTATTATGATATAATGGTGAATTAACTAAAATTAAAAGCAAATTATGACAATATACTTAATGAATGAGCTCTATAGCAGAAATTTTTGGCATGCAGTTGCATATTCCATTGTTATCTGTGGACATAAACATTAGATTATATTAGCAGACATAATCAAGTAGAAAATAAAGAGACTAGAATATGGGGCCAGAGAAATAGCACAGCAGTAAGGCATTTATTTCCCTTGCATGCAGCTGACCCGGGAGTGACCCAATTCAATTCCTGGCATCCCATATGGTTCCCCAGCCTGCCAGGGGTGATTTCTGAGTTCAGAGCCCAGAGTAACTCCTGAGCACTACTGTGTCTGCCTCAAAAACCAATCAATCAATTAATAAAGTTTAAAAATAAATAAATAAATAGAATTTTTGTCAGTACATTATTTGGTGTCTTCTGAGTTTAATGTGGTAGTATAGCATTGCAATGTGGAACTGGGGTGACCAGCTTATAACCACAAGTACCATTGTGGACAAAATATCAAAGAGTTATTATAGATATAGTAAAAGGAAGACATTAAAACTTATGGCAAGCACTAAAGTGGGAGTCCATGGCTTACAAATGCATTATGCACCCTTTTCTGTGAATAAAAGCATTAGAACATTATTATAGACATCTATAAAAAGCATTTGATTGGATACCTGTTCAATCTAATCAGCTTGATGGAATAGTTTAATTCATTGACATTTAAGGAAATTATTGACAGAGTTGTTGTGCATTATATTGTGTAGGGTTGTTATGTTACAAGTGGGGATTTGGTTTGAGTAATTGCTTTTTGAGTTTAGGGTCAGTTTGGTTAGTGCAAATATTTCAAGTTCTTTTTTATGAGAAGGTTTTTAACTCTCCTCCCATGTAAATGAGAGTTTCTCTGGTTGGTGGACTTCAGGTTGAATGTTTCTTTCATCCTGTAGTTTGAATATGTCATTCCACTCTTTTCTTGACTAAATTGTTTCAAATGGAAGATCTGGTTTGGTACTTATGTTGTTTTCTTTATATTTGAGTTTTCTTTCTTCCTTACTGCTTTAAAGAGTCAATATCTCTCTTTGTCTTTTGCCATTTGGATTACTAAATGTCTTGGTGTTGTTCTGTTATAGTTTATTTTGTTTGGCACAATTTTTGCCTCTTGAATTTGTAGTGAAACCCTATTCTCTAATTTAGGGAAGTTTTCTTCTATTATCTCCCTCACTACCTTTCCTGTTTTCTTCCCCTTCTGGAATCCTATAATTCAGAGATTATTTCTCATGTCTTTGTTCATTAAGTACCTTACATTTTCTTCCAGGATTTTGTCTCTCCTTTCTTTTTTGACTTCTTTATCACTGCTGGCTTATAATTTGTCTTCAATTTCATCTATATTGCAATTCTCCACTTGTGTAATTCTACTAACATGGCTTGTTAACATATTTTTAAGTTTCTTGAGTTCCATTTGTATAGATTCTCTCATCTTCTGAAAGAGTTCATCTTTGAGTTAATTGAATTGTTCATCAACATATTTCTTAATTTCACAGACTAGTGACTCCTTGATTTCCATTGCTAAACCATTAAGTATTGATTTTGGGTCTTCGTCTATAAGGTTCAGACATTTGGGTAAACTTGGAGATTTGCCAGGGTTTCTCTCCATATACCCCACAGTAGATGTCTTCTTAGTTTCCTCATTGATCTTTACATTTAGCTGCTGTATGCGTCTTGTGTCTCAGCAATTCTCGTGGGTCATAGACCTTTAATGGGAGGAAAACGGGTAACACCAGCGGACAAATATGAAATATGAAATAATGATACCACATGCAGTATGTGGGGTCAACACGTTTCTGGCAGAAATGCGACAAGTTTTTTGAGCAGGGGAATTTATAGGGGTAAAATTAGCCACGGGTGAAGAATAATTGTAATCACAAAGCCTACTACAATAAAAACAATACCTAAGCTATAGGTGTGACTATAAAAATTCTAAGTTACAAGAGAGAAAGTCAAGGTAACTATTAGCAAGCTTACTTTAAATGCAAAATCAGGATTAGGAGAAAATAGGAAATATCTGGAAACTTGGTCTTTCTAGGCTGGATTCTATTGTTTTAGAGATTAAATGAAAGGAGGTACCAAATCCCCAAGAATGAGCTTCCCTATTTCTAAAGGAGGGTCAAAAGCCAAAATTTTGTATTCTGGTTATGCTCTAGATTACCAGAAACTGCAGCTGCAAAGGACATATTTGAAAAGGAGAGAAAAATTGTCTTTGCTTTTAGGGCTGACTATATCCAGAAAAAGGGGTTCTCAAATAAACTTCGGTGCTGGAATTTCTGAGCCAAATTATTTGATAGAGGCTATTATTTTGCCTGATATATACAAAGGAGAGATAGTGAAATACTGGCTAAAAATGTAATGTCAGGCGTCTCTATGGAAATTCCTCAACCATCCAGGCAGGGGAAAAAGGCATCCACAGTGGGCCTTTTGAGGAACCCATGGGGGTTATATTAGTTCTACCCACCAGGAAAATCTGAGGATACATCTGGTGGGCTGAGCCCCCCTAAAAGCTTAGGCATGTTCTGGCATTTAGCGGTTTGGAGTGCTAGAGTATCCGGGTATTAAAGAAAGTGATATATTGGGGCTGGAGAGATAGCATGGAGGTAAGGCGTTAGCCTTTCATGTAGAAGGTCATCGGTTCGAATCCCAGCGTCCCATATGGTCCCCTGAGCCTGCCAGGAGCAATTTCTGAGCATGAAGCCAGGAGTAACCCCTGAGCGCTGCGGGGTGTGACCAGAAAAAAAAATTACATAAAAAAAAAAAAAAAGAAAGTGATATATTGAATTGTTTTTATGAAAGGTGGCTCTTAGAGGTTAGTTTTCTAACTAGCTAGGTTGTCTAGAATGATAAAAATATTGCATATTAGTGTATTGATTTTTATATCTGATCTTTGAGCTGTATATTTTCTAAGAGAAAGAAGTGCTAGATACAATCTGCCAGGAAGTCCATATATAAATTGAAATTACTTCTGCCCAGTTTTGGAAAAGGAGGGCTGATGGGAAGGAGGAGGGGTGTTCCGTAATGGCACTGGAACCCAGAAGATCGTACATTGACCATTCACCCCTGAGCCTTGGATCCCATCTATAAAAACAGCCTGGTTTTCTAAACCACCACCAGCAATAAGAATTCTATCAGGGAAGGCCCTACTGCTGCCCTAGCATCAATTTACTCCAGAATAGGTTCATATGACACACTGACAACTTGGTAACAGCAACAACCTACTTTCAGAGTAGGGTTCTCTGCATTGCCACATAATGGTGAGATGAAAACAGAAGACACTCTGTATCATCCTGACTTCGACATGGAATCTAAACAAAAACCAGGATCTCTAACCACAGAAACTTGACAGCAACATCCGTGATTATGAACTTTTACTGGGATCATGAAGAAAGACTTTGGCATTAGACAACTTAATGTGCCTGGAATCTGTAGTTGGTCTTCTGTCAGGATACTTCATAGATAAGGTCTCCCTGTTTTTAGTCCAAAGGTTTTTCCTTTCTATTTTCCCTATATTTTGCTGTGCCTATGCAAACAACAACAACTGCCACATACACACCTTTTTATTGTATTATTTTATCTCTTATCTTTAAAAATAAAGAGCTTACTAAACCTTCTGTCATTATATTAATGACCTTATTGAAGATACGATAATTTTCACAATATACTTGCTACTGAACTTTTTCTTTTTTTCTCTCCCATTTTATTTTTAGCTTTTCTTTCTATTTTCTTTTTATTTATTCAATAACTTTACTTTCCCTTATCTTGAAACAAATGTATTATGATCAGTTATGTGATGCATTTTCTTTAAATAAAACAACTAAAGAAAAAAGTAAGCACTCATGAATAGTTTGACTTTCAAAGCTATTTTCTCAATAATTAACATAATATAATAGTATAACTGAACATTCAGTAAAATATAAAATATATGAAAATTACTGCAAGTTCGACATAATATATTTCACTGATCTAATGTAATTTAAATAAACAACTACAAAATATAAATTATTTTTAAGTCCACAGAAACAGACAGCTGTATTAAATTGTTTTGATATATTTTAAAGATTGGAATATCAGAAAATATTCTTAGACCAATATTGACAATCAACACAAGCAATTAATAAAAGTATCTTTAATAGTCACTATTTTAAAATTAAACAGTATGTTTCCAACTTATCCATTAGTTAGATATATTAGATAAATTATAAAATGTTAAAGTAAATTTAATAAAAATGAAGACATTAACATGTGAGATACAAGTTCAAATTACATTTACTTGAAATGTAATTATACTTATAAATATTACTTATATTTACTTTATAGTTTATGAATTACATTTATTAAATTATATTTTTAATTTTACTCTTAATTCAATTTCTAATTTTAAAATGGGTAAAGTTTCAAAAGAATTTTAAAATATACTTTTTAAAATCAGACATGAAAAATACTTCTGTAAGAAATAAAAACAATTAAACCCAAATAGAAGAAATTGTTTAAAATAAGAAAATAAGGGTGCTAATGACAAATATAAAAGAAAAGATAAATACAAAAAATTCAGAATTTTTTTCTTTGAAACAATAAAACATATATTTGCAAGGCAGATGAATAAAACAGAACTCATGGAATAGAAAATGAACAAAGCTGTCAAAAGGAAATTCTTTAAAAGAACAATATGATAGATAACTAAAAATAATAATATAGAGAGACCACAAATTGTTAAAATTAAATGAAAATAGGTTATTCCCATTTGGTGCAGGCACTAAAAAGCCAAAAGGAACTGTTGCAACAACTTTGTAAGCAAATTATATAACCGATAAGATCAATAAAATGGCAAAGTAGCTGATAAAAATTTAAGAGAAAAATCAGAAAACTAAAATATACTCAAGTGAAGAATTGATTATATAAACAAGGCAAAATGTTTTATCATTGAGATACGTCCCCTGCTCAAGAGTTTTAAGTTTTTTAATCAAAAATTTCTATCATGAAAACTCCAAACCCAATTAGTTTCATCAGTGAATTTAAATGTTTGTGAGAAAATAATGTCAATCATATCCAAAGTCTTTACCAAGATTGAAGAGAAAGGAATATATCCCAGTTAATTTTATGAGGCCATCATATCTTAATATAAAAACTTGGAAAAATTACAAGGATAGAAAGATTTTAAGATAAAATAAGTTCAGTTTCTCATAAACACCGATATAAGATCCTTATAAAATACTAACAGGTTAACGCCAACATCAGAGTAAAAAGAATAATACATCATAATGAGTAGTTTATCTTAGCCATTCTTCATATTCACAACTTTATTCATTTAATTCATAATACTAATAATTTATTAGATAACTATTATCAACTGAATAGAAAACAAAGAAAACCAAAGAAATAGCACAGCATGTCAGGCTTTTTGCTTTGCACACAGCTAACCTGGATTCATTCAATTTCTGGCACATCATATGGACCAAGTCTGCCGGAAATGATCCCTGAGCACAGAGTCGGGATTAAGCCCTAAAATGTAACTTTTCTGGGTGAAGCCCAACAAAACAAAATAAGAAAATAATAAAGGCCATCTACCATAAACCAATATCTTTTCATTATAAATACTCTCAGGTGTAAGATTCTAAGTTAGTGCCTTGGCACCATAAGCCACCATGCCAGTACCACTGAGTATTTTCCGATATTCAAACACCACTTGAGTATCAACATTCATGAGTATCACAAAAACAGAAATAAAAATAAATAAAAATGCAAAGAACTTGCAATAGTTTTTTTTAAAACATACTATAAAGTTTTGGAAGAGAATAGAAAAATAGGCCAAATTATAGAACTCACACTTAGACATCATTAGGTTTTTGACAAATACACCTTGAAAATGACAATTATTTCTATAAATGGTTTGCACTATTACACATGCATTTTTAAAAAAAAAACTCCATTCTTTATACACACAAAATTTTATCTTATAGAAACCACATACAACATAAAACCTTTGGAAAACCCTACACAGGAAAATTGATGTCACAGATGGGTACAGGCAAAGATTGCTTAGATGAGATACAAAAACTAAGACCCTAAAAGATCAGTAAACTAGATTATCAATTTTAAAACCTTTATTTTTATCATCAAAATATGTAATTTGGAAAACAAGCAAGAGTAGCAGAAAGGATTTATAAATTATCTGCCTTACAAAAAAGCCTGTAGATAGAAAATATGATGAATAACTCAATAAAGAAAAGATAAAAAAAACTCTGTTTAAAGGAGCACAAGATGCATTCATAGTACAACATCATTAGTTATTAGAAAATTTCTAATAAAACCACAATATTTAAAAGATCCAAATTCTTAATATTCAGTTTGTAGAACTGAATCTCTCATAGACTTAGATACAGTATATAGGTTATACAATTGACAGCTCATTTGACAGTTTTTTATATAAATAAACTTCTCCATAATGACCTAGCAATCCCACTCATAGACATTTATCAATAGAAAATGAAAATATTCAGCCACAAAAAACCTGCAGAAGAGTGAAAGTTAGTAACCTTCTTCATTAGAGCCCCAAATTGGAAACTACCCAGATGTCCATCAAAAAGATAATGGATAAACACAATCTTGTTTATTTACATAATGGAACACTCAGCAATAATAGGTACCAGACCTTAATACTCACAGGGCCATGATAAATCTCTGATGAATAAAAGAAGAGGGACAAGAAGCTGTAAACTAGATGACCTCATGGATAAAATGTTTTGAAGAGGAAACATGATGTTAGATGGAAAATAATGAAGAAGGGATTGTCTTGAAAAGTCATGTTGACAGGAAGCACCAAGAAGGAACTTTCTGACCTTGGATTTCAACATGGCAGCCACAGCTCTCAAGAGTCTTTCTGCCTAATAACATAGAAAGGATTTTATTTCAGGATCTTTTCCATGCAGAAAAACAAATAAAGTGTTCCTTGTAATGTTTTAAATGTTTTCTGTGCAAAAAAATAAAAAATCAAAAATCAAAAGAAAACTGGGAAATGGATACTTTCTAAATTATGAAACAGAGAAGTGTATTAGTAAACAAAGAGAGCCAATATTAAAATCCTAAAAGGAAAATTGAGCAGATACTTCTCAAAGAATAAAGTCAGAAAAAATAATTTTTAATATAAAAATACTACCCCCTAGGGCCTAGTGGCTGGAGTGAAAGCACAGCGGTAGGGCCTTGCACACGGCTGACCTGGGAATGACCTGGGTTCAATCCCCGGCATACCAAATGATCCCCTGAGCCTGCCAGGAGCGATTTCTGAGTGCAGAGCCAGGTGTAACCCCAGAGTGCTGCTGGGTGTGGCCCAAAAACCAAAACAAAACAAAACATAAAAAACAACCAACCTTTAGAAACAGCAAGAAAAAAATTAAAATAAGGAAATCTATTCATGCATCCAAAATACAGTTCTTCCAAAAGTTAGAAAGATGTCTTAGTATGAACACTTTCTGTTATATTAATTGAAGAAAAATGAAAAATGAACCTAGATAGTATTCTTAAAATATTTATGCATGAAGTACCAACAACTATTTGTACCATTATAGTATATAGAAAGTATAAAAAGTATTAATTGTATATTAATCAGATGTGTTTGCACATTATAATTTTATAACTAAATTATGTTAAATTATTTGAATATTACAAATAATATCTGTTATCATTTTAGAATATTTTTTATATTTTGTCAGATGTTGGACAGTTATGTGGAATAATAAAGTTCTATTGGAGAGAACAGAAATCTCTGTAAAGTTTTTAATGCTAAGAGAGTATTTTGCAAAGCACAGAGCTTACTCCTGGCTCTGTGCTCCGATATCACTACTAATGGATCTCCAAGGACCATTTGGGGTGCCAGTATTAAACCCAGATTGGCAGTATACAAGGCACATGTTATACCTGACGTACTATCTATTAGACCCCTTTTTAAATTAAAATCTTTACCTTGATCTTGGACTTCTGAAATCCAAAACTTGGTAAATAAATTTTGCTAAGAACTAACTTGGGAAATAAATTCTTATTTTAATTTACTTAAGCCTTTTTGTTACAACACTATAACTAGCACAAGAGGCATAGAAAATTAGTGAATTGCCCAACTTCTTAACTCATTTTCCTGACTACTAGCCACCCAGAAAGTATACTTTTTATGACTCTTAAACGGTTTTTCCATTGCCAACAATTTTAAGATTTTTGTTTCCATCCTAGCCTCTCTTCTGAAAAAACTATATGATAGCAATCATTTGCCAACATATGAGTGGATAAAGAAATCATGATGTGTATGCACAATTGAATACTATTAGCTATGCGGAAAGATGAAAATTTGTAGTTTCCTACAATTTAGAAAGAACTGGAGGGCATCATGCTGAGTGAAATGAGTCAGAAAATAAAAGATTATTACCAAATAATCTCTCATATACAGAACATCAAGAAACAAAGAAGGGAATTATACAATTCCCAATGGAAACAGAGTAAGTGACCAAAAAACACTACAACTGGGAATTAAGACTATGGAATAAACATAAAGGAATATTGAAACTCTGGTGAAGGAATCAGTGTATATATATAAAGTAATGGCTTTGATAATCTTAGAAATTATGACTCCATAGTTAAAAAAGAAAAATAGAGTTAAATATAAAAAATAAAAATAAAATAAGATTTTAATTTTATGATCTAGTTATAAATATAAAATATGATAATTTTGATACACTGGTCCTTTGTAAAGAAATAAAAATATCTAATTCTAATCCTCCCCAAGAGAAAGCTTTTTTTTTTAATACATATCTCTTTGGTGGCATTCCATTCTTTATGATGCATGCAGCTTCTAAGATCTATTATTCATTTCATGTCTTCCATGCTTCCTGGACCCACAATTCTACATGGTAACCATGGCTTCCTGCTATACAACCTCATCAGACCATAAACCCAGACCCTGGAAGCCACTAAACAAAGGAATAAAAACAACATGAGAGGTTGTAGAGAGACTGGTATGCTTCCTGCTCAGTTCTCTATAAGTATTACCACAAGAGTCATCTGATCCAGGGCCTACTTAGGTCATGTGGCCTCACCATGACTTTATGTCAAGGTTCATTCTCGCAATTCTTATTTTCACTGGAACTAATCCTTTTCTAAAACTCTAGAAACCCCATATTATTTCTTTCTTTCTTGCATTTATTAATTCAGAATTACTTGTTGGCATATGATGCATATGCCAGGAACTCTGCCTAGCCCTAAGATCGTAACAGAGAACCACACAAATTTTCCTTTGACTTCTAGTGAATCTAAATCATTGTGCTATAAGCATCCCCACAGATTTATTTGGTTTCTCACATGGTACCTTGATTGCTTCAAAGTTTTATTATTACCTTAAAGTTCTATACAATCTCCATTCTTTGCCCCCCTGCTTTAATAAACATTTATTTATTGGTAGATGATGTGGTGTTAGCAACATGATGGTTAAGCTTTTTTTCTACCTTGACCCATCCTAAAATGTAGGATCTCTTGGTATTGTTCACCTGTAATGATTTCTTCCATCTGAACCTGTCCATTGTCTGACCCATGAAAGTTGTTTGATTAAATACAAAGAGTTTAAACATGGTGTTACTAGAAGCTAGTAACACATATAGAAAGAAATTCCCCTATGTTGAGCTCTAACATCTAAAATCTGTTTTTCTAAAAAGTACGTATTTGATTACTGCTTTTTACCCACACAACTTTACTAATAAGCTCATTTTAATTAATGAAGACATGTAACTTGTAAAGAGCTCTATCCAAATTTGAAAAATTTGTTTTCTATCCCATGAGTTGTCTGATAAAGAACAGTTTGCCAAGTAGGGCCCTTGAATCAAAATCATATGCTTTAGAATAAAATTATTTGAGAAAAAACAGGGTAAGATACTGGCACAAATCATTTTAACAACTTGTAAGTAATGGATAAACTTTATGGAATCTCTAGCCTTAAAAAGAGTGAAGATATTTCTAAATTTACATTTTTAATTGAGTATAATTGTCAACAGCATTAATCAAAGGTTCAGAGAATTATATCAGCCTCCAAAGTATGGAAATTATTGACTGCTGATTTTTAATTTTTTTCTTGCCCAATTAGTACAATAAAAGAAAAATTATTTGTGACTGGCAGACCAAATTAAAATCACCAATTTCTTTTTGAAGCAATAAATCTTTGCCCCAACCAATGGAAGAGATAATTCAGAGTAACTGCAATTATTTATTTGCTGTATCTGCTAATTTTATTCCTTTACATAAACATCAACAGTGAATAATCAAATGAGCTTGCAGTAAGTCATTGAAGGAACATCACTGGAATTTTATCTGCTGAAGGCTGTGGGAATATATATTTCTTTTGATTTTATCATCACAGAATATAATATAGCATCTGATTCTAAAGAAAACGTTTATAAAAACTTCACAAGAGGAATGCATTGTGTCCTATTAAAGGATTTACCTTGCTCCATTCTTCTTTGAGCTCCTCCATCATCTAAATTTCCCTCTCTTTTCTTCTCATGCTTCATGTTTTTGTGGTTTTTATTTTTAGCAATACACTAGACATTTTATCTGAGACAAGAAAGAACAGCCCCCAGAGACTTAAGAGAGAGAAGAGAGGAGGGGTGGAGGGAGAGAGAGACTTTGAACAGTTGCTATGCCAAGAACTAGACTTAGAAGCTGACATCACTTAGAAAATTGTTTAGAGAGTTCTAGTTTTCCAGAACATTCTGGAATTCAATGCCAAATGACTTCATGGAAACCAATTGATGATTGGAATGACCCAACAAAAACCATATTGTTTAAGACCAAATCTCCAGACACTTAGGAATAATTTTTCTTTGAAATAATTTTGGTATTAATGTTATCTCATGGTTATATGGAAAAGTCTTTTATTGATCCATCATTTTCAATACAAATTTCTCATTTCAACTATATTTAATTGTATAATTTAGTGTCATTCATGATAGTCTCTATAAGGGGCAAACATCACCTTTCCAAAGATTTTTATTCCCCGCAAACAAAAATTCTGTGTCCTCTAAGCAATGAGTTTCCATAGCCCTCTCCCTTTACCCCTAACCCCTGGTAATATTAATCTATTTTCTATTTTCATGAATTTCTATATTTTAGTTTTTTAATGCAAGCAGGTCACACAATATTTGATTTATTATGTCTGACTTATTTCACGTATCTTTTTTTTCCAAGATCCACATGTTGTAATACCTTACAGCTATGTTTATTTATGTATTGTTTTGTTGGTTCTATTATTGATATACTCAGTTTGTGTTTTACTGTTGGCTGGTGTGAATAATGCCTTTGTAAATATATATACACAAATATATGGTTGAGTCCTTATTTGTTTTTATCTGAGGTATTCTTAGATGAATTTCTGTATCTTCTTGATCTATAACATTAATTATGTTTTGATTCTGTTCTCACAGACTCTCAAAAGCCAGAAACAAATATTTTTCTTTGACTTTTAAGACAATGTAGCTATTTTTATTCACATAATAAGACAAATCAGGGTATAATTAAATAGATGAAATATATAATAGACTATACATTAAATTATATTTCAGAATAAACCTATTTTAATAAAATATGAAAATAAGCACCATTAAGGATCAAAAGTTTCCCTTATGGGGACAACTAATACCTATGATGTTCACCTAGAAAATAGTTCTCGTGTACGTTCTAGCTTACAGTTTTCCAACATTTGTTTAGAAAGGCTGCTACCTTCCTAGCAGGTCAGGTCAGAAACCTTTGAAGATTGGAAACGTTTGAGGAGATGAATTCATACTAAATTGTAGGTGATATAGAAAGGCATGGATAAAGATATATTTCTTGTGTTTGGTTTTAATTTATGCTTCATTGAATTTCTAAGGAAAAGATATTATTGGAATGTGCAGTCTTAGATTTTTTCTAAATTCTTTGACAATGATTTTTTGAGAGACACCCAGTGGTTCTCAGGACTGATTCCTTACTCTGGGCTCAGGGATCACTCCTGGTGGGCTTGGAAGACTTTGGTGCCTGGGATCAAACCTGAGTTACTTGCGAGCTAGGCAAGTTCCTTAAATGTTGTATTACTTCTCTGACTATACTTTTTTGTGCTATTAACAGCTTGTAACAAAGGGCCGGGAAGGTGGCGCTACAGGTTAGGTGTCTGCCTTGCAAGCGGATGGACCACGGTTCGATCCCCCGGTGTCCCATATGCCCCCCCCCCCCAGGCCAGGGGCAATTTCTGAGCGCATAGCTAGGAGTAACCCCTGAGCATCAAACGGGTGTGGCCCAAAAATACAAAAACAAACAAACAAACAAATGACTCTAGATTTGATGAACTCACTACTGTTTACCTTTGTTAATTACAAAATGTTTTACCTATGAGATCAATCCCAAACTGAAATGAAAGAGAGAGGGGCATAGCCATAGAAACAGGCTGTGAAGGAGAAGCCAGAAAAGGAAATTGGAAAAAATTAGTGGTGAGAAATGAACATTGATGAAGGGATGGGTGTTGAACATTGTATCACTGAAACTCAACTATCAACAGCTTTTTAACTCTACCTCACAGTGATTCAATTAGAAATCAATTTAAAAAGGTACACTATTTCTTTGAGTCAAGAATTTCTCTAGAGATAATTTATAAATACAATATAGAACAAGTCAAAAAATCCACGGAAGCTTGGAAATAGATTAGAAGTTGACTCATGTTGTTTTAAAGTCTTCCCTAGAGTATTACCTGGTGGGACTCTTCAAGAATTACACCACTCTCTAGAAGTATATGCTTCTTTAATTGTGTACCATTCACTCAATTGGTTTACTTTTTTCTTTTGCTTTTTGCTTTTTGGGTCACACCCAGTGATTCTCGGGGGTTACTCCTGACTCTGCGCTTAGAAATCGCTCCTGACTTGGGGGAACCACATGGGACGTGGAGGATCTGGAACTGAGGTCTGTCCTAGGTTAGCTGCATGCAAGGCAAATGCCCTACCACTTGTGCCACTTAGTTGTTTTAAAATCTATAAGGGCATGCTTTCTTCTTCACAAAAATAGAAATTATTCAAATGACATTTTTCCTAAGGGATGTAACTAAGTTCTTTCCTGTGGATAACTTCTGTGTCATAGAGATTCCCTCTCCAGGAAGAGAGCTATGCTGCTCTAAGGTCAGGTTTGACCAATCTTGTGATTTAGTCAGGTGTATTATTGATAGAAGCCTATATTTTGGTGCGAAGTGAACAATAGTGAATAGTGAACAATTAGAATAGTGAACAATTCTATCTCTCCTATACTTTTTGAAGTCGATTCACCATCAACTTAATTTCCTATTAATAATTTAAATATATCTTTGACATTTGTTCACTTAAAAAAGAAAAGGGTCCAGGATATAGTAAAAAGATTAGGATGTGTCCAGCCTGGCACCTCTTGGTGTCAAAATATACCTTGATAGAGCCAAAGATGTTCTAGAGAGTGGCCCAGGTAATACCCAATACTGCAGATACCAAATAGTACCATGTCCTTAGGCCCTGTCTCCTTCAGTAAACTGTCATCTGATTGGTGTTGAATATTAGGAGGATTCTGTAGAGATGGGACCCACTTGGACTGCTTGGGAATTAAAAATATTAAAAGAAAAAGGAATTAAAATATATAAAATTATTTACTACATGCTCTCTTGTGCAATAATTCAAAATATCTAAAGTTTCAAAATGTATAAGATTATTATGCAAAAATAATATGCCTCTATTAGAAAAATTCAGTAAGGAATTATCATTAAAATTACCAATTTTGATGAAAAAATATTAATGACCTTTCCCTAAGAGCAAATGAAGCATTTGAAAAAAATAAATAATATTTTGTTTACTGGATCATTCACAAAAGTGATTAAAATAAACAAAGAACTGATACCATTAAGAATGAATGATAAGGCCCGGAGAGATAGCATAGCAGCGTTTGCCTTGCAAGCAGCCAATTCAGGACCAAAGGTGGTTGGTTTGAATCCCGGTGTCCCATATGGCTCCCCGTGCCTGCCAGGAGCTATTTTTGAGCAGACAGCCAGGAGTAACCCCTGAGCACCGCTGGGTGTGACCCCCCCCCCCAAAAAAAAAAAAAAGAATGAATGATAACATGGCAGTGTCAAGAAAAACAAAGATATTACCATTATACCATATGCCTAAATCTATCATGGACTCTTTAAACACATGAATTATAGAGTAATTTATAGCTTAAAAATACCTTAGAGGCCAAGAAATGTGGTATGGTGGGTAAAATACTTGCCTAGCAAGCACTTAACCCAGGTTTGATTCCCACCACCCCATACGCTCCTTAGGTTGGACCCAAACCACTAGGTATAGCCCTAAAACTGAAAAAAAAAGAAAGAAAAAGAAAACAATAACTACTACAACCCAAATCTTAGGAAGTCAAATATAACTAGAAGTTACATAGCCTATGCATATATAGATGATTAATATTGAGAAAAGTTATTTGCATGATCAGTTTGTGAATCTGAGGAAAAACCAATACATTAAAAATAATAAAAGAAGAAATTATAGATATTAAAGTCACAATTAATAAGACTGGAACCTTTAGAGACTATTTGTAAGAGACGTATTTTTCTTTTTTTTAAATTCTTTTTACACTTGTGCTCTTGACTTTAAAATCATTTTTGTGCTTAATCTTCTGTTTAGAATTTTTAAAAGCTCTACTCATCGTCAGCAAAGGATTGGTGCCCAGAAGAATGTCTCTCAGGAGAGATTTAAACAGAACCCAAGGTCAAATCAGTGTCTAACAGCACAAAGTGTTCATTCAACTGGCTCTGAAGTGGTGAATAGCATGGGATGTAGGGAATAAAGTAAATGTAAGTAGGCTGCATATGTCCTTCATGCAGTTGACCAAAAGAACTCACTTATATGTTAGCACCAAAATAAAATCTACAGTAGATACAGCAAGATAAACCCAAAAGATATAGAGAACTTTAGTAGGGAGAACATTCTAAACTGCTATTAAAGGACTTCAAAGTAAGTCTATTAAATAGAAAGACATACCATACTCATAGATGGGAAGAGTCAGTATCATAAAAAGTGATCTGTCTCCAAATAAGTTTATATGTTCAATACAGTTCCAATAAATAATGCAGCATAGAACCATGAAACTTGTTTTTGATCTTACTTTTATTGATTTATTTGGGGCACCAGGATTCTAATAAGGCTAGTATCAATATTTCAGAAATAGAATGTTACGGTACCATACCAGCCACCAAGATGTTGATTTTTAAAACAAGCTCAGCTACAGACAGCATATTTGTGGTTATCCAAGTGGGGAAGACATAGGTTTTCAGAGGGTTAAAGCTTCAACAATCATTTTATGAAATGAGTAAGTCTTCAGAATATAAAATTACAGCATGGTGAATGCTTTTACTAAAACTATATTGCAAATATGAAAATTACTCAAATAAATCTTAAAGGTCTCAGTCACCAGAAACAAAAGTATGTGGTGATAGATAGGAACTAGATTTAATGTGATAATCTTTAATGAAGATACACAAGGTATGTCTTGAACATTTGAACAAATATTATAATGGCATGTTAATTATGCATAATTTTTAATTTATTTTTGTAACTGTAATTTAGGTAACATGTTCATAACAGTGTTAACATAACAGTGTTTTTGGTATTAATATTCAGACTCTACCTTATCACTACCACAGAACCCATGTCCACCAGCACTGAGATTTGTTTGCTTAGCATAAAATAATTTATCAAACTAGACTATAAATTCAAGAGAAAAGATAACCTAAGATAATTCTCAAGTAAAATGAAGAATCAAATTTCCTATATGACATACTTAGGATTTTTATTCACCTTAGCATTACTTTTTGTAGGATTGCTGTTCCAAGTAGATTATTTTAATGAGAATAATTAAGATAATATGGCATTAAATAAGGTGATAGAATTTCAGATTACTGTCATTGTAGCAAAGGACAAGTCATGTACTTTTATCTATGTGAGAGTTCAATGTGTGAGGATTGGGCCATTACAACAGTGGATGAGATTAAACATTGTTTAACCAGTGTATCATGTGTAGCTAAAACTGAAATAATAATTAGTCTTGGTCAGTATATAAAATTCTGACAATGTTGCATCTTATTACATCAATAGACAGGGCTCACCTAGTGTGGGCTGAATATTCCGAAGACAGTGGGGGTACTTTAACAACAAAGCATTATGAACTATTTAAAATTGTTCCAGATTTATATTATAGAGATAACATCACATTTAGCATATATTCCTCATCTCAATTATAGAATGATCCTTGCAACAAAGATATTAAAGCTAGAAATACAACAAGATTTTAGACTTCAACATGTGATTCATTTTGTTAAAGAGAAACAATAAAAAGTTGCAGTATTTCATGATAAAATAGGGTAGGGGTGATGAAAACCTGTTGTTCTACATGATTTAGTCTGTGGCATATTATTTTAAATACCGCAATTGTCAATTTTGCAGATGAGCTACACAGTTTCTCTCACAAAATGGCAGGTGTTCTCAGCTTGTTGACCTTTTCTCTGATGAAAAACATCCTTAGTTAGCAACTTAAAAAAATTCCCCCAAACATATTCAATCTACTTTTTGTAAAGCAAAAATGAATTTGAAACAATGGTTAATAGAGAAACTATTTTTTAAAAGCCAGACTATGGATTCAATATTTTGAAAAGGAATATTTGGGAATGTTTCCACAATTATACAACCTTATTGTAACAACAATGCAAATATAATTTCTAAAAATGTATCCCTTATGCACATTTAAAATTGTGGAAACATAATTTTCTAACCTGTTTAACAACCACACAGATGAGGCATTTCTGTGGAATTGGAACAAAGCCTTCTGCCACATGCAGGGTTTTCTCAATGAGCAAAGCTGATCCTTACTGGATGGGGAAGGTACCTACATCAGCCATTGGCTAGGCCTGCAAAGTGCAATCAGGTCAGTGTGGTCAGGGCCCTAACTAAGTCTTGAAGGGGAAATGAAAGCTTCCTGGAAAAAGTGATATCATAGTTCAACTCTGAGGGCTTTATATCAAAAGATGTGTTAGAAAAGAAATAAAGAAAGTGGGGTGATATGCTGAAATGGACTATGGCATCTCAGACCATTTATATTAGAAGGATGTTTGCTCTTATTCTCCATTACGGAAGCTGAAAGTTTCGGTGGCTTTTGTCCAAGTAGAAAATCAAAACTGGTAATATCACTGGTAGAATCTTAGGAGAAAAGAAATGAGATAAAAACTAGGAGACCTGGGATAGGAAGGTTGCAGCTGGACCCAGAAGATCCCACATGCCAGGATTACTGCTCCTCTTCTACTGGCATGGCTGGGAATCTGGACAGACAGCTGGCCAAAGGCCTCCAGGACTGACCAGTTAGTCCTGGAGACTGAGAGCTCCCCACATCAAGCTGGCTTTCAAGGCCAGGTCTGGCATCTGAGCTCTGGGGGGATGGGAAGGAGGCAAAATCCTCCCCCATGCTTTTTCATACTGGAGAGGGAGGCTGCAGCTGGACCTAGACTATCCCACATGCCAGGATTCCTGCTCCTCTCCTATGGGTATGGCTGGGAATCTGGGCAGACAGTTGGCCAATGGCCTTCCGAGCTGACCACTTAGTCCAGGAGACCGAGATCCCCCCCATGCCAAACTGATCTTCAGGGCCAGGTTTGGCAACTGGGTTCTGGAGGTAGGGGGGAGGAGGAAAACTCCTCCCGTATTCATACTGGACACCCTGCAGCAGAGTCTTTTCTTACAAATACTCATTTTTATAATAAATATACTTTTATATATACTTTTTAAGCATTATCTAAAAATGTTCTTCATTCTAGACGGTTCCTAGGAAAGGAAACGGAATATCAAAGATTTGGATGATAACACTCAAATAGATCTTTAAAGTCAGTCTTTATGGATGTGACTTTCCGTACTGACTCCAAGCTGAAAACACAAACAATTCATATATATATGTGAATATATATATATATATATATATATATATATATATATATATATCCTGATCTGTTATCTTCCCCTAATTTAACCCTCTTTACCCTCAGTTCCTAACTCTGTAGGCACCAAGATTGACCTTCTGCCCCAACAGACCACCTTCCAGCTCCTCAGTGAAAGACACCCTCTGGGTCCCCATTCTCATGCATCAGCAAAAAACTACAACCAACATGCCTGCTGACTCATGCTTGATGGCCCCTCTCACCCCCACCAAATTGTTGACTGTTGCATGATACAGGAATCAGCCTCAGAAAAACTCCCAGATCAAAGACACTATATGGTCTCGTAATGCAGCAAAGCATCTTTCAAACTCAATTCCAAGGCCTTTGAATTGAAAAGTACCTTGGCTTTTACTCCCCACAAGAATATATCAAAAGACTTAATTGGGAGTCTTATATTGCCTATGGAAGCTCAATACCTGTATAACAATACATCTTAAGATGTGTATTCCTAAATATAAAGTAGCCTCCTCCACCAATTGTTTTATTTGAATACCTTTTCTTTTTAACTCAGTTTTATTTATTTGTTCTATTTTAATATATACATTTCTCTATCCTTACCATTTTTGGTGCTGCTTTGTACAAAAAGCCTTGACTGGGATAAAAGCTCAGAACAAAACCAGAGGACAGAGACTGTGTGCAGCCTGTCATCCTTACCCAGAATAGCACCAGCAACACAGTATTAACACCATACGTTTTTGTATGGGCATAGTACAAAAAAGGGAAACCATAGACACAGAAACAAGATCTTATCTTCTAGGGATAAGAACTCACTTTTTATAGCAGAAGGGTGCCTCCCATCCTGAACATGTGTCATGTGGATACAACCAGTCCCCAGGAGATTGGAGTGTTAGTCCAATTCGAAACCCCAGATCCCCGACGTAGAAATGATACAGCTCCGGGCAACACTACCAGGAACTAAGCTCCATTGAGAGATTTATAACACTACTCTGCCACCAACTTGTGGCAGTGTTGATATGACAACGAGGAAAGGAAAACTTGACCTAAGACCAGGCTGTCCTATCACATCACCTAACACTAAATGGAAATCAGAAGAGATATCGTCCTTTGAACTGTGAAAAATAAGAGCACCAACAACAGAAAACTGACTTTGACAACTGTGACTGAACAAAGCCTACCTTGGAACTAATAAAAAAAAAAACCCTACCCTAGGCAGTAGTCCAGAACACATAAGAAACAACAATAACAACAACAAGATGTCTTATTGCAGAGGTCCAACTTGGACAACAGAGACTGAGCAGAACCTTTGGATCCATAATATCCTAGGCTTCGGCTTAGGGGCTGAACGAAAACAGGGAGCAATTGTTACAGAAGACGGAACACCACAACAACGATAGATAGGGACCTCTGAACCTAGGAACTCTATCCTAGACCCCAACCTATAACCTGCTCAAATACCAAGATCGCTAGCTACAGTGGCTTGATTTTCTCACACACAACCAAGAGGAAACCTTCCTGGCATCACAAAAAAAGCCTTTGGGATGGGGTAATGAGTATATATGGAGCCAGGGGTTTATCCCATGATGGTATGCTTCAAGGATGGAGAAACCCTGAATCTCTTTAGGCCACGAGAATTCCCTTTTTCCCCAATGCTTACTGTGCCTATGCAAAAAAAAAAAAAAAAAAAAAAGTTGGGGGAATGCCAAACCCTACCACTCCAGCACCCATACTTTTTCTTGTTTTGTTTTGATTTGTTAGTTTTTGACTTTATTTTTCTTCTCTTTTTTCTTCCACTTTTATCATTCTTTTTCACTCTTGTGGTTATTATTTAGAGATTTATTTTTATTTTTATTTGTCGGGTCCATTTTTTCTTTTTTCTTCCATTTTTCTTTTCTTTTTTTCTCTCTCGCTTCTTTCTTTTCTTGGTAGTTGTCACCAAATTTTTTTCTCCCCTTTTTTTATCCTTTTTATCTCCAATGATGGTGGAATAGATTCTCAATCTACAACAAGCTCTAAAGTGAAGACCAGTTGCACTAGCATACTGGGGGGGTAGAGGAGGGAGACTTGGGATGCATACTGGGTACAGGGGCGGAGGGAGGAAAGCATTGGTGGTGGGAATGCCCCTCATTCATTGTCACTATGTACCATAAATGATACAGTGAAAGATTTGTAATGCACTTTGGTCACAATACAAATTAAAAAAATAAAACTAGGTGGCATTTGTCTCCATATAGCTTCTATCAACTCTTCACACTCTTTTATCTTACTAAACAAATTAATTTTTAAATTTTCTTGTGCTTAGGCAACATGGTTATAATCATGTTTTAAGTTTATAGTATTAATATACAATGTCACAGCACACACATTCTAACTAACCATGATCCTCAACCATTGTCACCTCTATCACACACTCTTCAAACCTTAATCTTTCCCTAGTTTTAAAAATACTTATTTCTCACATGATTCTGAATCAGAAATCAGATTCCAGACCAGTCGTCTCACTCTCCCTTTTCATCTACTTCTTATGGTTTAAAAAACAAGTCATTTCTAAATAGACAGTTGAATGTGGAAGAAAATATGGAGTCATGACTTTCTACCTATCTTTCTAGAGCAGTTGTCCTCAAACTATGGCTTATGGGCCACATATTGTATTTGTATCTGTTTTGTTTCTTCATTGCAAAATAAGATATATGCAGTATGCATAAGAATTCGTTCATAAGTTTTGTTTTACTATAGTCAGACCCTCAAATGGTCTGAGGGACAGTGAACTGGCCCCCTGTTTAAAAAGTTTGAGGACCCCTGGTTCGAATCTAGAGTGATTTTCATTGAGTTTTTAATACCAAACCTAAGTAGGAATGCAATGATTCTTTGGTTTCCTTTGCCATTGCTCCTCTGTTTTTCTCTCCTTCAGGAATCCTTTTGGTATAAGAGAATCACGTAGGAAAGAATGACTATCTGACTCAAATTTTAGAAGCACAAAAGAGAAAGACATAGAATAGTCTTACTCATCTATGGGTTTTATGAAAAATAAAAGACATTATTAAAATAATCCCTAAAGATGAGTGCTAGAAGGATCGGCTCATGATATGAAGCTCACCAAAAAGAGTAGTGAGTGAAGTTAGAGAAATAACTACATTGAGAACTGTCATAACAATTTCAATGAGTCAGGGAAGTAGAAAGCCTGTCTCACATACAGGTGGGAGTGCAGGAGGAGGGAGATGGAGAATGTTGCACTGGTGAACGGAAGTGTTCTTTTTATGACTAAAACAAAACTACAATCAAATTTGTAATCATTGTGTTTAAGTACATACATTATTTAAAAAAAATAAAGACAGGAAAAAATTTTAGAAGCACATACATCTGGTGAAGGTCTTGTACAATACAAATCCCCATTAATAGATCTCAGTCATTCTCTGGTAACCAAGTTTCAAATTAGCATAGTCCTAGGTCATCATGAATTTTCCTCCAAATGCTTCCAGATTTTCTGAAATAAGGAAGGATTTAATTTTGATTTTTAAATAAAATTATGAACATTCTCCAATAATATACTTATTTTGTGTACTATAGATTTAATTCTGCTGTCCCCCAAACACTTGGGTTGAGGTTCTAACTTTCTAGTACCTCTGAATGTGCCTGTATCTTCAAAGAGATATGAAGTTAAAATGAAGCTGTTTGGATGATGCAAATTGGCTGATAACTTAGAGGAAAGAACAAAAGGTACACAGAGGTGAAACCATGGACACAACAATAAGACCATCATCTGAAAAACTAGAAGAGAGGACTCAGGATAAACCAAATCAATTAGTACCTTGGAATTACAGAAGCATGAAAAGTTTTTATTGTTTCAGTCTTACATAAAGTTCCTGGTATTTTGTTATAGCAGCCTTATAAAAGTAATACATAGAGTACCTAGTATTTCTCTTAACTAATTAAGAAAATCTGTGTTTAATTCACTGAGTATCTGTAATCTTGGAGAAATAATTAAAACAGTAAGTTGGAAATAGGTACCTTCCAAATATTACATCTGACTTCCAAAATTGGAACCAACAAAAATTACAGGTGGATAGCACAGCTGAAATGAATTCCCTTGATCATATTTTGGACAGGATTTTTAAACAGATGGCTGAGGAGCTCAGAAATGTAACCACAAGGAGAAATCTAGGTTCATTTAGATTATCATACTGAGCTAAGACCTGTCCTGGATATATAGAATATTTAAGTGATATAAAATTTGGTCATACTGTGTCAAAATATTAGTGAAATCGCAGCAAAATGCTGCATGCTTCGGGAGGAGAGAGTGGGCCAAGCCCCTGCCCTGCTGAAGCCATACCTGCTGCCTCCATCACCCAGAATCACAGTTTTCCAAGGGCCCGGCCTCATCACTGCTATACAATTCAGTTTGAGAACACCAATCTGACCAAACTTCAGGTACACAGGTCTGTGGACTGATATCACCAGGGCTTTATGGAGCAAGTGTGAGAAACTTCTCCCCTTGTATCTTCTTTCTTCCTGGAAGTCCGGCAGCTGTAACCACACCCACAAATGCAGTCACCATGTCACGCCAGTTCCATAGATTCACTCTTTTCTCGAATGAGATGTAAACCAAGCCATGAAAGATCGTGGGTACAGAGGCCCATGAGGAAGATAGCTGGCCATCTAGGGTGAAGAAGGCAGGCCAGTTTTTCACCCTACTAAAGCCATGCTTGCTGCCTCCATCTCCTAGAATTACCATTTCCCCAGATTCCCCAGTAGCCCTGCATCATAATTGCCCTAGAGTTCCCTTCGGAAACACCAATCTGACGAAATTTCAGGTATGCCGATCTTTGGGCTGATATCAAGACTTCTTGGTGTGACTGCAAGCACCCTCCTCCTGTATCCTCTTTCTTCCAGGAGGTCTGGCAACTCTGTACACTCCCCTAAAAGTTGCAGTATCTGTAATAGTGCTTTGACTTTCTGGACAATTTCATTTGTTTGATGCTTTAATCCCTATAGGAATACAGTCCAAACTAGTCCAAACACTAGAACTAATTAGAATTTGCCAGTGATTCTCAAGGGTATTTACCCAACTTTATGACATCATCTAGAATTTCCCCATATACATTTATTTTCCTCTCACATACAAAATATGTATATCATGTGGCCCAGAAACCATTATTGTCTCTTAATCAAGGCTGTACTCCTGAGTTCAGGCTCATCAGAGCATTAGGTCCTTTCCAGAGCTCATCTGAACCACATGTAGGATATAGATATAGATGGTTCAAATACAGATTGCTCTCCAAATGCACAGCTGAATGAATGAGTATGAGATTAGAAGGCAGGAGTAAGTACTGGTCCTCCTTACTGGAAGCAAGCCAGAGATTTGCTCCAAGATCATGTTTTCTCAACAGCAAGCCAGGTTGACCTTCACCTGATGCTTTCCCTGAATGTCAGTCTCCTTTCCCACCAGAAGAAGCAGGGAACATGCAAAATCACTCAATCTGTCTCTTTTCCTGTGTTTAAGTTTTTCCTTTATCTTTTCCCTGCTCTCATGTTTTCACCTCTATCAAGAGAGGAAGCCAGAAGGCAGCTTCACCATGTACTGAAATCTCCTTTACCACCATAGATCAGGGTCAGCTTTTACTGCTATGCGTAAACAGGCAGCAACTTTGCTAAATTTTAGTCAAACTCTCATAGGTAAAATTTGCAGCAAAGTTTTGCTTCAAAACAAGGCAGAAAACTGCTCAGATAGCTGACAGCTGCTAGACAACTTTGCATTTCTGTGTCAGTTGCCTTCCGAGACTTCCAGTTTCCATCAAAGATAGCATCAGTGAGATTCTAGTACCCCTACTAGAACCTACTACTAGAATCACTGGCTCATTGTAAAGTCCTTCCAAATTTAGGTGTTTGACTCCTTTCCAGTGACCAAAATCTGCACTCGTAGCAACTACTGTGTTATAAATCACCTCACAGTGCATTGATCAAAAGCAGTTACTGTGCATCAAGAATTCAGCACTGACTTGTGTTCAGTGGACCATATGCAATACCTAGGTTTGACCCAGGTAAGCTGCATGCAAGGCAAATCTCCTATTGCTCTGGCTCCTCAAACATACTTTTTAATGAATACTTGTCAAAAGAACCCCAGAATCTGTCTGAACAAGATTTCAATGGCCAAAATTAATAGGTAAAAAATAAATGATAGTTCTGTGGTTTATTAAAAGAACAAAATAAATATTCATGGGTCCAGGCTTATATTAACCTAATTTAATAAATATGCAAAATCTAGAACAAATCTTCCCTAGGTAATTTTAATTAAATAGAAATATTTTAAGAAAGAAAAATATTACCATTAGATTCAGTAATAATTATTGATGCAGACAAGATGTCTCAATCATTATTAGAATTAGTGGGTGTTTAAGAAGAAGCAAGATATTTGTATTGCACTATCTCCTTATCCACATGTACTAATTACAGTTGTGAATTTAAAACATAAACACAGATTTTCTGTTAGCTCTCCCATGAGAGATAGAGTTCAATTCTCCTTTCCTTGAGTTTGGGCTGGACACAGTGATCCTTTCCAAAAGATAGGCTTCAGAAAGATAAAACATAATTACTTTTACAAATGGAGAAATTAAACAGACATAATGTACTTTAATGACCTATATTGGTGCCACGTGTTCATTAAAATGACACAATGAGAAGGACATGCCAGATCTTAATATTCTTCTCCAAAGACTTCATAGTATTATTTTGGGCAAAACATTAGGCCACAGCAAATCCAGGGATAAAACACTCCATCTATATTTTTAACTCATGAGAGATTATAAAAAAAAACATGCCCTAAATTTTGAGAAATTGAAGAGACATAAAGACAAAATGCAATTTTTTACCCTAAATGGTAATTCTGAGATAGGAAAAACCACATTCATGGAAAATTCAAGTAAAGGCAGTTCGAGTATTAGAAGAGCATTAATGTTAATTAGCTTCATAGTTTTGATCAAAACTGGAGAATGTGCAAATAATTTCTGATCTTGCATTTTTTCCAACCACTCACCCATTGGTAGATCTAAAATTGTTTCAAAATAAATGAAAAAAGTATAGTTTGGATTGAAATAATTTGTTGGTACATTCTTTCATCTGTGAGGGGGAACAAATAAATTGTTATAAAATTGTTATTCTACTTGCCCTAAAATCTATTCTACACCTTAATAAATTATTTGCCCAAAATCACTTTATTATGAAGGAACTGTGCAAGGTTTCTCCCATATACATGTCACCCTTGTGGCATCTCTGGTGTGTTGAAGTGATGTAAAAGGTTTAACTTCACCCTTTGACCCTAGGTCTGCTAGGCCAAAAGTAGATTATTCCCAATTGGTGGTAAGAGACAGGAAGTGAAACTTCACTAAACAGACCATGAATTCCAGTGTCTTGTGGGTGACCCTATAAACATTATGTCAGGGCACTGAATCCCAGGGTCTCATGTTTACTATATAACATGAACTTCAAATCATTTAAATAAGGACTAATAGGATTAAAATAAACTGCTTAGAGGTCATAGATTGTACACTGGGGTATGCTACTTGGTTTACATGTAGTAGATCTGGGTTTGACTCTCAGGTCAACATGTATCACCTAAACTTTGCCAGGTGTTATTTTTAAATGTAGAGCCAGAAGTAAACTCTGAATATTTCTGAATATGTCTCCAGAACCAAAAATAAAAATAAAAGCATTACCTGAGTTACATTTGTAATAATCTATTATATGTGGGTACAGTTCATATTATCTACCTTTAGTTGGTAAGTCAATAAAATTTTGTTCAAATTGTGAAAAGGAAATAAGGTTTAGCAGCATCTTAATGATCTATCTAGAATTATGTCTTTATTTTTCTTAAACATTTGATATGTTATACTACCCAGACAGAAAATAAAACGGAGAGTGTAGGATACACACTGCTAACCATAAAAACAACCATATTGTAACACCAAAATATATTTATAAAATTGGTCAAGAAAATTGAGTTTAACATATGCTGTTATTATACAAGTATTTTTAATGAAATAACACTTTGTATTTATATAGCACCTTTCTTCTAAGGAGCAAAAATATGGCTCAGAAATTATTACTCATTCTCACACCATCCTTGACAGGTGGATGAGTAGCAACATTTATACCAAGTTTTAATCACTGAGAAACCAGGCTATGCATAGAAAAAGCAAACAAACCACTCACAGTAAGCCAGAAACTTGGGTTTTTTTCAAGTCTAAATAGCCGATGTATTCTAGCCACTCTTTTTTCTAAAATGTTAAGAAGTGACTTGGATTCTGGTTAAATATACATGGATGAGTGTACACACACACACACACACACACACACACACACACACACACACACACACACGTGCACGCTCATTACATCAGCCCCTGGAAAACTAATGGTAGAGCCAAGACCAGACATGGAAATGTAAGGTAGGTGTAATCAATGTCCAAATCTTGATCATCTACTTGTATAAGTTGCATTACACCCCTAAGAAAAGCTAAAGTTTTCTTCTAAAATTATCTGTCAGTTTTTCATAGATATGCCAGTTGAAGTACAGACCTAAATTATAATAAAATGTAGCAGTGACCAATACCAAATCAATCAAACCATTATAGAATAAATAAATTAGAATAACATAATCTCTTGCATAAAACCTAACTTCGGGTACTAGAGATGTACTCTCATACGTAACTGTGGGGCTTGCCTGTGACACAATTAACTAATCTGGATTTAATCCCCAACAACTTATATGATCCTGCAAGTCTCACCCGGAATGAACCCTGAACACAGGCAGGAGTAAGTCCTGAAGACAGCTAGGTGTGGCCATCAACTCAACAACAAACAAAAACATAACTTCAGTCAGACAGGAAATTTTAGATGGTTTCTCACTGAGAAATAATAATAATTTAAAATTATTAGGAAGACTAAATTAATCACTTTAAATAGATGTAGTTGAAATCCAAAAGTATGTTAATAAAAATACAAGAATAATCTTCAGACGAGGAATGTCTTTTTAAATGCTTTGTTGTTTCATCTCCACTCAACTCTAAAATACCCATTGATAGTGAGATAATACTCAGTGTCTGAGACCCATAATTATTTACATCCAATGATGTCAACAGACCTAGGGCCATAGACATAGACAAGGGAGAAATATAAGCATGTTTAGGGGTAAATTTCTGATTCCAAGGGACAAAAAAGGGAAAAGAACAGAACAGTTGATCCTTATTAAGAACTTTCAAGGGGCTAGGATGGATATTACACTTGTATGTAAATAATTTTACTTCTCATAGCCAAATCACTTTAAGATATTCCCACTTTTAACACTAGAGAGGCTGTAAATCTTTTCAAAATTCAGGTAAAAACAAGCAGTTCTGTAATTCAAATGCAGTTCCCAAGCTCCTGATTCTTTTCTCTAACATTTCCCTTCTCAACTCGTGCAGAGGACTGAATTTTACGTTTTGTTTTCTTCCCTGAAAGGCAGAAATATCTAAAAGCCATCATTTTATAACTCTGAAACTTGGAAGCAAAATTACTTTTGGAAACACTTCCCATAGCTGTATAACTAAAGAAAAAAAAGACACAAAAATTACATGTTCCCACCACTTTGGATTTAAACTTTGCTATCCCTCTTATGAGCTTTGTTTCCCTGATCTGTTTTTAAGTATTATGACATAAAGTTGTGAATACTGCTATGAAATTTGTTCTAGTAACCAGCTCTCAGAGAGTTGAGTGACTTCCATACTCTATATAGAATATAATAATTTGTCACAATGTGCCTTTAATTAATTACTTAGTTGATTAATGACCTATGGCAGGTTAAGGGTTTTTTTTTTTTTTCAATCTAGATAGTGTCTTGGTCCACAAAGGAAAAAAATAGTAATGATACTTCCAAAGGCTCCAAACTTCACCCTACTTAGCAGTGCCCCAGCTGGGAGTTACACACACACACACACACACACACACACATACACACACACATACACACACACAAACACACAAAGTATTCTAAAATTCACTGTGTAACTGAACACTGGCCTCTAATAACACCCTGAAGAGAGATTGTCCTTGTTATCTATAACAAATCATTCCAACCATCATTGACTTGCTTTTCTTATTATTTCCACTATCATATAGATGACTTTTAATCAGACTAACCCCTGAGGCTTAGGATCAACCCCTTACCCCAGAAACAAATCAAGAAAATTAGGTAAAGGAGAGGTCCAGCTCCAAACACTTCCTCCTGGGAATAGGGCCAGTTTCTTTTCACCTTGGCATGAACTATTTCATTTTACTGCCACACAGACTTTCCCTCCTATTAGTTGATTCATGAATTACTCACCTCTTCTTCTAACCCCCAACCCCCACTGTCTGGAATTCATGATGGAATTTCTCTTGAACCACTGAGTCATCATTCCCTATAATTTTGAAGAATGTTAAGATCATCCAAGTGGAGTAATAGGTTCTGAATCCCACATAAATCCACCCATAATAGTCTTCCAGGACTCCGGGGACACACAATGTTCCTAGATTATCTTTCTTCTAGCACATAGGCCAATGTCACCTTCTTTCTCTTTTCCTGACCTCCTTTCTAATATTCAAGACTACACTGGCATCTGTTCCCTTGTTTAACCTCTCGATAAGATTATATAAGTAATACCTTAGCCCAGGCACTTAACTAAGCCAGAAGCAAACACGAATAAATAAGACACAGTCTTTGTCATGATTAGCTCATGCTTCTATGAGGGAAACCAATCACTGGACCACATGAAGGAGCATGGTGGAAGGAGAGGGATAGCATTATTTGAAAATTTGAAAAGGCCCTAACTTCCTGAGAGAGGGTTTTTCAAAATCTATTATTGCAGAAAGTTTTTCAAAGCTGCCTGTACTCAAGAGAAGGCAAGGCATATGAAAAGTATCACCTGTAAGAAGGCTTGGAGAATAACTTGTACTCACAGGCATTATGGCCCTGAAAAACCTTGGTTGCCTGTACACGAGGCATTCAGAAAAGAAAGGGATGTGGCATCAATATTATTTGAGACATCATTTCAGCTGACAGTTTAATGATTACTCAGATTTAACATTTGCGTGAATTCAAGTATTCTTTATCTAGTTTTATAGAATAATTATTACTGACTTTTCCTAGAGCCTCTCTTAAAGATTGCTCAGATATATAAACACACCTTATTAGGAACATTTGCATAGATTCAAGTATTCTCTAGTCTTATAGAATACTCACTTTCAAATCTAGCTCTGCTGTTAGCCTATGTACAGTCATATCAAGGGTTAACATTTTAGGCCCTAGTTCAGAGTGCATGAACTGGAATAAGGCCAAAACAATATGAGTCACTGGGAACTGACCTTGCTGGTTAGAAAACCTCAGAGAGCAAAGGCAACTTCAAAGTGAAACTGTCCTGCATCAGAATATGCCTCAAAATATTTGCCCCTGTGCCTTTTTGGCAAATTACTTTTGTCTGAAAATTATGTCTTGCTAATAAATTGAGTATAAATAAGTATTCCACCTTTTGCTTGAATAAACAGAACAGAGTTTAACCCAACTTGACTCCTTGGCCTTTGTCTCCTGCAGCCATCTCTGTGCAATCACCTTTCAAGGGACTCTAGAAGATTCCACAGTGTCAGAACTAATCAGTCCGTGGCAGGAACCCATACGAAAAATCATCTCACCCAGATGGGGAGATAACTTAGTCCTTTTCTCCTCACTCTTCAGTTTCCATATGTTTTCAAAGTCTAACTTCATCCAAGTGTTTCAATATTTTCTTTTCTATCAACCTTTCCCACTAAGACCCTAAGTCAACCTTCTCATCTCTCATTCAGAATCACATACTTCTTCCCTGCCAACTTGTAATTTATACCTCAATACATCACCACTCATTATAAATGCTACCACAGACAAGAGAATATTTCAGCCTCTAGAATCAAATCTATCTCCACCCATATTTGAAATTTTTACTATATACATTATTTGGGGAAGTTAAATTTTTAATAGTGTATGTTTTAAACTTCTTTTGAAATCAACATTTACTTTACCTTTTTCTCAACTTCTGATATTTATAAAGTTGTAAAAGAGATAAACCTTTAGATCTTTTCTAATCCTCTTGATTCCTAATGGTATATTTTGCATAAATACTCAAAGGTTGGCCTTTCCTTTATTTTTATATGATTTTGAATGGCATTATTAACTTCAGAAAAATCATCACTTCTAAATTATCTCTGAGAGCAATTGAAACAATATATATGAGGTCCCTTAGCTGTGATAGCTGTGTAGACAATTCTTAAATAAACAGCCAAATAAAGAATTGGATACATGGCTTTGAAAAGTCATTAGTTATCATATATTCAGTCAATTTAATCATTTTATAAGCTCACATTATATATCAGCTGTTATTCTTTTTCTCATCATGATTTTGTAACAAATCAAATTATCAATGTGTTGATCCTTTTCTAGAAAAAAGATAACTCATATGTAAATAAATCATACTTTTATGTTCACACATAAAAAATAGCTATGGAAAACCATGACAAAAGCATAGTATATGCACCTAGAAAATCAGATTCCAATTCTGCCTCTTACATATTGAGTGAATTACCAAAAATTAGCATCTGAGAATCCTGATATATTAAATGTAGAAAATCATACCTTCTATCCAAAGTATTTTGGTGAATGTCTTTTTTCTGGACTCTACAGCATTTCCCACCCTCTGTCACTAGCCCTTATTTCTGTCAGTTTCTCTTGAGCTTGAGCTTCTCAAGTCTCTGTTTCTTTGGTCTTGCTCATCTTCTACTCCAGAACCTCTCCCTTCTGAGATTTTCCCTATCCTATACTCTTTCCTTTTCATTCCATAGCCTTATCTACTATATCATACCCACTCTACTTGCATCAATTTTAACTCTCTTCAATTATTTAACCTGTGTGTCAGAACCTACCATACAAATATATAATCATTATGTCTAGTTGGGATTATCTCATGCTCAAATACTCAAAACTGAGTTCAAATTTACCCTAAATTTTAGTAACCTTTGCCACCTTGTTCTCCATCTCAGCTAGTGATATTGCAATGCATCCAACTGTGCAAAAAAAAAAAAAAAAAAAAAGAAAAAAAAAAAGAACACCACTTATTCTAAGTCCAAACTATATGAAATTGTCACAAGTATATTGTTCTGATTTACCTCCTAAATTGTTGCATCAGAGCCCTTAGGATGGGCTTGGATGGTGATGGAATGAATGGAGGGAGCTTTCTCTGCCGTCCCAATCCACATAGCTAGCTCCAAACCCCTTTAGCTGGCAAGTGTACAGGTTCAGGTAGAGGCGAGTAAATCATCCACAAACAAGTTCCAGAAAATATCAGCTTTATTTGCCCTGGCTGCCACATGTGTGGTCTATCATAACCATTTACGCTGGATCCTTATTAAGCCCTGCATACTAAATTGTCTTTCAGCCATCTTTCCTCCTGCTCCTTCTCCATACTCCATCCAGGCAAAATCCCTCTTTGCCCTTCAAGCCAAAGCTCTTATTACCTCCAAAGACCCCTCCCAGAAATGGGAGGTCTATTAGCAGGTAAGATTATGCAGGAGAAATGGGGGTGTGTTACACTAAATAACTCATAAAAATACCTTAGGAATGTTATCATCTTTCTATCAAACAAATTTGAGTTGTAACCATATATCCCCTCTTGTTCATAGTGTGCTATATCTGGACTTCTTTTGCAAGAGACAAATGGTTGGTTTCATTGTAGTACCTTGTAGTGCTCTTTCATGGTTTTATTTTATTGCAAATTGGATAATATCTAAACCTATGCGATTTTATATAACCTGGTTCTACTCTCATCAATCTTATTGCCATTGCTTTTTCTCCCTTCCATTATTCTGCCTCCTTCTTGCCTCTTCTCATCCATAAGAGCTCTCCAAGTTCTTACCTTCAGAATAGTATTCCTGGCCCTTTTAACTACTTCAAATCCTTTATTTAAGCATTCTGGTCTTACTACCTAATACCCTTCCATGGCCCTTATCACCATTGACAGCTGAATAATAATGTGTTTCTTTTCACCATCCTAGGTTCTCCTAGGCTTAAATGCAATTCCACTTAGGTACACATGGAAATATATGTCTAGCTCATCCTTGATTTTCAATGCAATTTATTTATCTCTAAAATATATCTTATAATACTGACATTATCAAACTCTTAATTACTACTTTATTTCACTTCCATTTTCTGTTGATGTGATTAAAGTGAACTTGGTTGAGACACTTAAACACTTGTTATTGCTTTTCATATGAGTTGTTCTCCTTTTAGCCTGCAGTGGTCATATATTCTCATCATGCTAATCATAGGTCCCACTGTTCAATTGTAATTCTAGTGCACATTCTAGTTTTGGAGTTCACCAAGGACTGCACAATTCACCGCTGATTGTCATAATGCTTCTTTCTGTGGTGTTCACACATACAGTCAGAAATTACTGCCAAAATCACTCTCAGAGCATGTAGGTGGCTCCAGTAATTAAACTCTTGGCCTCCCACTTGCATGACAAGTGCCTTCACCATGAAGTCATCTCCAAGCCCCATTAATTTCCTCCTTAACTCATTCATAGTGAAGTTGGTCAGCAAAGTGATTAAGAAGTAGGGTATTCATCTTGCACATGGCTGGCCCAGGTTGTTCCCTGGCATCTCATGTGGTCCCATCAAGAGTTATTCCTGAGTATAGAGCCAGAAATAACCCCTGAGCACCACAGGGTGTGGCCCCAAATTAAAACAAAAATGAAAGAAAAAGGGAAGGGACAGGAAGGGAAAAGGAAAAAAAAGAATTTTGGTTTCTTGAAAAGTCAAAGTGGCAGGAGTTATTTTTGGCACTACCACCTAAGACAGGGGTCCTCAACTATGGCCTGCAAGCTACATGTGTCCAACAAAGGCAGCGAAGGACATTTATCATGCCCGCTGATGTTTTTGCTATCACTGCCTGTCTTGTATCATAATCGACTTGTCCTGGGACATAATGCCAATGTGTGGGATGTGCTCCTCACTCTCCCACTCCTCCTCTCAGTCGGGAGTGGGGACTGGGGGTGATCCTCAAATTAAGGCCCGCCAAAAGCTGGCCCATAGTTCCTATTGAGATACTGGTAAAATTGTTGATTTCACTTTACTTGTTCTTCATTTTTAATATTTTATTTTGTGCTATTTAGTTTTTATTTCAAAATAAGATATATGCAATGTGCATAGGAATTTGTTTATATATTTTAAACTAGAGTCATGCCCTCCAACTATCTGGTGGACAGTGAACTGGTTCCCTTTAGAAAAGTTTGATGGTTCCTAACCTATGATTTTAAGGTTTGGGTCCAATTTGTCACTGCCTCCAAAACTTCTTCCAAATCAAGTCACTTGCATCAAAAATTCAGCAGAACACAAAGCTCATGGCAGCAAAATTGGAAAAGTAAAATACAGTCTTGAGCCAAATAACCAAGATATTTTGTTCCTTTTAATACCTGCCAGCAGTAAACATGATTTCATCAGAGAGCTGATGATGAAAGAGAAAATGTGGAAACAGTGTCCATTAGATTTTGCTAAGAAATCACCCTCATGACAATCCCTGATGAGGGAGCAGGTCAGCACCCCTTTGCAGCCAAGGTGTCCCAGTGAGCATTGGTCTCTGCTGAGTTCCTAAACTGACAGGGCTTCTCCTTCCAGAGAAATATAGCCAAGCCCCGTGCCCTCTGCACACAGTGAACAAGGCTGGGCTGAGCCCCTTTCCTGCAAGCAATCAGCACAGGCCCTCAAGCATGAGATTTAATTGCTTGTTCATTATTTTAGCTCGCAGGGGCTACAAGGAAGCGGGCATTCCTGAGCGCTCTCTCCAAAGGAAGCCTGGGAGCTGTCAAAGATGAAAATATAACAACAGAAAGGAGAAGGAGCCTGTCTTTGTAGCCTACCAGCCTCAGGTGCCCAGACCTGCGGGGTAGGTTAGCACAGCAGAAAAATAATAATTAAAAAAAAATTCTGGCTTACTTCTCCTGCCCCTTTTCATTTCTCTTTGCACAGGCAAGAGAGAGCCCCAGAGAGATGGGGATTTGAACTCACCACCCCTTCCTTCCCTTGTCCCCAAATGCCCCCTGCTTGCCTGATTGTATATTTCAAGTGTCTGCCAAGTCAATAACTTCCCGCCAGTTTCCCAGCCAAGTTAAAAGATTCAAAAAGAGAGTTGTCCTTTTGAAGGTGTGAAAAGTAATAAGTGAGCAGGATGAATCCTCTTTGGGTTTAAAAGCCTCTGCGATGCTAGCTGTTCTGCTTTCGGTGTCAAAATTGCCTTAAATCTTTAGCTTTGTTATACCTACTGCTACACAGATAGAATAGCGCCTGCCTGGCTATCTCAGGCAATTTGGAGATCATTCCTTCTCTCTAAAAGTGTGTGTGTGTGTGTGTGTGTGTGTGTGTGTGTGTGTGTGTGTGTGTACCTTTTCTTAAATTTTTGTTTATAAAAAAATACTACTTTCAGATGCTTCTTAAAAGATCATATGTGTCTAACTCTAGCTTACTTTTAAAAGAATAACTTCAGACCCCATTTACCAGGTTTTGAACACAAAGGTTACAGCTGGTTCTCCTCCCCTGTTTTCTTTCCACTGTTGGAACAGATTCAACCTCATCTCTCTCGAGGCAAAAAAAAAAAAAAAAAAAAAGTCTTCAACAAAAGCAAGAGGACTATTTAAAGTGATGAAAAAGATTCTGAATGAAGGATTATGCCTTTGATGAAGCCTGAAAGAAGCACAGTGCTTAGGAAGTGGATAAAAGTCAATAGCCAGTGTTCTTTGCTTTGGATGAAACCTTCAAGTTGCACTTTCCCCCGATGATCTTAAAAGTACAAACTAAAAACGGGCAGAGATTGCTGCTAGTTCTCTGGAAATGCACATGGATCCACATGACAGAAAGGTCCTTTAATTCCCCAGGGTCCTTACTAAATTCCAGACTCTATTTTGGGCTGGGCAGAATTCCAAGATAAGGCAGGACTAACCATGCTCTGCATGGAGAGAGACAGACAGACAGACAGGCAGAGACAGAGAGACAGAGAGAGACAGAGAGAGAGACAGAGACAGACAGAGAGAGACAGAGAGAGAGACAGAGGGAGACAGAGAGAGACAGAGAGACAGACAGAGAGAGACAGAGAGAGACAGACAGACAGAGACAGAGAAAGACAGAGACAGAGAGACAGAGAGAGACAGAGAGACAGAAGGAGACAGAGAGAGACAGAGAGAGACAGCGAGAGACAGACAGAGACAAAGATAGAGACTTCATCCTACACTTAAGTCTCCAGAAAGATAAAAACCCAGAAACCCAGACCCAACAGCCTTAGGAACTCACTGTGTGGAACAAAATTTGGAATATTATGCCACAAAGATACATTTTTTTCTATCCTCTTTTCCTCATTACCTTTCCCTCCAAAACTTCCCAACATTAACTTCATATAATACACTCGATCTAGGATATGACAAATATGGGTCACAATAGCAGGCCATACAAAAAAGAACCAATGTGGAAGCCAGAGAAATGTAGCAAGGCATTGTCGTGCCTCCTGTCCTGTATCTGTTGGCTTGTAAACCCTCAGAGCATAAAGGCTCAGAATCCTCAACAGCAGATTCTCCTTGTGCTTTGCTTTCATGTTTTACAGGTGAACATTTATGAAAAAGTAATGGCAGAGCCCATCTGATTTTGCCACCTTGCATCGGAGAGATGAGGTTATGTCAAGCTCTTCTTTTCCTCAGCTTCTGAGCAGGCTCTCGGGCTTAGTAGCTCTGTCCTGCTGCTTTCCCATGAACTGTCTTGTGCTTCCGCTCCAGTGAACCAACCTGGCTGCAATCACTTCCCGAGTAGGCCCTAGTAACTCTCTTGGCCATGCCCTGTCTGCATTACTTCCAAAGTCAGACTCAGCAGAGAGAGCAATTTCTTAATGGAAAGAATTTGTTATCAGTGCAGGCCACAAGTCTGAATCTTTAAAACAGCATGACTCAGAGAGTTCAGCACTCAGAAAATTAAGGTTTCACCTCCCTGGGCTTTATGTGAGCTTCCTTCCTCTCCAAAGGATGAATTCAATTCCTGGGGTGATCTTATTATTCAGTTAGTCAGCCTCTGCCAGCACCTACTATGTGTAAGAATTAGTGGGGAGAATGAAATTGAAATGCTGTGAAAGCATCTCTCACTCAAGAAGGTTACCAGCTTGGACATTTGAGAGCCATATTTAAATGAGGAAAGAAGGCTCTAGAAAGTCCCCAAATTTCTCCAATAAGTGGCAGAGCTAAGAATTTTCAGACTGAAATATTTGAGGTTTGCTTGGGGGGTACTGTTTTGCCTTGATTTACCTATCACTAAATTATAATTAAATTTTATAAATATTATGGAATTTAGTTGAGTGTAATGTGTATTTATATAAAATTTTACCAGCCACTATCAAAGTTTCTTAGGATCAACCCACTAGAAAAATAACCCTTGACCCTTTCCCTGTGATAATATTGCTGTTCTCTTCAACTCTAAAATTTCTACTTTTTACCAGTTCTGCTTATTAATATTGAACAGAGAGGCCCTCCACTCAATATTCATTCCGATGATTTCGTGGAAATAGTCAGCTCTTGTTGCATCTATTTTGTCTCAACAGGCACAATTTTATCTTTATTTCTCTTTTTCTTTAAATTATGATTTAGGTAACAGTCACAAAAGTATTAAAGTTTATGGCATTTATATATAATGTTGCTGCATCTCATCACCTTCAAAGGGTCTACAACCCTCCACCACTGTTGTCACCTCTGGTTGAATTTTCTGCCCCCCACTATCTCCTCTTCTCTATTTGTTTCTCACATTTGTAAACAAGACTCAATTCTAATGGCAGAGAAGCACACTTACAACATGTAGGTAGATTTCATGTTTTGATGGTGAATAATGCTGCAATAAACATAGGAGTACAAATACCCTTTCTAAAAAATTGCCATAGCTAAGATAACACATTTACAATTGCATTGACATTTACAGTACAGATGTAAAATGTTACTGTACACACCATCACCAAAGTGTCCAGGATCATCCACCCTATCCTTGTGTCTCCTCTAGTTAACCTCTGCAGCTCCTCCCTCCCTTTCCCTCCTATTTGTTAATTTCAGTTTTGTAATCTAAGACCAGGGCTTTGTCCTTGTTTGATACTCTCTATTCCCTGTTTTGTTTTCTTTTGTTTTGTTTTCACTCTATACCCAGAAGAGTGAGATCATTCCATAAATGTCTTTTTGAATTAGTGTTTCCAGATCCTTCAAGACAAATGCCTAGGCGTAGGTAGTCTTTCTGAACCATGGAGCATTTGGGCTATTATTTTGTTATTTGTTTGTTTGGTTGTGTGTGTGTGTGTGTGTGTGTGTGTGTGTGTGTGTGTGACTGCGACTGTGTCATGTCTTAACTGGAGGATAATTTTCTCACATTTAAATGTTCTAAATAATACTGAGATAAACATCATTGGCTATGCTAGTTTGTAGCTTTTCTATTCATTTCCTTTAGCATGATTCTTTTGAGATATAATATGCTATATCTATAAGGAAACAATATGGTGTTATGCAGTCTTCTAGTACTTCTATTAAAGGTCTTTATTTTTTTAACTTTTTTATCTTTATTTAAGCATCATGATTGTTGTTCGTAGTTGGGTTTTAGTAATGGAAAGGACACCCCTCCCCCCTTCACTATGCAACATTCCTATCTTTGTAAAGAACTCTCGACATCATTCCCCATATATACTGGGAATGTTTACCCATGTAAATTCTTACCAACAGTACACAAAAGTTTCTTTGATTTCTTTTTATTTCCCCAGCAATTCAAAGATTTCAAGCCTATTAACTAAGCCATGCTCACAGGTAAGATATGACTCATACTGTTTTTGTTTTAGATTTTCCTCATAGTAAGTGATGTTGGACATTGTTTCATATAAAGAGAGGGCATGTGTGTGTTTGTGTGTGCATGCACTCAGAGCCTCCTACATGTGAACTATGCACATGGCCAACGAGCTATGTACCCAGCCAGATCTGAATCTTTTCATTATGAATAGTGCCCAACAGCCTAGAGTAGTAACATCACCAGATTGTAACAGTCTCCGTGGTTTGCCTGCAGAGGCAATAACTGTCAGTCAGAAACACACCACATTCTGTGTTTTCACACTTCAGCCTCCCTTAGTGGCAGCTCTTTTAGACACATACCTGCATAACATTTTCCCAAGCCTTTGTGACAAAGGCCAAGTATTTCCAACCATGTAGTTGATGACTGCTGTTGAGTGAGTGAGTTACCACTCCAGGTAGGATGGCAGAGTAGAATACCCCATCCCCACACTTCTTTAGGCCCTCTGGCCCTCTCCACCCTTTTCCTGCTTCTCCTTCTGCTATTCTCCATGGAGTTCCAACAAACTCATTTGTCCTGAGTGAGAGGATTGGAAAATTTAGAGATAAAATTCTTCTAAAGTATTGTCTGTGCCTTGGTCACTTTGGCTTTGGAAGCTTCTAGGGCTTGCCTAGAAAAAGAGGGAAGGTCAAAGACTTTCTCCCCTGCTCGATTCTGGTGTGGTACATGATGGGGTCATCCTGGCTTCTCCAATCTCAGAAGCCTATGAGTGAGAATAGGACCACAAGATAAACCAAGAGAAATCAGCATAAACAAGTAAATAAGGAACATATACATGTAAAGGGGTTGAAGTCTATGCCACACTGAACCATAACTGGCTTTTGGGCCCCACTATGTCCCAGGGCAGTTTTGGAGAGACCTAAGTCAAGTCAGGTATTGTCTAGAACCCACTATATAGGCAGAACACTAGATGTAATTTAAATACATTCATATTACATAAGCTATGAAATACATCTTAAGTGCTTTTTCCTTTACTAAAATTGTAAGTGGAAAATCTTGTCATCTAAAACAAGCTAAAATTTTTTCTCAAAGGCAGCCACTTAATTGCACAATAAGAAGCATATTGTGAGGAGGACAGCTCTCTGTTGAATGTATGTCAATTAATTTCACTTAGATGAGATGAATGTAGATGTAGCAAACCTCTAGATCTACATTAGTGTCTGTGTTGAAAATGAGCCCACAGGGGCCAAAGCAGTGGTGCAAGTAGTAAGGCATCTGCCTTGCCTGTGCTATCCTAGGACAGATGGACTGGGGTTCCATTTCCCGGTGTCCCATATGGTACCCCCAAGCCAGGTGTGATTTCTGAGAGCATAGCCAGGAGTAACCCTGAATGTGGCCCCCCAAAAAACAACAAAATAATTAACCCAAAGATGAGTTTTGGTTTCTTCATAGTCAAGGTGAAAACTAAAACAGGCAAATTACAAAATATTGATTTAATACATATCTGCATAGCTTATAAAGTAATCAGAAGTGATCATCCCTATGGAAGGAAATTAATTATAAATCTCTTGAAAAAATAACTCCCCCTCTACTAACTCAGTTTTAGGAATACATCACCTGAGTGGTCCCTGCCAAACAACAATTTTATAGAAGAGACAGAAGACTTTTGCCAAGAGAGAGGAGCACTAGACTTTCTACTGAGAGTGCTGAGAAATTTAAACTAAGAAAAACTACACTGACTCTGTTCCTGGGCCTGCTTCCTGTAATGGCCACACAGACAGTTCACTACATTCTTCAATATTCTTTTGTGCCTGGCTAGCAGATGGGCTGTTAACCATTTTTTCCTAAACATTTGCATCCTGAGCTACATTTGGTGGATCTCTAGGATATAGAAAGGGTGTCTTTCAATACCCATTACCCTATTCTATTCCTCCAAAACCCAGGACACATCCCAAAATAGATGCTTGAACCCAAGATCAGACTGAGGAAGCCCTATGCAGCTGTTCAGTGTTGCCACAAGGAGCTGCTGGCCCCCTTAAGCCAGCCCCAACTCTCCAGATTCTGACCAGGGTGGTAATTATTAACCTAGGTCTCTAATATGTGACTACATGGATGTGGGTAAGTTAGACAATAGTGTTCTAGCCAGAGGAACCAGTTGAGGAATCATGAAGCAAAAAGGGGGAAAAGTCCATAAAATGGGTTTTATGGGAGGCTGAGTACAGAATTCAAGGGAACAACCCTGGAGTCAAACAATTTGCCTATGAACTCCAACTTTAAAACTTTAGTCCTTATAAGTTTCTTAACTTTGGAAAAATGACTCTATGGCTCAGTTTCTTCATCTAAAAAATGGGTACTGGGGCTGGAGAGATACTTCAGCTTGTAAGGTGCATGCCTCATTCATGGACAACCTGGGTTTGATCTTTGGCTTCCATCAAGAGAGATTCCTGAGGACAAAGCAAGGCATCACCCCTGAGCATCACCTGGTGTGCCCCTCCTCCTCCCCAAAATGAGAACTATCTCAAGATAGTCACTTACTGAAATTCTAAGTGCATAGAGTGTGATAAAGGTCTGGGCGTGATAATAAGAATAATGGCCATAGAATTCCACTGTTACTTTCAAATTTATCTGGCCAGAGGCCAGATTGATAGTACAAGGGGTGGGACATGTGCCTTGCATGGTCCCCAAAACAATCCAGTCAGGAGTAAACCCTTGATCAGCTTTGAGTGTTCCTCCCAAACCAGTTGTAGTCATCATCCCTGTCATTTGCCTGGTAGCAAACTCTGGATAGTGATCAGAGCGAACTTTACAATTCCATGTCAATGCTAGTACCAGAGACCTGTACTTGATTATCTATTTGATTACCTAGCTAAATGTATTCAAGAAATGCAATCTCTTTGAAACTCAGTTTCTTCATAAAGTGGGAAAAATAATACCTATCATAAATGACACACTAAAAGGCATACTTCAGCCAAGGACAGAAAATAATTCCCTGCTTATTACATATGCATATTCTTATTACATAGGCTTTGAGAGATCAATGCATCAAAACCAAGGTCACAGTAAACATAACACATTGTATTATAGTGTTTGGCCATAGCAAACCAAGTAGTAGGATAGTGTCAAAGAATGAGCATAAAAATATGGGTCTTTGAATGAGAGAATATTGTAGAACTGGGAGAGAGCATGCGATTTGACATAGAAAGAAGATGAAGGATATAAAATATGAGAGGAATTCAAGGAGAAAGGCTTGTTGGGGAGAAGAATTTGCTGGGGAATAGTGACAAGGAAGATTGATGATAGGAACAAGAATTGGGTTGAGATGTAACACAAAGCAGTCATTGAGGGCTCTAAGGCAGAGAGCAACATGATGAAATCAGAGTTGGAAATGATTACCCTTGGATCTACTTAGTAGATGGAGCAAGGAGAGGCCAGAGAAGGACAAGCTTTGATACCAAGACATTGTGGAATGATATAGTGCTGAATACTTCTGACCTCAACTGTTCTACTCTGCCTTTTCAACCTAATTGGATTTCATGTGGATGCCCACTTCCCCCTTGAGAACCCATCACTATTCCAAGGCATCAAGGATTTGCAGATATGGATTCTCTATGGATTCTAGTCACTCACCTTCTACTGATTTTTAGCTTAAAACACAGTAGAAAATTATTGACATTATTTCCTTGAAAACCCTTCTCTGACTGTACATGTCTGTGTCAATAATTGTCATGTTGGCAATTGGAAATGGGCCTTTGGCAGCTCGCCTAGGAATGTCAAATAGTCTCCATTAGGTTTGAAAGCTCTGGGTTTCAGTAATGGGTTGATACTCTACCTGATATGATTGTACAAAATTACATAATTGATTTCTGGGACACTGCGCCACACAAATTTTATAGGTTTCTTTTATTTTGTGCCTCAAAAGACAAGTGAGCTTTCATTCATTTTCCTAACTAAGAGGATTTCAAGTTTTGCTCCTGGCTGGTCTAGAATAAACCCAGGTGTTTTTATAAAGCTTACTCTCGGTTTTTTCTAAGCTATTTTACTGAGAAAAATCAAAGCCTATGATTTTCCAAAGGCTTCCAGTTGGTAACGCAAAAATCAGCCCACAACTGTTGAGTTTAACCAAACTAAGATGCAAAAAATATATGATTGCCAGAGAAAAAAAAAAGTGATGAGCCCATCTTATTGGCTGCAGTATTTTTGAAGTGTTTTGTTTTGTTGTGTTGTGCAGCTTTATGACTGTTACAAAGGCTGTGTATGTAACTTATGTGTAGAGTGTATTTGGTTCATGCAGGAAATACTTTTCTTTATAGAACAAATTATTTCCAACCTGGAAAAGCCTACAGTCAGAGAACAATGATGAGGAAAGAAAGAATTGGCTTCTGAGCAATCTATTCTCCTTGTGTCAATGGCTACAAGGACTAATGGGTTCTCACTCAGGCATGACTGTACTGTTTGGGCAGAACAGAGAGGAAAAGCAAACTGGTCACATTTGATGACACTGGATAATTGCCCTAATATTTAAACAATGGACATAGCCATGGTTTTCCACCCTGGCTTGGACTGGAGATAGAGGGCTCATAGGCAAATAGAGATGTGGCAGAAGAATGGGTGTGTTCTGAAAACAACATCTTATATAAAAATAATGTACATAATGCAAAAGGCCTATTAGAAGAATGGTGATATTCTTAAAGACTATCAAAAGGCAAAGGGAGCCTAACTCCTAAAGAATCCAGGTGAATAAAAAAACTGTACCTATTTTACTTAGGTACATTGAATCATAATTAGTCCATATTAAAATTTCTGAAATTGCCTACATAATTTTTTTCACACAGATGGACTCAAAATAACAACAGTTCTTCTTGAGAAGTGTTTCAGTTTGATAGAATTATTCAAAAAATTAATAAAAATAGGACTTGTGATCAACAACCAATACCAATCATAATTTGAAATCAGAAAACTGAACAAACTGTGGGGCCTAACATTATTTACCATGTTACATAATATGTGTGAATGCACATAGAGGTCACTTTCCAAGAATATAATAAGATCTTTATTTTGTTGTTCAAAGGACTTTTGATGTTATTGTCTCAAGAAATGCCTATCAAATATGGCTTTATTATCTCACTGTGACATTGCAAGATGGGTGTTATTTTTCTATTATTGTTTGTTCATTTGTTTGTTTGGGGGCCATACCCTACAATACTCAGGATTATTCCTGGTTCTGCATTCAGAGACCTGTGTCTGAGTAGCTCAGGGTACCTTTAGGGATCAGACGTAGATAGGTCCTGTGCAAGGCAAGTCACTCTATCTGCTAAATACTAGCCTTATTATTTTTCAAATGACACTCACCTTATTTTTTAATGAGATTGCATTGAAACAATGCTTTGAGATTTTACTGCTTCCCCAGGTATCCATGGAACAGTCATAAAAGCAACAAGAACTCCGTTCCTTACAATCACTAATCATTTTGAGCACATTGCAGTTGGTCAGAATGACTTGATTGTGTCACTCTCAAGCAAGACTTACAATTTCAGAATAAGGAGGTTGAAGAGATAATAATACAGATAGTAGGGCACTTGCCTTTCACACAGATGACCCAGATTCAATTCCAAGAACAACTTAATGGACCCCAAGACAATCCGAAATGATCCCCGAGTGCAGAGCCAGGAGTAAGTCCTCAGCACTGTTATATGTGACCCAAAAACAAACAAGCAAAAATTCTTACATTTCACCCACATAGAGCAGAGATCACCTAAAACAAAAACCAATTCACTTTTTTAATGTCAAGATCAACCCAAACTTAAGAGTTTAAATCAGAAATTTTCAAACTTATTTGGCCAACTGTACCCTTTTCAGAAAACAAGGTGCTCATTAGCTTTCTGGAATTTTCTTCTTTTTAAGTGAAAAATAAAACTCTCCCTGAATTGAATCTAAAGTCACCATCATCTCCTTGACTTGCTCCAGAACCTTCTTCCAGGAATGTATTGCCTACTTTGGGAAAGACTGCTTTGGGTGGATAAAAGTAAACAAAGAAATGAAATGTTTCAGAAGACAGATCTTAGCAAGAGTAGTCATCCTTTATTTTACCCCATTCCATCAACTTTAGAAAATAAACTTTTCTTGAAAGGCTAACATTTGAGGAATTTTTCTGTTTAGCTTTAGGAATGAGAGGGTTTCCTTTGTCTTATTAATTTGGAATGGTCAGGCATTTTTCTCAGATAATTTTTTACTTTCTAAGACAAGTGTTTGTGATTCTAATTTGAACATGTGAATCTCTGTAGTAGCTAGTGGTCTTACTTCATTCTACCCAGTTCCCTTGGGTCTGGGCACTACCAAGTCACATCTTCTTTGCCTCCTGCTGGGGTGCTGAGGGAAGAGGTATGGTGACTGGTTCAGACAAATGTGCTGTCTGTTCCTGGAGGAACATTTGTTTGCCATGCTAGACATTCTCAGTATGGGTTTTTTAAAACCTGACACGTTTCTTTTGGTGACCAGTCTATCAGTTCAAGTTCTAAAGAGCCAGAAGCAAGAGCAGATTATCAGGCCCCAGCGCAACATGTGATATGAGATAAACTTTAGAAATAATGTTTAGCCATGATTAATCATGGAGATCTGGAGTGTTCCAATGTAACTAAGTAACTAAATAACCCTGATTTACACCTTTTAGCTACAACTAGAAATACTCTGGAAGTATTGGCATCCTCATGCCAATCCTAAGAACTACGAGTGGATACTATTTTGATATTAAGAATTTACCCACCACCACTAGGACTAAGTGGCAAAATAAGAACTAGGAATCAAGTCCATCAAACTCTAAAGGCCATTCCCAAAATAGTATCCAAACTCCTATGCTAAATGTCCATGTATTCTGTCAAAACACAGTCACCTCAAGAAAGGAATTAAAAAAAGGAAATTTACTGATTGTCTCCATGGATAAAGGTCAGCAAGTTTGCTGGAATGGCAGATCTCTGGTCTCCACTCAAGAAAGGATGGGTCTATATTTGGGCTGTGGCCAGTGGAACGTGAGTGCCTTCCAGACCAGGCCAGAAAGTACTCTCGTCTACGTTAGCTGTCATTTTGCTTCTAAGAAGGTCGCAGAATTTAGATGGCACAACCACAGTTAGAAAATAATAGATTTCCCAGTCATTTTTGAGTGAAAGTAGTTACAGTGTTTGATACCAGAGTAAATGTAAAGTGGTGTTCAGAGTCCACTTGACCCCAGGGCTTCACATATGTGTGCATGTGCTCTATGACATGACCCTTCTCATGCTCTCCCAGACATCATTTAGAGAAAAGTTTAATGCAGAAAATACAGGTTGTGCCAAGTCTTGGGTCAGTAAATCTTACTGATTTTGTTGAATACTAACTATGATTATACTATGATTATACTAATTTCTATTATCCCCTTAGATTATACTATAGAAACACTCAGGAGTGACTTAGTTCATTCCAAATCTCAAATAACTGGACTGGGAATCCTGATTAAAACCCCAGGACTACACGGTCCCCTAAGCACTGCCAAGAGATTTCCCCTATCAATGTGGCACTAAAATATAGTTTTAAATCTTTAAATACCCAGAAGCATAAGTTTAGCAACCACAGAGTCATCATTTAGTGAACCAACTTAAACAAACCACAATCTAACTAAAAACCCATCAGCAATCAATGGTTACCCCCAAAACTGCTTCTGCTGGAGATTTTTGATATGATCAGCTTATTTGTCTCATCCATCTCGTCTGTCTTTTTGTATTTTATCTCAGGAAGTTCCTCCCTCTTGAAAAGTCTTAAAACCACAAGTGTGAGTGAATGAGGCATGGCGGTTCATTCCAGTGCTCACAGAATACAGAGGTTGAAGACACCTTTCCAGTTAAACAATTACAACCCATCTGGGGCTGTTTTAATCAGCGCTTCAAGATGCACCTGGAACTAATTAACTCCTGGAGGGAACAATAGCTACACTACGGAAAGTGTGACTCTACTATTGCAAATGGCACATTCATTTAGGTCCAACTGATGTGCTCAGGTTCCACCAGGTCAAAGCCCAGGAGCATACTCAGAAAACAAACGAATGACTATGTAGGTCTTTGTTCTCACATCTTCCTCCCACCCCAGCATTGGGACTTCAACTCACCTGGATGGTGGCGTAGGAGCATGTGTAAACATGCCTACATTTGTCATACAGGTCTTCATCCACTTAAAAAATATTTTTCAAGAAAGTTTGGCAAAGGTACAGCTGGGATATGGCAGCTCTGTGACAGATCTATCAAATGAAAAAATTACAATGGAAACTATCATTAGTGCACAAATATTAGTAATGGGATGAGAGATATGGAAATATTTTGGGATTTAACGTGCTCATATTTTGAGCTTTGGAGCAAATATTAAATTTCTTGTCTTATAATAGGGTACTTGGAGACAAAGTGAAGCCTCACAACTGACCAGAGTACTTGAAGGATATCAAATAACATCTCAATCTAGACACACTGTACATGCCTTAAGATGTACAAACTCAAATTGGCAATGCTTCATCTCAGTAACTTTAGAATTAGTCAATACATTTGATATATATCAGGCATCTTTGCTTAAAAGATGTTCTTTTGGCTCTCTTGAGCTGGAGGCTAGCTCTAGCTGGCATGGGGTTTGGGGAGACCCCATGTGGAAGGCCTTCTCCCTAACTTGAGTGCACTGGGAGCCTTGATAGGCTCCCAGCCTTCCCCTCTTCTGCCCCGGGCCTCAGGCCTTCTGGGATGGCAGCCCAGGCGGCCAGAAATGGTTGGCCCTAACTTGGGGTGTGCTGAGATTTGCTCGGTTGCGCTGTTTGTCACTGGCAATTTCTGACCACTCTGCATATGGAAAACCATGCACTGCTTGTATTAAGAATATTCCTTATCTTTATGTTATGTTTTGCGTATCCAGAATGTCCATTTTGTATTCTGTCCTTTTCCATACCCCTTCAAAGCTCATTTTTACTCCTTAACTATCTCACCCAAACATCACTAACCCACATTACTCTTTTTAACTTTAGTATTGCGCAATCTAATCACAGACCAAAGCCGTGCATTGTAACAACCCTGAACTGTTTCAAAAGACATAAAATGGACACGTATGTCTTTAGAATATTATGTTTTTCCCTGACAACTATAAGTCTTACTAAATATTCTCTTATACAATGATGATTGTAACCACTTTTTATCTTCTCTTTATGAGCTGTTCAACAAGGAATTTTGGTGAAAGAGTCCCCCAGTTTAATGCTTATGATTGAACCATGTCCTGGGGATTATTGGACTTGTTCTTATGTCCCCCATATGCATCAATAACGCCACGTGGCATTGCTTCTTTTTTGCATAGGCACATTAAAATGAGAAAATACTATACATACAAATAAGATCCTATCTAATAGAGATTGGAATACACAAATCTTGTAGTGCAAAGGGAACTTACACCCTGAACATTGACATAATGACCTGGCACAGGCCTCAGAAGAAAGGGCATTTTCCACTCACCCCTGAACCAGGGAAGCCATCCATGAAACATCCAGGTTTGTCTATAACATCACCTGGAAGCAATCCTCTACCACGGAAGACCCTACCACTGCTCAGACATCGATCTGCTCAAAAGAGACTTCCCTTAACACTGAGAAGACTTAACAACAACGACCTGCTTACAGGCCAGGGCTTCCTGCATTGCCCTTTAATGGTGAGGTGAAATGAGAAGATGCTCCACACCATGACTTCAATGTAGGATATGCAGATTCCAGGATCTTTAATACAGAAACATGATACCAACAACCGAGACTGTGTGAAAAGTGTGTTGGCACTACGGACAATGTCTTGGATTGGACGATAACTTGCCTGGAGCCTAGAGTTGGTCTTATGCCAGGAATCTTCAGAGGTAGGATCTCTTTGTATTTAGGCCAAGGTTATTCCATTCCATGCCTCTCATATTTTGGTGGGCCTATGCAAACAACAATTGCCACTCTAACACCGTTTTTACTGTGCTCTTTTGACTCTAATCCAAAAAAGAAACCCACTTAAAATTTGAGGTTAACTTAAGTTAATATGCATGTACATGAAAATGTAAAAAAATACTATGCCTCTAATGTTTAAGGAGTTATGTAAGTTTTATGACTTTAGATTGCCTCGTGTGCTGTTAAGAAATATTATAATGTGTTACAATCTGGGGACTTGAAGGACAAAGTAATTGTACATGGATTCTGTTTTATTTATCTTAATGTTATTTGGCTGAAAGTTCAAAGTTAAGATATCAGCAAGGGGACTTCTTCTGAGAATTATGTTATGGGTGATTGTCCTTCCACTGTAACTTTACCTTGTCCTCTTACTTTGCATCTTTGTTCTCATAATTCAAAATTTAAAAAAAAAGATGTTATTTTGGTTGAAAACACTTTTTTTTGTCTGAACAAGTGTTCTGTAAAATAGTCAGGGAGGGGTGTTACCTAAAAATCAGATTCTGGCTTCCTCCCCGATATCAGGAGTCAGGATGTCTGTCTGGAGCTTTGGTTTGAGGAATTTTAACTTCATTTTGTGACTTAGAGATCTCTCTGGTGAGAGAACAACTGGGCAAAATACAATGCACCAAAAAAAAAAAAAAACCTCAGAGAAAGCAAACTACATAGCTGTGGATTTTCAAACGAGGCTTTAAAGAGCAGAATAAACAAAAAATAGTTTAACTGTATCTATCTAAATAAAATATATGGAAGGTAGTTCTCAGAAAATTATTATGCTTCCAAGAGAAATAAATTATGTTTTAACACTTTATTCTATAAGCATTAAAAATAATAAAGTATATACCAATAGTAACTAGGTAGATGGATATTACAATCCCCACTGGAATTAGCAACCAGCTAAAGAGAATAGCTTTTATTCTTTAGCTTCTATTCTCCCTACTGTTAGCCTCCTTCTGTTTCAACAACAAAGCCTTCAGACCAGTTAAAGGGTAAAGGTTTTGAAGTAGCTATTAGAGAGACAGTTTTTCTCCCTAAAACATCCAGCACAATTCATCCTTCACATATCAGAACTTCTCAGTGGGAGGTTAAATTCTGAAAGCTATTTGGTCAGGATTTAATATTACCCCTTTCCATTTATAGCTTAGTGTCCCAAATGGCTGCATTCAAGATATGAGGTGTCCAGTCCTCCATCATTGTTCAGAAACTCTGCCAAGTGCCACTGGAAATAGATGTCACGTGAACAATGAAAACCTTATTTTTAAAGGGAAGAGATCAGATGTTCCACACTATATAGACCACAGGGTAGTTTCAGTACATTTGAACAAGAATTTGAACAAGAATATAATGAAAAGAGCAGGGCAGAAATGCACAGATGAAAATATTGTAAGAAACTTGATTATCTCCATACAAAACAAATTTCAGCTCCGCAGCTCAGTTCATGATAATGGCTGTGGTGAAGTCAAATTATCTCTATGGCATTTGAAGAAGTTGAAAAAAATGAAACATTAAAAGACTAGCATAGAATTAGCACATTTCCTTTATGAAGAAAGTGACCATAACATCCAAGTAGATATGCATAAAGTCAAAACATCTTTTTTGACTCCTGTAGCTGAGCATAAATAAATACATGTATATTGAACTTAGCAAAAATCAGTGCTAATAAAATGCATTTGATTAAAACTATTATAAGGAATCCCAACATATATCTAATCTTTTCACTGAGTCTTAGTAAGTTACTGAGCATCTTTTAGACCCTTCCACCTTTTCCTACCTCTGTTCCATCCATCTAAATCTTAACCCTCATCAGTTACAAATTCTTGTGAGAACTCTCCATGCATTGACTGCAGACCATGTCCAATTTTTGCTCAATTTAAACATCAGACGTCTAGGGCTGGAGAGATAGTATGGAGGTAGGGCATCTGCCTTGCATACAGAAGGATGATGGTTCGTATCTCGGCATCCCATATTGTCCCCCGAAACTGCCAGGAGTGATTTTTGAGCATAGAGCCAGGAGTAATGCCTGAGTGCTGCTGGGTGTGACCCAAAAACCAAAAACCAAATAAATAAATAAACTTCAGACATCGTTTGAAAGTTAAGTCTGACCTTCACACATGTACACACACGAACATGTATACTTGTGTGTACACACACATGCAAAGAAAAAGATATACCAAAAATTTTATTAAATGATTCTCATTGGCTCTAAAGTCAAGATTAAAATTCTTAATGTGGCTGCATATAACTACATCCATTGTCATGTGGCCATCTTATCACCTGCTTTAGCTGACCTGAGTATTCTGAGTCCCTTTAATCTAGCATTTACAAATTATTGTGCTCCCTACATAGAATGTTGATCCCTGTCTTCCTTCCTTTGTTTCCTTCCTTGTTTTGTATTCCTCATATTTTACATATCACCTCATATATGCCTCTCCGGATGTTATTTCTCAGTAGCCAGGTCTACATTGTATCTTCTAGGATAATCTTCATTATATTTAATTTCTATGTAGGCACCAATGGTTTAGAACATGGTCATTAGTAGTATTCTAGCCCTGAAACATCCCAGCATCACACCCTCCATAAAATGATCACTTCCCTCTAACACTGCTTCAGTGTCCCCCCTCTTCCTTCCCCCACTGTGGTAAACTTCCTGTTGAAGATCAGTTCACAGTTTTCTGTTTGGGGACAATTGTTACTTCCCTACCATGATTCTTTATATTTTGCCTATAGAGTTTGTACCTCTCCTCTGATTAACTTCATTTAGTCATGATATTCTCTAAATTCATCCATATAGCAGTAAATATCTTTCTCTTCTCTTTAAAAAACAGTTTATAAGAATTCAATAGTAAATCCATCTAGACCTGGTCTCCTTAATTTTGGTCTCCTTAAGTGTAATTGACCTATTCAGATACTTTGTTTTCTCTTGATTCAACCTTGGAAGGTTATAGAAAACTATAAATTTATTTTTTATTTATAACTTTATTGCTTCTAGATGCTCCAGGTCTTTGAGTTTTTATCATCAATTCCTGTCTATCCTTGGCAAAATATTGGTCATTATATTCAAACCTTAGTAAATACTTATTAAATTCCTGTAGCATTTGAGGACCAATGATTTAATAGCACCCTGCTTAGATATTGACTCTGAATTCAAGCCCCAGGTTTGTTGTAATTGTTGCTTTTAAGACACTAAATGTTCATTCTTGTCAAGCCAATACACAGGCTATAATTTTAATCATGCTAATAAAAATGTACTAAATGTCAGATCTTTACATCTGTCAGAACATGAAGTCCAAAACATTCACTATCAAAGGAGTAATATTAAGGACTTTTCCATAATAGTGTCTATTGCCTTTTTAGGTCCTCAGGTAGCTACGTCCATGAGTTCTAGAGTGGTTGCTATGAAATGATTTTATCAAATTCAGAAGACAACTTGTGGAGTTATAAGTGAGAGCAGGACATGAAAGGAAACAATTGATACTTTCATAGGATTAGCATAAAATAATTTGATACTAAGAGCCAGCTAACTATTTCAAATGTTCACATGTGCAGAAAGTTTCCAAATCTCTGTTTTTACCATTTTAATTGGATTTTTCTTAGTCTTGTAGATATAACTCACCAATTTTTAGGTATTTAATTTCTAAAAATATATCATAATATGTACCTTAAATAAGTATTTAATAAATAATATAAGTTTCATACATAGTAAAGGAATTTAGGATCCTTATCTTACAACAACTCTCGAAGATAGACAAATTCATGTTACTATTACCACAATTAGGATGTAAGAAAAATCCAAGGTCCTGCCAGCTACTTACTCAATCGCACAGTCTGGATTCAAACTGATCTTAATCTTCATGACCACCATCATTTCCTCTTCAAAAAGAAAATAGATGTCAGCAGGTTTTGCAATAGAGAATATTAAATATGTGTCACCTAAAATATATAAGTGATCAATTTTATAACAACCAGCAGGTTACATTTTTTCAATCATTTTCATAAAAATTTCTCAAAAGCAAAGTCTTGAAACAGCCTGAAACAAAAGGTAAAATATCTTTAGAGTTTTCCGAGCAGGTTCCTTGTTATTTCACTCACACAGAGGCTTGCTCTTAATTTTTTTTCTGTTTCATTCAAAAAGCAATTCTATGACCAACCTGCATTAATCTAATGTCAACTCCATTATTGTTAATTATTTTATGGTAGCTATATTTTAGCAGGAGGGGTACAGTGATTCCTTGTGTCATCTGATAGCCCACCAAGAATTATATTGAAATAACTACATTGATTTCCAGATCTCAGCAAGCAACTAGGACATAATTAAACTTTTATCTCTGCAAATTTTGCTGTCTTTTTTTTTAAATCTGGTTACCTATTGTTCGCTAAACTAATCTTATTTTGCCTCTCAGGTGGGCCTAAAATTTCATTCATTGCTTTAAAAATAAATTAAAATGTGATACTGGATGTTTCTCAAATAAGTATTTTCATTGGCATATTTTCACTGGATTCTTTCCCCAACCCATTTCTTATTTGACTTTAATAAAACTATAGTCTATTGAAGTTAAATAAAAGCATACCTTTGAGCACTTGGAGTTAAATTAAAATAGCTATAAATCTTAAGATGCAGCCACTTAAAGATTTTACTTGACCTGCCTTAGAGGAAATAACCTGCAGTGCTAGAAAAAATTTCTACTGGGACCTACTGAGGTAGGAAGGTTTCTGCACGCTGAGGTTGTGCCTCTTCCTTTCTACATCTTATCTCTCTTCTCTTCTATTGTACTTCAATAGGCATTCAACCTGATAGGAAGAAAAATTCCTTTGGATTTTCAGAATTTTTTTCTCTCATTAAAAAAACAAAGGAAAAAAAAAACAAGTGAAGTAACAGGAATATGAAGGAGAAACAGGTTGGAAATAAACCCAAATCCATATACCCATTAACAATTTCTGTCACACTGACAATAGATTTATTCTCTACTTTCTTTTTCTCACTAAAATTCTAATTTTAATTCTAAATTCTTTTTAGACAAAGGTTCAGAACTAAGGGTCACTGAAGCCTCATCCCCCACATTCTTCCTAGGTAACTTGACCTTACCTGCAAGACCCTGCCCATTTCCTGGGAGGGGTCTTTAAAAGGGTAGATAAGGCTTTGACCAGAGAGGATTGGGCCCTTTTGGTCTTTTGCCAGCATGGAGGTCAAAGGGAAGATGGCTTAAAGGAGTTAAGATGCAGGGCTAGCTAAGAATGGCTGAATGCTTAAAAGGTTATATGATATAGGCCACACGTGTGGTAGATAGGGCATGAGTACAATCACCTAATTTTTGATAAAGGAGCAAGATATCCTAATGGAGCAAAGAAAACCTCTTCAACAAGTAGTGCTGGCACAACTGGCTAGCCACTTGCAAAAAATTGAACTTAGACCCCCAGCTAACATCATGTATGAAGGTTAAATCCAAATGGATTAAAGACCTCGATATCAGACCTGAAACCATAAGATATATAGAACAACACGTAGGCAAAACACTCCAGGACATTGAGACTAAAGGCATCTTCAAAGAGGAAACTGCACTCTCCAAGCAAGTGAAAGCAAAGATTACCAGATGGGAATATATTAAACTGGTAAGCTTCTGCACCTCAAAAGAAATAGCGCCCAGGATACAAGAGCCCCACCCCCCCACTGAGTGGGAGAAGCTATTCACCCAATACCCATCATATAAGGGCTAATCTCCAAAATATACAAGGCATGAAGAAATTTACAAGAAAAAAACATCTAATCTCATCAAAAAATGGGGAGAAGAAATGGACAGACACTTTGACAAAGAAATACAAATGGTCAGAAGACACATGAAAAAATGCTCCACATCACTAATCATCAGGGAGATGCAAATAAAAACAACTATGAAAGACCATCTCACACCACAGAGATTGGCACACATCACAAAGAATGAGAACAAGCAGTGTTGGCGGGGATGTGGAGAGAAAGGAACCTTATCCATTGCTGTTGGGAATGCCATCTAGTTCAAGCTTTATGGAAAGCTATATGGAGATTCCTCCAAAAACTGGAAATCGAGCTCCCATACGACCCAGCTATATCACTCCTAGGAATAGACCCTAGGAACACAAAAATACAATACAAAAATTCCTTCCTTACACCTATATTCTTTGCAGCACTATTTACCATAGCAAGACTCTGGAAACAGCCAAGATGCCCTTCAACAGACGAATGGCTAAAGAAACTGTGGTACATATACACAATGGAATATTATGCAGCTGTCAGGAGATATGAAGTCATGAAATTTTCCTATACATAGATGTACACGGAATCTATTATGCTGAGTGAAATAAGTCAGAGAGAGAGAGAAAGATGCAGAATGGTCTCACTCATCTATGGATTTTAAAAAAAGTGAAAGACATTCTTGCAATAATAACTTTCAGACACAAAACAGAAAAGAGCTGGAAGTTACAGCTCACCTCATGAAGCTCACCACAAGCAGGGATGAGTTTAGTTAGAAAAATAACTACGTTTTGAACTATACTAATAATGAGAATGTATGAGGGAAATAGAAAGCCTGTCTAGAGTACAGGCGGGGGTTGGGTGGGGAGGAGGAAGATTTGGGACATTGGTGATGGGAATGTTGCACTGGTGATGAGTGGTGTTCTTTACATGATTGAAACCCAAACAGATTAATGTATGTAATAAAGTTGTTTAAATAAAATTTTTTTCTCTAGGAAAAATTTAAGAAACAAGAGAAGATAGAGAGAAACCAAGATAGAGACAGGAGAGAATGAGGCCCCTTCGCACAAGCTCAAGTGAATGAGTGTTTCTCCAGAGGGAAGACAGAGCATTGTAAAAGAAAAATTATATACCCCAAACTTGCTTTTTATTAATGAATTGCACCCCCTAAACTAAAAGGAAAATGGAATCATATCCAGAGTTATTAAAGGAAGAACAGCTATGTACTTTGATGGATATTCACAGGCTCCAACTGGCTCAAACTTTATGAAATTCATCCAAAATCCTTTGCCCAAGAAGCACCTACCTGCCAGCTTCTGAATAGGATAAAGATTTAAAGATTGTAGAGGGCCATCCTCTTTGGACTGGGTTGTCCCTGTCCTTGACCATCCAGCTCAGCAGTTTCTGTTACTGTCTCATGTAGTAAGCTGATGCAATTTGGGATAAGAATGAAACAAGATCTGGGAGTCCAGGTCAGGATAAGCATATACATACATCTATAATTTAACTCAAAGCAAAATAAAGACAACCTCAAAATAATTCTCCAAGCCTTTGGGGATGTAAGGAAGTTCCCAGAGATGTTTATCAATGTCACAAATCTGGCCAGGGGCATCAAAATAAACTGTGCTTTTGTAGTAAAAAGAAAGGCTCATGAGTGGAACAGTTGACTTACATACAAAGATCAAGCCAACCTCATTACTTTCCCAAGGAAATGAATGTTCTGCCTTCCTGAGTGCGCTCCCTAGAATCAGGTACAGATTATAGATCCACAATTATCCCTGTGATGTGTAGGAAGTGATTCTGGCTAGGAGCAAAGGTTTGGAGGAATTATCAAGTGTCCCAAGTCCTCTTTCCATCCCCCTCAACACCCTCAAGGCCTCCTAATCTACCCCTACAAAATCTACCTCTTCCCTGAAATGGGTACTTCAGGATGGCACCTCTTCCCTGAAAATCAGCCTTCTTAAGAAATTATCACCTGCCCCTCTACTGCTTAGGGATCTTGTGATTGATAAGGGCTAGTGTCTCCTTCTTTCATATTTAAAAACTCTTATGCAAATTCTACCAGCAGCACAGTCAACTCAAGTTTTTGCATTAATGCTCCATATTATTCACATACAAAAATTCCATTTAAATCTCATTAGGCTGGTGACATAAATCCAAACAAACTAGAAAATGCCCCTTTAAGGTGGAAAAGTGACATATGTCTTCCAGTTCCCTGAAAGAATAAGGCAGGGAAGGAAAAATAAAAGTGATAAAAGCACTCCCCATTTGGGACAAAATACCAATGGATGCGTATGTTACTTCTCTCTGCCTTTGACTGCTCACCGCCTTCCTACTTTTATCTCAGTAACATTTAAATGAAGTATTTGTCAGCAACTATTTCTGGTAATGTGACGTTTGTGACTCAGAGGCTGTGAGCAAAGTTCTGAAAACATCCAGAGAAAAGCATGAAAGGTCTGTCTACTAATGGCATTTTTTATTTCCCTCCAGGCTTTGCTTGGGGTTCACAATATAAGTTATCTGCCATGTAGCATTAACAACATACCATTCAGGGTCTTGAAGATTAGTGGGGCCCCTGAGCTGTCTATAGCAACTTGCTGAATGAGTCAGTATCCTTTATGTAAGAAGGTCTTCCATCTCATCCAGTTCTCCCCTTAAAACAATTAAATCCTAGGATTTACACTAGGACTGAAGCCCTCCAAGGCCAACTGCTAATGGAAAATTGCTCCCAGTTTGAATTCTGTCCTGTGTTTCCTTTAAGAGCTTTGGAACCTTGGTGAGGGTCCATTCTGGTCTTTTTCTTTCTTTTTGTTTTGTTTTGTTTTGTTTTGGATCACACCTGGCAATGCTCAGGGGTTACTCCTGGCTCTGTGCTCAGAAATCACCTCTGGCATGCTCAGGGGACCATATGGGATGCCTGGATTTGAACCACCTTCAGTTCTGGGTTGGCTGTTTGCAAGGCAAATGCTTGACCACTGTGCTATCTCTTCGGCCCCACACTCTGGTCTTTTTCAATGGCCAATCTTTTTTCTTGATATGAAAAAGCTCTCATTCACACTAATTCTCTGAATGACACTATGACCATTCTGTCATCATTTACATCTACTGAGGAAAAACAAAAAGGATTTTGGCATGACTGTCAGCCTTGGCAGGACTCTCCCTAAAGACTTAATAAAAGAGGCTTCAATGAGAGGAAAGTCCCTTCTTGTTGGAACTGAAATGAAGTCTTCACCCACTGCTCCCAGCTCTGTGACCACTGCTGTCAGGACTACAGAGGTTTCGCAAAAAAAAAAAAAAAAAAAAAAAAAAAAAAAAAAAAATTAAAAATACCAAGCTTGATCCTAGGCATTGGGGACCCAGTTCTGATCTCTGTGGTTGTTTGGAACTAGGCATTCATGGATCCCCACCTCTATCCAGTTTAGAGGAAGAAGAAGATAATTAAAGAGGTAAGGTAAGACATGGAGAGATATGCTATGTAGGGAAATATGGGGCAAGAAACAGGCTGCCTGGCTCACCCAACACATCACCCACTCACCCCACACATCTATGGGCTCCTGGTCATCAGGGTTTTTACTCTCTTCCAATCCAAGCAGATGTTCCTCTTGGGAACAGGCTCCCCTGCTCCCTTACCTGCTTTATGGGCAGGGTGCTCTCTAATCATGTGTCAGTCAAGACTGGGCCAAGCTTCTCAGCACTTCTCAGGATTTTATGGTGACTTGATCAGACAATGGAGAAGATCAGAATTGGATCATGGCTCATTGCCCATCCTACCTGGGTTCATATCTTGCCTCTAATGATAATAGGGATAATCATGAACAAAATGCTAATCTTTTCTTCCTCAGTTTCTTCACTAATAAAATAAAAGTTAGTTTATGCATGTAAAATAAGGAATGAATAAAGGCATATATTTTAATGTCAAAAGAAAATTTTATTAAATTTATTAGGATGACCATCATCATTATTATTGCTACTATGATTACTGCTACCACTGCTACCATATATATATATACCATACACATATATGTGGATATATGTATATACAAGGTTTTTTGGGTTTTTTTTTTTTTTTTGGTTTTTGGGTCACACCCGGCGGTGCTCAGGGGTTACTCCTGGCTGTCTGCTCAGAAATAGCTCCTGGCAGGCACGGGGGACCATATGGGACACCGGGATTCGAACCAACCACCTTTGGTCCTGGAATGGCTGCTTGCAAGGCAAACGCCGCTGTGCTATCTCTCCAGGCTCATATATACATGTTTATGTGCATATGCATATGTATGTATATGTGAATGTATATGTATATATACAACTGTGTCTCTCCTCCATTAGTATGACAGCCAATAAAGTTTGGGATTCTGTTTTGGGACTGAAATCAGTGTTTAGTGCTTGGCTAAGTAGAAGCTGTTGAATGAATCAATGAACCAGTGATCTGAAAGCAGTCTCATAATTAAGATGCCAAATTTCAGGTGTATCATTGCAATGCTTTCTTTTTCTAATGAACAAAACATTATTGAAGTCTTAAGTGATATATAAAAATTGTATAAGATAAAGGAAGCAATTGAACAGGTTTTCACAGATGTAAATGTATATGATACCATCTCAAGAGCCAGATAATAAATCCACTAGGAGCTCTTCAATTCCCCCAGCCCCTTGGAGCAACTGATTTGATTTCTATCACCAGAAACTTATTTTAATAAGGTGTCTTATAGATATTTACATCCATAAAACCCTGTCCAATTGTATCCTTTATCTTATACAATTTTATATATCACTTAAGACTTCAATAATCTTTTGTTCAGTCACCTCTTCTACTCAACAAGCTTAAAGAGTCATTCCTCTTATATAGGTATATAGATATGTATTATACATATATCATATGCTTTTTAATTTAGATTATTTTATAAACTATGTATGTAATAAAGTTTGTCTATTTCTTGTTAGTAGACAGTTGAGATTTTTCTAGTGTTTCTATTCTAAAATTGTTAGAACATTAGAATATGCTTTCTCTTCCCTTAGATAACTATCTTCCAGTGGAATGAATGATTACATAGTAGTTATAATTGTTAATTTTTAACTGACAGATTGTTTTCCAAATTTGTTGGGTTGCATTTTATGTCCTCCATCAGAAGAGTATGAGAGTTTCAGTCCTTCATGTCCTTGATAATATTTTATTAATTTCCCTAAGTAGAAAATGTTGATCATCTTCTCAGATACTGCTTTGCCATCCACATCATTTTTTGATAAATTGTTACAATCTATGGTCAACTTTTATTGGATTGTTTATATTGTTACTGTTGAATTTTAAGGGGTCTTTCCATTTAAAGAATGAACTGAAAGTCTAGAGAGTAAGTACAAGATTAAAGGTTTAGTTTGATCCCTTGGCATTCCATATGGATCTCCAAGTTTTACCTGGAGTGATTCCTTACTTAGCAAAACAAACAAACAAACAAAAATAAGAATAAGTTTTGAGAACTGGCAGGGGTGCCACCATCACCCAAAAACCAAAATAGTAAAACCTTAGATTCATGAAAACTTTATGAATTTATTGAGACAAAGGTCAGTTGAAATCAAGCGGTAATAAACTGGAAGTAGTGGTATTCCACCAATAAAAGCTAAAGAAAAGACATTCAGAGACATTGAGAGAGAGAGAGAGAGAGAGAGAGAGAGAGAGAGAGAGAGAGAGAGAGAGAGAGAGAGAGAGAAGGTGGAGAGCAAAGCAAGGAGACAGTTTGATTGGCTAGTGCTGATTCAGTTGTGCTCCTTAGGAAATACTACTGTCTGTAATTGGTGGTCTTTGACTTGGATATCTTGACCTTGAGGTATTTACAGTTTTATATATGTAAATAGGTTGTTTGGGGATTAGAACTACCTCTGTCCAAGGGCTTCCTCATGTAATTTATTTACCTTTATTTACCTACTATTCTTAGAGATTGGGTAGGTATTTTACAGATATTTTTCCAACTAGTTGGGGTCTTTTTATATGGTTAAGAAAGAGATAGTGTTTTCTATGTAGAAAATATCAGTCCCTTTATGGATCTGATGACTTTAATGTTAGATCTGAAAAATTCTTGACTAATCTAAGATCACTAATATTTTCTCCTAACTTTTCTTATAGGAGTTCCTATAACCTGAACATTTGGGCCAATGTTTCATTTTGAAAACTTTCTACTGATATTTCTTTGTGATTGCTAATCTTAGTAACTTGTCTCTGCATGTCAGTTATTTTGGCATGCAAAGAATCAAACATTTGCTTGCCAGTCATCTGGGTTAAGATGACATCATACATAAGTCATGTAATCTTAGAAAAAGATCCAATAAGAGGAAAAGTAATGGAGAGTCCTTGATTAAACCTGGTTCAAAGTATGTAGCCATCAAACAGATCAGTGTGAAAGAAGAGAGGAGAATTGGGGCTCCCAGGAGAAAGATAAATCGATTGCATTATAAGTGTTACTAATTTACTGATGTGGTTGAATATTTGGGAAAATGTGTTTAATCATTTGGAATATTTTAATGCCCCCAAAATTTGAAGAACAATATAAAATATATTTAATTATACAATCACTAACTCTGAAAAATATCTATATACACTTTATTCTGTATAATATAGACTGCCCAATAATTAACCAAGGGGCTTTGCTCAGTTGACCAAGCACAAACTTTAAGTACCACTAAGGATCATGAAAATAATCTAAAGTTAAAGAATTATCACTATGTGCATATTCCTTAGAAGTATGACAGTAAATGCCTGAAGTTAATAGCTAAAAGTATTTGAAGAAATTTTTTGAATGTGAGATGGTATTTTGATATTGGAGGGGGTCGTTGGATGTGGCTAAGAAAATTTCAAAAGGTAGAGGGGGAGGGCTTAAAAAACTGAAGGGTTTTATTTCATAAACTACGTACCTGTATCATTTTGATTGTTTTCCATTTTTTATTAATTTTTATTTTTAATTATGAGAACAAAGGTGCAAAGAAAGAGGACAAGGTAAAGTTACAGTGGAAGGACAATCACACATAAACAGAATTCTCAGTAGTCCCATCGCTGATATCTTAACTTTGAACTTTCAGCCAAAGAACATTAAGAAAAATAAAACAGAACCCATGTACAATTACTTTGTCCCTCAAGTCCCCAGATTGTAGTACATAATATTTCTTAGCAGCACACAAAGCAATTTAAAGCCATAAAACTTATGTAACTTCTTAAACATTAAAGGCAAAGTACTTTTTAATATTTCCATGCATATTAGTTTAACTTAACCTCAAAAGTTTAAGTGGGTTGTTTTTCTTAAGGATTAGAGTCAAAGGAGCACAGTAAAAATGATGTTAGAGTGGCAATTATCGTTTGCATAGGCCCACCAAAATATGAGGCACATGGAAAGGAAAAGCCTTGGCCTAAACAAAAGGAGACCCTACCCCCTGAAGTTTCCTGACTTAAGACCAACTCTAGGCTCCAGGCAAACTAGTTTGTCCAATCCAGGTCATTGTCTGTAGTGCCAATACACTTTTATTTTTCATAGTCTCTGTTGTTGGTATCATGTTTCTGTATTAAAGATCCTGAAATCTGCATATCCTATATTGCAGTTAGGATGGTGCAGAGCGTCCTCTCGTTTCACCTCACAATTAAAGGGCAATGCAGAGAGCCCTGCCCTGCAGGTCGTTGCTGTTGTCAAGTCTTCTTAGTGTTAAGGGAAGTCTCTTTTGAACAGGTCAATGTCAGAGCCATGGTAGGGTCTTCCCTGGTAGAGGATTGCTTCCAGGTATTGTTATAAAAAACCTTGGATGTTTTGTAGATAGCTTCCCTGGTTCAGGGGTGAATGGAGGATGCCCATTCTTCTGAGGCCTATGCCAGGTCATTATATCAATGTTCAGGGTGTAAGGCCCCATTGCACTATTTGTGTGTTCCAATCTCTATTAGATAAGAACTTATTTGTATGTATAGTATTTTCCCATTTTAATGTGCCTATGCAAACAAGGAACAATGCCATGTGGCGTTATCAGCGCATATGGGGGCCATAAGAAAAGTCCAACAATCCCCATGACATGGTTCAATCATAAGCATTAAACTGAGGGACTCTTCCACCAAAATGCCTTATTGAACAGCTCACAAGGAGAAGACAAGATTAAAAAGTGGGTAGAATCGTCACGGTAAAAGAATATTTAGAAAGAGTTATAGCCGTTAAAGAAAATACACATAAAATATTCAAAAGACATATGTGTCCATTTTATGTCTTTTGAAATAGTTGGGGGTTGTTAAATCCAATGCACGACTTTGGTCTGTGATTAGAACTTTGTAGTACTGTAGTTCAAAAGGGTAAATGTGAGGTACTGATGGTTGGGGGTGAGAGAGTTAAGGAGTAATGATGAGCTTTGTAGGGGAGTGTGAAAGGGCAGAATCTGTTGGGGCAGAAGTTCGGTCTTGGTGCCTAACAAATTAAAAAACTGAGGGTAAAGAGGGCTAATTAAGGGGAAGATAACGAATCTGGATTGGGAGATGAGGGAGTAGAAGGGGCTCTGGTGTGGAGGAGGGGAAATATATCAGAGGAGTTATATACATTGTATAGATGAATTGTTTATGGATTAGGCTTGGCAGTCAGAGAGGACCACTGTATAGGAAGTCACATCTACATTGTTTTCCATTTTTATTCATTTAAGAGAGTAGTTAACTTTTATTCATATAAGTGAATAGTTTCTCCAAAAGCTGTCTATTCAATTCATCAGTAAATCTTGCCAACAGAACCTGTAGCTAAAGAAAGTCAACTGGCCATCTGTCACCACTAAGTTTTGGTACTCAGAAATCTTTTTCTCTTCCTTTGCCTTGTGAGAATATCCCTTACATGTCATTTTTTTCTCTCCCCTGGTCTAACTTCTATTTCCATCTCTACAATCTTCCCACCCTAGAATAGTCCCCAAGAGGCCACTCAGCTCTAAAATTGGAATAAATCACTGCCTTCAAAGGGAAGGTTATGTTTTGGACAAGATTAAACACAAGCAGAGAGTGGTAGAAGCCATGCCTAAGACCTAAAACTCCACTGGCAACCACAGTCTATTCTAGGTAGTGTCATGCGGCCACATTCTGTTATAGGCAAAGTCAGTTCTTCTCGGACTGCTGGGTGAGGGGCTTCATTACACTCTTCTCTGGCTACTCTGTTGGGGGGCTGGGGATGGTGTTGGGGAAAACAGCCCAGCTCAAACAATGCAGCAGCTGCCTTGACTAAGAATAGAATCCTGTGTTTGATTTGAATTAGCCATTTGAAACAAGAGCAAAACAGTTCTGAAAGTAGTACCATCTGTTTTCCTTTAAGGCTGGGTCATAAATAACAAGATGAAAATATATTTCCTGTTCTGGATTTGTGACCTGAACTGCCTTTTGCTATGTTGTCACTGACCACTTTTGCTGTTAAAAAAAGAAAAAACATTAATTGGCAGCTGTGGGCTGTAAGGTAGTTAGAATTTGTTGTCTTGTTTTGGTACATACACTCATGAAGCATTTTTTTTATTTTGTCCTTCTCTTTGAAGAGTGAAATATAAATTATTGTCTATACATTTTTCTTAAAACATGATTAGTTCACAAACTAGTACCGTGATCAAGCAGTGCAAAAAACATTGTTGGAAATTCCTCCTTGGTAAAGAATGTCTTCTAGGTCATGGTCAAAATGAATGAAGAAGGAAGGGAGAAAACTGGGAGCTTACCAAGCATAGCCCTGACAATCCCAATCATATAAGGATGGTGAGATAGTAAAGTGAGAGAGGTAGAGAGAGAGTTAAACAAAAGTAACCATTATTCTTTCAGTTATAATTATCAGAAATTCCTTAACTTCTTTGCTGCAACTACCGGAAATTTTAAGCTGTCATTTTTTTTTCAGGTCTTTTTAATTCATATTCACATTGAAAAAAACTCTGGTTGTTTCTCTATAACTCAAAAGGGAAGAGCCTGGACGCTGGTAGGCCATCCCATTAAAGGGTTCAGTGAGGTCAATCTGGTCTCGATATGATTTCAAATGAAAGTCATGCAAACCTTCCTTTCTACAACCTTTAGACCAGCTAGTCATAAAAGAAGCTGTACCTATCAGTGAATGTCTCTACATAATAAAATCTGATTTTCTAACATGAGACAAAAACAGAATTGTAGTGTCCAGGATTATCTGTGAATGAACGAAGGTGCCGCTTGGATTTCTAACCATAGCCTTGGCAATGAGAGGACCTAACCTAAGCAAACTCTATACTGTCATCAGCTGAGGGCATTATAGGAAGACAAGGTGAGAAACTAGCTGGTCATTTCACTCAGACTAACGTGAAAACCTGCTGATATGCCTTCCTGCTTCAGATTCAGATCATCTGGATCAAGGCTGTCATATTAATCTTCCTCCAAATCACAGAACTTAAAACAAAGTTTTTAAACAAGGTGATCTACTTAATTCCCCATTTCTGAAATTTTGTCATCTCTCCCCAAAGTTGTCCCCATTCAACTCTTTTCTCCTGAACTGCAGCTCTCAACTCACCAAACTCCTCCCTCCAACTTTCTGACCACTCCATTGCTTTCAGTAATTGGTATCCAATTGTTACTTGATCTCCTAGTAAGATATATTTGTCAAGGCTAGTTATTTGTCTTAAACACCAAAATAATGCTAGTCATATTTATAATACACCCCTATTTAATATGTTAAATATTAAATGTTCCTATCAAAAAACTAGCCGGTTTTCAGTTAAAACGTCAGATGTTTTGCAGATGTACCTTCCACTTGTTTAATTCCAGTCCTGGAATAAAGAGATGATATCCACATCTTACTAGTAAGAAAACAAAATCTAGGAATATAAAAATTTGGGCCATGCAACTAGGCAATCAGGCATTTTTGCTTCAATTCTGGGATGAAACATAGGCCATATGCAAAACCTTTTCTAATGTTACCTACATTGGAATCCAATATGTCGACACCTTCTTGATAAACAGAGTCCCTTGCTATTCATAGAAGCTAGCATAAATGTGAATTAATTGGCAGCAGGAACTTTTTTAAGAGCTTCAGGAAAACATCAGACTCATTACAGGTACACACCTGCCTTATGGAATGAATATATCACATTCTTCCCTTTCCAAAAGTCTTTAATATTTTTATTGAACAAAACTGTCTACTAAGATAAAGCTTTTCTCACTATTTGTACTATTAAAATTAGGCCTAGATTACATAAAGAAGAGAAATCATACTGGACAAAAGAAAAATATGAAGATAAGTAAAATAATAAAGAAAGATGCTTTCAAGAAAGAGCATGGACTTCTCTAGAGTGAAAAAAGACCTAAAATCGGTTTTTTTATATTTAAAGGAATCAGTGTGAGACACACAGATAAAAACTTGTTGATACATAAGTTTCAGTCATACAATTTCCAATACCTGTCCCCTCACCAGTGCACATTTCCCAACACCAATGTCACCAGTTTTCCTCTTGCCAAATTACCTCTATGGCAGACAGTTTTCTTCTCTCTCCCTCTCTTTTTCTCCTTTCTTTTTTCTTTTAGGCACAGTGGTTTTCAATAGTGTTACTGAAATGTTCAATGCGAATAACTTTATCTCCTTTCACTACTTAGTTTTTGTACTTAGTGATTATTTTCTACTATCATGTCATAATAGACATTTTTCTGTCCAAACTACATCTCTCTATCCCTTTGTGTCAAGCTTCCCACCATGGACCATTCCTCTTGACCCTTGTTTCTAATGTCTTTGGGTATTATTCTCATACTGTATCTTTTTTATAAACCTCAAATGAGTGTGATCATTCTATGCTTGTCCCTCTCCCTCTAACTTGTTTCACTCAGCAAGATACTGGCCTTGTCTATCCATGTATAAGCAAATTACATAACTTTTTTCTTTGTGGTAGAGTATTCAATTATATAGAGTAATATATTTTCTTTATCCATTCATTTGTTCTCATGCACTAGGGTTGTTTCCATATTCTGGCTATTATAAATAGCTCTGCAATGAACATTGGAGTGCAGGTGTTTTTCTGCATTGTGTTTTTGGGTCCCTAGAGTATTTTCCCAGGAGCATAGCAAGTGGAAGCAAAGATAAACAAATGGAGCCACATTAAACCCAGAAGCTTCTGCACCTCAAAAAATATTATGACTAGTATACAAAGACTGCCCACAGAATGGGATAAATTATTTAAGTAAAATCCACTAGATAAGGGGTTAGACCCAAAATGTATAAGCACTGGTAGAACTTAACAAGAAAAAAGTGTCTAATTCTATCAAAATATGGAGAGAAGAAATGAACAGAAATTTTCTCAAAGAATTACAAGTGACCAAAAGTCACATGAAAAACAAAAAAGCTCTACATCACTAATCATCAGGATAATACAAAGTAAAAGAATGATATATCATCATTCCACACAACAGAGACAAGCACACATTTAAAAAAAATCAGTGCTGACATAAATGAGGGGAGAAAGAGATTCTCATTTATTGCTGGTGAGAATATCAACTGGTCCAGTTTTTTTAAAAGCAATATGAAAACTGCTCAAAACACTAGAAATTGAGTTCCCATATAATCCAACTTAAATTAATTCTTATTTGAGAACAAATAATTAACTTATTTAAAAGTGTGTGCACCCAATTCCATCTCAGTATTATGAGTAAAAACAAAGAAAAAACCAATTTTAAGCATCCCATCATCAAAGGACCCCATGGTAAGATGGGTCCACATTCTGGAATGTCCCCAACACAACTAGTACAGATGGATTATTATACATAATGAGTTGTCCTCCCTGAGAAACAGTAGAATCTACTGGGGCTGAGATTTCATATGAAATAGGAGTCCAATCTGGTACAGAATAGTAAATGGTCAAAATCTAACACCAAACAGCCTGGGTGATATTTGTTATAAATTGTATGACCTTACACATCACCTTTCCTTGCTAAGCTCTCTCTATGTGTAAAATGGGTATAATATTACCTCCTATCCCTATCACACAAATGTGAATAGTAAATAAGATAGCACAACAAGCAAGAAAGTGTCATATACTAAACCTCCAATAATTTTTAGTAATTTTTTATTCACAAGCTGAAAGAACTTTGGATTCATCACATTATGACTATTTTTAAATAATAGTCACATAACTAAACGATACTGAATGCTTACCACACTCCAGTAAAGTCTAAATGCTTTCCCAGATGTTTTCTTATTCAATTCCTCTCACCTCCTTTAGGTAATTATCATTTCTATTCACAATTTACAGATGGGGAAACTGAAGGCTAAAGTCATGAAATAGACTGTGTGAAGCCATTACATAAATTATGGTGCTGGCTTCCAACCAAGTTCTGTCTGAATGGAAAACCCATGCTGCTCATCACGAGCGGGCATGTCGCCTATACATGCAGCGGGTCATCAATTATAACAACACTGCTGTCATCATGCCTTTGCACTTACCAGCCTATGCCTGACAGCGCACCTTTTATGGCATCCACCTACCTAGATTATACTCCCAGGTGAGTTTGACTCATACCCACTGCTCCTGGATACCTTCCCAAACACCTGCCTCTCATCTCTAAGTCATACTTAGTCCATGTGTGCAGAAACATTGGATTCTTTACTGGTACCACATCTCTCCAACTGAATGTTGCAAACCTAAGAAAACAATATTCCCTGCTTTTCTTCCACATCACACAATCCATAGCAAAAGAAATCTATGTAAATGGTAAGTCCATTAGTTATATGATACTTCAGCTTTCTTTTGGATTAAGAGGTATGTTCTCAGTGACCAAATTTAGAAGAAGCTTTATTCTTGGTCACTTTTAGAGGATCTACTAAAATAATTATGAATATTATATCAATGTGCAACTTTAGCACATAACCATAGAAATTTCTCTGTGCTGGATTTTTTTTGGCATGCGTTGCTAGGGAATTTTTTTTAATTTGAAGCCACATGTCCTTCACTTTCACCTTTCATCCAGCTTGGTTTCATTTTTGCATATAAACTAGGTCTTAGATCATCAGTAAAAAAAAATAAGAAAAAAGTTACACCCAATAGTAATTTTTATGATAAAAGAAAAAATGAGGGTTAAGTAAGTGACTTCAAAGTTAATTTGCCAAAATCCAACTCCATCCTTGACCTGTACAGACCCCAATAAAGCATTAATTACAAAAGGATTAACACTTTTCTTCATTATAACAATGGAGACCTCTATCAATGGAAGGTGATAACAAATTTGCATTTGTCCATTAGCATGGGATTCATAGATTATAAGAAAGGTCTTAACACTCTCCCTAAATGAAGTGAAGCCACCCCAGTACTCGAAAAGAATGTCTGTGGCAGTCTAAAATGATCTACACAATGTTGAAAAATCACACCAATACTTTTTTCTGCCCAAAGCTCTAGAAATCTCCTGACTGCCAGCATTTCTCCTGCTCACAGGCACAAAAACTATTTTCTTGTTTTTCTGCACGATAGACTCACTCCCCCCTCTTACTCTGCCCACTTGGATTCCTGTCCAATTTTAGAGTGGATGCAGTGACTCAGCAAGAGTGATATAAATAAACACTCTCTTCCCCAAGTGATTCAACATGTTACTGTCACGTCGGTAGAGAGCGATATCGTCAGCATGGTAAGTTTTAGTTATAAACATCGGGAGTTATTTTTTCTTAACTAAATTCTAACACCAACTCTATGGCCTTTCCCTGAAAATAGTATATTTTTCACTTTCCGTAGAATGATATAAAAAAGAACCCTTTTAAAATATAACTCTTAAAAAATAACTCTTTTAAAAAGCAAGTATAAGAATACTCAAACCAGGAGGTTTTATGAATCGTAGGCATACCCTCAGTGGAATTTTTCTTACTCTTTCAAATTTTCCTTCCCTTGTGGTGGTTAGTATTGCTACCTTTATTTTTATGGGCATATAGAAGCTGTTCTAACTGTGAAAGATCAATTGAAGACTAAGAATTTTCCTTAAAGTTATTTTTTTATCCACAAAGAGAATATTTGGTTGGAATACATCAGCGTTGTGATTTATTTCAGAGTTGTACCAAAGTTCTGCCAGTATTCAAATGAAGCCCTAGCACTTCACAGACGTCAGAGACAATAGCTAGGAAGATAGCATTTGCAGAGCAATGTGCTAAGCAGACCTCACTAAAACTCCATGATCTTAGGTTTGGCCCCTGATTGTATTAAATTACATGGAGAAATAGGATAATTTGCTGGTGGATCTAAGGTTACTACTCAGTTGATCCTGAGTTATTAATCAAAGGAAAAATGTTAGCGCAGAGCTTTAGTCAATAAGAAGAGAAAGGGAAGATTTGAAGAGGAAGATGACTTCAATGTGAGAGACAGCCTTGCTAGCTGAGTTGAAAAAGGCAGTGGAGCTGAGCAATGTGCCAGTTAAACAGAGAGAAAGAAAATATGAACTTCACTTCTTCAACCACTGGAACTGAAATCTGATGATGATTCAAAGAAGCTTGAAAACTAATTTTTTTAGAACTTCCACTCAATCCTGTTGACCAATTCATTTGGGTATTATGAGACTAAAAAAGAGAAACTAGTTGTCTCTATCTACCAGTGGTCCTCAAACTATGGCCCGAGGGCCACATATTGTATTTGTATCTGTTTTGTTTCTTCATTGAAAAATAAGATATATGCAGTGCGCATAAGAATTCGTTCATAAGTTTTGTTTTTACTATAGTCAGACCCTCCAATGGTCTGAGGGACAGTGAACTGGCCCCCTGTTTAAAAAGTTTGAGGACCCCTGAAACTATTCACCAATAGAACCATGATTTTACATTCTTGAGTAAGTCTTGTTACAAATTCTTAAATTTGTGATAATTTATTATAAAGAATTTTTAAATGCTCTTGACAATAAATAAAAATGTTTTTCCTTATCACTTGCTCCAATACTCCTTTCCACCCAAAATATGTTCACCAATTCCAAAACGTAACTTTTGCTCTCTCTCTCATTTTTCTCATTACAAAACTCATAGAAAAGTCCTAGAAAAGTCCCTATTTTCAAAAATCACTGAAAGGGCTGGAGTGATAGAACAGTGGGTAGGCATTTGCCTTGAATGTGGCTGACCTGGGTTCAATTCCCAGCATCCCATATGGTCCCCAAGCTTGCCAGGAGTGATCTTTGAGTACAAAGTCAGGTTTAATTTCTAAACACTGCTGGGTGTGCCCCCCCAAATAAAGAACTATGTAAATAAATAAATTCACTGAAGTCTTTGTTTTTTTTTTATTGGGTCACTCCAGTCCCGACAGAAGACTATAAAATTAACTCATTCCTCAGCACCTGAAGAAAATAAACCCTTACATTTATCTTCCCTCAAATCAAGTAATTTTCTCCTGAATAACTTGATCAAGTTCAATGGATATTCAGTTATGCCCCACATGATATTTTTAATTATATAATCTGCAGACCTACTTTAACCCTAATTTTCTTGTTAAATTGATAGTATACCTCTTGAAAACAAATACCCAACTCTACCAAAATCCTATCTTGCACATCAGAGGCCCCCAGTAAATATTTGCTCATTTGTTTTATTATGATGTATCTCTCCTCAATCTTAATGAGCTTAAATAACACCAAAAGTCCAAAGAAAACCTCATTAGCCGAACAAAGGGATTCTCAACAGTGACCTGCCCCACATTTTGCTTGGCCTTTCACAACCATGAACCCTAAACACACTTAAACTGTCAAAATTAAAAATGTAACTGCAAAAACAAGATAATCACTGAAAGTAATTTTTGCCAATTGATTTGTGTGACTTTCAATGACATTGTAAGCTCCCAACTGTTCCCTGAGCTGCCAATTTGCATAGAAAGGGATGTTCTCTCTGTTTATGACAGTAACACTATTCGCATGAATGTACAGGAGAGAAAGAAGAACAGCAGAAAATATAAAGAGTATTGAACTGAATGTTGTTAACAATTAAGAATGATCAACATAATAGGCAAAAAGAACCAAAGGCCAGAAGTTACCCGTGGTGCTGGAAGCCTTATAGATTTGGTTTAATCCCTTGAAATACAAATAGGGTTTAAAATCCCAGTGAAGACATTTTCCGAACTAAATGAACCTATTTTTAAGTTTCAGGGAAAGGCAACAAGAATGCAATTTGAAAAATAATGAAAGTTAACTTCGTTTCACTTCAGTGCTCCCCCTCTGATGTTACTATCCAACCAACCCCATAGCATCACATTGCTCCATAACTGTTGGGGAAATTAAATTCAAACTTTAAAAATGTGCTCTCTATTTTTCTTTGTTTCTCAAAGGAAAATGTGAAATAAAAATCAATTTTACATGTTTTTGATGTGCTTCCTATTATGTACAGAGTTTGAAGCTGACTGCATCTCTGGAAGACTATGATGTTTATTTTGCCACACTGGGCCAGTAGCTTCTCCATCATTTTAAAAGACTTTCAGAAGAGATTTTTCAGGCTCTCTCCAACTCACTAGGTAATTAATAACTTTTCTTATTATCTAGCCTAAATCCTTCACTTCATACTGAAGACTCGTTTCTTCTTGCCTGAGCTAACGTAACTAAAGGTGGAGGTAGAGGAAGGAATTTTCTTTCTTTTTTTTATAACAAAGACCCAGCTACTGAAAATAATTACGAAATCATTTTTGTGATCTCATAATAAAAGATTCCAAGACCATTTTGGTTCGTTGCTAAGTTTTCTGAAACTTTTTTTGCCTTCCTTTATTTATAAACATTGAAATGTGTTGCTAAACTCTATTAAGAATTTAATTACCTGATACTGAAGTCCTTGGTAGTTCTTATATGATATAGCATGGGCATCTATCCAAAGTTATATCTTAGAAACCGAATTAAATCAATCATCCAAGGCGTCCTCACTCCTACAGATAATTGTATGAAGATAATTTGGCTGAAATGAGAATTGAGGGCAGCTATGAAATGGCAAATAAATCCATAGATTGTCTACATATATATAAAATAAGAGAGTTAATAGCAGTCATCTATCTCTAAATCATATTGGAATTTTGTGCATATTGTTTCTATCTTTACCTTTTCTGTATCTTTCCTAATTTATTATGACTTAGTTTTTATGGGAAAGATTAAAAAAGCTAACAATATTTGTATGTATAGCATATGTACATACATTTCTGTGAGTAAATATATGTATTTATAAGTATGTGTATGAATGTGGGGAAAATAGGGAAATATGAGTGTATGTGTGGATGTTGTTTAAGGTTAATGTATGGGAAAGTGTGGCTCATGTCATATTCATACAGTATGTGTGTTGATAGTATATGCAGAAATTGTGAAATGTAAGTGTGTGAATGCATGTAGGATGTATGTGCAATGTATTTATGTGTGCTGTGTGTATATATGCAGAGATATATGGAGTTGTAGATGTGTGTGGAATGTATGTCTATGGGAGTGTGCAGGATATGTATAAGAGTTTGTGAAGTGATATGTGAGGTATATGCATATTTATGGTGTGTGTGTGTGTGTGTGTGTGTGTTAAGGGGTAGAAAAAATACCAGAAAAATCAAAGTTATTTGGCATTATATGGATGTGAGGTAGTGCATGATGACAAATTATTCTAGTTTCACATGAAGTTTTCCCCAGATTTGAAAAGCAGCCTCTAATCTCAAACAAGCCTGGATTCTGGTCACCCTGGAAAGACTCAGTTGGAACATCAGACATGCCACTTCTGGCCAGCAGCCATGCAAACTGCCTCAGAGCCAGATCTACTCTCTACTGGGAACTACTTTGCCATGTCCCCATGGACTGCCCAAGTAACAAAAAACATGGGAAGGTTAGTATATTGTCAGATCACAATAGTAATGCTATTTTAGATTGTATCCAAAAAGTAGATTAGTAGTTCATATTTAAAAAAGGAATAATGAATATTGGTACGAGAGTTTTTTTTTTTTAAAAGAACACTCAGAGCTGGTAACAATAGTTCCTGGATCCCTCTGGAAAATAGTATGGAGATTTATACAAAAGTGAGAATAGAGATCCATATAGACCATATATTCTTCTTCTTGATATTTACTTATAAAATAGCAGAGAATACTAATTTAAAAAAACATGCACAGCAACAAAAATGCAATAAATCTATAAAAAGGGAAGAAAACATAAACATCACTTCCATGAAGAGACTATTTGAAAGGATAGCCAATATGTATACATATATATATATACAAAATATCTTAATGTCACAGAAATCCAAATAAAATAGGCCCTTGTCTCACACCAGTGAATATGACATGTGTTAAAATGACTAAATAGTGCTGGCTACATTTGGTCAAAAAGAAATGTCTACTCACTACTGGTGGCACTGTTGCCTGGTTCAGTTTCTATGGAAAATAGTGTGAGTATTTCTTAAAATATATAGATATAGAGGTCCTTGGCATCTAACATCAAAATACAAATACTAATTTGAAAAAATATATATGCTCAGCTTTTTTATTGCAGATCTTAGAAAAATAGCCAAGATATGTATACAACCCTAATGTCCAATGACAAATTAGTGGATAAAGAGCTGTGATTGTTTTAAGGAATGATGAAATCATGTACTTCACTGAAACATGGCTGAAACTGGAATATATCATGTTGAAGTATGTGAGGAGAAGATAACACAGGATGATGTAACTTATATCTGGTATTTATAACTTATATCTGGTATTATAAAAATAACTGGATAACAGGATCATATGAAAGCTCAATTTCCAGTTTTTATGAGGCATCTCCATATTGTTTTCCATAAGGGCTGGACTAGATATAATTCCCACCAACATTGAGAGTTTCTTTTTCCCAACATCCCCTCCAGCACTGATTGTTCTTGTGCTTTTTGATGTGAGCCAATCTCTGTGGCATGAATTGGTACCTCATTTTTTGATTTGCATCTCCCTGATGATAAGTGATGTGGAGCATTTTTTCATGTCCCTTGTGGCCATTTCTATTTCTCCTTTGAGAAATTGTTCATTTTTCTCCCCCCCCCCCTTTTTTTGGTTTTTGGGTCACACCCAGCGGCGCTCAGGGGTCACTCCTGGCTCTATCCTCAGAAATCACTCCTGGCAGCTCGGGGGACCATATGGGATGCCGGGATTCGAACCACCGTCCTTCTGCATGCAAAGCAAATACCTTACTTCCATGCTATCTCTCCAGCTCCATCTCCCCATTTTTTAATGAAGTTAGATAATTTTTTCCTGTAAAGTTCTGTAAGTATCTGTATATCTTCGATCTTAACCCCTTATCTGATGGGCATTGAGTGAATAGCTTCTCCCATTCTGTGGATGGCTTTTGTATCCTTGGCATTATTTCCTTTGAGGTGCAGAAGCTTCTCAACTTAATATAGTCCCATCTGTTTATCTCTGCTTCAACTTGTTGTCCTGTAGTGTTTTACCAATGTGTTGTTCTAAATGCCTTATGATTTTGGGTCTGATATCAAGGTCTTTAATTCATTTGCATTTGACCTTTGTGCAGGGTGTTAATTGTATATCTGAGTTCGTTTTTTTTTGCAAGTGGCTGAGCAGTTGTTGCAAAACCACTTGTTGAAGAGGCAGGCTTCCTTGCTCCATTTTGCATTTATTTTTCCTTTATCAAAGATTAATTAATTATATGTCTGGGGGACATTCTCTAAATACTATAGTTTATTCCACTGATCTGAGGGTCTTTATTCCAATACCATGCAGTTTTAATTACTATAGCTTTGTAATACAGTTTAAAGTTGGGTAAAGTGAAGTCTCCCTAGGAATAGAAAAACACAATACAAAAGTCCCTTTCTCACATCTATATTAATTGCAGCACTATTTACAATAGCCAGTCTCTGGAAACAACCCAGATGCCCTTCAACATATAGATGGCTAAAGAAACTGTGGCACATATACACAATGAAATATTATGCAGCTGTCAGGAGAAATGAAGTCATGAAATTTTTCTATACATTGATGTACTAAAATCTATTATGCTGAGTGAAGTAGGTCAGAGATACACACAGTTTCACTCATCTATGGATTTCAAGAAAAATAAAAGACACTGTGGAATTATTTTCCAAAGATGAGGGCGTGAAAAACTGGCTCATGATATGAAGCTCACCACAAAGAGTGATGAATGCAGTTAGAAAAATAATGTACTTATAATGTATTACAATCTGGGGGCTCGAGGGACAAAGTAATGTACATGTTAAAAAAAATAAATAAATGAAAGAAAAATAACTACACTGAGAACTATCATAACAATGTCAATGAGTGAAGGAAGTAGAAAGCCTGTCTCGAATACAGACAGGGCTGGGGGGGGGCATTGGTGATGTGAATGTTGCACTGATGACAAGGAGTGTTCCTTTTATGACTGAATCCCAACTACAATCATGTTTGTAATCATGGTGTTTAAATAAAGATATTATTTTAAAAAATACAATAACTGGATAAAGGAATGCGGTAGTTTAAATGGGGGTAGTGGTGCCTTGATCACCTTAGACCCAAGAGTAAAGGAGGAAAAAGGAAAATAATAGAATGAAGAAGGGGCTATAAAAGACAGATGAGAAGCAATGGGAGCAAGGGTCAAGACACATTGATGGTGTTAAGGAATAGAGATAAATATCCAAACACTGAAATCATGAGACCCAATCTTTAAAATTTTTCAAAATGGCAGGCTGAGTATGATAGGGTAAGTGAGGGAACCTGGGAACTGATTGTAGCATTGGTGCTAGAACATTATATGTCTAGTACTCAGCTATGAATTAATAGCTCATAATAATTCATAATAATAATAATGAATCATTGTGCTTTTATATAATTTTAAAAATAAAATTTACATTTTCTAAAATGGTATATTATTTTCAGGTCTTTCTTGATTATAGACTCTGATATGTAAGCATTACACTGACCTACAAGAATCATCTTAGGCAGACCTGGCCCCAGGCATAGATTCCAGTACCTTAAATCTAGCTCTACTCATGGAAACAGTGCTGAGCAGCACTATTAAGCAGAAACAGTGCTGGATTTTCCCTTATTTTCACTCCACTCACTTCTGCCTTCTCTGCGTCTGTCACCCAGAACAACTCCCAATCTCTTTACTGGGTTGCAGGGATTGTTACCAAAATGTTTGCAGTAATAGTAGACCACTAGAACAATGTTTTTCAACCTTTTTCTGGAAAGGCACAATTTTTTCATGAAAAAAAAAAGTGGTACACAACCATTAGAAAATGTTAAAAAAAATTAACTCTGTGCCTATATTGACTATATATAAAGTAATTCTCTTGAATAGGAACCAAATAAACACAAAGAAATTATTTTATTATTACTTTATTATGAAATAATCTAACGACTGGTCTATTTGTGAGTCAAAGCTGCATGTTACGGATGAAATTTAAATTTTTCCCACAGCATACCAGACAATATCTCACGGCACACTAGTGTGCCATGGCACAGTGGTTGAAAACGCTGCACTAGAAAACACATCATTGCAATTAGTGGCAAGAGTTTTCAAGTTTTCAGCAGCTCAGAACAAATACACAAGCAAAACTTCCTTCCAGATTCCTGCAATATTATTGTGACCTGATCATCAGCAGAGGCAGAGAAATGTTAACAATGGAACCCAGCATATAGTAAGCACATGCATATCTATCAAACCTCAGAAAGAAGCAAGATTTTTTTAGTATATTTTTGTTTATTTAAACATCTTGATTACAAATATGATTGTGATTAGGTTTTAGTCATGTAAAGAACACCCCCCTTCACCAGTGCAACATTCCCACCACCAATGTCCCAAATCTCCCTCCATTCCACCCCACCCCCACCTGTACTCCAGACAGGCTTTCCTATCTTTTTCACTCATTCATTCACATGATTATGGTAGTTCTCAGTGTAGTTATTTCTATAACGGCACTCACCAGTCTCTGTTCTGAGCTTCATGAAGTGAGCTGGAAGTTCCAGCCCTCCTTTCATTGTCTCTGACGATTGTTGCAAAGATGACTTTTGTTTTTCTTAAAACCCATAGATGAGTGAGACTATTCTGTGTGTGTCTCTCTCTCCTTCTGACTTATTTCACTCAGCATATTAGACTCCATGTACATCCATGTATAGGAAAATTTCATGACTTCATCTCTACTGACGGCTGCATAATATTCCATTGTGTATATGTACCACAGTTTCTTTAGCCATTCATCTGCTGAAGGGCATCTTGGTTGTTTCCAGAGCCTATTGTGAATAGTGCTGCAATAAACATAGGTGTGAGGAACGGGTTTTTGTATTGTATTCTTGTGTTCCTAGGGAATATTCCTAGGAGTGGTATACCTGGATCGTATGGGAGCTCAATTTCTAGTTTTTGGAGGAATCTCCATATCGCTTTCCATAGAGGTTGGACTAGACGGCATTCCCACCAGTAGTGGATAAGAGTTCCTTTCTCTCCACATCCCCGCCAGCACTGATTGTTCTCACTCTTTGTGATGTGTGCCAGTCTTTGTGGTGTGAGATGGTATTTCATCGTTGTTTTGATTTGCATCTCCCTGATGATCAGTGATGAGGAGCATTTTTTCATGTGCCTTTTGGCCATTTGTATTTCTTTTTTATCGAAGTGTCTGTTCATTTCTTCTCCCCATTTATGATGGGATTAGATGTTTTTTTCTTCTGAAGTTCTGTCAGTGCCCTGTGTATTTTGGATATTAGCCCTTTATCTGATGGGTATTGGGTGAATACTTTCTCCCACACAGTGGGTGGCTATTGTATCCTGGGCACTATTTCTTTTGAGGTGCAGAAGCTTCTCAGATTAATGTATTCCCATCTGTTGATGTCTGCTTCCACTTGTTTGGAAAGTGCAGTTTCCTCCTTGAAGATGCCTTTAGTCTCAATGTCATGGAGTGTTTTACCGACGTGTTGTTCTATATACCTTATGGTATCAGGTGTGATATCAAGGTCTTTAATCCATTTGGATTTTACCTTCATACATGATGTTAACTGGGGGTCTATGTTCACTTTTTTGCAAGTGACTAACCAGTTCTGCCAGCAGCACTTGTTGAAGAGGTTTTCCCTGTTATACTGAGGATTTCTTGCTCCCTTGTCAAAAATTAGGTGATTATATGTCTGGGGAACATTTTCTGAGAATTCAAGCCTATTCCACTGATCTGAGGGTCTGTCTTTATTCCAATACCATGCTGTTTTGATAACTATTGCTTTGTATTACAGTTTAAAGTTGGGAAAAGTAATGCCTCCCATACTCCTTTTCCCTAGGAGTGATTTAACTATTCGAGGATGTTTATTGTTCCAGATGAACGTCATAAGTGTTTGACCACATCTTTGAAGAATGTCATAGGTATCTTTTGAGGGATTGCATTAAATCTGTACAATGCTTTGGGGAGTATTGTCATTTTAATGATGTGATTTCTGCCAATCCATGAGCAGGATATGTGTTTTCATTTCTGTGTGTCCTCTCTTATTTCTTGGAGCAAGGCTTTATAGTTTTCTTTGTATAGGTCCTTCACGTCTTTGGTCAAGTTGACTCCAAGATATTTGAGTTTGTGTGGCACTATTGTGAATGGGATTGCCTTCTTGACATCCATCTGTTCCCTATCATTATTGGTGTATAAAAAGGCCATTGATTTCTGTGTGTTAATTTTGTAGCCTGCCACCTTGCTATGAGTCTATTGTTTCTAGAAGCTTTTTGGTAGAGTCTTTGGGGTTTTCTAAGTAGAGTATCATGTCATCTGCAACAATGAGAGCTTAACTTCTTCCTTTCCTATCTGGATTCCCTTGATATATTTTTCTTCCCTGATCGCTATAAAAAGAACTTCCAGTACTATGTTGAAGAGGAGTGGTGAGAGAGGATAGTCTTGTCTTGTACCAGAATTTAGAGAAAAGGCTTTTAGTTTTTCTCCATTGAGGATAATATTTGGCATTGGCTTGTGGTAGATGACTTCAGCTTGATTGAGAAAGGTTCCTTCCATTCTCATCTTGCTGAGTGTTTTGATCAAGAATGGGTGTTGTACCTTATCAAATGCTTTCTCTGCATCTATTGATATGATCATGTAATTTTTATTTTTTCTTATTGTTTATGTTTTGTATGATATTTATAGATTTATGGATGTTAAACCATCCTTGCATTTCTGGGGTGAAACCTACTTGATCATAGTATATGATCTTCTTGATGAAGCATTGGATCCTATTTGCCATGATTTTGTTGAAAATCTTTGCATCTGTATTCATCACGGATATTGGTCTGTAATTTTCTTTTTTGGCAGCATCTCTCTCTTGTTTTGGTATCAAGGTGATGTTGGCTTCATAAAAGCTCTTTGGGAGTGTTCCCCGTTTTTTTCAATTTCAACCCTAGCCTGGCTAGGGTTGGTAGTAGCTCCTCTTTAAAAATTTGAAGAAATTCATTAGTAAATCCATCTGGGCCTGGGCTTTTCTTTTTAGGCAGATATTTGATTACAGTTTCAATTTCCTCAGTAGTGATGGGGTGTTTAGATATGCTATATCCTCTTTACTTAATTGTGGAAGTGTCCAAGAATTTTCCCATTTCTTCTAGGTTCTCATGTTTAGTAGCATAAAGTTTCTCAAAGTAGTCTCTGATTACCCTTTGAATCTCTGCAGTATTTGTTGTGATCTCCCCCTTCTCATTTCTAATACCGGTTATTAGGTTTCTCTCTCTCTCTCTCTCCTTCTTTGTGAGTTTTGCCAATGGTCTATCAATCTTGTTTATTTTTTCAAAGAACCAACTTCTGCTTTCATGGATCTTTCAAATTGTTTTTTGGTTTTCTACTTCATTGATTTCTGCTCTCAGTTTTGTTATTTCCTTCCGTCTCCCTATTTTTGGTTCCTTTTGTTTGTCATTTTCTAATTTTATGAGCTGCGTCATTAAGTTATTCAGGTATGCCCCTTGTTCCTTCCTGATATGTGCTTGCAAAGCTATAAATTTTCCTCTCAGGACCGCATTTGCTGTGTCCCATAGATTCTGGCAGTTGTGTCTTCATTATCATTTGTTTCCAGGAAAGTTTTAATTTCCACTTTAATTTCATCTCGGACCACTGGGTGTTTAATTTCCAATTCTTAAAGTTTTTCTTCTGTGTGGCTTTGTAGTTCACATCTAATTTCAGAGCTTGTGGTCAGCAAAGGTAGCCTCCAAGATTTCTATCCTCTTGAATTTATGAAGGTATGTTTTATGTGTCAGCATGTGGTCTATCCTGGAGAATGACCCATGTACATTGGAGAAGAATGTGTATCCAGGGTTTTTGGGGTGGAGTGTCATATATATATGCATAGACTGAGCTCAGTGATCTGAAGAATCAGCCTTGAGGACATGCAGTGGGTTGTAGGTGGCCTTATACAAGGATTAAAAATAAGCTGGGAGCTGGGAATTTTAAGTCAATGTGGGTAGTTTTTATGACCTTGCAGAGTGGCAAAGCATGTGGCAGTGAGTTGTGGGAACATAATATATATGAAGCTCACAAGAGTGGAAATGGGAATAAAGATCTTTCTAATCGAAACTTTAAATGTAAGTGCTTTTGTTTTCACTATTAAAATATTCAAAATACGAACCCGGAGAGATAGCACAGTGACGTTTACCTTGCAAGCAACCGATCCAGGACCAAAGGTGGTTGGTTTGAATCCCAGTGTCCCATATGGTCCCCCATGCCTGGCAGGAGTTATTTCTGAGCAGACAGCCAGGAATAACCCCGGAGCACCGCCAGGTGTGACCCCCCCCCCGAAAGAAAGAAAGAAAGAAAGAAGGAAGGAAGGAAGGAAGGAAGGAAGGAAGGAAGGAAGGAAGGAAGGAAGGAAGGAAGGAAGGAAGGAAGGAAGGAAGGAAGGAAAGAAAGAAAGAAGAAGAAAGAAAGAAGAAAGAAAGAAAGAAAGAAAGAGAAAGAAAGAAAGAAAGAAAGAAAGAAAGAAAAGAAAGAAAGAAAGAAAGAAAGAAAGAAAGAAAGAAAGAAAGAAAGAAAGAAAGAAAGAAAGAAAGAAAGAAAGAAAAGAAAGAAAGAAAGAAAGAAAGAAGAAAGAAAGAAAGAAAGAAAGAAAGAAAGAAAGAAAGAAAGAAAGAAAGAAAGAAAGAAAGGAAAGAAAGAAGAAGAAAGAAAGAAGAAAGAAAGAAAAGAAAGAAAGAAAGAAAGAAAGAAAGAAAGAAGAAAGAAAGAAAGAAAGAAAGAAAGAAAGAAAGAAAGAAAGAAAGAAAGAAAGAAAGAAAGAAAGAAAGAAAGAAAGAAAGAAAGAAAGAAAGAAAGAAAGAAAGAAAGAAAGAAAGAAAGAAAGAAAGAAAGAAGTGGAAGTGATTTGAAAAATGAAACTCAGCAAAAATAATTTAAGGGTACCAGCATTGTCTCTAGATGCAGAAAGGGTCTGCTGAGCCGAGGTTCCATTAGGCAGGGAGACGCCCAGGCTGAGCATTCATGAGTTTTACTTTGCACAATCTAGCTAAAGTTTGGCACTCAGAAAGGGTCTGAATGGGGAGTCATGCCTTCAGTGGGGCCTACATCTCTGATATGCTTATTAACTCAAGAAGGATACAAATTCTGGGGATGTATGATTATTTTGAATTCATTAAGGATTCATTAAACTAAAAAAGGCATACATAGAAGGAATTCAAAAGTCAAGTTTCCAATTATGTCCAGGGCAGGAAAGAAACACTGGAAATCATCAACATACTTTATACAGCAACATCTTAGGTATGGAAAAGAGCATTCTGGAAATGTGCAGGACTAAGCAGGGAAGGAAAGATCCTAGAAGTCAAGAGGGGTTAGCCCCTACATCTGAGAGTGAGATAAGTCCATCAAGTTGGAAAAGCAACAAGGGAGAGAGACAGCTTTGAAACAATCTTTTACTAAAAACTAAGTCCCTAGAAATTTGTGAGCTCTTCCTTGGACATGCTTTTCCCCTGAGATGCTGTATGTCAGTGATGGGGTCAAATAGGGACCACACTGAAAATCAGCACTGAACTCAGGCTGGCTGATAGGAGTGAGCACTCTGATATTCTGAATTCTTCCTGAAATCTCTCAAACATGGGTAGATCATGTTCAGAAACAGGTACATGTTCAGAAACATTCAGAAGCATTCTTCATCATTCCTAGAGTCACAGAAATGAAACGGCACAGAATCAAACACTGTGGTAGATTTTTCACTCCACCACTTCTTAGAACCTTTGGATCAAACTTTTTAAAAGTTCTTCTACAAGAAAGAAACATGGTGGAGGGTGCTTTACAAAACTCTGTAAGCACTGAAATTTTTTCACACAGAATACCTGCTAAAAATTCAGAGATCACTCCTACCCTGAAAAAACAGCATAAGAATGACAAACTCAGAGAAACTTTAGGCAGAAACTACTCTATACCTCCCAATGAATAGACAAAGCAGCCAATTTTCTTTGTCCAAAACAAATTATGTCAAATACCAAAGAGAGAGAGAGAAGCAACACAAGCCAGAAGCTCTTGAGGACCTAACATAGCCCAGTTATTCTCACAGTTATATTTGTTTTTACTTTTTTCTATCCTAAAACCCAACCAAACTCAAAAGGTATCTTACTTACAGTTAGTTTCTAACTACTGTTGTCTTCCCTGGTACAAATTGCAGCGGAAGGGGGTAGATTTCTAGAAAATGAGAAATATGCTCCTGTAGAAAAAAAGCCTAGTTTATAAAGCACAGATTTGCAGGAAATGTTCCACTTCCTGACAGAGTTAGCTAGCTCCACTAATTATAAGGCAGGTAGAATTCTGAATCCACAACTTTTAATTCTCTTACAAATATTTTGGACAAAGTGTAAAAAGACACAAATATGGTGTCACCTTGTCTAGGTTTTCAGTTCAGGTAACTGTAGGGTAGGAGAATCAAAAAGTATAAAAAGTGACAAGAGAGATCAAGGAAGAGAGCACATTAACTCAACTCTTTAGCAGTATATAACTATATATTTTTATTTTATTATCTGCAATGGCATTAAATTCTCACTGTGTTTAATTTATTCACTAAACATTATCATTGCATAGGGGATAATGTGATTATATAAGATTCATACTTTCCTGGTTTCAGTCCCCCAAATGGGAGTCTCAAAAAGTATTTCCCCAGGGATAAGGAGTACCACAGTCTCCACAAACAAAGCACTCCATCACAGTAAATAAAAAATAATTCTGAGGAACTACTGTCTGCCAGAGAAGCTTTGGGAATACTATAATAACTTAGCTTGCTCATATTTTTCTTTCTTTCTGTAGGCAAAAGAGTAACAGATGATAAAACCCCATGTCTGCATTCAAAGTGCTCTTTAAATGAGTATAAAATAGATTCTAAGTGATAAGAAAGTGTTGTATCAAGTGATTTTTTTCCTTCTTACTGGTATATAAAATAATGGACATTTAAAATCAGTTCTGACTTAGAATTAATGAAAGGGATAACAGACTATTAATAAATGTATTTTAGCAACTTCTTTCTCTCCAAAGCATTTTGCAATTTATTTTTAAAGTACTAAAATTTCAAAAGAAGTGTGGCTAACTTTAAAGTGAATATTTGTGATCTTCCCTTCATTACCTAATTATTTTGAGTCTTAAAATGATCTCTGTCTCTTCTTATTTAAACCTCAGACAGGACAACCATTCATGTAGAATCTCTAACAGAATTCTGTCTCCAAGCTTTCCTACTGAGCAAGGCATTAGTCTAGACCACTTCCCAAGAGGAAATCTTGCCTTTTGACTTATGTTTTTGTTTTCCTCCACAATTCTCTTTTTAAAAGTTGAAACCAAAGGTAAGATCATTTGGCCTCAGGTGATCTCAATTAAACCTCTTTTGTGAAGCAGGAAGTAGGGGCAACCCAGCATTGTTTCCCCCATCTTAACTTCATCCCCATATAATTACTCTCCTGAAGGCATTAATATTCTAAGCTTTATGCTGATTTCCCAGAAAGATCTAATGTACGTTACTATTATATTTGCATGCAATAAAAAGCAAGTACATTATATTTAAAATTGATGAGCAGATATAACCTTTTGCCATTATTTTATTATAGCATTCAGGTAATACTGAACCATATTATAAATTAACATTTTTCAAATGTTAGGCCACCTAACACATGATTTCTCTGAATTATTTAATGCCTAAGCTTTAAAATCATATTTGTTCTTTCCTTGAAAGAAACCAGAAATGTTAGGTCTCAAGATAATCATTCCTAAGTTGAAATGAGCAGTTATGATGGGGGGAAAATAACTACTTAGATGATCTACAGTCACTAGCCTATGATGCCAGGAGACATCGGCTTCCTGTCCATCTCATTCACTGGATAGATACACTGTGCATAGAGCACAGTGTAAAGCAAAGTACATATTAACTGAATTAATGCACAAATGATTCAGTGACAGTAAAAAAAGAAAACATAAGGGCAAGATTAATTTTTAAATCACAAATGCCCTTGAACACTCTGAGCCACTACAAACAAGTGCAAATAATTTAACAAGATTAATTAAAAATGAACTTTCTTGCCTCCAAGACATAGTCCAAATACAGTAATGAACTTGGTCATTGACCCTAAAGAAATGGGTGGCATACTGAATTTGAAGCTATTTATGCTATCCATTCTCACACATCATCTTAGTCACTAATTTACAATCAGAAAACTTTATCCTAGGAAGAGTTAAGCTAATCTAAATATTAGAATTTTTATTTTTTAATGTTAGAATTTTTTGAGAGTTTTTAATCTACATGGGAAAGTTTTTGAAGAGATTGTAAAGAGATATTGGATAGAGAAATGAACTTCTGTACTCTATCTCAACACCAGTATGAATATGTAACTAGCATGAATTCATACTAGCATGAATATAAGCAACCTCACAAATTCTGATGGAGATGTTCTTGGTTGGCAAATCATTTTATCTTGGGGAGAAAAGAGTTGAGTCTCATCTGAAAGAAGACATAAGCTCTTGAGTATTTAATTTGGAAGCACACCCAACTAGCCTCTACCAGCTCTATATGTGGATTCAGTGAAGAAATTATATGGCTTCCCTTAGGTTCTTGCCATCATGATCAGACAAGAAAGAGCTTGTGGAATGACACAAGAGCAACATGAAATTCTAGGAATGTTAAGTTAAAGTTCTCAGATAAAGATTATGCCAAGGATGGGGCCGGGCGGTGGCGCTGGAGGTAAGGTGCCTGCCTTACCTGCGCTAGCCTAGGAGACGGACCGCGGTTCGATCCCCCGGCGTCCTCCCCCAAGCCAGGAGCGACTTCTGAGTGCATAGCCAGGAGTAACCCCTGAGCGTTACCGGGTGTGGCCCAAAAACCAAAAAAAAAAAAAAAAAAAGATTATGCCAAGGTTCAGAATCCCTGTATCTTTCAAAGGGCTGAGACTCTGAGGCTAACCACTAATATTTTTTTGTGAATTTATTATTCTGGTTTTGTATGGCTTGCACAAATAAAACTAATACTAAAATAACTAAACATTGCACATGCACATTTAAATCCTCTGACCAGTTTGTCTTCCATGAGCAGTTTGCTGATATTCTGAAACTCCTATAAAAGTTATCTCTCTTACCAGAGTTCATGAAATTTATCCACTGAACTAATCTGGAAATTCTGTCAGAACAAGATCCTTCTCATATGTTAGCATCTTTGCATCTTTCCATGCTCAAATAAAATATTGATGTACAGAATATAAAAGAAATGTTGAGATAGTGAACAGAGGTAAATGTGATTCTAATATTTTTCAAATTTGAAGGATCATTTAATCAAGGAATGTTATATCTACCATAACAGAAATGTGGCACTTATTTCTGTACTATTTTGATTCTCTATCGTGCTATTAAATATCAATAAATATCACCCTAATAATTTTTGTTAGTTTAGGTAACTAGTTGATCATTTATAATGAAAAAACTGTAGAGTCTGGGCTAGAGATATAGCACAGTGGTAGGGTATTTTCCTTGCACATGGCTGACCTGGGTCAATTCCCAGCATCCCATTCAGTCCGCTGAAACTGCCATGGGTGATTTCTGAGCACAGAGCCAGAAGTAACCCCTGAGTGCCACAGGGAGTGGCTCCCCAAAAAACTGTAGAGTCAAATGTTAAATTTAACCTGCTATATTACTCTCATTTTATAAAACTAAATGTATATTAAAATATGTATATTTAGGATTCTTAACCCATAGTACAATTTTTAAGATTAAGAGGAAAAAAATCAGAGAAGCAATATATGAATGTTAAATAAAACATTTATTTTTTATTGGCCAGTTTACTCAAAATAATGATAGGAACAAAAATTTATCATATATAAAGAAAGAAAATAGTGATAGCATTCAAAGTGGAAGAAAAAATCAAGATTATGTTATTATTACAATGTTCTTATACTACTTCTAAAACAGTATTATTTGATAATTGATTTTACTTAGTCATAAATGTTTATTAAAAATTCTAGGAAAACTACTAAATTAAATTGTCTTAGTCTGTTCAAGTTACTATAACAAAATACCACAGATTGAATGATTTAAAACAAATAGAAATGTATTGCCTATAGTTTTGATGATGTCAAGTTTCAGCTGAAGATCAGGTACTAAAACCGATACAGTAGAAGGCTTCTTCCAGATCTCAAAATTCTCATGGCATTACCACTTGGTTGAAAGGGCTAGAAGATTCTCTGGAATCCTATAAGAGCGCTATTCCTCATTATCAAAACTACATTTTCATGATTTAATCACATCCCATAGCCCCCCCATTAATACCACCACATTGTAGTTCTAATAGTTTCTTGTTTGAATTGGGGGTAGGATGGAGTACAAATATGCAAATCATATGATCTAACTTTACTACTCCTTGGGATATATCTAGGAATACAAAAACAAAAACATAATACAAAAATGTTTTCTGCATGCCTATATTCATTGCAGTGTTATTTACAATAGCCAGAATCTGGAAACATCCCAGATGCCCAACAACAGATGAATGTCTAAAGAAACTGTAGTACATCTATACAATGCACTACTATGTAGCTGTTAGAAAAAAATGAAGTCACGAATTTGCCTTCACCTGGATGGATGTGGAAACTATTATGCTGCTTGAAATAAATCAGAGGGAAAGAGATAGACACAGAATAGGACTGGCTCAGATATGAAGTATACCACAAAGAGTGGTGAGTGCAGTTTGAGAAATAACTACACAAGCAACTAACATCTCTGTTGGGGGCTGCTTGAACCCTGAGATGATTAGCATTTTACATGTGCTCAAGCCTACCTCTTTACCCCTCCCTATTTCCTGCCCCCAGCTTATGCTGATAAGTGCTTGCAAGCTGTAATTGGTGGAAAGTTGACTGCAAGCTGTAATTGGTGGAAAATTGAGTGACGTACTTGTAACACCCACCATGACATATTGTGCCTTTAAATGCCAGTCTCCCCGAGCAATAAATCCTTTTGAACAGCGTGAGTTGTCTTAAGCTCTCTCCTTACTAACCTCTCAAGTTTACTTCACAGATCGGCTCTGCTCGAGGGAACCCACAAATTACTAGCGACCTTCATTCCCACACCCCCGCGGGTCGGGGGTCCCCATCGGGGGTCGGGGGTCGCACATCTCAATGGTAGTGAAGGAGAGAAATAGAATGCCTGTCTCAAATATAAGCATGGGTGGGAAGAGGGAGATAGGGGATTTAGTGGTGGGAATGTTGCACTGCTGAAAAAGGTGTTCTTTTTTTATATAAAAATAGATCACAGTAAAATTGATAAAGTAGGATATGATAGGAAATTAATTAGTAAAGAGGCATAATTTTTTAAAAATCAATGATCTAAAATCAAGTCTTTGCTTTACTTTAGAGAACTGAAAAAGAACAATGTAACATCAAGTAGCAAAAAAAAAGAAACAATAAGAATTAGAATTAGAAACATACAAAATAAGAAGAAAACATAGGAAAAATAGAAAATTGGTTCTTTAAAATATCAAAATAATAAGCCTTTGGAAAGTTTAATTAAGAAAAACCGAAAGATTGCATTCTTTATCACAAATGAAAGATATCACTAATATCACAAATAAAAGATTTCATTATGATAATTCAATGAAAAAATAAAGGGTGACACTAAGCAATTCTACCCACAAACTTGATCAATTCTCTATAAAATGGCCAACTCTCTGAAAAATAGGATGTGCTAAAAGCTAAGCAAAAATAAATATATGATCAAGCAATAATAATACTCATAATTAGAAAACACCAAGCCAAGTTGAGTTTGCTGGTAAATTTTACCAAAATTAAAGAGGAAATTATACCAATTCTCAAAATTCTATTGTATAGTAAAAGCAAAGAAAGTTCTTTTTAATTTATTCTGAGTCCAGCATTACTTTAATGCCAAACCAGATAAAAGATATTACAAGAAACCTGCTTTCCAACTTAGCTTGTGGAAATTGATGCAAAAGTACTCAATAAAGCAGGGGCCAGAGAGATGGCATGGAGGTAGGGCATTTGCCTTGCATGCAGAAGGACAGTGGTTTGAATCTTGGCATTCCCTATGGTCCCCTGAGCCTGCCCGGAGCAATTTCTGAGCATAGAGCCAGGAGTAACCCCTGAGCACTGCCGGGTGTGACCCAAAAAACAAAAAGAAAAAAGAAAAGAAAAGAATATATTCAAAGAATAAAATATAGTGCCAGTATAGAATTTCAGATGTACATGTCTGTCATACATGTCAGATATACATGTCAATATTTTAAAATAAATGAATTCTCTTATATCAATAAGCTAAAGGATGGTATTAATAGGTGAATAAAAACAACTAAGTTCAGAGCCCATTCATAATAAAAATTAATATAATAGAAAAAGCAAGAACATTGTCAACTTGATAAAGATCATCTAAAACTAATAGTCAACATTGTTCTTAATGATAATGAATTTAAAACCTTTCCAGTAAGATTAGGAACAAAAAATATTTCTCTTCACCACTTGTTGTCAAGACCATACTAAAATTACTAGCTTAATGCAATAATAAAATAAAGTAAAGTAAAAGTATATAGATTATGAAGAAAGAAATACATTTTTTAATCACAGATAAAATTTTTGCACTGTAGAAAAACCAAAGTATTAATAAAGATATTAACAAAACAACTCTTGGAACTAATAAGAAATTATTAGTTGGTTGCTGTAAGGTTGCTTTGGTTTATGGGCCAGTAAATTGCTGGAATCTAGGTTAAGTAATCAAAAGTCAACCATTATCTATATATTAGCCATAAAAAGTATAATTTGAAATTAAAAATATAATACCTTTTCATTAGCAGCCCCCAATTTGAAGTAAATAAAGTATACATTTAGCTAACCTTTTTATGGTCATGGAAAAAAAGACTAAATATCATCAAGATTGGTAATTCTCAATTTGATCCATAGATTAATGAAATCCTGATCCAGGCCAGAATGATAGCACAGCAGGTAGGGCTTTTGTCTTGCATGCAGCCGACCTGTGTTTGATCCCTGGCATCCCATAATATATGGTCCCCAGAGACTGCCAGGAGTAATTTCTGAGCTCAGAGCCAGGAGTAACCTTCTGAATGTTGCTAGACATGGCCCCTAAAAACCAAAAACATATCTGATTAAGAGGCTTGCAACATTTTTGTGAATATTGCAAAGCTGATTATAAACTTATATGGAAAGGCAATATGGAAAGGAATGGCCAGTTCATCTTGAGGAGCAAGAGCAAAATTGGAAGGTCAACACTTCTTTACTTCAACACTTCATTAAAGCTACAGTAATCAAGACTGTGGAATTGGCAAGAGAACAACATGTAGATCAATGAGACTGACTAGAAATTTCAGAATATGCCTATATGAATAAAGTTAACTGATCTTTGACAAGAAGTTAAAAACACTACAAGGTTGTATTTTCAATAAAAGGTGATAAGACTAACAGGAGACTGGAGATTTAAAAATAAATTTTAGAGAATCACAAAGTGCATCATTAAACCTAAATGCAAAATCCAAAGCAACCAAACTCATAACTTTGGTTGTTGCAGTAACTTTTGTTACATATAGCATGAAAGATATTATCTTTGCAAGAATTAATTAAGATGAAAATTAATTAAGATGAAGATTTAAGAAAATAAAAAGACAAAACTGAAGAAAGTATATGTAATAAACATATCTGGAAGAGAATTATTATAAAAAACATAAAAAGATCCGTTTGAATTTTACCTTTGTACATGGTTTTAACTGGGGGTCTATGTTCACTTTTTTGCAAGTGGCTAACCAGTTCTGCCAGCACCACTTGTTGAAGAGGTTTTCCCTGCTCCACTTAGGATTTCTTGCTCCTTTGTCAAAAATTAGGTGATTGTATGTCTGGGGAACATTGTCTCAGAACTCAAGCCTATTCCACCGATCTGAGGGTCTGTCTTTATTCCAATACCAAGCTGTTTTGATAACTATTGCTTTGTAGTACAGTTTAAAGTTGGGAAAAGTAATGCCTCCCATACTCCTTTTCCCCAGGAGTGCTTTAGCTATTCGAGGGTGCTATTGTTCCAGATGAACTTCATAAGTGTTTGATCTACTTCTTTGAAGAATGTCATGGGTATTTTTAAGGGGATCACTTTAAATCTGTATAATGCTTTGGGAAGTATTGCCATTTTAATGTTGTTAATCCTGCTAATCCATGAGCAGGATATGTGTTTTCATTTCCGTGTGTCCTCTCTTATTTCTTGGAGCAAGGCTTTATAGTTTTCTTTGTATAAGTCCTTCACGTCTTTGGTCAAGTTGACTCCAAGATATTTGAGTTTGTGTGGCACTATTGTGAATGGGATTGCCTTCTTGAGGTCCATCTCTTCCCTATCATTATTGGTGTATAAAAAGGCCATTGATTTCTGTGTGTTAATTTTTAGCCTGCCACCTTACTATATGAGTCTATTGTTTCTAGAAGCTTTTTGGTAGAGTCTTTAGGGTTTTCTTAGTAGAGTATCATGTCATCTGCAAACAGTGAGAACTTGACTTCTTCATTTCCTATCTGGATTCCCTGATATCTTTTTCTTGCCTACCTGCTATAGCAAGAACTTCTAGTACTATGCTGAAGAGGAGTGGTGAGAGCGGACAGCCTTGGATTAAAGACCTTGATATCAGGCCTGATACCATAAGGTATATAGAACAACACATCAGTAAAACACTCCATGACATTAAGACTAAAGGCATTTTCAAGGAGGAACTGCACTTTCCAAACAAGTGGAAGCAGAGATCAACAGATGGGAATACATTAAGCTGAGAAGCTTCTGCACTTCAAAAGAAATAGTGCCCAGGATAAAAGAGCCACACACCAAGAGGAAGAAACTATTCACCCAACACCCATCAGATAAGGGGCTAATATCCAAAATATACAGGGCACTGACAGAACTTTACAAGAAAAAACATCTAATCCCATCAAAAAATGGGGAGAAGAAATGAACAGACACTTTGATAAAAAAAGAAATACAAATGGCCAAAAGGCACATGAAAAATGCTCCTCATCACTAATCATCAGGGAGATACAAATCAAAACAATGATGAGATACCATCTCACACCACAAAGATTGGCATATATCACAAAGAATGAGAACAAACCGTGCTGGCAGGGATGTGGAGAGAAAGGAACTCTTATCCACTGCTGGTGGGAATGCTATCTAGTCCAACCTCTATGGAAAGCGATATGGAGATTCCTCCAAAATCTGGAAATTGAGCTCCCATTCGACCCAGCTATTCCACTCCTAGGGATATACCCTAAGAACACAAGAATACAATACAAAAACCCCTTCCTCACACCTATATTTATTGCAGCACTATTCACAATAGTCAGGCTCTGGAAACAACCAAGATGCGCTTCACCAGACGAATGACTAAAGAAACTGTGGTACATATACACAATGGAATATTATGCAGCTGTCAGGAGAGATGAAGTCATGAAAGTTTCCTATATATGAATGTACATGAAATCTATCCAAGGCAATAAGGATTAATCAGAGCACATCAGTAAGTCAGTAAGTGGCTCCGCGGTGAACAAAAGTTTTTTTACACTTGGATATGCCCCAGGTGTGTGAATGTCTAAAATATCATACAGAGTGGCACTTACCTAGGGGAATAGTGCACATTAGATAAATCTAGAAAGTCAGAAGTGAGATCAAATGGCACAGAATTCCAGAAGAGAACTGTGAGCAATTTGGCCAAGAAGATCCCAAACTAAGTTTTAGAAAGTGAGATCATAAAGGTAACATCTGTAAAAGGTTTCCCTGACAGAGAAAGGTAGACATTGCTGGTACAAATTCATGCATACAAAAAATCTCTCTGGGGGTAGAACTAATGCAAACCAAGGCCTCTTTGTAAAGAAAAAGGTAGTGTGCTATTAAACTACTCACCTCAAAGAAGAGGGAATACGGGGTCCACCTGGGACATCTATACTGAAGACAAGCTTCTGGGGCTGTTTTATGTTTGAGTCTTTTTCTTCAGAAACATGTGCCGGTGTTTAACTCAGGACTCATTTTCGGAGCTTGATTTTTATCTCAGCTTTTCAACCTCTGCACGTCTGTTCTCAGTCAATGGGCCATAGCGATAGAAACAGGTTCAAATTTTTTGCTCCAATGAGGAAAGGAAGAAGAAAAGCAACTTTTTGGGAATCATAACCACCCACAGCCAGGCTGTCTCTCAAGGAGAAAAGCAAACATAATTAAGCAAAATTGTATTGTTCAAATTCCCAATTACATAAATCAATGATAGTCTCTTTAATACTGTACAGTATACAGTATATCACATAGATTTATAGTCTTGAGGATTGATTGAACCAGCTAAAATCCGTGTTCCATCAGCAGGTTCTGTATCTCTTGGTGTCAGCAAAAAAGAGAGAGAGAAAGACAGTTACTTTTACATTCAAGATGAAATCACATTGTATTTTCAAAGCACATGTCATCTCAAAAAACTATGCTTAGGCAGAATTTTTTATATAAATAATTCTCTACTGGGCAATCTATCAAAGGTTGTTTTTCCATTCTTCCTCCTTTTTGAAACTTGTCTTTATATCTATGTGTTTTAATAAAAAGCTAAATCTTAAAATATCTAATAGCAGACTTGGTAAGAAAAAAAACATTTTTCCTAAAAGAAGATTATTTCTTATTCATTATATTTAATCATCTAGATTGTTGATTCAATAAATTAAAAAAATACCAATTGACACTTAATATGTATTATGTATCATTATATTGTCAATATTGTGTTAACAGACCACAATAAATAATATATTACTTATTATTTACTGTTTTATTCTCTCTTGACATTTTAATAAAATCAGAGCATGTTATAAAACCATAAAGTACTAGATCTGGGTTATAAAATCTTCCATTTTTATAGCTTGTTTTTAAAAGTAAAACTAATTTATTTTATTTCAGAATAATTATGAAAGCAATAGGACATTATTTTAAAATTTCAAAAAATTGGACTGGAGAGATAGTGTAGAGTTTAAGCTACTTCAATTTGACCTCTGTTCAACTCTCTAAACCCCAATAGCTCCTCTTTGTTCTCCCAGGAATGATTCCTAAGCATAAAGTCAGGAGTAAGCCCTGAGATGCAGGGCTGGGTACAGCACCAAAACAATAAGTTTTCAAATTAATTTTTGTACTTGATTGATAGATAACAAGAAATGAACCACATGTTAATTCTTTTTTTATTTCTTGGATAGATTGCCATATTGTTGTTCAAAAAGGTTGAACCAAATGTTAATTCAAAAGAATATGTGCACACTTCTGTTTATTACTGCATTTATTTCAACAATCTGATATGGAAACAACCGAAACATCCAACTATAGATGGATAGATAAAGAAGCTGTGGTATATATGTGGACTACTATGCAACTCTAAGAAAAACTAAATTTTGCAACTTGCAGCAACATGAATGGAAATAGATGATATTATGCTGAGTGAAGTCAGAAGGAAAGTGATAAAGAATGATCTCTCATATATGGGACTTAAACATACGAGCAAGGTAGCAACAAAGTGCTAAAGGCAACAGACTAAAAGGACTGATCCACACAATTGAGAGGGTGGTACTTTTGTGGGGATGATTCTTTGGACATTTGAATGAGTCATGGGATCCTTGGAAGAGTAAGAGGGTACACTGTTGATGGGTGTGGTGTTGGAATTATCAACATAAAAAACATTTTAAAAATATTGTATAGCGCAGAATCTCAATTAGAAAATTAAAAAAAGATTTGTTTTCAAAATAAGAAACTTATTCATTTCTATAATCTTTTCTTAAATATTTTATTTAAACACCTTGATTACATACATGATTGTGTTGTTTGGGTTTCAGTCATGTAATCACCAGTGCAACATTCCCATCACCAATGTCCCAAATCTCCCTCTTCCCCACCCAATCCCCGCCTGTACTCTAGACAGGCTTTCTATAATCTCCATATGTTCTCATTAATAGGATAGCTCAAAATGTAGTATTTATCTAACAAAACTCATCCCTGTTTCTGGTGAGCTTCATGAGGTGAGCTGTAACTTCCAGCCCTTCTCTCTTTTGTGTCTGAAAATTATTATTGCAAGAATGTCTTTCATTTTTCTTAAAACCCATAGATGAGCGAGATCATTCTGCGTTTTCACTCTCTTTATGACTTATTTCACTCAGCATAATAGATTCCATGTACATCCATGAATAGGAAAATTTCATGATTTATTCTCTCCTGACAACTACATAATAGTCCATTGTGTATATGTACCACAGTTTCTTTAGGCATTCATCTGATGAAGGGCATCTTGGTTGTTTCCAGAGTCTTGCTAAGGTAAATAGTGCTACAACAAATATAGGTGTAAGGAAGGGATTTTTGTACTGTATTTTTGTGTTTCTAGGGTATATTCCTAGGAGTGATATCGCTGGATTGTATGGGAGCTCGATTTCCAGTCTTTGGAAGAATCTCCATATCACCTTCCATAATGGTTGGTCTAGACAGCATTCCCACCAGCAGTGGATAAGAGTTCCTTTCTTTTCCAGTACTATGTTGAATAGGATTGATTGGTGAGAGAGGACAGCCTTGTCTTGTGCCAGAATTTAGAGGGAAGGCTCTTAGTTTTTCTCCATTGAGGATAATATTTGCCATTGGCTTGTGGTAGATGGCCTTAACTATATTCAGAAGGTTCCTTTCATTCCCATCTTGCTGAGAGTTTTGATCAAGAATGGATGTTGGACCTTATCAAATGCTTTCTCTGTATCTATTGATATGATCATGTGATTTTTATTTTTCTTGTTATTGATGTTGTGTATTATGTTGATAGATTTACGGATGTTAAACCATCCTTGCATTCCTGAAATGAGACCTACTTGATCATATTGGATGATCTTCTTAATGAGGCATGGAATCCTATTTGCCAGAATTTTGTTGAGGATCTTTGCATCTGCATTCATCAGCGATATTGGTCTGTAATTTTATTTTGTAGCATCTCTGTCTGATTTAGGTATCAAGGTGATGTTGGCTTCATAAAAGCTATTTGGAAGTGTTCCCATTTCTTCGATTTCATAAAAGAGTCTTGCCAGGATTGGTAGTAGTTCCTCTTGGAAAGTTTGAAAGAATTCATTAGTGAACACATCTGGGCCTGGGCTTTTGTTTTTAGGCAGACATTTGATTGCCGTTTTAATTTCATCAATAGTGATGGGGTGTTTAGATTTGCTATATCCTCTTTATTCAACCATGGAAGACTATAAGAATCCAAGAATTTATCCATTTCTTCCATGTTCTCATTTTTAGTGGCATAGAGTTTCTCAAAGTAGTTTCTGATTACCCTTTGGATCTCTGCCATATCAGTAGTGATCTCTCCTTTTTCATTCCTAATGCGAGTTATCAAGTTTCTCTCTCTCTTTGTTAGTTTTGCCAGTGGTCTATCAATCTTGTTTATTTTTTCAAAGGACCAACTTCTGCTTTCGTTGATCTTTCAGATTGTTTTTTGGGTTTCCACTTCGTTGATTTCTGCTCTCAGCTTTTTTATTTCCTCTGTCTCCCTATTTTTGGTTCCTTTTGTTGAGCACTTTCTAATTAAGCCATTCAGGTATGCCCCTTCTTCCTTCCTGATGTGTGCTTGCAAAGCTATAAATTTTCCTCTCAGTACTGCTTTTGCTGTTTCCCATAAATTCTGATAGTTTGTGTCTTTATTATCATTTGTTTTCAAAAATTTTTTGATTTCCTCTTTGATTTCATCTCGGACCCACTGGTTATTCAGTATGAGGCTGTTTAACTTCCAGGTGTTAAAGTTTTTCTTCTGTGTCCCTTTGGAATTTACATATAATTTCAGAGCCTTGTGGTCAGCGAAGGTAGCCTGCAAAATTTCTATCTTCTTGATATTCTGGAGGTATGTTTTATGTGCCAGCATGTAGTCTATCCTGGAGAATGTCCCATGTACATTGGAGAAAAATGTGTATCCAGGTTTCTAGGGATGGAGTGTTCTATATATATACTAGGCCTCTTTCTTCCATTTCTCCTCTCAGGGCTAGTATATTCTTGTTGGGTTTCAGTCTGGTTAACCTATCTAGTGTTGACAGGGCCGTGTTGAGGTCCCCCACAATTATTGTGTTGTTATTGATACTATTTTTCAGATTTGTCAACAGTTGTATTAAATATTTTGCTGGCCCCTCATTCGGTGCATATATGTTTAGGAGTGTGATTTCTTCCTGCTGTACATATCACTTAATTAATACAAAATGTCCATCTTTGTCACTTACAACTTTCCTGAGTATAAAGTTTGCATCATCTGATATTAGTATTGCCACTCCAGCCTTTTTATGGGTGTTATTTGCTTGGATGATTTTCCTCCAGCCTTTTATTTTGAGTCGATGTTTGTTCTGACTATTCATGTGTATTTCTTGTAGGCAGCAGAAGGTTGCATTGAGTTTTTGATCCATTTAGCCACTCTGTGTCTCTTAACTGGTGCATTTAGTCCATTGACATTGAGAGAAAGAATTGTACTGGGATTTAATGCCATCTTTATTTTGAAATTTGGTGTGTCTTTTGGTCAGTCTCGTCTTAAATTAGGTCTTTTAGTTTTTCTCTTAAGACTGGTTTTGAGACTGTAAAGTTTCTGAGCTGTTGTTTGTTTGTGAAATCTTGTATTTTTTTGTCAAACCTGAAAGTGAGTTTTGCTGGGTACAGTATTCTAGGTGAAGCATTTATTTCATTGAGTTTTGTTACTATGTCCCACCACTGCTTTCTGGCCTTGAGTGTTTCTCGTGACAGGTCTGCTGTAAATCTTAAGGATGTTCACTTGAATGTAATTTCCCTTTTTGATCTTGCTGCTTTCAGAATTTTGTCTCTATCTGTGGGATTCGTTGTTGTGACTAGGATGTTTCTTGGGGTATTTTTTCTGGGGCCTCTGTTGATTGGTACTCTTCAGGCATGCAGGATTTGATCACATATATTCTTTAGCTCTGGAAGTTTCTCTTTAATGATGTTCTTGACCATTGATTCTTCCTAGAAATTTTCTTCCTGGGTCTCTGGGACTCCAATGATTATTAAGTTGTTTCTGTTGAGCTTATTATAGACTTCTATTTTCATCTGTTCCCATTTTTTGGCTAATTTTTCCATTGTCTGTTCATTTGCTTTAAGTTTTTTTCCCATTCTCTCCTGCTGTATGGAGTTGTTATATATCTCATCTTCCACAGCACCAATTCTATTCTCAGCTTCTGTTAGCCTGTTGGAGTGCTTATCCATTTTGCCATTCAATTCATTTAGTGAGTTTTTTCAGGCCTGTTATTTGACCTGTTATTTCAGTTTGGAGTTTTGTGATTTCTGTCTTCATATTTTCTTGGTTCTTATTAGTGTTCTGTTCAACTCGATCCATTATTTCTTTGAGTTCTTTGAGTATCTTCCATATTTCTTGTCTAAACTCCTTATCTGAGAGATTGATTAGTTGATTGGCTGTTTTCTGGTCATCAGAATTGTCATCTTCTGATGCTGGCCTGTGTTGTTTCTCCATTGTCACACTTGTATTGTGGGTTTTTCTACGTGTTGTGGTGGTATTCATTGGCTAAATGATGTGCAAGGCCACGCTCCTATGGCTCTGCCCTTTCTGGGTGGGTTGACTTGCCTCCAAGGAAGGGGAGCCCTCCGTAGATTAAGCCTCACACAGGATCAAATTTTAGGCATGAGCACTCAGCAGAGAAGACAGTCTGGGTAGAGATGCTGGGTTTCAGTGATTCAGCTCATTTCTTAGTGTAATTTTTTTTCTTTTTGTTGCAGTGGCGTTTTTTTTTTTTTCTTAGAAAGAGTGCATGGCCGTATAGCGAAGTGGAGGAACCTCTGAGAGAGCGAATATTCTGGGCCATTTTCTTCCCACTCCCAAGAGGTTTAGGAGACAGAACAGGAGACAAACACACACAGGCAGCACTCACAGGTTCTCACAGTCAGCCCCATTGGGCCGGGGTAGATTTTCCCAGCCTGACATCACAAACAGGGGACTTGCCTTCTGTAAAGTACTGCGTATAGCTGGTTTTCACTTTAGGAAGCAGTGCCTTGGTGTTCTGGCCCCTTGAGTGAGCCTCTGGGAGAGCGAATTTTCTGGGCGCTTTTCAGCCCACTCCCAAGAGGTTTAGGAGACAGGACAGAAGACAAACACACAGGCAGCACTCACAGTTTCTCCTCATTTCTATATTCTTATAGAAAAAAAAATCTGGATTTCTCAAAGTATATTTCATTTAAGATTAATATCTATAGGGGCCGAAGTGATAGCACAGTTGTAGGGCATTAGCCTTGTATTAGACTGACACAGGATGAACCTGGGTTCAATCACATTCATTCCAAATGGTCCCCCATGCCAGGATCAATTTCTGAGCACATAGCCAGGAGAAATCCCTTAGTGTCACAGGATGTGGCCCATGAACCAAAATGAAAATTAAAGATTAATAACTGAAATTTGGCATCCTGTTTTTATTTTGTTGTAAAATAATTTTAGTAACTGTAGTTAAGTTTTCTTGCATAAGCCTTGAATTACTGGTGCTAGATAAATTATACAAGTGTTAAGGCACTTGACTTGCATGCTGATTACCCCAACTAAACCCCAGCACCACATACGGATTGCAAGTGATCCTTGAGCATAGAGCCAGGAATAAGTCCTGAGCAGTCATGACAGTGGCTCCCACAACAAACTAAAATAAGATTTTATTATTAAGATGTGGTCTAAAGGAAGAACATTGAGTTCTAGTCATCGTCTGCTCTCCGAGTCTTCTTAATGTCTTATATCCTGCTGAATCGTCTCCAGAGAGACATTCAGACTTTGTTGGTGCTGAGTCCTAAATCTTGAGATGGGATTTCAGACAGGGTCTAGGTCTAGTCTGGGTCCTTTGAGAGTCTGACCAGCAAATTCGTAAAATTCACAGCGTGGGAGCACCCTGACTGCCAACTTGACTCATTTCAGACAAATTGATGAGAGAAAATCATTAAGAAATTACAAACCTTCTGCTGTATTTTAAAACCCAGAAAAAGTGAGGAATTCACCCACACGGTTCCAGAAATGTATTTCAATACTTTCTCTAAAGAAGAGAATCTTGGGGGAAAGAAAAAGTCAATTTACTGTGCAGGAAGGCAGTAAAAAAGAGCATCTTCTCCACTGGAAAGATGATTTTAAGTGGAAAAAGTCCTTTAGAGAAGTTTATGGGCAAATGTCTTTACACAGTCAAACTCCATTCTGCTTTCTGGGTCCCTTTCATGAATTTTTTTAAATTTTTATTGTGACTGAAGTTCATTACACAAAATTATTTATGGTACATAGTGACAATGAATGAAGGGCATTCCCACCACCAATGTTGTCCTCCCTCCACTTCTGTTCCCAGCATGTCTCTCATATCTCACTTCTTTACCCCCACCCCCCAGAATACTAGTGTAACTGGTCTCCACTTTACAGCTTGTTGTAGATTGGGTATCTATTCTGTTTGGTGTTCCAGTCTGGTCATTTTTTGTTTATACTACATGTTCATATGACTGGTCCTGGTATCATCCTTCCCCCCCCCCCCCCGCGCTCAATTTATGAGGCTTAATGATACAAGTTATGCTATTCTGTTGAAGATAAAAAGGTTAAGGAAAAGAGAAGAAAAAAGTTGGTGTCAACTACTAAAATAAAGAAAAAAAGAAAAAAGGAAAAAATCACTGAATAATATCTACAAGAGTGAAAAAGAAAGAAAAAAGTGGAAGAAAAAAGAGAAGAAAAATAATATTAAAAAAACAAACAAAAAAAACAAAACCAGAAAAAGCGCTGGGGTGGCAGGATTTGGTGTTACCCCACCACCTCCTCCTCCTCTTTTTCCTCCTCCTCCTCCTCCTCCTCTTTTTCCTCCTCCTCCTCCTCCTCTTTTTCCTCCTCCTCCTCCTCCTCTTTCTTCTTCTTCTTCTTCTTCTTCTTCTTCTTCTTCTTCCTTCTTCTTCTTCTTCTTCTTCTTCTTCTTCTTCTTCTTCTTCTTCTTCTTCTTCTTCTTCTTCTTCTTCTTCTTCTTCTTCTTCTTCTTCTTTTGTATAGACACAGTCAGTATAGGGAAAGGAAAGAATTCCTGTGGCCTAAGAGATTCAGGGTTTCTCCACTCTTGATATATATATATATATTATTTAAACACCATGATTACATACATGATTGTGTTGTTTGGGTTTCAGTCCTGTAAAGAACACCACCAATCACCAGTGCGACATACCCATCACCAATGTCCCAAATCTCCCTTCTCCCCACCCACCCCCCCACCTGTACTCTAGACAGGCTTTCTATTTCTTTCATACATTTAATTATTAGGATAGTTCGAAATGTAGTTATTTCTCTAACAAAATTCATCCCTGTTTGTGGTGAGCTTCATGAGGTGAGCTGTAACTTCCAGCCCTTCTCTCTTTTGTGTCTGAAAATTATTATTGCAAGAATGTCTTTCATTTTTCTTAAAACCCATAGATGAGTGAGACCATTCTGCGTTTTCACTCTCTCTCTCTGACTTATTTCACTCAGTGTAATAGATTCTATGTACATCCATGTATAGAAAAATTTCATGAAATTATCTCTCCTGACAGCTGTGTAATATTCCATTGTGTATATGTATCACAGTTTCTTTAGCCATTCGTCTGTTGAAGGGTATTGTGGTTGTTTTCAGAGTCTTGCTATGGTAAATAGTGCTGCAATAAATATAGGTGTGAGGAAGGGATTTTTGTATTGTATTTTTATGTCCCTAGGGTATATTCATAGGAACGATATAGATGGATCCTAAAGGAGCTCGATTTCCAGTTTTTGGAGGAATCTCCATATCGCTTTCCATAAAGGTTGATCTAGAGGGCATTCCCACCAGTAGTGGATAAGCGTTCCTTTCTCTCCACATTTCCGCCAACACTGCTTGTTCTCATTCTTTGTGATGTGTGCCAATCTCTGTGGTGTGAGGTGGTACCTCATAGTTGTTTTGATTTGCATGGGTATTGAGTGAATAGTTTCTCCCACTCAGTGGGGGGCTATTGTATCCAGGGCGCTATTTCCTTTGAGGAGCAGAAGTTTCTCAGCTTAATATATTCCCATCTGTTTTTTTTTTATTTAAACACCTTGATTACATACATGATTGTGTTTGGGTTTCAGTCATGTAAAGAACACCCCCCATCACCAGTGCAACATTCCCATCACCAATGTCCCAAGTTTCCCTCCTCCCCACCTGACCCCAGCCTGTACTCTGAACAGGCTCTCCATTTCCCTCATACATTCTCATTATTAGGACAGTTCAAAATGTAGTTATTTCTCTAACTAAACTCATCACTATTTGTGGTGAGCTGCCTGAGGTGAGCTGGAACTTCCAGCTCTTTTCTCTTTTGTGTCTGAAAATTATTATTGCAAGAATGTCTTTCATTTTTCTTAAAACCCAAAGATGAGTGAGACCATTTTGCGTTTTTCTCTCTCTCTCTGACTTATTTCACTCAGCATAATAGATTCCGTGTACATCCATGTATAGGAAAATTTCATGACTTCATCTCTCCTGACAGCTGCATAATAAATATTCCATTGTGTATATGTACCACAGTTTCTTTAGCCATTCGTCTGTTGAAGGGCATCTGGGTTGTTTCCATAGTCTTGCTATGGTAAATAGTGCTGCAATGAATATAGGTGTAATGAAGGGGTTTTTGTATTGTATTTTTATGTTCCTAGGGTATATTCCTAGGAGTGGTATAGCTGGATCATATGGGAGCTCGATTTCCAGTTTTTGGAGGAATCTCCATATTGCTTTCCATAACAACGATGAGATACCACCTCACACCACAGAGATTGGCACACATCACAAAGAATGAGAATAAACAGTGTTGGCGGGGATGTGGAGAGAAAGGAACTCTTATCCACTGCTGGTGGGAATGCCGTCTAGTTCAACCTTTATGGAAAGTGATTGTATGTCTGGGGAACATTCTCAGAATATTCAAGCCTATTTCACTGGTCTGAGGGCCTGTCTTTATTCCAATACCATGCTGTTTTGATAATTATTGCTTTGTAGTAAAGTTTAAAGTTGGGGAAAGTAATTCCTCCCATATTCTTTTCCCCAATAATTGCTTTAGCTATTCTAGAGTGTTTATTGTTCCAAATGAATTTCAAAAGTGCCTGATCCACTTCTTTGAAGAATGTCATGTGTATCTTTAGAGGGATCGCATTAAATCTGTACAATGCTTTGGGGAGTATTGCCATTTTAATGATGTTAATCCTGCCAATTCATGAGCAGGGTATGTGTTTCCAATTCTGCATGTCCTCTCTTATTTCTTGGAGCAGAGTTTTATAGTTTTCTTTGTATAGGGACTACACATTTTTAGTCAAGTTGATTCCAAGATATTTGAGTTTGTGTGGCACTTTGTGAATGGGGTTGTTTTCTTAATGTCCATTTCTTCCTTATTTCTATTTGTGTACAGAAAGGCCATTGATCTTTGTGTGTTAATTTTGTAGCCTGCCACCTTGCTATATAAGTCTATTGTTTCTAGAAGCTTTTTGGTAGAGTCTTTAGGGTTTTCTAAGTACAGTATCATGTCATCTGCAAACAGCGAGAGCTTGACTTCTTCCTTTCCTATCTGGATTGCCTTGATATCTTTTTCTTGCCTAATCACTATAGCGAGTACTTTCAGTGCTATGTTGAATACGATTGATTGGTGAGAGAGGACAGCCTTGTCTTGTGCCAGAATTTAGAGGGAAGGCTCTTAGTTTTTTTTCATTGAGGATAATATTTGCCATTGGCTTGTGGTAGATGGCCTTAACTATATTCAGAAAGGTTCCTTTCATTCTCATCTTGCTGAGAGTTTTGATCAAGGATGGGTGTTGGACCTTATCAAATGTTTTCTCTGTATGTATTGATATGATCATGTGATTTTTATTTTTCTTGTTATTGATGTTGTGTATTATGTTGATAGATTTACGGACGTTAAACCATCATTGCATTCCTGGGATGAAACCTACTTGATCATAGTGGATGATCTTCTTAATGAGGTATTGAATCCTATTTGCCAGGATTTTATTAAGGATCTTTGCATCTGCATTCATCAGTGATATTGGTCTATAATTTTCTTTTTTTTGTAGCATCTCTGTCTGGTTTAAGTATCAAGGTAATGTTGGCTTCATAAAAGCTATTTGGAAGTGTTCCCATTTCTTCAATTTCCTGAAAGAGTCTTTCCAGAATTAGTAGTAGTTCCTCTGAAAAGGTTTAAAAGAATTCATTAGTGAATCCATTTGGGCCTGGGCTTTTGTTTTTGGGCAGACATTTGATTGCTGTCTTAATTTCCTCAGTAGTGATGGGGTTGTTTTAGATATGCTACATCCTCTTCATTCAACCATGGAAGATTATAAGAGTCCAAGAATTTATCCATTTCTTCCAGGTTCTCATTTTTAGTGGCATAGAGTTTCTCAATGTAGTTTCTGATTACCCTTTGAGTCTCTGCCATATCAGTAGTGATCTCTCCTTTTTCATTCCTAATACGAGTTATTAAGTTTCTCTCTCTTTCATTGTTAGTTTTGCCAGTGGTCTATCAATCTTGTTTATTTTTTCAAAGAACCAACTTCTGCTTTCGTTGATCTTTCAGATTGTTTTTTGGGTTTCCACTTCATTGATTTTTGCTCTCAGCTTTGTTATTTCCTTTTGTCTCCTTATGTTTGTTTCCTTTTGTTGAGCACTTTCTAATTCTATGAGTTGTGTCATTAAGCTATTCAGGTATCCTCTTCTTCTTTATTGATGTGTGCTTGCAAAGGTATAAATTTTCCTCTCAGTACCGCTTATGCTGTGTCCCATAATTTCTGATATTTTGTGTCTCTATTGTCATTTTTTTCCAGGAAGGTTTTGATTTCCTCTTTGATTTCATCTCAGACCCACTGGTTATTCAGTATTATGCTGTTTAACTTCCAGGTATTAAATTTTTTCTTCTGTGTCCCTTTGTAATTCACATATAATTTCAGGGCCTGTGGTCAGCGAAGTTAGCCTGCAAAATTTCTATCCTCTTGATATTATGGAGATATGTTTTATGTGCTACCATGTAGTCTATCCTGCAGAATGTCCCATGTACATTACAGAAGAATGTGAATCCAGGTTTCTGGGGATGGAGTATCCCATATATATCTACTAGGCGTCTTTCTTCCATTTCTCTTTTCAGGTCTAGTACATTCTTGTTGTGTTTTGGTCTTGTTGACCTATGAAGTGTTGACAATGCCGTGTTGAGGTCTCCCACAATTATTGTGTTGTTATTGATACTATTTTTCAAATTTTTCAACAATTGTATTAAATATTTTGCTGGCCCATTATTCGGTTCATATATGTTTAGGAGAGTGATTTCTTCCTGCTGTACAAATCCCTTGATTAATACAAAATGTCCATCTTTGTTTCTTATAACTTTCCTGAATATAAATTTTGCATCATCTGATATTAGTGTGGCCACTCCTGCTTTTTTATGGGTGTTGTTTGCTTGGACGATTTTCCTCCAACCTTTTTTTTGAGTCTATGTTTGTTTTGACTATTCAGGTGTTTTTATTGTAGACAGAAGAAGGTTGGGTTGAGATTGTTTGATCCATTTAGCCACTCTGTGTCTCTTTACTGGTGCATTTATTCCATTAATATTGAGAGATAGAATTGTCCTGGGATTTAGTGCCATTTTTCTATCGAAGTTTGGTGTCTCTTTTGGTCAGTTTTGTCTTAAATTAGGTCTTTCAGTTTTCCTTTCAAGACTGGTTTGAGTCTGTAAAGTTTCTGAGCTGTTGTTTGTCTGTGAAACCATGTATTGTTCCTTCAAACCTGAAAGTGAGTTTTGCTGAGTGCAGTATTCTAGGCGAAGCATTTATTTCATTGAGTTTTGTCACTATGTCTCACCACTGCCTCTGGCCTTGAGTGTTTCTTGTGACAGGTCTGCGGTAAATCTCAAGGATGTTTCCTTGAATGTAATTTTTTTTATCTTGTTGCGTTCAGAATTCTGTCTCTATCTGTGGGATTTGTCATTGTGACTAGGATGTGTCTTGGGGTGTTTTTTCTGAGGTCTCTTTCGGTTGGTACTCTTCGGGCATGCAGGATTTGATCTCATGTATTCTTTAGCTCTGGTAGTTTCTCTTTAATGATTTTCTTGACCATTGATTCTTCCTGGAGATTTTCTTCCTGGGTCTCTGGGACTCCAATGATTCTTAAGTTGTTTCTGTTGAGCTTATCATAGACTTCTATTTTCATCTGTTCCCATTCTTTGAGTAATTTTTCCATTGTTTGATGATTTGCTTTAAGTCTTTTTTCCAGTCTCTTCTGCTGTATGGAGTTGTTATTCATCTCATCTTCCAGTGTACTAATTCTATATCAGCTGCTGTTAACCCGTGGGAAATCTCATCCATGTTTTTCTTCAATTCAACTACTGAATTTTTTATTATTTGACCTAAATTTTCAGTTTGGACTTTTCTCATTTCTATCTTCATATTCTCTTGGTTCTTATTAGTGTTCTCTTCTATACTTTCTTTGAGTTTTTTGAACATCTTTTATATTTCTTGTCTAAACTCCTTATCTGAGAGATTGACTAGTAGGTTGTCCATGTTCTGGTCATCTGAGTTTCTGTCTTCATTCTCTATATCTGGTGCTGGCCTGCGTTGTTTCCCCATTGTCACACTTATATTGTGAGTTTTTCTATGTGTTGTGGTTGTATTCATTGGCTTAATGATGTGTGCGGCCGTGTAGCTTCGCCTCTGGCTCCTCCCTTTCTGGGCGTGTAAGCTCACCTTCAGGGAAGGCTAGTCATCTGCAGATGAGCCACACGCAGAATGAAATCAGGCCGAAAATGCAGCACAGCACAGAGGACAGGCAGATAGGGGTGCTGGCATTTGAGTTCCAGCAGAGTTCAGCAGCTTCCCCTTTCTGGGTGTGTAAACTCACCTCCAGGGAAGGCTAGCCATCTGCATATGAGCCACACACAGGATGAAATCAAGCCGAAAATGAAGCACAGCACAGAAGACAGGCAGATAGGGATGCTGGCATCTGAGTTCCAGCAGAGTTCCGGTTTCTTCACTCTTTTTTTTTTTTTTTTTTTGGTTTTTGGGCCACACCCGGCATTGCTCAGGGGTTACTCCTGGCTGTCTGCTCAGAAATAGCTCCTGGCAGGCACGGGGGACCATATGGGATACCGGGATTCGAACCAACCACCTTTGGTCCTGGATCAGCACTTGCAAGGCAAACACCGCTGTGCTATCTCTCCGGGCCTGGTTTCTTCACTCTTAAAGCATATTGTCATGGGAAAAACCACTGGCTCCATACCTTCTCATTGCCATATCCCAGGGTTTTGTTTTTTTTTTTTTTTTTTTTTTTTTGGTAGTGTCAGGAACCTTTCTCTCGGTTGTGGATGAGAAAATCAGGCCATTGTAGCAAGCAATCTTTGTATTTGTGCAGGTCCTAGGACAAGGCCTAGGATAGAGTCTTTAAGGTTCTAGAGGTTCTGTTCCAACACTGTTGGTGTGTTCAGTTTTCTGTATCATGTGCTCCATGTTTTTGCTCATTCCCTAAGCCAAAGTCTAGGAAATTATGGTTCCAAAGTTTCTGCTCAGTCTCTGTTGTCAGAATTGGGTTGTTGTACTAAGAAATCTAGATTTTTGTAAGAGACCTGAGCTATAGCCTAGGGTAGTTTTCCTTAATGGTCTTAAGGTAAGTTCTGCCCAATCACGGTTGTCAGAGTCAGTTTTCTGTAGTTAGTGCTCTTATTTTTCATAGTTCAAAGGACGATATATCTTCTGATTTCCACTTAGTGTTAAGTGATGTAGGACCTCCTGGTCGTAGATCAAGTTGCCATTTCCTCGCTGTCCTTGTTGTCATATTAACACTGGCACAAGTATATCTCCCAATGGAGCTTAGTTCCTGGTGTTGTTGCAGGGAGTTGTTTCAGTTCTATATCTGGGATCTGGCATTTGAGAATGAACTAGCACTGTCCAATCTCGTGGAGACTGAGTTGTATCCACATGACATATGTCCAGGATGGGAGGCACCCTTGTATAAAAAGTGTGAGTTTCCATTGATCTGTAGGTGAATGAGTTTTACTTTCTTGCCAAGTTTAGAAGTTTGACCTCTTGTTATTTGAGGACACATCCGTTCAGGTACTATCATCTTTCTGTATCTATATCTGAGGCTTCCAAAAGTTATAGAAGGGCAGAAAGGCAGGCTTAGAATGGCTCTATTTCTAGAAGCATCTTCATCTGAATGATCCCAAGATACCCACCTGCTTTTTTGCCAAGACCAAACAGCTCACATTAATCTCTGTTAATGATTCACACTTAAAACTAGAAACACCATGAAAAAATTCCAAGATTTTCTCAACATTGGTTGATTTTTGCTTTAAATTTCACCTGATCCTATCACTTTGGGGAGCACACTGGAAAGATTCAGACATCATTGCAGGCCTGGCTCTCTATGGTGTCAGAACTGGGATGCAGGCCTCCTCCAGGGAAAGCAAGCCTTCTAGTACTTGGAGTAATTTTGCAGCTCTTTGCAAAGAATCAGTTCTTTTTGCAAAGAACTAGCCATCCTATCCTGATTCCCAGGTGGCCACATCATGCTGGATCTTCTTCTGAAATGGAACCTGTCTTTCTCAGCCCCTCCAGCTATCAAGACCAAAGATGGTTGCATTATGTTTTCATACCTTCGCCAATGATTGTGGCTTATAGGAGCTAATAGATGAATATATTTTATATTTCTGTCTCTAAGAAAAAGTGAGTGCATAAATATAGATTCCTAAGACAATTTTCTTAAAATAAAGTTTAATATGATCGCAGGCTTCTTGATGACAGGAATAACTAATATTCCAGGTAATAGTTTTTTTCAAATAATTTTATCAATAAAATAATTGTGCAGCTGTTACTATTAAACTTAGGAGCAAAGATTTCAGTATATGTTCTGTCTAAATCAGTTATTTTTGATGTTCATTCCATCACTATATTGCAGCCCTAATATTTCTTGGAGTCATCTGTCCTTGTTGGTCCATGTTGTTCAGACAGTCCTACCCAATCATGGTCTTCATGGATGAACATGTAATTCAAATCTGATTGCTCAGCATGATCCATATCTTTGACAACAGTGAATCGTTCGGGGATTCAAGTTAGTCCACTGATAACTTAGCTTAAGAGTTTTACTGAAGAGTTTTACTGAGGGCCGGAGAGATAGCACAGCAGTAGGGCATTTACTTTACATGTGGCCAACCCAGGACAGAACTGTGTTTGAATCTTGGCATCCCATATGAACTCTGAGCCAGAAGCAATTTCTTACCACAGAGCCAGTAACCCCTAAGCACCACCAGGTGTGACCCAAAAACAAAAACAAACAAACAAAAAATGAGTTTTATTGAACTGCAGGGGAGAAATATAGAAACTCTTTACTGAGATTACTTACCTTTGTAGACTAAGATTATCAAACCAGCAGGATCACCATATCAAATGAGCCAGTCAATATCATATCAAATGAGCCAGCAATGCAGAAGAATGCAGAGCCAAATTATGGAGTCAGTTGAGTCTTGATGATGGCTGTCCAGGATCCAACCCTGCTGGAAATTAATACAGCCCCTGTACTTGTCAGTTCTGTGAAACAATAAATATCTGGGTTTTTTGGGGGGGGATGGGGTTGTTTTTGGGCCACACCCAGCAGTGCTCAGGGGTTACTCCTGGCTCTGAGCTAAGTAATCACTATTGGCAGGCTCTGGGGACCATATGGGATACTAGGGATCAAACCCAAGTTGGCCACCTGCAAGACAAATGCCCTACCTGCTATGTTATCATTCTGGTCCCTTTTTGCGTACTGTTTTTTAAAAAAAAAGTTTATTTGTGAAAATAAAATAAAATAAAATAAAATAAAAAGACTTCCCCCAATTTGTCTTCTTCCTTGCTAATTGAAACATTTAGGCATAATGATACCAGTTTTTACAAGCTAATATGAGCAAGTGAGGGGTTTTGATAGAACTATATTATTCAACTCTGTACAATAAGAAAATTCCAAAAAGTATGGGCTAGATAATTATTATTATTTTTATTAGTAAACATTAAATTTATGCAGGGCTCACTGCTAGAAACTCTCATGCATAAATATTTAAATGAAGCAAACTTCATTCTGCCCATTTTATAAAGAAAGAAACAGGCTGGAGTGAGTTTAATGACTAAATCTCTAATCACAAAATGAATCAGAGACAAGCTAAGATTTAAATCTAGGTCTACTTGGGCTGGAGTCCAAGCTCTATCAGCTCTAATACACAGATTACAAACACAAGTGGAAAAGTATTATGACAATATTTGTGTTTGTTGTTTAAAAGCACTCTATATTTTTTTGTGCAAAACTTCACATGTGGGTCAAAACTTGAATGTTACTGAACAGAACTAGGCTGGCGAGTTTTGTTACCACACTAGCTGCTGCTTCTGCCAACCACCAGGCAAGTGGCAAAGAGGCGCCTTACCAATGCCCATTTCCAAGGAAGTGTTAAAATCTGAGGCATCTTTCCACCCTTTTCTTTGGAACTGGAGACATTCCTCAGAAGACCTCAGGGGCACTCACCCCTTCCTTTAGTCAAAGCAATCCCTTCTTACCAGTTTACTCTGCCTATACTTCCTAATCACACATAAGAAAAACTGTCACAGCTAGAGTGCTTTGGAAAAGCATGGTGGCTCTTGTCCAATCACCTCTTTTTGAGGAAAAGAAAATGACATGAATTTTGGAGATCCTAACTGGCTTCCCACCCAGCATACACAGCTAGTAGACCCGATGCTCTCTGACAGTGAGATGCTATTTTGATGGTGGAGTCTCTGGAAGTTTCTGCTCCTTTTTGTCTTGGAAAAGGCAAGGCATTTTTGCTGTACTAAAATGTTTTTAATTTGACTCATTTCTGAATTTTAAATAATACTCATTTTTTCCCAAATATGATACTAGTCTTTATTTGTTCACAAAATAATTTCTGACATTTATATTGGGAGCGTTGTTTGGGTTTAAAATAGAATAATTTAATAATTAAAATTGAATAATTAGGTCCCAAAATAATTTGTTATTAACCAAATAACATCAAAATGTATAAAAATATATTTAGATGCATATAAATTAAGATATATGCATATATGTAGGTATACATATATGTGTATCTAAGTATATGATCAGGGAAAGAAAAAATTTCCCTAAGCTAAAGAAAGGAGTGATTTTGTAAAGCTCTTTGAATAACAAATATGAGAGCAATTTTAATAAGATACTTTATAATGTTGCTTTAATATGATTATTATTTAACACCATAATGAATGCTTTGTAAAATATAATGACAATTTTGGCCAAGGTCAAGCATGCAATTTAGTCATTCTAAACATGTGTTGAGTTGTCTTTTCCAGTTGGCATTACATCCAATATTTTCACAACTTTGAAACTGGCTCAGAGCCACAATCTCCTCAGGATTAATGACTTTCACTGGTGATCCAGAGTCCAACACGCTCACAATGGTAGAGAGAAGCGTTGCTCTCATTGGTCTAGCATATCTAATGCCATTACATTTCTTACATGACAGCAGCTTTTTATTAAATCCTTCTCACCTTTTGCCTGATGGTCTATCAGATAAACAGACGATCCAATAAAACCATGTTTTATTACGTAAAGAAAACATATGGCTCAGAATCTGCCCACTCCAAGCTACTAGTTCTCGCCCATATTGCTAAATAACATCAAAATTGCAATCTCAACTACTAGTCAATTCATTTAGACACCTGATCCACCTTCCCTAATGAAACAGTCATTGAATTAAATTGAGCAAATCCATTGTCCCATGTGGCATCATGTGATTTCCACTTTAGAGCCTATAAAGTAACTCCAAAGCTGGGAGATACTGGGTCTGAGAGTAAAAATTCATCTCAAACAAACCAGAAAAGCAAGGTCATCATGCAGCCTATGGACTTAGTGGCCATTATCTATAAAGAAAGAGTTTTGCTATATACAAATGCTAGACAAAGATGCTAAATTATTTTAAATAAGTAATATGTAACACCTTATGGATCATCTAAAATGTTTTTCACTGGGTATAGCAAGAAAAGGGGATTCTCTTTGCCCCACCTTCTGTTCTTCCCTTTACCTGCTGATAAATCCAATGAGCCTGGATCCTCACAAATCTCTGAAGAGACTGTGAGAACAGGGTTAAGAGAGAAAGAAGCAAAGGTAGTCCCTGACAAAGATTTGTCCATGAGCTTCTGACAGAGGAATGGAGAAATGGAGGAAGATAAGACAAGGATGTCATTTTTAGTTTCATTCTAATTCCCTCCATGCCATCTGGTACCTTCTCAATATTGCTAGCTGCCATGAGCTAGAATGAATGACATTGCGTTATCAGGCTTTCTCTTTCTCATTCCTCCTCACTGCCTCTTAATCCCATAAAACTCTATTAAAGAGAAATAATAATGTCATAAATCCCATAAAAATCTATTAAAGAGAAATATAATAATAAAATAATAATAATAATGTGTTTTATACTCACCTTAGCTTCTCTTCAAGAACACAGATTTTTGAGTAAAACTCTCAGTATGACCATGCTTCATACACATAAAATATACACATATTCATTCCTACTCAATATATAAATAGGTGGTAAATGATCTCACCTCCAGTGCTTAGGCAAGGAAAAAATAATATCTATTGAATACTTTTACCATGTAGTCAACACTATATTTTCTCTCTTCCTCCAATGGACTTCAATGATCAAGCACCACTATTGCTGTTCTACTGACAAAAAAACCCAGACTCTTCAGAGACAAAGATCTTGAACTCCTTGCTTCTTCTCTCTGAAACACATTGATTTGAGAAATGAGGGGTTTCCAAAGAGTTTTGGTACCCAGGGGCTACTCCTAGTGATACATGGACTGACTTTGCTCGTGTCTGCTGAGGGGCACAGATGAGATTTAGTGCTTGGGGATCATCAGAACCCAACTCATCAGTGTTTGGAGTATGATGTGGAACAGAGGATCCAATTCAGAATCTCTTGCATACCCAAGACATGAGTTTCATTCATTTCAATTAGCACTCTGAAATGCTTTGTTGTCACGTCATCTCTAGGCTAAATTATTCTTGACATTTAGTCTCAATACCAAGTTCATCTGTTCTGAAAAACCTTTCTTATCACCCCATCTAAAACATCACCCTCTCACACCCATCCTGTCACCTTAATTTGTTTATCACTCTTTATTCTATATATGGTATTTACCTATTGTACAATTAGTGACATTGCTTACTTATGAGTACCTTATTAGCTTGCTCATTGTTTTAGATGTTCAATAAATATTATTAAAAATTAATTCATGAGGGAATGATGGATTTATTGAGAAATGTATATTTTGAATAGTGAAAGACTATTCAAGAGCCCTGGGTGAGGAAATAGAGCTCTTGTTCAAGGCAGAGAAACACTCATGGTTTAGGTCAGTGTGCTAGACAGATAGAAGGAAATAAATGATTGTAGTAATAACCTAACTAGTTGAGGGTGTGCCTGATAAGTCATGTCAGAAGTTTGAATATCATTCAAAGAGGAAGGAGGAAGCAACTAAAGTTGTCATCTGGCAATACTAACATGATCAAATCTGTGTCAGAAGATTTTTGGGAAAGAAACCAGAATAGGAGGGGAGAAATTAGTAAGTGGGAGATAGGGCAGAGACCATGGCCCTCAACCAGACCTCATTGATAGTGGCATGTGAGCTAACTGTTACTGCTTAACAAATTGTCCCCCAAAATTAGAGACTTAAAATGCAATTATTTATTTAGCATATGACTCTGCAGGTTAGCAATTTTTCTGGCTTCAGTTGGTGAGCTTTAATGTTGATGGTGGCTAGACTCAGTCCACTGTGAATGGTCATCTAAATGGCCAGGATAGAAAGTGATAAGGGAGGGATTCTGAACCATGTGGTTCTCGTGATCCAGATGGTTTCATATGGTAGTGGTCAATGTTCCAAATGAGGTAGAGAGAGCAGTAAGCACAAGTAACTTTTAAGTCTTTGTTTAGGTCATGCTGTCATTCATTGGTCAAAACCAATCATATGGCCAAGTCCAATGTCAACATTAAAGAAAATCACACACCGAACAGATAAATGGAAGTATGAAAAATAGGACTATTACTACAATGTCCCTCCTATGACCCAAGTCTGATAGTGTAACTGAGGTGTTTAGTGTGAAATAAATGGATTTTCCTTATATTTAGCAAGTGGAGTTAATAGGATCAGGTGGCTGATTAGGGTGGAAAAAGAAGAAAAGGAAAGAACAACAAATAATCTCTGGGCTTGGGGCTTTGATAAGTATATAGAAATTGGTGAGACTTATTCACAAATGAAGTAATAATATCAATCCTTTCCTACCTGTCTCCACATCTATAATTCTCAGGATGTTTGATTTCAGGATTCTTTAAAATGTTTAAAAAGTACTAAGGGTTCCAAATAGCTTTGTTTGATTTTATGAGTTTGAAAGTTATGCAACTTTCATCTATTAACCTAAAGTCCTAGAAGTATTCAAACTGAGAAATTGGTAAATATGCATAACTTCATTTTTCAAAACAAATTCAACATATTGCCATAAGAAATATAATTTTAGAGGAAAATAACAATCCATTAAAATAAAAAATATTAATAAGAATGGTATTGCTGTGTATTTTTGACAATCTCTTTAATATCTGGCTTTAATTAAGGAATAGTTAATTTATCATTTTCCTTTTGAAGTCAGTCTGTTGAGTTCCTTGTTTTGTTGGTATTTTTGAAGAAAATGTAGTACAGATATCTAAAAGAGAAAGGTAAATTATTTAATTACCTTTTCAGATAATTTTGGATATTCCTCAAGAGTATTATGTCAAAACTAAAAGTGGTGGTCACTGATGCTTACATATGATTTGAAGAAGAGACAACAATGATGAAATTATTTCTATATTGTTATAATAAAATCTATTCTTCTATTCTGCACTTTGAAGAAATATATGATTTGCATGTGATTATTTGAAAATTTGATCCATTAATTTATGCAAATCTTCCAGATACTGACCCTTTCATTACAAAATATTTTTTAAAACTACATTCATTAATATCACCACACACCCCATCAAAAATAACTTTAAGCACTGGAAATCTGTCAAACTCATAGTGGCAGATACAAGTTTTCCAAAATTCTAATTTTCACTTGAAAGCTCAGATTTCATCATTGGCAACAAATACTGTCAGTTGTTTTCCAAGAAGTGACAGTCTCCTTTCATTCATTTTTAAAAGGAAATGCCTGCCAAATATCCAACTTTGAATAACCAGTTTGTCTATCAGACTTTCCAAGTAAAATATGGCATTTCATGAAAAAAGTACTAGTGCAGCTAGTGCACAAACTAGTGCATGAGCTAGTTAAGCTCATAATTCATTCACACAATTGTTTTTCCTCCAGGTAATTATTGTATCTCCATATGGTAGCAGGAATGTTTTTTGTCTTCTTCCAATATTTTACATGTAATATTGAAAACATATATCCAGGACTTATTAAAGCTAATTAATTGTCATAAAATATCAAGAACATTAAGTGAAATTAGTATTCACTATACTAGTGAGTGAATACTAGCACATTTTGGAGGTCACAGCCTTGATTGATGCTAAGCTACCAAAGGATTGCCCAACAATCTTTTAGCACACACAAAAGGCAAATTAAATCTCTTGTACTGTACAAGTTTTTTTGTGTGTGTTTTCTTAAGCTCAGGGCTTACTTTTGGCTCTGCACTCAGGGATCACTCCTTGCAGGCTCAAGGAACCATACATCCAGGGTTCCAGAGATCAACTTTAGGTCAGCCATATGCAAGGCAAGCACGCCACCCACTGCACTATTGCTCCAGCCCCTAGAGCAGTTTTGACTTTCATTGACCTTCCCCTGACCAATGCTTGCTCTTCAGCCTGTGCTGGCCAAACTTGCTTTCTGACTTGTAAATTGTTTTCATGCCCAGAAAGTCCTTTTTTTCTACTGAGCTGTTCCAATAAATTTTGGATTGTAGGTGAAATAGGTCTAGTTGCAAGGTATGGCACATTCTATCTATAATTTGCCTCCCACTATCCATTTCTATTAACCTTCACCCTTTAAATGAGTTGATTAATGGACTTGTATGCAAAGTTCAAGTGAAACAGTTTTTTCTATTGGTGTTGAAGCTCAAAGTGCACACAGGAGAACTTATGTGTGTGAACACGCACTCAAAGGAATTTTTTAAGATAAGATCTCTATCTTTTACTTTCTTCCTTTTAATTCTTTTTCCAGTATAAAGAATTAAACCTAGGGCCTCACATGTACAAAGCAAACACTCTACTCTTTATCCACATCCCCAGTTCCTCATACTTCAAACTCTTGATTTCTTCATCACACCCTGAGGATAAACTCAGAACTCTTATTACAGCCCCTTACATTTCTTCAACCGCATGGCAGTCATTTTTTTTTCCTTCAATTTATCAAGAATTTGACCATTTAAATAATTTGATTGGAAACCAGTTTCTAATGGCCTACAGAGTCTATGTTGGCAGAAGGGGACTGAGAGGAAATGGGAAGGAAGACAACCTCTTAGCAAATACATCTCTAAGATTTTTATTCCAATTTTATAGAGAAACATATAAAGCATGCAGAAGCTTGAACCCTAGCACTGAATCTGCCTGTTGTCAAGATCTCAAGGCAATTTCAATTCACATTACAATCTGAAAAGCACTACAAATTGGAGAATTGGCCAAATTAATTGTATGACAATTGCTTTGTGACATGTCCATCTCCTTGGACACAGGCATCTTCTGCTGCTCATGAAATTCCCTGCAGAGGCCCTGATAGGGAATAGGTATTCAATAAATGTGCCCTGGGTAGATGAAGGAATAATGAATGAATCTGAGCATGTTGCAAGTGATTCGCTCTTGCACGTTGGGGGATGATTTCTAAGTCACAATTCAAATAGTTACCCAGTAAATGAGCTATTTTATCTTCTTAAGCAATAGCAATATTTAAACGTATGGATTAAAAAAATCATGATAAGTCATTTATTTTTAAGTATCTACTTATTTATGTGTATTATCTACACCTGTTCCTTTATAGAAAACCCCTCTTTGGTCTTAGAGAGAAATTAAAATGTTCTGAGTCAGAAAATGCATACGATCTAGGAATAAAACCATCAAAAAATTTTAATTAGGCCTTAAATGTTGACCAATGAATCTTTTATGACAATTATTGACTGTAGAAGGCTCCCCTGAGATTAATATGGAGTAGAATCTGTGCATCTAAGTTTTTTTTTAATCAATGTTTTTGTGGGGTTTTTTTTCTTTCTTTTTTCTTTCTTTTTCTCTCTTTTCAATAAAAAGGGGGCAATGGTAATAGCAGTTTGTCATTTTTAAGGCACGAGGATTAGGCTTTGACTAATTGGAAGATTCGCCCATTATTTAAATGAAACTTGTTTGCAGTTTCATCATTCGTGAGGCCCTAGAAAGGCAGCCGACTGGCCCATCCATTTGGTGAGAAAAGAATAAATGAATCCGGAGACTGACAGTGCGCTCTCGTGGGAAGCTCTCTGTCGCTAGATTGTTTCCCCCGTATTAATTATCCACGTAAAAATAATTCACTACGCTGCACTATTATCTGCCTTTCTCCCCGAATCCTGCCGCCCGCCGCCTGGCTGCCTCCTCCTCTGCGCATTTCCATCTCCTAGTGTCAGCAAGCCTGATGCATTGATGTGTTTGTTCTCTGTCAACCATGGGAAACCGTGGCTCCCAGCAACCAAGAGCTATTTTGGCTGGAGGTAGCTCAGAGAAGTGAGATCCACTCTTTTCCTTTCAGGAAAGACTTGGCGACAATCCTGATCTTGCCTTCTGTGAATGCAGCACAGCACCCAGTGGCTGGCTGTGGACAGGCTGACAGTCCTGGAGGTGTCCACCAAGCTGTACCCCACTGCAGAAAAGGGAGGAAGAGGAGAGGGAGGACTCCTGTGGACACAAACATGCCTCCATGAAAAGTCTTCAACCCATCATCAAGAAAGAGTCCACCGACCTTCCATGTACTCCTTTTTGTTTATTTGGGGGCCACATCTGGGGGTCCTCAGGGGTCACTCCTGGCAGGCTCAGGAGACTATGGATGCCAAGGATCGAACCTGGGTCATCCACATGGAAGGCAAATGTCCTTCCAGCTCTGCTATTGCTCTAGCCCAGTGCTTCTCAAATAGTGGGGCGCACACCCCAGGGGGGGGGGCTCGAGGCTCCATAAAGGGGGGGGCGCGTTTGACTTCTGCAAACACTGTCATAACAAGCTAAGCCCTGTGTTTATGTCTCTGTATGTCTCTGGAGCTGAGAGTTGCTGTGTCCTGCTTCCAACCCTGCTTTGAAAAGCTATGCATCAAAAAAAAAAAAAAAAAAAAAAGAAAAGCTATGCATTGCAAAACGTGCTCATTGTAGCCATTAATCCAGATATCACCTCTGATTTAAAAATATCAGCTCAAATTATTTTATATATTTTTTGTTTTTCAGGTTAAAGTTTTTTTTAATAAAGATACTATTTACAGTTGTGCGGGGGGGGGGGGACGCAAAAATGTTTTCTTCTTCCTAAGGCAGTGAACACAGACCTGACTTTGGCAACACAAAACAAAGGAGGACAGAGAATCAGAAATTTGCCCACAGTGGCATTTACTGAAGTCCAGAGTCACAGGGTTTGTTGAGACTTTTATTTTCTGTCAATTCAGATAGGCTGGTGCATTCTTGGCTACAAGTTCTAAGTGTGTTGAAATACCATCAAAAAACCAGGTAGGCAAGCCCTGTGCATGACTAGTGGCTCCTCTGGGGGCTTACACAGACACTAGATTTTTGTCAAATTTGGAGACAGAGAAGTCAAAAGTCAAGGTTCGAGTCAATGGGGTTCCTGCCAAAAAATCCCTTTTCTGGCTTGTAGAGGGCTGCCACTTCCAATGCCACCTGGGCTCAGGGATTCCACGGAGGCATTTTAAAGGTTCACACATACTCAGTCCCTAATTCCCAACTAAGCTTTTAGGCTACCTCCTTTTTAGGGAAATATTCTCAAATGACCTTTATGTTGCTTTGTGATCCTTAAAGTCCTTCTTTGACAACTCTGCATCATCTCCCTCAGAGTGGAATGGCCACATCCTCCGGTGTCACCCAGGGCCCTCCCCTCAGTTTGGTGCTTCCTTCTGCACATCCCATACTCCAGTCTTCCTGCCACTAGCGCCTTCACAAGAGATACCCTTCTCTCTCATCTTCCTCTCAAGGACCTAGAAAAGAAGAGGCAACCTTCTCCACACAGACTTGTGCCCCTTGGGGTTCTCCACACACTGGGTCTTTCCTCAGTAATGTCCTGAGGTGGCTAGTGACCATGGAGTTCCCACAGAAGGTGAGAGAGCAGAGCACCTGTTCAGGGGGGCCGGTGAGATCATCTGGTCTTGTCTTTTCTATCTTTTTCTCTCTCCCTCTCTCCCTTTCCCCCTTCCTCTGTTTCTCTCTCTCTCTCTCTCTCTCTCTCTCTCTCTCTCTCTCTCTCTCTCTCTCTCTCTCTCTCCCTCCCTCTGTGTGTCCCTGTTTCTCTTCCTCATTTCTCTGTTCCCTCACCAATCTCTTGCCACCCCCTTGAATTAGGAAGCCAGCTGCTCTTGGTGAATGGAAAGGCAGCAGATGGAAAAGTTCTTTTTTCTGTTCGCTGTACAGCCCAGCTGAGAAGAGAAGAACTCTGTGTTCTGCTTCCAAACCCTGAATTGAGCAGTTCTGGGGTCTTTGGAATGTTCTAGCCTTCTTTGGTGACATGGTACCTATATCCAGTATTTAAGAGATTTTCACCAAGGTAGAAAGCTTCTAGAGAAAGCTTTTCTCAGAGAGAAAGTGGTCAGTATCTAGTTTCCACATGAATCTATTTATTAGCCTGGGTTTGGAGAGCCCCTACAGTGTTGGGGTATTGCCACAGGTGCTTAGAGGTTCATGCAGTTCTCCAGATTAAGTCTGGGGCTCCTGTATGCAATAACTATTCTCCAGTCCTTTGACCTATCATGCAGACCCATGCGACTCCACTTTTCAGAAATCGGGGTCACCTTTTAAAATGTAGGGATTGATTTTCTATGAACATCTGTATGAATAATATCTGTAATTCACATATATGATGCACATTGAATTGTGCCCTCTCATAATATATATTTATGCCCTGGCCCTTGGATCCTTAGTAAAGGATCTTATTTAGAAAGAATGTCATTGCAGATATATTTCATTAAAACAAGGTCACATTGGAATAACGTAGGCCCTTATGGCAATGTTATAGATGGCCATAGAAAAAGTCTGAGACAGACAGAGAGAGAGAGAGAGAGAGAGAGAGAGAGAGAGAGAGAGAGAGAGAGAGGTTTCTGTGAATATGAAGACAGAGTTTAGAATGTTCTACAAGGAACCCGCTAAATTATTGGTAACTACCAGATGCTAGAAAAGACAGGAAAGATCTTCTTTGAGTCCCTCAGAAGGCCCATAATTCTGCCAAGTCCTTGATTTTGGACTTCTAGCTCCATAAGTGTAAAAGAATTTCTGTTGTTTTCAGTTATCCAACATCTGACACTTCTGGAAGCTCTAGAAAGCTAATCTACTGCGTGGACAAACCTCCAGACTCAGGAGGGAATTTGTTCCCACAGATTACTGTGTTGCTAAAACCTTGATTCCCACCTGCACAATGTTCTTGTCACACAAGCATAGGACCCAAGGCTTTGTTGTAGCAGTTCTTGGTGATCCCCAAAGGGTGCTGACCTCTGTGGTGACATCATCCCATGCTTGCTTTACATCAAGATAAATCCTTGGTTTGCTACATGACAAACTTCCCTGAGTCTCTGAATCATTTTCATTACTTTTGCTTCACCTTTTTTTCTATGGCTACAATATCCTTTTTTCTCCTCCAAAGTGATAAGAATTGAAAATAATATTCTAAATGAGTCTCTGCTAGTCCTTTTTATATAATGGCAGAATAATTCTCTTTGACTCAAATTCAATACACTCTATTCAGACCTCTCAGGGCTGTTGGTACATTTTTGTATTGCTTTATCATCATGGCTTCAAGTACCATCCATTGTCACATCGGAACCACAGACGGATGGAGGTTTAGAGGTTACAAACTATTTGCTTTCTGCCTCTCATCTCATCATTGTCTGAAATTGTACTCTAATGACATATATTTACTTGACACTTTATTCAATATTACAAATTTTCCATCATAATTTGGTCAGGTACATTAAGCAGAAGCAGGACCCGAAGAAAGGTGGGAATGAATTGACATTGAGGAAACCCCAGCCATGCCTGGTGCCTTGCCTCCATGCTTTCCATACCCCCACCCCCAAAGCTATACTTACTGTTTTTATTCTTTAAATTTTATATGCAGACTCAGGGCATAAAGAGTCCTTAACCAAAAGTCTGCATGGAAGGAAGTCAGAGCTAAAGAACCCCAAGTAATGAAATCAAACCCTTTCTTTTTTACTTTGTTTTTATTTAGGGGCACCACCCTTAGTGATACTCAGAGGTTCTTCCTGACTCCACACTCAAGAATCAGTCCCAGCAGTCCTCAGGGGAACATATGAGGTACCTGGGATCAAGCCTGGGTGAGCCACACGGAGAACAAGTGTCTTAACCTTTACCCTTATCTCCTACCCTCAAGTCTTTTCTTAAGAATCAATAGAGTCTACAAATCATAAAGTTTCGCATTGACCCATTGCTGGTTGATTATTAATCAAATTAGGGGTCTTTTCTAGCCTTATCAAGTGCCCCCCCCAAAAAAAATTGAGAACAGAGAGGAGGTCATCTCTTTGTCCCCTCTGGCTCTCCTTCTTGATCAGCTTTGAAACTGGGTGCTCGGGGGAAGGGGGTCCTCCTTTGCTATCTTCCATCCCCATGTCCCACGTGTGTTCATTACTTATCATATTTAGAACGGATTACTTTCCGTTTCATCTTCATTTCTTTTCATTCCCATTGCTCAGGAGCCGCCCCCCCCCCCCCCAAGTGAAGGACATATGGCCAGATCAGGAAGAAGAAGGCTGGCTGCGTCCCTGTGGAATTGCCAGGCGGGCGATAGCCCTGCTGTGTCAGCACAGGAGGACACTGGGGAGGGGCCCTGCTGGTCTGGTTCCTGCCTCTGCGCTTGTCACCCCTGACCACGCTCTGCAGTTCCCATGGCAACCGTTGCACTGTGCTCCGGGAAGACCAAGGGTCACCACTGCAGAGCCACCAGCGATAGACGCACACCGTTGCCTCTCCCCCTGCACGCCCTGACTCAGCAGCGGGGAGCCAGGCACCCTAGCCCCCAGCCCACCCCCCAAGCAGCCAGCTGGATGGAGGTCAGAGGAAGAGAGTCCCTTGTCTGTGCTTCTCTGCAGAGAATTTTATTTTGAGGATGCGAATCTCAGCTTTGCGGATCTGGCCAGCCCTCCAAGCAGTTACAAATAATTTGAGACTTGTCTTAAAATTCTGCGTCGTATTCAGAAGACGGAGAAGGAAGGACTTGCAGTGGATGCTGCTGGGGCCTGGTCCTTAGGCTTCTATTTGAGTAACAAAGTCTCACACCACACACTTACTTGGCTCTGACGACCCAGAAAGCTGCCCCTTGCCCAGTCGGTACCATTTGTCATTTCAATAGCAAATCAGAGCAAATATTAGCTGGTTCAGAGCACACAGTTCTGTAAGGCAGAGACTACATCTGCTTGGAATAAAGATAATCGCTACGATTTACCGAGAGCTTGCTCTTTGCCAGTTCATACCACATAGGCGCGCGCACACACACACACACACACACACACACACACACACACACACACACACACACACTCACTCACTCACTCACTCACTCACACACGTGCGCACGTTCACATGCCGACTCCTTTGTGCAGTGGCTGCTGCCTAATCCAAATTTGCAATCTAGGAACCCCCACTTGGTGCTGTATGGGACCTACTTAAAGACATTCTATGAGTTAAAATTAAATCTAGGAATGAAAGGCATCTGTCTTTCTCTAAAACTCTCTGCTTCCTCTCTCACTGTTTCTTTGCCTCTATGCCCTTGGTAGCATATAGAAGGGTTTAATGCAAGTCACTTCTGGAGAGCAATAATCTTGTCATGAGTCTCCATGTCCTCTGGTCACCACTGCTCTGGGGAAGGTCATTAAAAAATGGGAAAAAATCCCCAGATTTTTTAGAAAATCCCACTTTGGGCCAGCACTAGAGCTATAATCTCAGAGATCTGTTTTTATTCATGAAGCAATAATGCATTCAAACCTTCTCAGGAATAAACTGTGTAGAGATTAGATGATGAAAACAAACAAACAAAAAACAAACAGTTTTTACCTTCTTTCTCTAGTGCTTAATTTTTAATCTTATATCTGGTGGGATCACTGTTTTTCCAGGTCTAGACCCAGCCTCTGCCACATAGAGTTACACACTAAGAGGTTGATGACCAGCTTGAGTTCTCAGGTGGACATGCACATCTAGGGTTGGGTGGTTGAGTCACAAGGGTCCATCCCATCCATGATGATCAAAGCTGAAATCAGACATTTTTCTGAGTTTCATTCCAGAAAACTCCTAGAAAGCTTGCCTGACTCCTCTGAATACCAGGGTTCTTGCTCTTTTCATTCTGACTTTGGTTTAATGGACACCCATGTCCACAGTTGTTTGCATGGAGTCACCATTTTCCCTGTCTCATTTCAAAAATGGCTACTCTCCAGGCAACAATTTCCTTCCTTCTATCATGAAACCAGTCAGGATATGAACAAGATAAATTCAGGGTGAAGTCAAGGAGAAGAATAAAAGGAAATAAAACCAAGAAAGGACAGAAGCAGAAATTAAGTCAGAGTTTCATTTAAGAAGCTGTCAGCCAGATGAAAAGGCAGAGGAAGCATAGCCTGGACAATTCCATGGCCATGAGATGGCTAAATTTTTCTTTGCCATGACAACAAGAAGAAAAACAAGAAAGCAAAGACTGGTTTAGTCCCATGTGACAAGTAAACTTCTAAGGGTCCTTTTTTCTCTCCTTTTTCTCTTTCTTCCTCTATTTAGCTCCTCCTGTCTATCCCTTACCATTTATATTCATCATCATCTTCTTTCAAAGTACTTACTTGGCATGCTGTATTTTTATCTAAAGGTCTCTGCAGGGTTTGGGGAAGACTCTGGTGATCACCAACTCCTCTTGATGATCCGCAGATAAACTTTTAACTACTTATTTATTTTTGGTTTTGGGGCCATACTCAGTGAAGCTCAAGGATTACTCCTAACTATGTGCTCAGTAATTGCTCCTGACTAAGGGGACCATATGAGACACCGGGATCAAATCCAGATCTGTCCTGGGTCAGCCATGTGCAAGGCCTACCACTGTGCTATCACTCTGGCCCCACTCAGATGAACTCTTCATAAGACACTATCAAATTATTTTCCCCACACTTCTTTACATAGCACACATGCATAAATATATACTTTACCTTATCAACTGGGGGGCATGGGAGATTTGTTCTCTTCATATTTTCTAATGAAAAAAGGTAGAACCATTCAAAACAATGAAAGAAGCAACACCAAACCTATCTACCTATTTCCCCATATTCTCTGTAATTAAGTATAAGCAAAAAATTAAATGATAAAACAACAGTATATATGATGATTGTCAACACAGGACTGACCCACCAAAGCATCTCACATGATCCCCTCTTTAGTAATATATGAGATCAAGGTGACTTGAAGCCTCAAGGGATCAGAACCACAGAAAGGAAGAGGTCTGACTCCTTGATGAGGGTTTTAGATAGTCACTTGGTCCACATAACAGTAATATGAGCAGGAAAGGAAAATTCTATAGGACTAAGTCCTGAGAAATTGCCTGCTATAATAATTGGTGTGACTTATTCTTATGGAAACAACAAAGTGAGATCTTGTCTGATAACCACCAAAGACTAACATTACCCCCTGACAATATCACTGCAGTTCAGTTACAGGTGCTAAGAACTCCCAGTTTTCATGGAACTACTTCTGACTGATCAGGGAGCCTTCATGTAGCCCAAGACAGATACTACACAAGTAATTGTTCAGACACTGATATATCACTGACAGCCAAGACAATACTCTGCTCCTTGCCCCCACCAATCCCATATGTTCCTGCTTTCCTGCTAAGAGGTTCCTTTTAACCCAACAAAGAGTTCTGTTTATAACATTAAAGTAAGCCAATTAAGCAGGTCTCTGTTTATCATAAAAAGAAGGGTGGGGAAAAGGTGGGGAAACTTGCTCTATAATGTAGAATATCATCTTGCAGTTGCTAAGCTTATGATATATTTTTATATTTGGGCGGAAAGGTCTTAGGTTCTTGTATTTTTAAGTATTGCTCACAAACAAGAACACTTCAACTTTAATGTTGTACCAATTTCTTAGAACTATTTTTTACTTGAATATTTTGATTCAGGAGGTGAAGTGTCAACCTAATTCTTTCTTCCAAACCAGGTTCCAGGTGAAACTTCTCTTAGGCAACACTTAAAGTAACAAGGCTTGAGAGAGAACTGTTAAGGCGAGGCAGGTTAGAGACCCTGAACCCCACAGCCCCTATGCCTTGCCTATATCCTTGAATAATTTTAAGAAATTAGATACGATTGTCTTGTATAGGAAGCCAAATGGAAGGCTTCTATTTCCTCTGCTGATAGATAAGGATGTGAGATCTAATCCAGCTACCCCCATGCACAAGAACCCCATGCACAAACACTTGCCACTATCTTCATGACAATCTAAAAGAAAAAAAAAAAAGAGAATGGTCACTTTTGAGAATCATGGGAGCAGTTTTGAAATTTTTCTGTTCAGAGCCTCACAACCAATTCAGAGATGTCTAATTTCTAATCACAATACTGGGAGGGAACTTGAAACTATCTTTAGTTCATCTAGTCCCAACACTTTTTTCTTTTTCTTTTTTAATTGTCGAATCCTTTTTTTCAAGTAAGCATGTATACATAAAGTTCAAAATAAAAATGGGAGGCCTCAGATTACCCAAACTCGATGAAACTTTCATATTCTGAACCATGGAAGAATCTGCCCACTTGTAAGTCATTAAAAGAGTAGAAGTGGTATGAGAAACATAGTTGTTCTTTTACTTTTTCAATCTTAATTTTTTTCTATTTTCATTCATCTAAGTTGGTTTCTTTAAAAAATTGAGCAATATTGTGAGAACACAGACTTGTGTTCATATATGTGTTTTCAAATCATGTCTTTACAACTGAGAATAGGGTATGAGTGAATTATAAGGGGAAAATTCTAGGATCTTTGTCTTTTCCTTCTTATAACCCTTTTATCTCATGAGCAAACTAAAGGCCAAGCCTTGACTATTGGCTAATTGAGTTGAGACATAAATGTAAATTTATTTTTGTTAAAAAAAAAGGCATAAAACAGGTACTCCTGAATTGGTAACATTTATTGTTCACTGTAAACTACTTGACTAAAAGTTCTCTCCATTTTGATGAGGTTTGTCTCAACTTCTCCAGAACTTGTTCATGCCAAGAAAAATCTAACCTCAGATATATTTTCCCATTTGTAAGGAAGGTTTATCTGTGTAGTCTGAAAGGAACTGAGTACTTTCATCAGAGCATAACCCAGGGAACATTCTTTGTACAAACACCTCTGAGATTTGCACTATAAAAGTCTAGCAAAGTCACACGTGGCTAAACAGGGAAAGCTCTGGGGATTGTCTGCTACTGCTCTACTTCCTGTATTTTGTAAGAATTGTGTTGAGGCCTTTGTATAATTTATCCAAAAACATCATACCAAAGAATTGGGGACTGTTATACACTCTCTCATGACTCTCAACTTACAATTTCTAGGAACAGCAAACCTCAGAGAAATACAGAACAGATGGAGGCCAAACTCTGATTCCTATAGAAACAGATTTTCAGGTTTAATGGTGAGTGGGTAAGAAAAGAACATCAGAGCATCATTTGAGTTACCCGCTATAGTCTTCTAAAGGCTAAAAAAATGCCCAAGAGCTATGTTCTTTGATTTCTCAGTTTAGAAACCAAGACTCTAGAAACAGTTGTTAGCTTTGACCAAGAGACAAGGATTTAGGAGGTCTCTTCAAACATTAGCTGCCAGGGCCATTCAGCTGTTTAAACTTGAAAATAATATCAAGAACTTGTAAACACCTTTGTTGTAGGCAAGAAGCTGGAAGAATGCTGAGGTTGGGAGTACAGTGATAATTTAGCCTTAAATGAAGAGAATGTAGCTGTAATAACCCATGCTTTGAGTTTTCTTGCTATTTGAAATTAGGAGACAGTTGGTGCAGGTCAGGGGTAGGAAAGAAGTCCTAAAGTTGCCAAAGTCCAAGATCTTCATGTCAAGTAAGAATTTCTTAAATATCAAACTGGAAAAATCCATTCAACTCTACATTTTTGTTAGCTAGAAGGGGTTTCCTTTTCCTTTGTGACAGAGCTAAGTATCACTGTCACCATCTCCCATTACTAGATGGGTAGGGGTTCATTTTCCTTGCATGTCACTACCACTCTCCTCATTACATCATTCAACATTATCCCATCATCCAACTGCATCACCAAATCCCCTAAGGAGATGTTGAACAGCTATGAATTAAAAGGTCAGATGTTTCCTGATTATTGACCTAAATATTGGTATTTTTTGTGTGTTTGTTTGGGGGCCACACCTGGCTGTGCCCAATGTTTCTTCCTGGCTCCATGCTTAGAGATCACTCCTGTTGAGACTTTAGGGGAGCTGTATGTGGTACCAGGAATCAAACCCTAGCTAACCATAGACAATGACTTTCCTCTGTAATATCTCCCTGGCTGTAATATTGATATTTCTAAACGCTGTACAGGGACTCTAATTGTATTCAAGATTAAAAGTCACTTCTCTATTCTTTAGCTACCCTTGAAAGATGGTTGAGAGCAGTGATATCCCTCATGTTAAAATCTTCTAGATGCTTTGAAAAGATCCAGTGCTGGGTCCCACCAAGTCCAAATAAATCAAAATACCTAGAAAGTGCCAACAAGCAATAAGAAAACCCTCCTGAGTGATTCTCGGGGCAATCAGGATTGAAAACCAATAGTATTAACTAAAGACTGGGCCAAGAGTCTTCCCTGGGAAAAGAAAAACTGAAGGTCACTCTGTATGCCAAAGTCAAAACATAGAAAAAGATTCTTCTGGAGCATTACCACAGCAACCAGGGTCTATTTTTTAGACTCTAATTCTTCATCTATTTGCTTACCTTTTCTGAGTGTTGGTTGGTTATCTGCTTTCCAATATTTGTGCATAGGCACCAGGAGTTTACAGTCAATAAAGGATCCCACCTGCAGACTTAAACAGGGCTATTACCTGGCACAATGATGGCAGGATTGCTTCTGTATTGTACAATGATTTTATCTACTGCTTTTTTACTCTATCAGTCTGTAGAAGAGAAGGAAGCTCAGAAAATTTAGATCCAGTTAACAAGAAAATTTGAGATTTCTAGACATCCAATGCTGACTATTACCTTTTCCTAACATTTGCAATCAAAACTAACAAATGGTTTCAATATATGTGCTTTTTTTTATTGTAGGTATTCAGGGCTCTCACTGCTTAAAATCCCTAGAAGCACTGTATTACTTATTTAGCACATGAACTAAGGGAGAAGTTTGTTAATGTATTCTGTTTATAGAGCAAAACATCTGGCATGAAAAACTAAGGTATATATAAAGTCCAGAAAAAGTTATGATTACTCAAGAATACATAAGACTAATGGAAAGGTGGAGTAAATTAAACAGTATTCAATCATGTAATTTTTCGAGTCATTGGTTTTTACAGTTGTTCTCATGTTTGCTTTTATTTAAATTTCCCAACCAACCTTGATTTATAAAAGGACAAGATTGGCACATCTCGATTTTTTTTTCTTTGTTTGCTTTTGAGATACACAGGCAGTATATAAGGATTATTCCTGACTCTGTGCTCAGGGATCATTCCTAGCAGAAATTGGGGACCAGATACGATGCTAGGATTGATACTGGATCAACTACATGCCAGGGAAATGCCCTACACACTGCGCTATCATTTTTGCCCCCATGTCTAGTTTTTATCTTCTCCCTTGACTTTTCTTCATCAACACTCACTATATTTATTGATTTATGTTTAGGGTCTTTTTTTCAATAGAAGAAATGATTGATAAGAAGATAAAAAAATTTCCTTTGTCTTTATAGTGAGATGATTGGGAACATTGGGAATGTCAAGTACCTGAAGTTTTGGCCAGATTGATGTCCCTAAATGGGATTGTAGAGGATCAGTGATGAGGCAAGGCCACCTGGAAAATAGTGATTTTTGGTAATAGAGGCAGCAGGCATATAGCTTCAGCAGAGTGAGGGGTTGGCCTGCCCTCTCTCTTCCCTAGATGGCCAGCTTTCTGCTATATGGGCTGGTGTACCCATGATCTTTCATGGCTCATTAAAAAATAAATAAAATTGTAAATGTGGAAATTTGTAATTAAATTAATTTGAAAAATTATTTTTAAAGTTAGAATATAACTAGTTCCAAGTTATTTGAGTAGTAAAGATATATTTTAGTGCCTATCTCATATTAATCCCTTTATCATTCCAATCCAACAACCAGCTGGCTCTCTATTGGGCAATAGTCCTCTTTTCAGTATTAGTTGAATAGGTACAGAATAGTGGAGTCTGATCAAAGAATCACACAGCCATATTTTCAATCTGATGATGACGTACAGAGGTGGAAAAAGTAGGTGGTAAGTAAATCTATGATTTCCAAATACCGGAAAAATGAAAATAAAGGACTAACATAATTGAAAACCACTATTGTCATCTCCACAATAGAATATGACTCTCACATACCACCCTAAGGAAGAGGAATTTCTCCAGTCACAAATCCAGACTCTCCATGACAAAATAAAAAACTTGAAAAAATTAGAAGTAATAAGAAGTTAGGAATCTTCAGAGAAGCTATACAAAAATATTAAAATAGCAAAGAAAAAGAAAAAATTTCAAGAATAAACAATGACATAGGAATCCAGAAAAATGAAATTATCTGGGAGCAAAAATTTAATTTAAGAAACATTTTAAAGTCTTTAATTTTTAAGTAGAACATCTCATAAATATTTTTGAATATTTCAAAATTCACTGACAAGGAAAACAAAGTTTTAGAGACATCTGTTCAAGAAACTCCTCCACCAAATTGAACATTTTGATCTGCTCCAGTAATGCATTCAACTCTACTTGGTGCAACCTCAGAGGAAGAAGAAAGTCATCAAATTTAAATGTCAGAATACCACCAGTGGAAATATCTGTTTAGAAATACTTCTCTCTTCTAACATAGCAATAGGAAATTTGTATTTTTCATATTAAAAAATAACTATTGGGAATTTTCCAACTTAATGTAGTTTTGTTTTCTTCCACTGAAAAAAATTATGAGAAAATTGAAAGCCAGTGCAGAATATTTGCACACCAAGTGCGAATCAGATTAACACACTATTTTTAAACTTGCTCTTGTTCATTTTGCACTGAGTTCTACACTGGCCTCCTCAACTGCACTCCAAGGTAAGAATGAATCTAACAGGTAGTACCATACTAAGAGTAAGTGGTAATTTCAGTCCTTGAGAAGATTGTGGCTAAAACTACAACCAAGTAGAAAAACGTAATTATATATGTAAGTCACATTTTTATTCGAATCTAATTTTTGCATCATTATTAAACCTGATCCTTGAAAACATTGCCATAACCACAGATTTTATTTTTAAAAATCTAGTAAATTCCTGAATATAAGTGTGGAGAACTTGAGTAGATCTCTGAGACAGAAAACTTCAATATCTTTAATTACACATTCTATTCTTTAAGCAGTGAAAAAATCAGATCATTTCAACAAGCATTTACTAAAATTATTCAATATGAAAGGATCTATAGTTTTACAAAGATAACTATACATATGATGCTGAATATGTATTTTATGTTAAGCTAGTTAAAAACTAGAAGAAGCTCTAATCAACCCAAATAACATTTTTAAGTGGGAACAGAGGGAAGTTTGTTTTTTCTGAGTGATTGATTAACAAATAGTCAGTTCCTGTAGACTGTGACATAAAGGTTCCTGAATATCATTGCACTACCCCAAAAAATTATACAATAAAAATTATAAAGTTAGGGGCCAGAGTGGTGGCCCAAGCAGTAGGGCATTTGCCTTGCACACGCCAACCTAGGACTAACTGCAGTTCGACCCCCTGGCATCCCACATGATCTTCCAAACCAGGAGTGATTTCTGAGTGCACAGCCAGGAGTAACCCCTGATTGTTACCGGGTGTGGCCCAAAAACCAAAAAAACAAAAATCATAAAGTTTGAACCAGACAGCATTCCAACAGCAGCGAATAAGAGTTCCTCTTCCCACCATCTCTACCAACACAAATTTTTCTCAGTATTTTTAATAAGAACTATGTATATTATAATATCTCATTGATTTATTGCTTTGGATTTCCCTAATAATAAGAGATAATGACCATTTTTATGTGCCTGTTGGCTATCTGTTGGTCTTCCTCAGAGAGGTATTTGTTCATTTCCCTTCATCATTTTATATTTGTTTTTAGACTTTGGGGAAAGAGTAATCTTGTGAGTACTTTGTATATTCTAGATATCAACCTTTTATCTGAATTGTTTATTTAATGCAAATATTTTTTCCACTCAGTTAGCTGTCTTTTAGTTTGGTCCATGTTTCTTTTGCCATACAGAAACTTTTTAGTTTTATGTAGTCCATTAGTTCAGATTTAATTCTATAGGCCTTGCCATTATTATTGAAGACTCCTTTGATGTATAGGTCTTGGAGCTTTATGACTATGTTTTTCTCTAAGTAATTAAGAGATTCAGATCTGATTTCAAGGTATTTTATTCACTTTGAGTTGACTTTTGTATAAGGTTTGAGAGATAGATCCAGCTTTAATTTTATACATTTGATTTTTCAATTGTCCCAACAAAATTTGTTGAAGATGCTGTCTTTATTTCATTTCATAGTTTCAGCCTCTGTCAAAACTTAGTTGACTATATATATATATATATATATATATATATATATATATATTTGGGGGATTATCATTAGATAGTCTATTCTGACCTGTTGATCTAAAAGGCTGTCTTTGTTCCAATTCCATGCTGTTTTGATCACTCTGGCTTTGTAGTAGAGCTTCAAGTTAAGTAAGAGATGTCTTATTCTTATGTTTTTCAAAATAGTTTCGGCATTTTCCAAAATAGTTTATGATTCCATACAAATTTTATAACTGACTGTTCCAAATCCTTGAAAAATGCTGTCTGATTTTGGATAGAAATTGCATTGAATATATATAGTAGTTTAGTAGTTTAGGTAAGATGGTCATTTTGATAAAATTAATTCTTCCCTATTCATATTGGTAGGGATGTGATGAAAGAGAAACTCTCATCCACTGCTGGTAGGAATATTGTCTGGTTCAACCCCTATGAAAAACAATATGGAGCATTCTCAGTAAACTCGAAATCAAGTTGCCTTATGACCCAGCAATTCCAATTTTGGGTATCTATTTCAAGGACAGAAAAATATTCATTCAAAAGGATGTATATACACCATTATTCATCACATCACTCAATAAAGTAAATAAGCATTAGAATCAACCTAGATGTCCAACAATAGGTGAATGGATCATGAAGATGCAGTGTATCTATTCAATGGGATCTACATAACCCTAAGGAATGATGCAATCATGCAATTTGCTTCAACATTGATGGAACTGGAAGATATCGTGTTAAATGAAGTACACCAGAAGGGTAAATCCAAGATCATATAACTAATACACAATTTTGCAATCGTTTAGATGTGGATTAGCTAGAACACTCTTGGCCCTAGAGTACAGTGAGAAAAAGAAAAAAAAAGAAATTGAGTAGAGGAGAAAGACGTGTGTGCAATCATAAAGGTTAGGGGTCAAGGGGACTCAGGTGCATAGGTGGTTTTAAGGAAGGACAGAACTAAATACCCAGGGCTGGAGAGATAGCACATCATTAGGGCATTTGCCTTGCATGCATCCAATCCAGGACGGACTGTGTTTCGAATCCCGGCATCCCATATGCCCCCCCAAGCTTGCCAGGAGTGGTTTCTGAGTCCAGAGCCAGGAGTAAACCCTGAACGCCTCTGGGTGTGACCCCCCCCCAAAGAACTAAATATCCAAACCACAGAGTCAACAATGAAATATCCAGGGGTGGCTATAATATACTTATAAGGGCTCCCCTATATGTCACTCCTGGCTTTTTAAGTGCTCTAGGGTTCAGCTTGTGTCAATTACCACGTGGGCACAGAGTTGAGAGATCAAGGGAAAAGAAAACACAAGGGTGCAGACCTGGGCAGAGAGGGGGGACAGCTCCAAGGAAAGACAAAGAATTGAGACACATACTTTAATAATCAAACTTAAAAGATGCCTGTTATGATGGCAGGCTTGGGTGGGCGCTGAGGGGAGGTATGGAATGGACTCTGGGAAAATTCTTGGAGGCAGGTTAACACTGGTGATGGAATTGGTGCTGAAAGATTGTATTTGTAAAACAACTACAAATAATGTAAATCGCAATGCTTTAAATAAAAAATACTTAATTTTTAAAATCATAAAGTTTTGGGGGCATATGAATTACAGCACTTACAAGTATTTTTAAAACTTAAAACTAGGCTTGAGAGATAGCACAAATAGGACAGTTGCCCCAAACTGAGTTTTGTCCTCAATACCTCAAGTGGTCCCTAAGCTTGTCAGGAGCAATTCCTGAGTACAGAGGCAGGAGTAAAACCTACTCAATACTGAGTGTGAGCCAAAACCAAAATATAATAAAAAAAATATAATAATAAACTAAATAATGAAAACCAGAAATAGTTTATTATAGACTTAAGGAATTATGTACTTTAATACATAAGATATTTTCACCCTCCTAGGATAGAGACAACATAGGATTGCTGCTTGTAAGGGTTATTATGAAATAATCTGCACAGGTTACAAAGGTTACTGAACAGGATTGGAAGTTGGTAAGCATTCCCTTTGTGCTCTTGATGTGTGAGGGGGTGTTGTTTTTCAGTGCCTCACTTAGATGCTTTCAGCAATATATGTATAATAATACCTATATTTATATCAATATATGTTATGTATCTTCTGTACCTAACACACAGCTTACCTGTGATTGTTTTTGTCTAAGCAATTTAAAAAATACAATTATTCCAAAAATTTACATGTGCGAGGGTTTCATCAGCAGAATCCCCTGACCTCCTAAACACCATCAATAATAATCCCTGAGAACCACTTGGGTATGGTTTCTTCCTCTCTCTGCTCCCCCTAAAAATAACCAGAATAAAAACCCAAACAAAGAAACACTTGTGGTTTTTAAATAAAAGCAATAATAAGCTAATTGCCTAAACTGGGTAATTGTCCACCCCGGGAGCAGGTTTTTGCCTGTCACTATCATCTTCAAGCTCTTTGGGGGTCTGATTTTAATCTTCCACGGGATCTAGAGCAGGGCCCTAGGTTCTCAGGAGGAGGTTTCCTTTGTCTCCAGCCCTGAGTGCTGCTTCTAAGCCACTAGTTTGTGAAGCACCTACTACTGAAAATAGCCTCTCCTAGGAGGGAGAGATGCTAAACATCACCTGCAATTTGTCTTCCTTTCAGCCTCCTATCACGTCCATGCATGTTCCCTTAGAACAACTCTCACAACTTGCCTTGATTTATTCCTTTACCATCGGCCATCTCAAATCGAATAAGGAAGTGGTGAGCATTTAGGTACAACACAGTTAAAGCAGAGCCTCTCGTGCAGAGTATGCAGAATTCTGGCTTTCCCCATACTACCTTAATAATTTACCCTGAGTAAGTGCACATTAAGTCACAGACTAATGGGTGGCAAGGCTTTTATATGGACTCGCCACCCAATAAAGCATTAGGACTGTCTGGGAGTAGTAAATCCTAAAGGCACTCAGGTAAGTCTGTCCATTTTCTGTAGGAACCAAGCTTTCTAGGTTTGGTCAGAAAGAAAAGGAGACAGGAGACTCAGCGCAATTGCAGAATAGACTAATACTCTTTTCTTGTCTAGTGAACACAGTCATCCAGGGAGTAGCAAAGTATCCAGCACCACTTTTGACCCTGAAGCCAGTGGCATTTGCCTGATGATCATGCCATCAACTCCTATTTGTTTGGGCTTAATTTCACTTGACATCACATAAATGATTTGATGGGGGGGGGGGGGGGTTAATGCATACAAAAGAGAATATAATCCAACTTTCTGCTGTCAACACAGCTACCATCTCATTCCTGTGCCATGCAGAGAGCGAAGAGAAGAGAGAGAGAGAGAGAGAGAGAGAGAGAGAGAGAGAGAGAGAGAGAGAATGTATCAGGTGATTACAGTGAATTCCTATACGTTCCCCCTTTCCTAATACCAAATCTGCCTCAGACAAAATGCGGTGGGCAGGTGGTGGTGTTACTTCTTGCCAAATATTCATTAAAATAAACTTTGCTCTTAATTTCTTTTTCTCATGAAATCTGATTTAACAGATTCAGCAATCAATGCTGAAGTTTGCAGTAAAACGTCAGATCTGGGTGTCAGAAGCATATTAGCAATATTAGGGCCTTTCAATAATAGTCAGGGGGTATGGGGATGCATCAGTGGCAAAAGCCTCTCTCCAGAGTCTTAAATGTTGCTGCTCCTATACTCTTTTCTCACCCTTACTTGGAGCTAAGGTGTGTTCAGATCATGGTAATTAACCTTTGAGAGAGTATCATGGGCCCTGCAAGTGAAGGAAACACAGAAACTTACACCCCAGTGAAAATTTCTGGAGAGAGGTAGGAAGTTTTTTTTTTCTACAGAAAACCAGCTTAACCGGGAAACAATTAATACTATACACTTGGCCCAAACTGCTTCACTAAACTCCACTGATGTAAAGATAAGTCCCAACACGTATTCACAAGGGATGGTGTGAAGGGAGTTGAGTACAGAAAATCCAAATGAGAGGGAAATGGGCATCCTCTATGGGTACCAGAGACGATCAGAGCCGACCCAGCGGTCAGGTAGGCACATGAACAGTTAAAAGGCTCCACTGAACCATGATTCCCAATCATTCTACTTAAATGGCTCCTCTCCGTATAAAGGAGGCTCTTCAATAACCATAGATCTAATTTCTGTTAATTTTATGTAACTCACAGAGTCATTAACATGCGGGGAACCAACTCCAAAGGCAGCCCACCCTCCTTTCTCCGGCTCCCCTCATTTCTCCGATGAGCATACCTCTTGAAAATTTAATTATTACCAGTGGAATTCCTGCACTAACTAAAGGCTTTGGCAATCAAATCAATAGTTGATGAAAGAGTGGTCCAGGAAAGAAAGAAAGAAAAAAAGAGCCACGTTAAATGCATTTTCCTCTGCCATTTCCACATCGTCTACGTGGTTCCTTTCATGATCTTCCAATCGGAGACCTTCACAATCACATCACTTGCAGGGAGTTTAAATGGCTAAGTGTTATCCAGGGGTAGCTATTATATATTTATAAGGGCTCCCCTATATGTCTCTCCTGGCTTTATTAAGTGCTCTAAGGCTCTAAGGTTCAGCTTATACCAACTACTACACACACGGAGCTGAGAGATCAAGGGGAAAGAAAACACGGGGTTGCATACCCCAGCAGAAAGGGGGACAGTCTGTGGGGAACGCAGGTGACAACTCCAAGGAGAGAGAGGCCGCTCCCCTATATGATTTCAAAATGGAAACAAGGCATCTCCTCTGCAGGCTCTCCTCCCTCTTCCCCCTACTATTCGGCTGTAATGGAAGCGCCCAGATGCTGTGCTGTGTGTCTCTTTGTGCTTTTCCACCTATGGAGCGTCTCCTGCACAAAATAACGTGCCTTTCGGGAGCTACACTCCAGTGCTGGTGTGTCCTTTGCTGCTATTGGTGGGATGGGCTTGGATGCCTTAATTAGACAACTAACGTGGTACCTTGAGATGGGGCTAGAAAGAAAAACATCTCAGCCAGGCCACGTGTCATGCATGGACCTCCTGACATTTGCTAGCCTCTCTCCACATCAAGCCATGTTGTTCATGAATGTTTATAAATGGTCTCCTGGTTCTCTAACCGGGCAGTAAAGAAGCTCTGTCAACGGTGCAGAGCATGGTGGGCTTTGCTAGATTAGAAACCATGCAGGAGAGGTGAGTAGATGGGCTGGCAACTGAACCTTACTACATAGGACCAGATGTGCAAAACACAGTTCAGCTCCCCTCATTGATGTGATATGGGAAGCAGCCACACATTATCTGGAAAATTTCTCCTGCCACTATTTTCCTGCTAAATTGTCCAGATAATTACTTCAATTTTCTATTTCGCTTTGACATAGAAGCCCAGTTGCAGGATAATCATGGGTCGTTTTACAGGGCAAACACTGCTTTGCTTATTTCTGGATAAAGCTCCATCTAAGCACAAACAACTCCCAGGTGCCTCATACTGCCCTTGGGAAGTTTTCTTCTAATTGAAGTCATCAGTTAGATCTAGAATGATGGGTTATGTGTACAAGGATCCCCTAAGAGCTGGCTCAAGGGAGAAAGGAAGGTGTTGAGTAGCAAAAGTAGAGCTGAAACTCAAGTAAAGTTTTCTGGAAGAGTTAGAGAGAGACCAGGGAGGCCTGAAGTCTTCCACAGAGCACTTGGAGAGCAAGGCAGATAAGTCCATCAGGGTGAAATAAGCCTGGCAAACAGACTAAGGTTTTAGCCATCTGTTCAACCACCAAAGGATTCTCAAATACCCATGAGACCCTTTGTTCTCAGACATGTGTAGGTTTTGATTTAGACAGAGGAAAGGCAAAGAATAAAAGAAATGTGGCACAAACTAACAAAGAATTCTGTGAAAAGGACATTTGAGAGGCTAAACAGAAATGGAATTAAAAGCCACATAATGCTAGAGTGGCTTTGTAGGTAAGAGAACAGCTTTAGAATCAGAAATTTCTGGCTAGTCAACTCTGCTCTATTACTAACTAGGCGCATGCCCTTGGCCAAATTATTTAACTTCTCCAGAATTCATTAGTTTTATCAGAAAAATGGGAGTAGCATAATTCCTACCTATTAATATGTGTTCCTATTGACCTGTATGGCAAAGAATAAATGAGATAATAAAGTACTTTGCAGAGAGCCTGGCCCATAGAATGTTCAATAAATACCAGCTATGATGTGCTAATATAAGTATTATTATTCACGTTACTAAGTTGGAACATAGAGGAATAGAAATAAAGGATGCATGTGAGGTTGTTTTTCTTCAATGGAGGTATAGAAAAAATTGAGACTTTGCTGGTGAATACAAATATATATTACATATGTTTTAATGAAATTATTATTTTAAATGATATTTAAATTTTTCATATGAAATTAAACAAATATTTAAATGAAACAATTAATTATACCTAAGTGAAACAATTATGAGTATATACATATATTTTAATGAAACAATTAATTTTAAATGAAGGTAATGATCAAAGCACAAGACCAAAGAATGTTCTTATAAGTTGTTTATTACCAATTAAAATTCTTATTTCAGAGGACACATTAAAACCCTTACCAGCAAAATCACCTCGTCTTCTGCCCTATGTGTCCTCACTTGGACAAGTGCGTGGACAAGCAGGTGAAAAGCTTAATACAGTTGCCAAAGGATCTACCCTTCACTGTCTCCCTACCAGCCCTGCAATCTCCTAAGCACCATCCTATTCCCTGGAGACAGTTGACCATACATATTTGAGGATGACCCAGCAGAGATATAAGAAATTATCTCTTTGCCACTGTGCCTCCAGATCTATGTAAAAGTTAGTTGTGGAACCTGATATGAACTTAAATTTCCCTGAAACATAAGACAAAATAATTTGTAGCCTAGTCAGTTGCAACATATAAATGCACACCATCTCCAAAAGGAGAAAATAAGTGATAAATTCTCAGCACCTACCAGAGCACTAGCTCAAGTAAGTGATCGATTTAGATTGGTGATAGATAGCAACTCCCTATTTGCAGCATATATTCATCAAAAATGTCTCAGAAAGAAAAAGGGTTGCAATTGAAAGACCTCATTAATTGTACATTTTGCCCAATTATTTAGAAATAGACATATCAGTGCTTAAAATGAAATGCCCGTATGAGTACATTTATGAAGTCTTTCATTTACAAGTGACTGTATATCTATATTCAACTCAGAACTTCTCTATTATCCAGGGAAAGCCATGAGAGCCCTTTGAACACTATTTTACAGATAGAAAAAAAATCAAACCTAAAGAAATTGTGACAGATGGTGAACTCCTTGATTTGAGAGGGTCAGGAAGAACACAGATCCTGAAACCCTTAGCCCACTCATCACATTCTTCAGAATAATGACAGTGTCATTGTGCCGGTGCAGCGAAGCTCAAGTGTAGGATTAGTGAGTACAACAGTCCCCACCAACCCCACCCCAAACAAAGCAGCTTGGAGGCCCTAGTCCAAAATTAAAAGACATTAGTAATAGTTCAAAATCGCAGGAACACAGTCACAGATAAAGAAGCCCAACTCTATGGGTATTTAAGACAGGTAGAGGTTCTGAGCCTCACAAATTCTGAAGGTCATAAAGGATTGTAGGATTTATTCCAGAGATAATGAAGAGCATCCAAGGGTTTTTGAACTACTGTCATATGACCAAATTTATATTTCAAGGTCTGGTAAGGTTTGAAACTTGTTTTACAAGACATAGTGAGATATCGAGTGGCTCTATAGTAAGGGGTGATGGTGGAGGGTGCAAGCAGACAAATGGAATTAGTTCCTTGAGATTGTCCTCTTTTCAGAGATGACTTTGCATGGTTTTAGAATGTGGCTAGAGATGCCTGCACAGGATTGTGAATTCTTTGAAGGAAGGTGTCTAGTCCATCTTTAAATTCTCATGATACATACTCCAATGAGTTTTATTTCCTTTGAAAAACATCTTTAGTAAGACTTATGCTTCCACATGTTCCAACATTACCTCAACTTTGATAGGAGCAAAACTCATGTATTTTCTAGTCCCAAATTTTGCTTCTCTTTTCACTGCTTTCACTGGAATTGGCATTTAAATACCTTTGGTTTTCCAAATCTCTCATTCATCCTAATCATTTTCCTCTCCTTCTTCCCAGACTCCACTCAACAAATCTCTATATAATGCTCCTGTCTTTCTCAGCACATGTTTTGCATGAATGGAACCTGAATTTTATCTCTGGAAGTTCGTGGTGCCCTGATCACCACAAAATGTGATTCTCAAGCCCAGATCAGGAAGTAGCCCTAGCACCTAACACTTAGGTGTGAGCAAAGCTATTCCCAAGATATTTCTTATAATGCCCCTGTTCTTTAACAACCCTCACATCTTGTCTTCTTCAGTAATTAAAGTTTGATCATAATTTTCTAACTAAATCCTAATCTGTAAATGTGCTCCTTTTGACTCTTTCAACATCACTACAGGAGTTGCCTTTAAATAGTAAAGTAATACTGCTGTGTGGCCATTTGTTTAAAATGATTAATAGTAGGGGCCAAAAAAAAGATGCACAGAAAGTACATCCAGGTTCCCCTTCACCCTATATGGTACCCTGAGTCCTACCATGAGTGAATTCTGAACTCAAAACCAGAAATAAACCTTTGACTCCCAAACAAACAAAAAGTGCTTAAGACCATTTGCTGTAAATATTATTATTATTTCTATAAAAATGTGTTTTCAGTGTTATGACATTCATCCTAGACACTCATGTCCTATCATTCATATTTTATTTGACATGTAGAAGCCAAGTTCTTCTCTCCTTAGTGCTACCACCCTTGGTGCCTTTAGGAAGCAAAGCACTTCTTATGATCTCTTTCTTCTAAGAACATTTCCCTATTACTCACCAAATCCCCCAAACAGAACTCACCTCACTTATTTGCACATGCTCATTATTTTTTCACTGCTTAGCTTGGCTTTATGGCAGTACCAATATTGTTTTATACTTGTAGTACAACTACGCCATGTCTATTATCAGAAGTCTGTCTCCAAACACCTTCTCCATCTTCCTGATACCCAGTGACTCTTTGGAGCTGAATTCTATTGACTATATCATAGAATTTATTTCTACTGGGGACTGTCCAATTTAGTGCTTTGTTTTGTAATCTGTAATTTGTCCTTTGTTTTCAGACTCACTTCTCTTCACATGATTGTCCCCAAGTTCTGCCAGAGTTCTTATTACTATGTATTAAAAGCACTTACTTAAATTCATACTGCTTGATATTAGAAATAGTGCCTAATTAATTTCTCTCTTCAATCCATTACACCTCACCCAAGTAGGTACTCTAAGAAGGGTCTATAAATTAGTGCATACTTATTTTCTAAAGACAAACTGATCCAGTGAATAAATTGAAGAGTATCTGACATATGCTTTTTTACCCTACCCTCATCTGCATAAATTAATAACCCCTCTCTAAGCTTATGCACTTAAAAGGAAAGAGTGAATAGAATAAAAAGTCTATCCACAGAATAGGAAAAACTATTCACCCAATACCCATCTGATAAGGGAATAATATCTAAGACATACAAGTTACCAAAAGAGCTTAACAAGAAATAAAATCTAACTCCATCAAAAAAATGGGGAGAAGAATTGAAAATTTCTCAAAGAAAAAATACAAAGTGTGCAAAGAAATACAGATGTACAAAATGTGGACATGAAAAATTGTCCACATGTCTAATCATCAGGGAAATGCAAATCGAAACAACAATGAGGTATCATTTCACACCACAAAGACTGGCACACATCACAAAGAACAAAAACAACCAGTGTTGGTATGAATGCCAAGAGAAAGGAACTCATATTCACTGCTGGTGCAAATGTCATCTAGTTCAGCCTTTCTGGAAAACAAGATGGACAGCCCTCAAAAAACTGAAATTGAGCTCCTATATCCAGCAATACAACTCCTAGTGACACAAAAGCTAGGAATAAAACCCTAGGAGCACAAAATCAAAACACAAATGCTTCTGCACTCCTATGTTCATTGCAGCACTATTTACAATAGCTAGAATCTGGAAACAAACCAGGTGTCCAACAATGGAAGAGTGGCTAAAGAAAGTGGTATATCTACACAATGGAATACTATGCAATTGTTAGGAAAAGTGAAGTAATAAAATTTACTTATACATGGATGGATATGGAGACTATTATGCTGAGTAAAATGAGTCATGGGGATAGACATGGAATAGTCTCATTCATCTATGAGATATGAGAAAAATAAAAGACAGTCTAGTAATAATATCCAGAGACAATAGAGATGAGGTCCTTGAGGACTAGCCCATGATATGAAGCTTACCACAGAGAGTGATGAGTGCACTGACAACTACCATGACAATGATAATGAGAGAGAGAAGTCCTTGAGATAGGCAGGGAGTGGGAATGGAAGAGGGAAATAAAGCACATTGGGGGCAGGAAAATTGTACTGGTGAAGGGTAGTGTACATTCTATGACCAAAAGCTATCTATAAACATTTCTGTAATCATAGTGCTTAAATAAAGACACTCATTCACTAAGATGTGCAACAATCATATCCAGAAGACTTCTTGCTCAGAATAAGCAAGTTGTCCAGATTTAGAAGGAGATGATGGAAATTATGACTTGAGAGGTGAAAATAAATGACTTAAAAAAGGTGGTCAATAAACTGATTCCAGATACTATTGGGAAATACATAGAAAAGATTTGCCAGTCTATTTGCTCACTCCATGATGTCTTTGTTAGAAAAGTAAAAATGCTAAAGAAGCTTAAGTCTGAGTTGGGGAAAGTCATGGAGCTTTATGGTGAAGGTAGCAGTTCTAGAATAGCTTCTGGGGATGAGACAGGTACTAAAGTTGAACGAGCTGATGAATATGAACCAATAGTGAAAGAGTCTGTTTAAAATTCAGGTTTTGGGGGCAGGAGAGTTAGCATGAAGGTAAGGTATTTGTCTTTCATGCAGAAGGTCATTGGTTCAAATCCCGGAATCCCATATGGTCCTGCCAGGAGTAATTTCTGAGTGTGGAGCCAAAAGTAACCCTTGAGCACTGCCGGGTGTGACCCTAAAACAAAAAATAAATAAAAATAAATAAAATAAATAAAAAATTTAGGTTTTTATTGGTAACAAATGAAAATGTTTTTTCATTTTTTATATTTTATTTTTGATTGATTTGGGAGGCACTCAAGCAGTGCTCAGGGTTATTCCTGGCTCTGGCAGGTTCAGGGGACCATATGAGATGCTGAAATCAAACCCAAGTTGGTTGCATGCAAGGCAATCACCTTACCGCTGTGCTGTCTTTCTGGCCCCTCTGATTGTTTTTAATTTGGTGGGTTAAGGAGCACTCGGATGCTTTAAAAACATACTATATTTATTCTTATTTCTGGAAAACTACAAGAAAAAATGCCCAAAGGCCAAGGTAAGAGAGGTTCGCTTATGTATTTGGCCTTTTATGCCCTTCAATACAATTCAATTGGTAAATACATTTTGCATGATTTTCTCATAGAGTATGCTGTATTTAATAGCATTTGGCTCATTTCAGGGAGATGGTACCTCATAGTTGTTTTGATTTGCATCTCCCTGATGATTAGTGATGTGAAGCATTTTTCATGTGCCTTTTGGCCATTTGTATTTCTTTTTGTCAAAGTGTCTATCCATTTCTTCTCCCCATTTTTTGATGGGATTAGATTTTTTTTATAAAGTTCTGTCAGTGCCTTGTGTATTTTGGATATTAGCCCCTCATCTGATGGGTATTGGGTGAATAGTTTCTCCCATTCAGTGGGTGGCTCTTGTATCCTGGGAACTGTTTTCTTTGAGATGCAGAAACTTCTCAGCTTCATATATTCCCATCTGTTTATCTCTGCATCCACTTATGGCCTCTTTGTCATTTGTTGATGCTTTAGTCAAGTTATCTTCTCAGACCAATTTCAGGTTTTTAAAAATGATGATTGTAGACCTTTGTATTAAAGCATAACTGAAATAGGTAGCTAAACAACAGACTTTTAAACAACACCACAAGAAAAGCCATGTGTAAAGAAGAAAAAAGTACTAGAAGGAAATCCTATTTATTTGGAAGACCTAATTTGAATAAATGATTATAAAAGAGAAGATGTAGAAGATAGGATGTATCCATTGTGTGGATCAGACATTAACTAGGGTAGGTGAAAGCCTTGCATTTAAGACAAGTGCTGGGCTGGAGAGATAGCACAGTGGTAGGGCATTTGCTTTGCATGAGGCTGACCTGGAGGAACAAGTTTGATTCCCAGCATCCCAGATGATTCCCCAGCCTGCCAGGGGTAATTTCTCAGTTCAGAGCCAGGAGTAATCCCTGAGCACCACTGAGTGTAGCACACACACACAAAAAAAAAAAATCAATAAATAAAAAAATCAAATTTTTTAAAAAAGAAGCAAGTGCTTTGCTGCTGAGCTATAATCGGATCTCTGAGCCAAGGAATGTGAGTAGCCACTTAAAGCTGGAATAAAACAAAGATGTATTTGATGATAAAAAATAATTATTTATCCACACACTCCTTGATGATAAGAATTATTTTAATTTATAAATTTTGTATAAAATTTTATTCTATGAAAATAAAATTACTTTTATTCTATACAAATAAAATTATTTTTATTCTATAAAAATAAAATTATTTTTATTTATAAATTATTATTATAAGATAAGGTAAGAATTATTTCATAAATTGCAGAGTAAAATCTGGCTGTGAGGGTTGCCAACCAATAAGCAGAGGTCTCTGGCCTGCTGAGGCTCTGCCCTGCTGTGCCTTTGATCACTCTGAGGACTTCAAGGGAAATTTCTCTGTGCCTGTCTGTGTTTCATGAATACATGAAGCTCAGCTTTGCTTCGCGGCCGCGTACTATTTCTAACCAATAAACCCCACCACAACATGCAGGAAAAACCACACTACAAGCGTGACAATGGGGAAACCTCGCAGGCAAACACCATGCACAGAGTATGAAGATGATAGCTCAGATGACATAAAAAAATTCCAACCATCTGATTAATCTCTTAGATAAGGAACTTAAAATAGCAATAGGGAAGATGTTTGTAGAACTCAAAGAAAGCATAGATCAATCTGAACAGAACACAAAGACAGAAATCAGAAAACTCCAAACTGAAATAACAGATCTGAAAAACATGGTAGCTCAACTGAAAACCTCAATGGATGGCCTCGCCAGAAGGGTAACAGCAGCTGAGCAGAGAATTGGAGTACTGGAAGATGAGATGCAGAAAAACTCAACACAACAGAAGAAATTAGAAAAGAACCTTAAGACAAATGATCAGGCAATGGAAAAAGTACTGAAGGAATGCGAACAGATGAAAATAGAAGTATTTGATAAACTCAACAGAAGCAACATAAGAATCATTGAAGTCCCAGAGACCCAGGTAGGAGATCTCTAGGAAGAATCAACTGTCAAAGACATCATCAAAGAGATTCTCCCAGAGTTAAACACTACATGCAGTCAAATCCTGCATGCCTGAAGAGTACCAGCTAAAAGAGACCCAAAGAAAAACACCCCAAGACACATCCTTGTTACAATGACAAATCCTACAGATAGAGATAGAATACTGAGAGCTGCAAGATCAAAAAGGGAAATTACATTCAAAGGAGCATCCCTAAGACTTACAGCAGACATGTCACAAGAAACTCTCAAGGCCAGAAGACAGTGGTGGGATATTGTGACAAGACTGAATGAAATGAATGCCTCACCAAGAATACTGCACCAGCCCAACTCATGTTCAGATTTGAAGGAAGGATACATAGCTTCATGGATAAACAACAGCTAAAGAAACTTCACAGATGAAATACCAGCCTTAAAGGAAAAACTGACAGGTAACTTTAAGACAAGAAAGACCAACAAACACAGCAAACTTATCTATAAAGATGACATCAAATCCCATGACAATCTTCTCCCTCAATGTCAATGGACTAAATTCACCAATTAAAAGACACAGAGTGGCAAAATGGGACAAAAAGATGAATCCAATCTTCTGCTGCCTACAAGAAACACACCTGAATAGTCAGAACAAACATAGACTCAAAATCAAAGGCTAGAGGAAAATCATCCAAGTAAACAACACCCTCAAAAAAGCTGGAGTGGTCATATTAATATCTGATGACACCAACTTTATACTGAGAAAAGTGGTAAGGGACAAAGATGGACACTATGTACTAATGAAGGAATATGTACAACAGGAAGAAATCAGGCTATTAAACATACATGCACCCAATGAGATATCAGCAAGTTATCTAATACAGTTAATGACAAATCTGAAAGAAGACATCAATAATAACACAATAATTGTAGGAGACCTCAACACGGCCCTATTAACACTGAAACCCAACAAAAACATATAGCCCTGAAAAGAGTAATGGAAGAAAGAGGACTAGTATATATATATATATATATATATATATATATATATATATATATATATATATATATATATATATATATATGACACTCCATTACAAATTACCTAGATACTCATTCTTCTCCAATGGACATGGGTCATTCTCCAGGATATACATGCTGACACATAAAACATACCTCCATAAAATCAAGAGGATAGAAATCTTGCAGGCTACCTTTGCTGACCACAAGACTCTGAAATTAGATGTGAACTACAAAGGCACACAAAAGAAAAAACTTTAACAATTGTAAATTAAACACCCTGCTACTGAACAACCAGTGGGTCCAGATGAAATCAAAAAGGAAATCAAAACTCTCCTGGAAAGAAATGATAATGAACACACAAACTGCCAGAATCCAAGGGACACAGCAGAAGCGGTCCTGTCAGAAAAATTTATATCTCTACAAGCACACATCAGAAAGGCAAAAGGGGCATACCTGAATAACTTAATGATGCAGCTCATAAAATTAGAAAATGACCAACAAAGGAACCAAAAATAGGGAGACAGAAGGAAATAACAAAGTGGAAGGCAGAAATCAATGAAGTGGAAAACCAAAAAACAACCTGAAAGATCAACGAAAGCAGAAGTTGGTTCTTTGAAAAAATAAACAAGATTAATAGACCCTTGGTAAAACTCACAAAGAAAGAGAGAGAAACCTGATAACCCGTATTAGAAATGAAAAGGGGGAGATCACGACAGATATTGCAGAGATCCAAGGGTAATCAGAGACTTCTTTGAGAAAATTGATGCTACTAAACATGAGAACCTAGAAGAAATGGAAAAATTCTTGGACACTTATAACCTTCCAATTTTAGTAAGGAGGATGTAGCATATCTAAACACCCCCATCACTACTAAGGAAATTGAAACTGTAATGAAACAGCTGCCCAAAAAGAAAAGCCCAGGCCAGATGGATTTTCTAATGAATTTTTTCAAATCTTTCAAGAGGAGCTACTACCAATACTAGCCAGGCTCTTCCATGAAATTGAAAAATCAGGAACACTTCCAAACAGATTTTATGAAGCCAACATCACCTTGACACCAAAACCAGACAGAGATGTTGCCAAAAAAGAAAATTACAGACCAATGTCCCTGATGAATGCAGATGCAAAGAGCTTCAACAAAATTCTGGCAAATAGGATCCAATGCATCATCAAAAAGATCATATACTACGACCAAGTATGTTTCATCCTAGGAATGCAAGTATGGCTTAACATATGTAAATCTATCAACATCATACACAACATCAACAACAAGAAAAAATAAAATCACATGATCATATCAATAGATGCAGAGAAAGCATTTGATAAGGTACAACACCCATTCTTGATAAAAAAAAAAAAACTTTCAGCAAGATGGGAATGAAAGTAACCTTTCTCAATCTAGTTGAAGCCATCTACCAAAAGCCTTTGGCAAATATTATCCTCAATGGAGAAAGATTAAAAGCCTTTCCTCTAAATTCTGATACAAGGCAAGGCTGTCCTCTCTCACCACTCCTCTTCAACATAGTACTGGAAGTGCTTGCTGTTGCTATCAGAGAAAAAAAAGATATCAAGGAAATCCGATAGAAATGGAAGAAGTCAAGCTCTGACTGTTTGCATGATACTATACTTAGAAAATCTTAAAGACTACCAAAAAGCTTCTAGAAACAATAGACTCATAAAGCAAAGTGGCAGGCTACAAAATCAACCTACAGAAATCAATGGCCTTTTTATACACCAATAATGATAGGGAAGAGATTGACGTCAAGAAGGCAATCCCATTCACATTGGGGCCACACAAACTCAAATAATTTGGAGTCAACTTGACCAAAGAGCGGACACACGTAAATGGAAACACATACCCTGCTCATGAATTGGCAGGATTAACAACATTAAAATGGCAATACTCCCCAAAGCATTATACAGATTTAATGTGATCCCCTTAAAAATACCCATGACATTCTTCTAAGAAGTGAATCAAACACTTATGAAGTTCATCTGGAACAATAAACACCATCGAATAGCTAAAGCACTCCTAGGGAAAAGAAAAATGGGAGGCATTACTTTCCCCAACTTTAAACTGTACTACAAAGCAATAGTTATCAAAACAGCATGGTATTGGAATAAAGACAGACCCTCAGATCGGTGAAATAGGCTTGAGTTTTCAGAAAAAGTTCCCCATACATACAATCACCTAATTTTTGACAAAGGAGCAAGAAATCCTAAGTGGAGCATGGAAAACCTCTTCAACAAGTGGTGCTGGCAGAACTGGTTAGCCACTTGCAAAAAATCAAACATAGACCCCCAGTTAACATCATGTATGAACTTAAAATCCAAATGGATTAAAGACCTTGATATCAGACCTGATACCATAAGGTATATAGAACAACAAATCAGTAAAACACTCTATGACATTGAGACTAAGGGCATCTTCAACAGGAAACTGCACTTTCCAAACAAGTGTAAGCAGAGACCAACAGATGGGAATACATTAAGCTGAGAAGCTTCTGCACCTCAAAAGAAATAGTGCCCAATATACAAGAGCCACCCACCGAGTGGGAGAAACTATTCACCCAGCACCCATCAGATAAGGGGCTAATACCCAAAATATACAGGGCACTGACAGAACTTTACAAGAAAAAAACATCTAATCCCATCAAAAATGGGGAGAAGAAATGAACAGATACTTTGATTAAAAAGAAATACAATTGGCCAAAAGGAACATGAAAAAATGCTCCTCATTGTGCTGGCCTGCAGCTTCAGTTTATTTGTGGTCGTGGAAAGGGTCTGCACCTGTAAAAGAAATGGGTGGGAAAAAGGGAACCACAAGGATTCTGATTGTGGCATCAATTTATTTTTGAAATGACATGACTTATATATATTTTTTACACAAAGTGAAGAGGGGACTATGGGACAATGCAAACATTTGTCAAGCATGCATTTGTCAAGCATGCAGTTTAAAAGGTTTGGCATGTGCCTGTTAATTTGATACAAGTTTCTTGAGGAACATCCTATTATCACACCAAATGTTCTATCTATAGATCTGAGTTTCCTGCGCCAGAAGAGTGTGACCTTATGGTTCTTTTGATCTGCATCAACTCATGGCCAGTTGGCATGTACAGAATGTATAGCTCAATTAAAGGACAGGCCTGTTAGATAATGACAATTTGCTATAAATGGCCATGCTTATGATAAAATTGTGAGGGAGAATCTGGCTCCCTATAGTTCCCCCTCTCTAGTATAGTAAAGCAGAAGGGCAGTACAAAGTTATGGGTGATGCGCCTGTCTTAGGCTACCTGGGCTGCTGCCACAAGGGGCACCTGAGAGAGGGGCAAGTGTTGCATCCACTTTGTGGGCCCAAGCTAATCCCGTCGTGGGCAACATCACAGCCAGTCCCACCAGGGAGAAGCCTGATCCTCAAGAGTCTGGAAATCTTCAAAATCTAGAGATTCGGATGGAACGACAGCCAATTGCTAATAATGAACTGCTACATGCTTTTTTGTGGCACTGTCCACTTGATGTTTAACAAAACTTGTTAATCTCCTAAAGGCCCATGGCCCAAATGAGATGAGGCAGAGAAAACCCAATAAGGGTCCCATAATGGTAGGGACAAGGGTAGTGAGCCATAGAGAAGATGAAAACCAATTTTTGTACCAGGACTCACTTTGTTTAGTGGCTTGGTTCCATTCCTTCAAGGCTTTTTTCTAGCTCTTTAACACTGTCTCTAACAATACCAGTCTTATCTTTATAAAAACAACATTCCTCTTTGAGGGCCGCGTCAGACTCTTCCCTCCTTGAAAAAGGCAAGGTTGAGACCACGGCAGTTTTGCAAAACCATTTCCGCAAGGGAGGACTGTGATTGCTCAAGAGCATTAAGACCAGTTTGAACCGTCTTGATGTCTTGCTGAACCTTTAGAGAGAGAAATGAGGGCAGCAATGACAGTGCTAGTGCCCACAACACAAAGACCAAGAACAACAGCAAGAGTAATGGCCTTAACAAGCTCCCTACGAGCTCTAGAAAGGACTTTGGGGGAGTGATACCAGAGAAAGTCATCAGGGGAGTGAATAGTGAAAAGGGGGAGAAGAAGAACAAGAGCACAGTAATCATGATCCTTAAGGAAAGCAGGAACAATAATGTGGGGGGTTAGGCCAGAGGAGCAAGCGAAGAACAGAGGTGAAGGGGCAATGAGATACAGGGATTGAGGAGAGACAGTAAGGGAGGTGTTACAAACAGATTCGAGTTCCAGAAGGGGGAGCATAAGGGGGCCAAGGAGACAAAGGCCTGAGCCAACAACTTGGCCCACGGTAATGGAAGCAGGGTGATCAAATTCCCAACGGAGGGAAGAAGATATATTGGAAAAGAGCAAGTTGTCGGAGAAGGATGCCACACCCTCATAAAAGGGTGGTTGATCAGAGAAAGAAACCCAACAATGATCATAATGTTGGTCAGACAAAGCAACGGCAGAGGCGTTAACCAGATTGAACAACATTTGTGCCAAGGAAGGGGGTCCAGGGGGCATGGTGGGGTGAAAGTAGGGGGAAGGAGGGGAAGGGGTGCAGGGAAAAACGGGGGAAGGAGAAGAGGGGGAGGGAGAAGGGAGCGGGTAAAGGGCGGGGGGGGGGGGGAAGAAAGGGGTGGGGTGAATGGAAGAAGGGATTAGGGCCAATGGCGATGCGTTGGTATTGGGGAAAGTATTGTTGAAGGCGAATGGTGAAAAGAAGTCCAGCCGTAGAAGTCTTTTTATAAAGTCTGAGTCCCCATGTAAGACTAGTGGAAAACAACATAATTGTATCGAGCTTTGGCAGTAAAGGAGATCAAAAGGGGATTACACCATGCATGAGTACATTCTTTAGCAGTCTGGGGACCCAGAGTTTTATTTTTGACAGTAATGTAGTCCCAATCGGAGGTAGGGGTTAAGTAACCATCCCCAGTGATTTCACAGCCCCACGAGGCACAGAAAAAGTCAGAAACGTCTCCACACTTGTAATTCCAGGAATGGGGACGGTGATGTCTTGGGCAAACATAGATGGAAGGCTCGCTGATGTTGGAGCGACCATTGGTGCTGCCACAGTTGGACAGTTTAGAAGCAAATGCAAAGGCTGAGGCAACATGAGCAGAGGGGGTGTATTTAGGGTCGCCCATGACAACAGCAACATTGACCTGGCGTAGTTGAGGCCAGAAATGAGTGGGAGTGCCCCACCAAGGTCCAGCACCGAGGGCAAGTGTGCAGAGGTCGACTTCCAGTGTAGGGAACCTGGGGAGCACGGCAATAGTTGTGGAAGAGTTGACAATATCACCAGCCTGCTTGATGACTTGCCAGGTATAATTGTAGATCTGATATTTGCCTGGAACTTTGGTGGCAGCGGCAGCCATCGGGAGGTGGAGGAGAGGCGGCTGGAAAAGAAGCAGAAGAGCCAAAAGGAGAGGAGGTGGCATCAGCAGCTGCAGCTGGAGGATCGGGGTTGGGTGGAGGGCTTGTAGCAGCATCTGAAAGAGAAGAGTTAATCTCAGGGCAGGGAGCTCTGGGTGAGTTAAAGAGTTTGATAAGGCGTTCAGGGAGCCAACGAGTATTGTTGGAAATGGGGTTGTGGCTGCAGGCATGTCCCTTGCCCCAAATGAGGACTGGATGAGGTCGTTACCAGGATCCTGTAAGTGGATCCTTCCAAAGGACTTGTTTAAAAGAGGTGGCAGTGGCTGGGTGCCAAAGTCTGTCTGCAACAGATTGGCCCTCTTGATCATAAGAAAGAAAATTAAGAACAAAAAGAGTATAGAACAAAAAGAGTATAACTGAGCAAGGGGCAGGGGTTGCCCTTGTGGGAATAGAAGAAAAATTGATTGGAGGAGAGTTTAGTTAGCATGGTTTTAAGAGTTTGATTGGCACGTTCAACAACTGCTTGGCCAGTTGGGTTGTGGGGAATGCCAAATTTTGTTTGATGTGCATTGCAGCACAGAAGGAACAAAATTTTGAACTGGTGTATCCAGGACCATTGTCCGTTTTAATGGCTGAGGGTTTGGGCAAAACAGAGAGGCAATGTAAAACATGAGAAATAATACGTGCAGTACTTTTGCCTGTTTGAAAAGATGCACAGAGAAAATCGCTGTAGGTATCCAAAGTAACATGAAAGTATTTGAGGGACCCAAAAGAGGTAAGGTGAGTAACATCCATTTGCCAGAGTTCACCAGGGGTGAGGCCACGGGGGCTTACTCCTAGGTGTGGCTCAGGCAAGAAGGAAAGGCAGGTTTTGCACTATTAACTATATGTCTGGCCTGCTCACGGTTAATCTTGAAACGAAGGCATAAGGTTTGGGCATTAAAGTGATGAAGAGAATGCTCTTGTGTGGCCAATGCAACAGGATCAGATTGTACCGTAACTGGAAAAACCTGTGTGGCAGCATCAACAAAAGAATTTTCTTCAGTGAGGGGTCCAGGAAGAGTGGAATGAGCCCTGATGTGGGCAATAAAAAGGGGGGGGGGGTGTTGGGAAAGAATGAGCTGCTGTATGTGGGAAAACAGGGGAGAGGCATTTCTTGATGGTTTGATGAAGGGGACCGTTTCTAACAGGGGGGACAGAGGCGGCTATATAGGAGCTATCTGTATAAAGATTAAAGGGTTCATGGACCGTGGAGAAAACTTGCACAAGTGCTGCAAGTTCCACTAGTTGTGCTGAGGAATAAGAGGTTTGGAAGAAAAAAAATTTTGCATTAACACTATAGGCTGCGTTGCCATTGGAGGAACCATATGTAAATATAAGAGCCACGGCTGTAATGGGCTTGACTTTAGTAACAGTGGGGAAGGCCACAGGCATGAGTGTGAAAAAATGGATGAGCTTGTTAGGGGGATAATGGTTATCCAATTTACCGGGGAAATCACAGACAAAGGCAGCCCAATCATCCACTGTCTCCGTGAGCCACTGGACTTGGGCAGCCGTGTATGGAGTAACAGCAACGTCAGGGAAATGGTCAAAAAGCTGAATGGCATGCTGGCAGCCAGCTTGCAGCAAGGAGACAAGTGAGGGATAAGAGGAGAGTACTTTAGGGGGAGTGGCAGGTAGGAGTACCCAAAAAAGAGGATGTTCCTGCCACAAGAGGCCTGTGGGAGAAAATGAGGAAGAAAAAAAAAAAAAACAGAAAAAACAAGGGTTTGTCAGGGGAAAAATATGAGACAAGTTGTTGAGCAATGGTTTGCCCAACCAAGTGAAGAGTCTGTTGGGCAGCTAGTGTTAGTTGCCTCGGAGAATTAGGATCCGAGGGCCCCTTAAGAATATAAAAAAGAGGTTTGAGTTGTCCAGTAGACAGGTGTAGATAGGGTCTGAGCCAATTGATGTCTCCCAGCAACTGCTGGAAATCATTAAGTGTGGACAGGTGCTGTGACCAAATGGTGGCCTTTTGGGTGGTGATGCTATGTGGAAGAAGTTCAAACCCTAAAAAGAGCTGCGGGGGGAAATTGCTTATTTTTTTTCAGGGGAGATAGTAAATCCTGTGGAGCAGAGGGTGATTATAAGTGAGGAGGAAAGAGAGGAAAGTTCTGCCTTTGAGGGAGCAGTGAGAAGGATATCATCCATATAATGAATGATATAGGCATGAGGGAAGGTGCTGTGAAAAGGGTCAATGAATGTGGCAACAAACTTTTGACAGAGGGTGGGACTATTGGCCATGCCTTGGAGCAAGACCGTCCACTGATATGGGGAGAAGGACCTGCACAATTAGTAACCGGGAGGCTGAAAGCGAAGCTCTCACAGTCATCTGGGTGAAGAGGAATGGAGAAAAAGCAGTCCTTAAGGTTGATGACAAGTTTTACAAAATGAGAGGGAATAGCTACCAGAGAAGGCAATCCTGGTTGGAGGGCTCCCATTGGAGCCATGGTGGAATTGATAGCTCGGAGATCATTTACCAGAGCGTTTTTTGATAACAAAAATAGGGGTATTCCAAGGAGAAGTAGAGAGTTGGAGATGTCCAGCGGCCAGCTGCTCCTGCACAAACAGTGAGGCTGCTTCTAACTTCTCCGAGGTGAGCGGCCACTGATTCACCCAAACAGGCTTGTTGTCAAGCCAAGTTATCTTATCTGCTGTGGGAGTTGTGGGTGCAGGAAGAACCGTGGCCGTTAGGGAAAAGGCTGGGGCTTAAAGCCCAATCTGGCTTGATCAAATTTGAGTGTGGGGTTTAGTGCCTTGGTCATACCCTGTCCATATTTACCAAGGCCTTTGCCAGGGACATAACCCTAGTTAAACATCTACTGGAGGACAGCTTTGTTTTTACACTTAACAAGGTAGACATTCATTTGCTCAAGAATATCTCAGCCCCAGAGATTAATAGGGAGGTCAGAAATGATGTAAGGTTGGAATGTGCCAATATTGCCGTCAGAGACCTCCCAAGTTAAGATCTTGGCACTCTGCATAACCTTTTTGGGATGGGCAACACCGGTAATGATGTCCCAGGTGGGGGCTAGAGGCCAAAAGGAGGACTAGGTAGAAGGGGACATGCAGGTTGTATCTGCACCAGTATCTAGAAGCCCCAAGAAGTCTTGGCCCTCAATTTTGAGTGAAAGAGAGGGTCTGATGTTAGTGAATGCTTGGATCCAGTAAATGTTGATATCAGAAGAACCAGGGACAGAATCGCCACGTTGGTGCTGTTGGGCAGAAAACAAAGTGTTAAGGGGAAGTGGCAGTGCCTGAGCCAGAAGCTGTCCCTGGAAAAAGGTGACTGGGCTGTGTAATGCGGTGGCAAGAACCTTGATTTCTCCGGTGTAATTTGCATCAACGATGGAGGGGAGGACTATGAGGCCCCTAATAGTTGTAGAGACCCGTTCAAGAATGAAAAAGTAGAGACCGGCAGGCGGTGTACCAAAGACGCCAGTGGAGATGACCTGGACGCTGTCTTGGGGGGAGATGGTGAGGGAGACGGTGGAATAAAGATCAAGACCAGCACTGCCGGGGGAAGCCCGGGAGAGCACTGAGAAATCAGGATGCGGTTTGGACGGGGAAGCTAATACTGGTTGAGAGGAGGGGCCATATTCCACTGATGTTGGGTTTGAGGGGGGTCGGAGTGGGATACCTCAAATGCAGGAGATGGTTGGGAGGGTTGCAAAGGTGTGGCATTTGAAAGCCCCGTTGCTGGACGGAAGGATTGGGACAATGAGGCTCAGGGTTGGCCCCGTCGCCCATTTCCCGACAGCAACTGGAAAGGCTAGCCTGTAATATCTGTTTTAGAGCAGCGAAGATTAGACCAATGAAAACCCTTTTTGCATCGGGGGCACACGGCGGAGGGTATAGCAGGATATGTGTGGTGGAAGGGCTGGCAAGGGCTGGCAAGGGAAATTGCGGGCAAAGTGACCTGGATTTTTGCAAAGGAAACAGGAGCACCCTTGTTGCAGTGTGTTTTTATTTAAGACAGCTCCAACCGCAACACCAACAGCTTGAGACAAGCGAGTAGCAATGGGGTCAGCATCCTGACAGAGCCTAATCATATCATTTAAAGTCTTATGTTATATTTGCCTCGGAGAATATCTCTACAGGCACAGTTTGCATTTTCATATGCAAGTTGTTTCACCAGATCGTTATCACAAGCCTGTTCGCCCAGGGTGCGCTTGGTGGTTTCTAAAAGACAACTAATGAACTCAATGTAGTCTTCCTGGGCACCCTAAACTATCTGGGAAATAGGTGTTAAGGGGAATTCCTTAAAGGGGACATCCCTCCAAGCAGCCATAGTGGCTGCGTGAGTGAGTCCCAGAAGGCTATTAAGGAGTCGTGATTGTTCAACCTCCATGGCATAAGGGCCCAAGCCACACATTTGCTCATAAATTTCTTGAGAGGAGTGTGGGGGCATAGGATTAACATCAGCCAAGGAGCGGCAGGCAGCGGTTCTCAAAGCACGCTTACCATCCCAGATATTGTGAGGGAGTAAGGACCACCTCAGCAATCTTGCGCCACTCTGAGGGCATGAAAAGGCCGCCCTGGGCAAGGCTATCTAAAATGCATTGTGTAAAGGGAGAGTTAGGGCCATATTTTTCTACAGCAGCATGGAGATCTGCCAAAGTTTTATGCTGTAAGGCACGGTATTCTCTCAAAAGCTGACAGGCGCAACACTCATCACTGGGCACAGGAGCCAGAGCCAGGGCGGGGGCTGGAGCCAGGGTGAGGGCAGGGCTGGCCATCTTGGCTTCTGCCTCCCTTCCATCCTCTGGGACGGGGGCAGCCAGCCTGATGGCGGCTGGAGCGGCAACCTTGAGGTGCAGGGTCAGCCATGGCAGGAACTCCCTCTGGAACAGGACAGGATAATAATGGGGAAGGTGAAAGCAGAATTAGAGACAGACATTTGCTGCATGAGAGCCTGAGCCTCTGCCTGCAATTCAGCGAGGCAGCAGAGGCGTGAGACATGGTTCTAAAGAGCAGATTCCTGAGATTGAAAAGGATCGGCTGCAGGATTAGTAGGGGGAGGATTTGTAGAATAAGACGGTGGCAAAAGCAGTGGAGAAGAAAAGCAAGGGAGCGCAGCGGCCAGTAGAGGCGACCATAGCGGGCAGCCTCATCCTCCAAAGTGGCCACATCGCCCGGATCAAGGGGTTCATTGGGCGGAGGAAGATCAGAGAGGACAGGATAGATCTTCTTTGGAGGAGGAAGTGAAGAGAGTTCTGAAAATGAAGAGACTTGACAGGAGCGACTAACAAGGGTGGCAGGGGGAACAGAGGAGATGAGTGGGACAGGGGAGGGAGAGGCAGAGGGAGAAAAGTGGCAGAGAGCAACCAAAAGGAGATGTTTGTGTTTAGGATCAGTATCGATGATGTTGCGAATGAGGCCCCAGTAAGAGGAGAGAATGTTAGAAATATTGTCATCATGAAGACCCTCCTCTACAAGGAGGAGATTAATTTCGCAGCCCATTTTTGCCAAGCTTGGCGACTAATGTGGGCTGTTTTTCTGGGACTGCCAATGGAGAACCAAGGACATTTCTTATAAATAAAGAGAAAGAATTCCAAGAGATTTTTCTTTTTAACTCTTATACCTTTTTCCCTGAGAGTTTGTTTGACACCAGCTATAAACTGCGCCTCTTTAGACAGTTCTTGACCCATTTTATCGGACACAGTGAAAATTATGTGAGATCCTACCTTCTCCAAGCCTTCTGGAGAGGCCCCAAGGGTAGTTTCGGTGTCCAGTGGAGAGCCGTTTTCCACACCCCACGTTGGGCGCCAACTGTGCCTGCCTGCAGCTTCAGTTTATTCATGGTCGTGGAAAGGGTCTGCACCTGTAAAAAAAAAAAAGTGGGTGGGAAAAAAGGGGACCACCAAGGATTCTGATTATGGTGTCAATTTATTTTTGAAATGACATGACTTATTATAGTTTTTACACAAAGGCAGGAGGGGACAATGCAAACATTTGTCAAGCATGCATTTGTCAAGCATGCAGTTCAAAAGGTTTGGCATGTGCCTGTTAATTTGATACAAGTTTCTTGAGGAACATCCTATTATCACAGCAAATGTTCTATCTATAGATATGAGTTTCCTGAGCCAGAAGAGTGTGACCTTATGGTTCTTTTGATCTGCATCAACACAGAGCCAGTTGACAGGTACACAATGTATAGCTCAATTAAAGGACAGGTCTGTTAGAAAATGGAGTTTTCTACAAGATGGCCTTGCTTATGTTAAGACTGTGAGGGAGAATCTGGCTCCCTACACCTCATCACTAATCATCAGGGAGATGCAAATCAAAACAATGATGAGATACCATCTCACACCACAGAGATTGGCATACATCACAAAGAATGAGAACAATCAGTGCTGGCGGGGATGTGGAGAGAAAGGAACTCTTATCCACTGCTGGTGGGAATGCTGTCTAGTCCAACCTCTGTGGAAAGCGATATGGAGATTCCTCCAAAATCTGAAAATTGAGCTCCCATTCGACCCAGCTATTCCACTCCTAGGGATATACCCTAAGAGCACAAGAATGCAACACAAAAACCCCTTGCTCACTCCTATATTTATTTCAGAACTGTTCACAATAGCCAGGCTCTGGAAACAACCAAGATGCCCTTCAACAGATGAATGGCTAAAGAAACTGTGGTACATATACACAATGAAATATTATGCAGCCGTCAAGAGAGATGAAGTCATGAAATTTTCCTATACATGGATGTACACGGAATCTATCATGCTGAGTGAAATAAGTCAGAGGAAGAAAGAGACACAGAATGGTCTCACTCATCTATGGGTTTTAAGAAAAATAAAAGTCATTTTTGCAACAATCCTCAGAGACAACGAGAGGAAGTCTGGAACTTCCAACTCACTTCATGAAGCTCACCACAAAGAGTGGTGAGTACATTTATAGAAATAACTACAGAGAACTACAATAATCATTTGAATGAATGAGGGAACTGGAAAGCCTGTCTGGAGTACAGTTGGGGGTGGGGTGGGATAGAGGGAGATTTGGGACATTGATGGTGGGAATGTTGCACTGGTGAAGGAGGGGTGTTCCTTACATGACTGAAACCTAGTCACAAACATACTTGTAATCAAGATGCTTAAATAAAGGGAAAAAAGTCATGTAAAATTATTTTTATTCTATAAAAATAAAATTATTTTTATTTATAAATTATTATAAGATAAGGTAAGAATTATTTTATAAATTGCAAACATGAAAAAACTAAGTTCTGTGGATAAATGTTTTACCGAAGAATCTAAGCGTTACTTGGAAATCTTCCCACATACGTGCACTGTCTGTACCCCCACAGCCCCTAAGTCTTCATCAAGAGCTACCTGGGTTTTGGACAGGATATTCCATCCTCCCAGACTTTGAGAAAACTTTTTTCATAATCATTCACTTTCAAAGAAAAAAATATTTTAAAAAGTAGTTACTCTTATTGTTTCAAAGCTTGTACACTAAACTAGGTTGTTATGATAAACAACTGAGTGAAGAATATATAGGAAACAATCTTGATAGAAAAAGTTGAGGACCAGGCTATGATATCCTGAGATCAGGGAGGAGAGCAGGCAGGACTAAGAGCCAGAACCAATACACCAAAATCAGGGGTCACAAGTATTGTAGGTCAAGAGAACTTGTTTTCAGTGCTATTCTCAGTGTCTCTTCTCCATTGGGACTGGGTGTTCATTCTTCCAACACACTTTTATCTCAGCACCATCACTTCACTTAATTAAAAATTAAGTTTTTTTCCTAGGGAGATACCCTAGGAACACAAAAATACAATACAAAAATCCCTTCCTCACACCTATATTCATTGCAGCATTATTTACAATAGCCAGACTCTGGAAACAACCAAGATGCCCTTCAACAGATGAATGGCTAAAGAAACTGTGGTACATATACACAATGCAATATTATGCAGCTCTCCAGAGAGAATTAGTCATGTAATTTTCGTATACATGGATGTACATGGAATCTATTATGCTGAGTGAAATAAGTCATAGGGAGAGAGATAGACGCAGAATAGTCTCACTCATCTATGGGTTTTAAGAAAAATAAAAGACATTTTTGCAATAATCCTTAGAGACAAAGAAAGGAAGGCTGGAAGGTACAGCTCACAACATGAAGATCACCACAAAATGTGATGAATGCAGTAAGAGAAATAACTACACTGAGAACTATCATAACCATGTGAATGAATGAGGGAAGTGGAAAGCCTGTCTAGAGTACAGTCGAGGGTTGGTGGGGAAGAGGGATATTTGGGACATTGGTGATGGGAATGTTGCACTGGTGAAGGGGAGTGTCCTTTACATGACTGTAACCCAACTACAATCATGTTTGTAATCAAGGTGTTTAAAAAAAACTTAAAGTTTAACTTTAATCTTAAAGTCAACTTTATTAACTTTGTTCTTTGACATCAAGTAGGATTGGAAACGAATTCACAAAGTTCTTGACTTTTATTTTTGTAGAGAGAAGGAAGATGATTTTTTATTTATTTATTTTGGTTTTTGGGCCACACACGACAGCGCTCAGGGGTTACTCCTGGCTATCTGCTCAGAAATCACTCCTGGCAGGCACGGGGGCCCATATGGGACACCAGGATTCGAACCAACCACCTTAGGTCCTGGGTCGGCTGTTTACAAGGCAAATGCCGCTGTGCTATGTCTCCGGCCCCAAAAGAAGATAATTTAAGTTTTCATTGTCTCTTCTTAAAGACATGGAATGAATAAAGTTCTTGCTTATAAACACACAGAGAGTTCAGAAAAATGTTTAAACATCATGAACCTCAGAAAGTTCAATGGGCTTCTCTGTATACAGGAGTGGCTTTTCTCATGTAGGAAAGTACAAGCTGAAAGAACAGGCGAAAAGGAAGGATGTTGTATGTGAAAATATTTCCATGAGAGTAATGTTGTCTCACCTTGACCTTCCAGGTGGGGGCGCTGTTGAGAGCCGAATAAATAGTTTGGGAGCGATGTTTTCAGGGTCTTTTGCCAGAGTTGGCTGACTGGCTTTAGGTGTTTTTTGGAGCTAGCAGCAGACTGACAAAGGACTCTCTTCACCCAAACTTTTACCCCTTAACCCTCCTGTCTGTGTGGATTATTTGCCGCGGATAAATATTACCAAGATCTCCCCCCAAAAGGGGAAAAAAAGGATGGGAATCAATTTCTCATTCTGGGGGCTCTTTGCGGATACACAAACAATCAACAAAGGAGTAAACGAGACCCAACAAATGGGACAACAGAAGGACACAGAATAAATTGGGTTGAAATGAGAACATTTCGTAACAAGTCACACCCAACCATTTTCTCTGATTCCTTGAAAAGTTATTAGATGAACAAGCAACACCATGAATAGTTTGAGATGCCTGATAAGGTCAAATCGAGACACTGTTACCAGAGTAAAATTCAGGAACCTTAAGAGCAGAGACAAGATGCAAGTGAAGAAATCAAGTCAACAAAGGCAAGATTTGAGGCACCCTTATTTAGGAAGATGGCATGTCTCTTGGGAGAAATGTAGGCAAGACCTTAAAAGCCCGAGATGTTCAAAATGAGGCAATCCTTGATGAGGCAATTCTTGTTGAGAATGAATCACTGGCCAAGGAATAAGGGAAAGGAGTAATGAAATCAAGGAACAATAGAGATGGTTCTGTTTTCTCCACTAAGAAAAACACATTAAGACTTCTCTTTAGCTTCAGCCCCGCTCCTAACATTCAGAGGCAGCATGAAAAAGGCATCTCAGTCATTTGTGTCTTCTCATCACTGTTTTTCTTTTTGTCATGATCCATTTTCTATCATTTCTATCATTTCTCTGTTAAAGAACAAACAGATATTGAACTCATTCTAAACTCGAGTCATAGTTTCTTGTTTTTGCTATAGAATCTACCTAGTTGGACTGGCCTGGTTCCTCCCACCAACAAAAATATCTCTTGTCTAGGACTTGTTGGTATAACACGAGCCAAAAGCCCCTCTCAGAAGCTTGCCAAACTTGGGTGCTTCCATGTCTTTGAGAATATTTGTGCTTTTGCTTGGAATGCTCTTCCTGTTCATTTCCACTTAGAAAATTCTATTAACGTATCCCTCTTATCTGATTTTAAGAATTACTTGTTCTGTGAAGTGCCCTCTGATCATTTCTCATACCAAGAGTCACAAGTTCATTTTTGGGTTCAATTTTATATTTTTATTAAGACACAGGTACTTACAAAGTTATTCACTGTTGAGTTTTAGGCATACTATGTTCCGGCTCTAATCTCACCACCAATGTCAACTTTTCTCCTCCAGCATCCTCAAGTTCAGTCCCACCTTGCCATTACCCAGGTTGCCTCTCTGACAGGCATATTTTAAATTTTGGTTGTTGTGACTTGAATCTCCTGCTTTCCCTATTACTATATAGATAGCTATAAACTCTTCTCTACACTACAGAAATATCTAAGGTCCTTTATTCCTAACCCACCCTATAACTTCGAATGCACCTAGTTTTACTTCTCCACTTGATTTCTTTCCTCTCTATCTTTTTCCTTTCTATACCCTGTGACTGAGTGTAATCTGAACCCTTTACTTCATTAAATTACCTCATCCAGTTATTTACACTAGCTTTATATTTGTCCTAGCTCTGACTTATCTCACTTATAAGGTATATCCAGGTTCATCCAAGTGGTAGTCAAAGTACATTATTTTATCATTTCTCTCAGCTACATAGTATTCTATTGTGTATATATACCATATCAATTCAGCATTGAGGTAGGGTTGGAGACTGAGGTGGAAGAAAATGTCTAAAATTTTGTTTTTATTTAATTTTAATTTATTTTTACCTCCATTTTTATTTGGAGTAGTGATAAGAGAGGAAATTGTTGAGCTTGGATCATTAGCAATGGATCTTACTAAAAATGAAGGATAGATCCCTGGAGTTACTGCTCTCATGATCATTCAACCTCTGTGAAATGAAAGAAGCCTTCCCTATCTGTCTCATGAAGGTGTGTAAAGTATCTGAAGTATGTTCTAAGAAAGTGAGTAATGAGGAGAATGCACATGAAGAGTGGGACTAAAGAGAGACAACACACAGTCAAGTCCTGTTGGATAACTGTAGTGCTAAGATCTCTGAGAAGAAAGTCAGCTACAGGAGGAAGGCCATTTAAGGACAGAATAACCTAGAAAAGAGCCCATATTCCTTCCTAAGCATATGGGCAATATGGGTCAAGTAGACATGCCAATGAATGAGATACCTCTCCTTCCTCCTTCAAAATATCACTAGAAAGTCAATCCCTCACCACCACATAATGCATAGTATCTTGGAATGGGCCAGAATGAAAGAGAAAAAATGAAAAGATTAAACATGCATCTAAAGGAATGAAATTGTCGATAACATTTGATTTATGCGCAAGAAGTGTTCAATAATTTAGCCAGTTAGTATTACTTAGTATTTCACTTTCTGTTTAATGTAACAATTAAATTATCTCACCAGGTTGAGATAACAAATTTGTCAGTTAGAATCCAACAAACACGCACACACCAAAGATCACAGATTGGAGTCGTTAGGGACTTTATTATGTAGGGTTGTCCAGAGAGACAGAACCAGTATGATATATAGATATAGATATATGAGATTTATTATAGGAATTGGATCATGCAGTTAGGGAAGCCAAGAAGTCCTACCATCTGTCTTCTCAAGCTGGACAACTAGGAAAGCTAGTAATATAATTCTATTCTAGCCCAAAGACCTAAGAAAAAGGAGGCTGCTGGTATACATCCTAGTCACCAAGGAAGGTACTGGCCTTGCAAGGGTCTTAAAGTCCAAGACCAGAGAGATTCAATATCCAATAGTAGAAGAGAAATGTGCAAACTCAAAAGAAGAAAAAACTCACTAGTTTATTCACAAACTAGTTTGTTCACACACTCTCTACCCCTAGTTCTATTATAAAATCCTCAAGGCATTGAAAGACATTAAATTATAACCTGCCATTCACATATTGGAGAGATTAATATGCTTTCACTATGGGGCCGGAGAGATAGCATGGGAGGTAAGGCGTTTGCCTTTCATGCAGGAGGTCATCGGTTCGAATCCCGGCGTCCCATATGGTCCCCCGTGCCTGCCAGGAACAATTTCTGAGCCTGGAGCCAGGAATAATCCCTGAGCACTGCCGGGTGTGACCCAAAAACCACCAAAAAAAAAATATGCTTTCACTAGGTCACCTGTAGAATATTACTCTCTTTTAGATGCACCCCTTCACATTGATAATGTTTGACCAACAGTTGACACTTGAAAACAGAAATTTGCCCATAAAGCTGTCATAGGGACTTACAGAAAAGATAAAGAGGAAGGTTAGTTTTCTCCCCTTTACTACTTGTAAGCTTATAATTCTGCTGTTAAGACCTATACTCTAAGGTAATTATGCATTACATAACTATATTTCCACCACCACCTCCAAATTTTTCAGCTAGCTTTCTGTATTTCATCTTCAGGATCTAACATAATCTCTGGGCCATAATAATTGGCACTAATTGACACTTGGCAGTATGAAGAGTAGGGAAAAATACAAATTGGCCATATGAGAATGATCACTGAGCATTCTTTTTTTAAAAAAAAATTAAATCCCCTTGACATGCAAAGTTAAAAACTTGTTCATGATTGAGATTCATACATACAATAATCCAACAGCCATATCTTTATCTGTATTTCATGCCACAATTATATCAAATTTTCTGCCCAAATGAGCATTCTTGATGCAAAACATCAAAGTAAACTCAAGGAAACAAATTAAGACATTTAGCTTTGTCTTAAATTCTTATTAGTTTTTTCCTGTTTTATTATCTTTTTTATTCTCCCTTTCTTGTCCCACCAAAGCTTTTAGGAGAAAGGAAAATATAAGAGCAAGTATAATGAGCTATTTAAAAATATTTTTTAGTAACACCTTCCAATCTCTGCAAGTGTTTTGATGTTGCAGTACAGGTGAGGAAATGTGGAGGGAAGCAGGCAAAGAGCAGAGTATAAGGAGTACAGAAGCAAAAATAAAATATTCATGCTAGAAGAGTTTGAAATTCAATTAGCTAACAAGTTTTACATTCGTATCTCTATTTTGATAAATGTATAGATATATATAGATACCATATGCATATATGCTGGGAAAACATATAAGGCAAGTACAAGTAAGTTTATCTACAACCCAATAAGTAATTTTACCATGTTTCTAGTCACCATTGCTCATAATAAGAAACATATTAAGTGGTCTTTAAAATTATTTTTGTCTTCACAACTGTACCTCCATAGAGAGGCAAAGTGAATTTTGACAAAACTTAGCTGGTAGTACTCATATTATATATGTTAAGGTTCTCTGCAGGAATTGGAATTGAAAGGGAGAAAGTAGAAAGCCACATAAGGAAGATTTTTGGTGTATCAGCACCAATTCTTCTTTCTCTAATCGCCCCTGTATGATCAAGCTGAATTTCTAACAAATATCATTTCAGAATCTGCCTGCAAGAATCCTGGTTAGGGTTAGAGACAATTTAACAAGAAAAGTGCTTGCCTTGCAAGAGGCGAACTCAGATATGGTCACCCCAACAGTCAATATAGACTCCCAAGTCTACCTGGAGTAATTCAACTATGGTATATAAGAAAAATAAAATATAGTCTGGTAATAATATACAAAGAATATAGAGATGAGGGCCTAGAGGATAGCCCATGATATGAACCTTACCACAGAGAGTGGTGAGTGCACTGACAACTACCATGACAATGATAATGAAAGAGAGAAGCAAAAGACCTGCCCTTAAGAAAGGCAAGGAGTGTGGATGGAGGAAGGAAATGGGTACATTGGTAGTGGGAAAACTGCACTGGTTAAAGGTGGTGGTATACATTCTATGTCTGAAACCCAACTATGAACATTCTGTAACCAAGGTGCTTAAGTAAATATGTATTAAAGGAAAAATGACCCAGTTGTCAAATTAAATACACCCATGTGTGCCCTGGTTTTAATAAAAGGTTATTTGGGAAGAGTTTCTCATCAAATGCAATGGATAAATACTGCTGTCTACAAAACCCTCACCACAGCCAACCAATAACCTTTTGATGTTGAAAACCCAAAGCCCTCATGACTCTCTCCTTCACTAGGCCCCCTCTATTCCATCAGTTCATCTAATCACATTATTCTTTCTCAATTCCTGAGCAATATCTGCTTATTTCCAATTCAGGATTTTGAACTTACTATTTTTGCATTTGCAATATGAATACTCTTCTGAGAATCACATGATTTCCTCCCTCACTGCTCTTAGTTTCTCTACTCAAATATGACTTCCTTTAAGGAGCCTTCTCATATTATTTTCTCTAAAATACTGTCAGGTAACTAGAGAGATAGTATAACAGGCAGGGAGCTTGTATAACATGCAAATAACCCAACTTCAATCCTTGGCACCCTGTACAATTGCTTGAATCCTGCCCGGAGTCATCCCTGAGCTCAGAGTCCTGAGTAATCCCTAAGCATCACTGGGTGTGGCCAGAACAACAACAATATAAAACACTGTCAATCTTGTGTCTCTACCCCATTACTCTGATTTTTTTCTCTATGTATTTGGCATTTGTCTTACATTGGTTTCCATTGCATTCCTCTACGCAGAGGAGAAAACAAACTCAGAGTGTGCTGACCACAGTATCTATGGTGCTGAAAACCCCATAGAACTCACAGCAGAGACTCTGGAAGGTGGTGAGGATTACAAATGGGAATGATTACATTTCAAAGCCTAAGAAATGTCCAGAATATAGCTAGTCTTATGCTTTAGAACGTCAATGGGTAGATATGACTAGAAACATTGTCTCTAAAGCACATTGCCAGTAACAGATAAATGAAATCAAATTTCAAAGTTGCTTTCTTGTATTCAACTTTATGGTCAGTTTGATGTGACACTGACCTTGTTTCTGTTTCCTTTTTATAACACAATTTTTATATCTTAAGAATAATTCTGTAAGATGGACACAATTGAAGGCAATGGTATAAAATGTAGTTCAAGAGTCTTAAGATTTACAGTCCTCACCAGCTCTGTGTAATTTGAATGTGTCCTGTGGTGCAGGTATAAGATTGCACACACGAAGTGCTGTCTGCTCTGGGAAATGGCTAAATGTCCATGGACAGAACCAAATAATGACTGGTCCCTACACTGCCATCAACTAAACTCAGAAAATTCCAAAATAAAAAGGTGACTTGGACTTATACTTGATTCTATTTATAGATTATTTAAATTAGATCTAAGAATTTATTTTATTATGGTTTATTTCTTTTTTTTTTTTTTTTGGTTTTTTTGGGCCACACCCGGTAACACTCAGGGGTTACTCCTGGCTATGTGCTCAGAAGTTGCTCCTGGCTTGGGGGACCATATGGGACACTGGGGGATCGAACCGCGGTCCATCCAAGGCTAGCGCAGGCAAGGCAGGCACCTTACCTTTAGCATCACCGCCCGGCCCCTATGGTTTATTTCTGAACCATGATCCACAAACTTTCATCTTTCTGAAGTGAAGACTATTCATCTAAATTGAGGTTGAAATGTGTTTAGATCAAGTAAAAAATCTAATTTAATCTTCAATGTCACACAAATGACAGCAAAAGTAGGATTTGGGAAACAGAGCTGCTTAGAAATTTATACTAATTCTCTACTTTAAAATAGGCCAAGTCCTTACAGCTTGTTTCAGAAACAATGTCATTATTTATTACCTTTTAATTATTTATTCTGTGAATTAATTGAATACAAGTATATAAAAATTAGTAAAATACATATAGAGAATATCCCAACGTTCCCTAGTTAAATTAGAACTAGAAGTCACTTACGTTATACTAAAAGGTCAATAATTTATCTTAAGATTAAGAAAAGATGTGCTTTACAGACTTATAATCTATTGTATAAGTAACCATGAGCATCATTTCATATTTTAAAATGATAGTTTGGGAGACCAATTAAATACACAAGGGTTTAAGTGTTGTAACTTGAACACACTAACTTCTGTTTGATCCTCAGCAAAATAGATCATCCCCCGAGTACCATCAGATATGCTCGCTGAGCACAGAGTGAGGAATAAACTCTGAGCACAGCCAGATATGATAAAGCCAACCAAAATAATATGATTAAAGTTAATTCCTAGAGATAGATACTGCATAGGTTAAGCTTCTTGCGTTGCATGCAGTTTATTCCTAACACTCCATATAATTCCCTGAGTACCACCAAGAATGATCTCTAAGTACAAAGCCAGGAATAAGTCCTGAGCACCAAACGGTGTTTTCTCCCAAACAAAAAATAAGATAAAAGAAAAGAAAAAATTTCTAAACCGTAAAGGCATAAAACTATATTCATGTTAGTATGTCCAGTTCATATGGAAAAGAAAGATTCTTCCTCAAATGAGCTGAATTAAAAGTGACATTGCATTCCTCCAAAGTCAAAGTTCTATTAATTAGTACTTACTATTTTGTGATATGAAAAGGACTGGAATGTGATTCCAAAAATTGTTCTGATGCGACAAAAGGCAACCAAATCTAAAGATAAAGAAGTATGGAAAAAATCCAGATTTAGTAGAGTGGAAAATGCTATGATATTAAGATAACATAAGAAAAAATAAAAATACAGCTATAGGATTACATTATTATATAACTGAGAAATATTATAAAATGTAAAATGAGTTGGAACATACAAAGTAGAAAATTCAGTATATTTTATATTTTTAATCAACACAATAACTAAAATAACTATAAAACTGTTTTCTTTTAATTTTTAGCTGTATGTCATTGAGCACCTCATCTATGTTAGAAATGTCATAAACATCCTACCCAGAAAATGTTCAGTTCAGAAAGTGTTCAGGTTTTCCTCTTTCCTATAATAGGAAGATGCATTGACAAGTTTCAAGAGGACCATTTGGACTAAGCATGATAAAAGCCACATTTCTATTTACTGTGTCATAAATCAAATGAAAATAGTACACATGGGTGTTTGGTCCTATTTTTAATATAAATTACTTTATTTAAGAGCCATGTATCACATCATTGACTTAGTTTATCATAATACATTTGTTTCCAGGTAAATGGGATTGAAGTTATTAAAAGAAAAAGTCAACAATGATTGTATCTTGCAATAAGGTTATTGAGTCATTGTCAGAGGTTCAGCAAGCTCTTTTTGCTAGTTGATCATTCTGTTACTTCTTTTGTTTCAGAACATTAGGTGGCTTCAGATACACATTGGTGTCTAAGGTTGTGTTTCCTATAGGGATGACAGTATTTAAATAAAAAGACAGGAGCATTTGCAGTGGCAAGGACCAGGAATTTCAAGTATTACTGCTTATATTGCAGCTTTTGTGGGGAGTGTGTTTGGCTGCCAGGGCTTCTGGAAGTACAAGTATGCCAAGAGGGTGACCTCACTCACTCCAAAAAAATCCTAGTGACGTTAGCCCAAATACTTTGCAAAATATTTCCAAAATTTTTGCAAAATCTTTGCCAGCTTTCAACCATGTTGGCCACTTTTTATACTTTAAACCTTGTTTCTCCTCTACCATTTATATATCTTGGAGATCAAGGGAAAGAGGACACAATTATGGTTACAGGATGGAACCTGACAATACCTCTGTGCATGGTTCCAGAGAAGCTGAGGCAGTGAACATTGCTAGAAACTATAGCTGCACAGAAATAAATCTCAATGCTTGTCGGCATATGGATGTAAACAATTCAGGGGATAATGACATGACAATGTAGGTTTATCAATATTATAGCATATAACACATATATTCTGGTAAAGAATGCTGATAGTAGATACATATGATTATGTAAGAACTGGGAATATAGATTAGTCTCTCTATTCAGATTTTCTGTGAACTTAAAAACAATGTTTAAGGGGCTGGAAGATAGCATAGAGGTAAGGCATTTGCCTTGCATGCAGAAGGACGATGGTTCAAATCCCGGCATCCCATATGGTCCCCTGAACCTGCCAGGAGTGATTTCTGAGTGTTGAGCCAGGAGTAACCCCTGAGCATTGCCAGGTGTGACCCCCCCCCCCCAAAAAAAAGAAAATAAAAAAAACAGAAAAAAACAACAAAGTTTAAAATAAAAATCTCCCTTTAAAAAATTTCACATGCTCTCCAAAATGAAGTCAAGTATGACAGAGAAAATACTTGAGATAATGGTCTTATTTGACTGAGGTTACGTTCTTATTATGTCCAAATTTATTAAACCTTCTGTTTGTATAAATATAAATTAGGGTCCTTTCCCAGGATCTTTGAGGGATCCCAAATTCTTTACATTTAGGAGGCCTTTGAGGTAAGACCAGCAGTTTTACAGTAAGTCTTTGGCATTTAGGAGCTGAAGATGAGAAAGGAAATGCCACAGCTAAATAAGATGAGTGGCTCAGAAAGGAAGAGGCAGTAGATCACAATAGTACCACTCCTTTTGTTTCTACCATTCTCTTCTGCCCATACCATGCTTATCAGAAAGTGTATATCCATGTCAGGAACAAAGGGAATTGAAGCTATTGCGATAAACTTCAAAGAAAGACTAGTTGAATTTTATTATGTTTCCATTCTGTGGATTAAAAGAGGTCAAATACCAGCAATTTCATACAAGTAACAATAAGTATTTGAATTTAATGACTACTTATTTTGTGCTGTGTAATAAGCACTTCTGGGCATTTCTATGGGCTGATATGCATCAATCAAGAAAAGCATATTGAAACCCACCCCCAACTTCTAGTATTTCAAACTGAACCTTATTTGTAGATTAGGTTAAGAAAATATTGCTATGCTTCTATAAACTGCTTTTCCTATTTCATCTATCTCAAATAAAAACCTGAGGCACATTGTTCTGCCTCATAAATTGAGGGGAGAATAACAGATGGTACCAAGACCAAGTAGGCATATGAACATTGAGTAAAAATTAAAAAAAATGATCAGACTTTAACACCAAATCTAAAGCCAATGACAACAGAATTGATACCCAATCTACAACAAGCTAGACACATAGGGGACCACTTATTCTAGCAGCCCAGGGGCAAAGGAGGGGGATATGGGATGCATGCTGGGAACAGGGATGGAGGGAGGACAACACTGGTGGTGGAAATGCCCCTGATTCAATGTCACTATATACCTAAAATATTACTGTGAAATATTTGTAATTCACTTCTGTTAAAATAAAAATTATTTAAGAGATAAAAAAAAATATCATACTGACTGTGAAAAAAAGAAAAAGAAAAATATTGCAATAAGACCCAGAGACAATAGGGATGAGGTCAGGAAGGACCAATTCTTGATATAAAGTTACCAAAAAGAGTGGTGAGTTCAGTTAAAGAAATAGCTACACTATCAACTATTATGATAATGGTAGTTAGTGAGAGAAATAGAATGCCTGTCTTGAGACAGGCAGGGAGAGGGAGGAGGGAGATGGAGGGATTTAGTGGTGGGAAGGTTGCACTGGTGAAGAGGTGTGTGTATTCTCTTTTATAACCGAAACCCAACTACAAGCATGTTTGTAATCATGGTGCTTCAATAAAGATATTATTTTAAAAAAAAGAAAATAATGAGAAAACAAATGAAAAAAAAAAGAAATAAAAAAAAACAGGCATAGAAAACTAGGATCAAAGGGATAAAAATAGGCTTTGAATATTTGCATTCATGACTATAAATAAATGTTCATAATCACTGTGCAATGCTAGTCCAGTGGAATTACTTTTATAATCCATAATGGTCTTATTAAATTAACAATACACATAGCCAGTATAAAGAATATCTTAATATCCCTTAATTATTTGTTCTCTTTGGGTACAATACGCAGAGCTTTTGCCTTGTACATACCAAGCCAACTTTCATCCATGGCAGTTCACATGGTCCCCTGAGTAGTTCATCTGAAGTGATTCCTGAATAGAGTCAGAATTAAGCTCTGAGCACAACTGGTGAAGGCAAAAAGTAAAGGATGATGATGATGATGATGATGATGATGATGATGACTATTTGTTCTCTAAAATACTTTTCTTTAAAAACACACTGGAGTTCTTTTTGAAAGACAGGAAGTTCTCATTCAAGTATTATTATTATTAGATAATAGTGGGTACTGGGATATATTAAGTCAGTATAGAGACCAACTTAGTCATAAATAATGTTACTAAACTTCATAAATAAAATTGAAGCTTCTACTGACTACAATGACTGCGACTGAGCAGAACTTTTCCTTGAATCATAAGACTTTATCCTAGACTTTATCCTAGGATCTGTGTAAAAACTAAGATTTCTAATTGCAGAAGACTGATTTTGACTACCACAACTGAGTTAAACATTTCCTGGCACCATAAAGGAAGACCTTGGGGTTTGATAACTAACATGTCTGGAGCCTGTTGTCAGTCTCTTGATATATGCTTCAAGGGTAGAGAAACCCTATGTCTCTTAGGCCAAGGGAATTTACTTTTAAATTTCCACAACATACTGCATTTATGCAAAAGACAAAAAAAAAAAAAAACATAAAAACTTCCCTATCAGCCCACCATTTTTAAATTTTTTTAATTTTTAAATTATTTTTCTATTTTTTGTTTTCTTTTTCTTTTTTATTTCCTTTTAATTTTATTTATATTTATACCTTCTAATACAGGGGCTCCAACCCATCTTTTTTGTTTTTACAGAACCATAGAACATGAATCACCTTGTTCTGCCTCACATTTTTATGTCTTTCTACAAACTGAGAGAAAAAAAAAGTAGATGGGATGCAGAGAACAAGCTGTCTTAGGAGCATTGAGTGGAAATAAAAAGTGGTCAAACTGATATACCTAACCAAAGTCAACAACAATAGATTCAAGAAATCCAAATTAAAATAAGCTATACACAAAAGGGACCTGCTACACTAGCAGTCTAGGGGGCTAAGGGTGGAGGAATGGGTTGCATGCTGGGAACTATGGCAGAGGGATGTTAACACTGGTGGTGGAAATGGCCCTAATTCACTTTTACTATGTACCTTAAATACAACTGTAAAGGACTTGTAATTCACATTGGCCTCAATAAAAATTATAATAAAATTGAAGTGCCTAAGATTTCATTTGTGGAAACTTAGAATGCATAATATGTGAACAAAAGACAAACATTTGAATAGAATATAAATTGTAAAAATTCCTTATATAATTATCTGATACCTTTTATGTGGCTCTTTATTTTCATATAATGAATATAAAGAGGCAAAAGCTGGCTCCCTGTGTGTGACACCAGGCGGGGAAAATCCACGAAAGTACACTGGCCCAGTGGGGCCCAACTGTGAAAAACTGTGAGTGTGACCTGTTTATGTCTGTCTACTGTCCTCTTGCGTGAAACTCTTGCGAGTGGGGCAAAAAGAGGCTCCAGCGGAGCACGGCTGCTCCGCTTCGCTACGCGGCCGTGCACTCTTTCTAAGGAAAGAACTCCATTGCAACAAGAAGGAAAAATCACACTAAGAACGGCGCTATATCACAGAAGCAAACATTTCTCTCCGGACTGTCTTCTCTGTTGCATGCTCGGGCCTAAGATTTGACCCAGTGTGAGGCTTCATCCACGGAGGACTCCCCTACCTTAGAGGCAAGTCAGCCCATCCAGAAAGGGAGGAGGCAGAGGAGTGTGCTGCCTGCATCATATAGACAATGAATACCACCACAACACATAGAAAAACCCACAATACAAGTGTGACAATGGGGAAACAACGCAGGCCAGCATCAGACATAGAGAATGAAGATGACAATTCTGAGGACCAGATAATGACCAACCAACTAATCAACCTCTCAGATAAGGACTTTAGACTAGCAATATGGAAGATGCTCAATGGACTCCAAGACACCATGGATCGAGTTGAACAGAACACTAATAAGAACCAAGAAAATATGAAGACAGAAATCACAAAACTCCAAACTGAAATAACATGTCAACTAACAGGACTGAAAAAGTCAGTAAACAAAGTGAATGACAAAATGGATAAGCTCTGGGACAGGGTATCAGAAGCTGAGAATAGACTTGGTGCTGTGGAAGATGAGATACATAACAATTCCATACCGCAGGAGAGACTGGACAAAAAACTTAAAGCAAATGAGCAGACAATGGAAAAATTAGTCAAAGAATGGGAACAGATGAAAATAGAACTCTATGATAAGATCAACAGAAACAACTAAAGAATCATTGGAGTCCCAGAGACCCAGGAAGAAAACTTCCAGGAAGAATCAATGGTCAAAAACCATCATTAAAGAGAAACTTCCAGAGCTAAAGAATATATGTGATCAAATCCTGCATGCCCGAAGAGTACCAACCAAAAGACACCCCAGAAAAACCACCCCAAGACACATCCTAGTCACAATGACAAATCCCACAGATAGAGACAGAATTCTGAAAACAGCAAGATCAAACGGGGAAATCACGTTCAAGCAAGCTTCCCTGAGATTTACAGCAGACCTGTCACCAGAAACACTCAATGCCAGAAAGCAGTGGTGGGATATTGTGACAAGACTGAATGAAATGAATGCGTCACCCAGAATACTATACCCAGCAAAACTCACTTTCCGGTTTGACAGAAGAATACATGGCTTCACAGACAAAAAACAGCTCAGAAACTTCACAGACACAAAACCAGTCTTAAGAGAAAAACTGAAAGACCTAATCTAAGACAAGACTACCCAAAAGACACACCAAATTTTGAAATAAAGATGGCGTTAAATCCCAGGACAATTCTTTCTCTCAACGTCAATGGACTAAATGCACCAGTTAAGAGACACAGAGTAGCTAAATGAATCAAAAAACTCAATCCAACCTTCTGCTGCCTACAAGAAATGCACCTGAATAGTCAGAACAAACATAGACTCAAAATAAAAGGCTGGAGAAAAATTATCCAAGCAAACAACACCCATAAAAAAGCTGGAGTGGCCATACTAATAGCAGATAATGCAAACTTTATACTCAGGAAGGTTGTAAGGGACAAAGATGGACATTTTATATTAATCAAGGGGTATGTAGAGCAGGAAGAATTCACTCTCCTAAACATATATGCACCGAATGAGGGGCCAGCAAAATATTTAATACAACTGTTGACAAATCTGAAAAATAATATCAACAACAACACAATAATTGTGGGGGACCTTAACACGGCTTTGTCAACACTGGACAGGTCAACCAGACTGAAACCCAACAAGAATATACTAGACCTGAGGAGAGAAATGGAAGAAAGAGGCCTAGTGGATATATATATAGGACACTCCATCCCCAGAAACTTGGATACACATTCTTCTCCAATGTACATGGGACATTCTCCAGGATAGACTACATGCTGGCACATAAAACATACCTCCATAAGATCAAGAGGATAGAAATTTTGCAGACTACCTTCGCTGACCACAAGGCTCTGAAATTATTTGTGAACTCCAAAGGGACTCAGAAGAAACACTTTAACACCTGGAAGTTAAACAGCCTCATGCTCAATAACCAGTGGGTCCGAGATGAAATCAAGGAGGAAATCAAAAGGTTCCTGGAAACAAATGACAATAAAGACACAAACTCTCAGAACTTATGGGACACAGCAAAAGCAGTACTGAGAAGAAAATTTATAGCTTTGCAAGCACACATCAGGAAGGAAGAAGGAGCTTACCTGAGTAGCTTAATGACACAGCTAATAGAACTAGAAAATGCTCAACAAAAGGACCCAAGAATAGGAAGACAGAAGGAAATAACAAAGCTGAGAGCAGAAATCAATGAAGTAGAAACCCAAAAAAAAATCCGAAAGATCAACGAAAGCAGAAGTTGGTTCTTTGAAAAAATAAACAAGATTGATAGACCACTGGCAAACCTAACAAAGAAAGAGAGAGAGAGAAACTTGATAACTCGTATCAGGAATGAAAAAGGAGAGATCACTACTGATATGACAGAGATTCAAAGGGTAATCAGAAACTACTTTGAAAAACTCTACGCCACTAAAAATGAGAACCTGGAAGAAATGGATAAATTTTTGGACTCTTATAATCTTCCACGGTTGAAGGAAGAGGATGTAGCATATCTAAACACCCCCATCACCATTGATGAAATTAAAACAGTAATCAAATGTCTGCCGAAAAACAAAAGCCCAGGTCCAGATGGATTCACTAATGAATTCTATCAAACTTTCGAAGAGGAACTACAGCCAATCTTGGCAAGACTCTTTCATGAAATTGAACAAACAGAAACACTTCCAAGTTGCTTTTATGAAGCCAACATCACCTTGATACCTAAACCAGACAGAGACGCTACCAAAAAAGAAAATTACAGACCAATATCACTGATGAATGCAGATGCAAAGATCCTCAACAAAATCCTGGCAAATAGGATTCAATGCCTCATTAAGAAGATCATCCACTACGATCAAGTAGGTTTCATCCCAGGAATGCAAGGCTGGTTTAACATCCGTAAATCTATCAACATAATACACAACATCAATAACAAGAAAAATAAAAACCACATGATCATATCAATAGATGCAGAGAAAGCATTTGATAAGGTCCAACACCCATTCTTGATCAAAACTCTCAGCAAGATGGGAATGGAGGGAACCTTTCTCAATATAGTGAAGGCCATCTACCACAAGCCAGTGGCAAATATTATCCTCAATGGAGAAAAACTGAAAGCCTTCCCTCTAAATTCTGGCACAAGACAAGGCTGTCCTCTCTCACCACTCCTATTCAACATAGCACTGGAAGTACTTGCTATAGCGATTAGGCAAGAAAAGGATATCAAGGGAATCCAGATAGGAAAGGAAGAAGTCAAGCTCTCACTGTTTGCAGATGACATGATACTCTACTTAGAAAACCCTAAAGACTCTATCAAAAAGCTTCTATAAACAATAGACTCATATAGCAAGGTGGCAGGCTACAAAATTAACACACAAAAATCAATGGCCTTTCTATACACCAATAGTAATAAGGATAAAATGGACATTAAGAAAACAACCCCATTCACAATAGTGCCACACAAACTCAAATATCTTGGAATCAACTTGACTAAATATGTGAAGGACCTATACAAAAAAACTATAAAACTCTGCTCCAAGAAATAAGAGAGAACACACGGAAATGGAAACGCATACCCTGCTCATGGATTGGCAGGATTAACATCATCAAAATGGCAATACTCCCCAAGGCATTATACAGATTTAATGCCATCCCTCTAAAGATACCCATGACATTCTTCAAAGAAGTGGATCAGACACTTTTGAAATTCATTTGGAACAATAAACACCCTCGAATAGCTAAAGCAATCATTGGGAAAAAGGATATGGGAGGAATTACTTCCCCCAACTTTAAACTGTACTACAAAGCAACAGTTATCAAAACAGCATGGTATTGGAATAAGGATAGGTCCTCAGATCAGTGGAATAGGCTTGAATACTCAGAAAATGTTCCCCAGACATACAATCACCTAATTTTTGATAAAGGAGCAGGAAATCCTAAATGGAGCAGGGAAAACCTCTTCAACAAGTGGTGTTGGCACAATTGGATAGCCACTTGCAAAAAATTGAACTTAGACCCCCAGCTAACATCATGTACGAAGGTAAAATCCAAATGGATTAAAGACCTCGATATCAGCCCCAAAACCATAAGATATATAGAACAGCACATAGGCAAAACACTCCAGGACATTACAGGCATCTTTAAGGAGGAAACTGCACTCTCCAAGCAAGTGAAAGGAGAAATTAACAGATGGGAATATATTAAGCTGAGAAGCTTCTGCACCTCAAAGGAAATAGTGCCCAGGATACAAGAGCCACCCACTGAGTGGGAGAAACTATTCACCCAATACCCATCAGATAAGGGGCTAATCTCCAAAATATACAAGGCACTGACAGAACTTTACAAGAAAAAAACATCTAACCCCATCAAAAAATGGGGAGAAGAAATGAACAGACACTTTGACAAAGAAGAAATACACATGGCCAAAAGACACATGAAAAAATGTTCCACATCACTAATCATCAGGGAGATGCAAATCAAAACAACGATGAGATACCACCTCACACCCCAGAGAATGGCACACATCACAAAGAATGAGAATAAACAGTGTTGGCGGGGATGTGGAGAGAAAGGAACTCTTATCCACTGCTGGTGGGAATGCCATCTAGTTCAACCTTTATGGAAAGCGATATGGAGATTCCTCCAAAAACTGGAAATCGAGCTCCCATACGATCCAGCTATACCACTCCTAGGAATATACCCTAGGAACACAAAAATACAATACAAAAACCCCTTCCTTACACCTATATTCATTGCAGCACTATTTACCATAGCAAGACTCTGGAAACAACCAAGATGCCCTTCAACAGACGAATGGCTAAAGAAACTGTGGTACATATACACAATGGAATATTATGCAGCTGTCAGGAGAGATGAAGTCATGAAAATTTCCTATACATGGATGTACACGGAATCTATTATGCTGAGTGAAATAAGTCAGAGAGAGAGAGAAAAACGCAGAATGGTCTCACTCATCTATGGGTTTTAAGAAAATTGAAAGACACCCTTGTAATAATAATTTTCAGACACAAAAGAGAAAAGAGCTGTAAGTTCCAGCTCACCTCAGGAAGCTCACCACAAAGAGTGATGAGTTTAGTTAGGGAAATAACTACATTTTGAACTGTCCTAATAATGAGAATGTATGAGGAAAATGGAGAGCCTGTCTAGAGTACAGGCGGGTGTCGGGTCGGGCGAAGGGAGACTTGGGACATTGGTGATGGGAATGTTGCACTGGTGATGGGTGGTGTTCTTTACATGACTGAAACCCAAACACAATCATGTATGTAATTAAGGTGTTTAAATAAATTTAAAAAAAATCAAACTAAAAAAAATGAATATAAAGAAGGTCATTTTTATCTCAAATTAGTTAATGAAATCATTGGTTTCCCATATAGCATCTCTTATTCTTTACAGATTCAGAACATGCTTGTTACAAGAATTTATCTAATCTTCATTTTCATATTTTTCTTCATTCTCTTGAAATCTCATTTGTAAATAAATTTTGGGTAAATTTTGAACTATTTCTCAAAGTGACTTTCCTAGACTTAATGAGATCCTGACTTTTTGACAAGAGTTGCATTTTCACTTTGTAGTTTAAGTTGAACATTTTGTTAGATGTTTGAAAATTGGTCCAGTCTGAAAGATTTTGAACTAGATAAATGCTGAGACTTCAAAATGCTCAGATTAAATGGGTGTGGATAGGTGTTAAGTGCAGAGGAATGCAAAATAGGAATTAATACTTTTTAATATCCAAAATAATAATTTCCATGGAGCTGGAGTGTCAAGGGCTCTAAGATTCCTTCCATATCTAAATGACTAGATAATTAAAAGATAGATACATAGATAGATAGATAGATAGATAGATAGATAGATAGATAGATAGATAGATAGATATAAATATATTAGATTGATCACAGACAAATGAGTGGGTGGATGGATGGATAGATGGATGGGTGAATAGATGTATGGATGGATGAGTGGGTAAAAATAATAAGTTGTATAGGGAGTTATGGGTAGGTATATTTTGGGAGATACTGAGTTAAACATAGATAAATCAATTTGAATACTGAAAGAAGTCTCTGGGACTATATATACCCATTATATACCTTTCAAGTCTCTTAAGAGCTTGACATAATTGGTAGCATATTCCAAACATGATTCATTCGACTATAAAATTGTCTCCTAGCATTAATATAATCAGTATTCAAATGAACATATTCTACAAAGTACTGACTTAGAAAACGTTTTTTTAGAAAACTTTTTGTATATATCAGGCACAAGATTCAAGTTCAGATCATTGAAGAGGGATTATTTTAAGTTTTAACACATAGGACATCTAAAATAATTTGACATTGCACTATTTTACATATATATATGTATATATATACATATATACACACACACACACACACACACACCAATGGCCAGTTTCAGATGGTTTTGAGGCAAAACTATAGATTAATGTGAGAATAAAAAGAGGCCTAAAAAGGGGAATTATTCTAGACATGCAAAGGCTCAAGCCTGCCAGGGCTTCAGGGATTCACACTGCAGAGGACTAAGGCTGCCATAGCCTGACACTGCAAGGATCAGAGGGCCTTGCTGCCAGGTAGAGCCTCGTGTTTACCCAGGGACAACAACATGTAGAGAATACCTGACCCAGAGAGAGAGAGAGAGAGAGAGAGAGAGAGAGAGAGAGAGAGAGAGAGAGAGAGAGAGAGAGAGAGAGAGAAAGTTTCTAAGAGAGGGAGAGATAGATGAAAATTCACCAGCCAGAAGTGGCCAAGGAGAGAGGAAAATAGATACAAAGCAGGCAGCATAACTCTGATGCTTTATCTCTGGCCCTCTGTGGACCAGCAGGCCCTACTCTGATATCCTACTCTCACTATCCTGGGCCCCTCTCCAACTGCCAAGTCCTTTTCTACCCAGCATGATGAGGCCGTGCCCAAGGAGTGTGTCCAAGTGGGGGCATGTCCAGGTTCAACTGTCATAACAGTGGGGGTATCCAAAGGGTGCATCCATGTCCAACTGCCATTACATCAACATAGCCCTACTGTTCTGGGACCTTGGTCCCATTATCCAAAGGGGTAGAATTATTTGGATGTTTCTTGAAATATGTCAAATCATAATTAATGAAAATTGCAGATTCTGTGCAACAGAAGATGGCAAACATAGAAAGATAAAGGCCTTGTTAAGGCTGTTAACTTTAAAATAGATTATCTCTAGAGACATTTTAAATTTCCTCTGCTCTGCTTCCTGCCCTGCTCTAGTCTGTGAGGCAGACTAGTCATAACAGCTCCTGCACATCAGTAGAGGGAGGCTGTTTCCACCCATGAAGGGTAGAGCCTTTAAATATTTAAATATTTTAAATAGACTCTGCTCTGCTCCTTGCCCTGCTCTTCTTCATGAGGTGGCCATGAACAACAACAGCCATATTAGCTCCTGCATGTAACCAGAGGTAGGCTGTCTGGTCATGAAGGGCAGAGCCAGAGTGGCATGGCTAGTCTGCTTTGGCTCACAGCTGTGTACATCTTCTAACCAATGATCCTCACTGCAACACATAGAAAACACCACACTACAAGAGTGACAAGGGGAAAGCAATGCAGGCCAGCACAATATATAAAAGAATGAAGATGGCAGTCCTTATGATGTGAAAAGTGCCAACCACCTATTTTGCCTCTTAGCTAAGGAGTTTAGAGAAGAAATATGGAGGATTTTCATAGAAGTCAAAGAAAAAATAAATTGAGCAGAAAGAAACACAAACAAAAATCAAGAAAATATAAAATAAAAATTAGAAAACTCCAAACTGAATTATCAGGACTGAAAAACTTGGTAGGCGACATAAAAATGCCATAGAAGGGGCCAGGAAGGTGGCGCTAGAGGTAAGGTGTCTGCCTTACAAGCGCTAGCGTAGGATGGACCACGGTTCGATCCCCCAGTGTCCCATATGGTCCCCCCAAGCCAGGGGCGATTTCTGAGCACATAGCCAGGAGTAACCCCTGAGCATCAAACGGGTGTGGCCCAAAAACCAAAAAAAAAAAAAAATGCCATAGAAAAACCTCTCCAACAGAGTAACAATAGCTGAAAACCGAATCAGTGAGCTAGACGATGAGATGCATAACAAATCCATATAACAGAAATGATTGGAAAGGAGCCTTAAAGCAAATGTATTTCTTGTAGAAATGACAATGGAAAAATACACAAAGAATGTGAACTAACAAAAACAGAAGTCTTTGATAAACTCAACAAAAACAACATAAGAATCATTGGAGTCCCAGAGGTTCAGGAAGAAAATCCCCAGGATTTTGACAGTCAAGAAAATATTGCAGAGAAACTCCCAGAGCTAAGGACAGCATGCAACCAAATCCTGCATTCCCAAAGAGTACCAGCTTAAAAAAAAAAAAAAAAAAAAAAAAAAAAAAAAAACACCCAAGATGCATCCAAGTCACCATGACAAATCCCATAGATAGGGATAGAATACTGAAAGCTGCAAGATCAAAAAGAAAAATTACATTCAAAGGAGCATTCTTAAGATTTACAGAACTTGGGACAGGCGCAATAGCACAACAATAGAGCATTTGTCTTGCACGTGGCTGATTCAGGACAGACCTTAGTTCAATCCCCAGCATCTCATATGGTCCCCCAAACCAGGAGCGATTTCTAAGCACATAGCCAGGAGTAACCTATGAACATCACAAGGTGTAGCCCAAAACAAAAATTACAGAACCTGTCACAAGAAACCCTAAAGGCCAGAAGGGAGTGGTAGGATAGAGTGACAAAACTCAATGAAATGAATGCTTCGCCTAGAATACTGCACCCAGCCAGACTCACACTAAGGTTTGAAGGAAGTATATATATATATATATATATAGCTTCATGGATAAACAACAGCTCAGAAACTTTAGAGATTCAAAACCAGACTTAAAAGAAAAACTGAAAGTTCTAATTTAAGACAAGACAGACCAACAAACACATCAAACTTCTACACAAAGATGAAACTAAATCCCATGACAATTATCTTTCTCAATGTCTATGGATGAAATGCACCAGATAAGAGATACAGTGTGACAAAATGGATCAAAAATCTGAATCCAACACTTTGCTGCCTATAAGAAACACATCTGAAAAGTCAGAACAAACATAGACTCAAAATCAAATGTTGGAGGACAATCATCCAAGCAAACAACTTTCTTAAAAAGCTGGAGTGGCCATAGTGATATCAGATGATACAAACTTTAGACTTAAAAAACGTTATATGGGATAAAGATGGATATTTCATAATAATCAAGGGGTATGCACAACAGGAAGAAATCTCACTCCAAAACATATACGCACCCAATTAGGGACCAGCAAATTTTTTAATACAATTCTTGACAAATCTGAAAGAAGACATCAATAGCAACACAATAATAGTGGGAGACTTCAACACCGTCCTGTCACCCCTTGATAGGTCAACCAGACTGACACCCAACAAGAAT